>NC_140996.1:130515650-131225792 GCF_052327205.1 Somniosus microcephalus
AACGCACGCGTAGGTACGCTCTGTAACTTTTGAGCGCATAGCCGGACAGACGCACACCCGAGACAGACAGAAGGACAGACAGAAGGACAGACAGAAGGACAGACAGACAGATCGATTCCTTTATATATATAGATAGATGCGTCGCAAAAATCTTTATTAAAAACAACAAACAAAAAAAAACAATCTTTAATCAAAAATACAAAAACTCACACACGTGTATCTCCCTCCACCTTCACATAATGTCCCTTCCAGATCCTCTGGTTTCGTAATTCTTGCATCTGGCCTTTTTCCTTGCACTGAATGCAGACTAGATACAACATTATCCCTAACTGGCAAACCACGAGAATGTGGAAAGCCAGTCTGATCCACGAAGGGACGTCTATGTTATTGAAAATGTTCCACCAGGGTGGAATCACAATATCCAATATCTTAGCCCCTATCTCTACTGTTTTCTGCTTTAGAGTGTAAAAATGTTTCTGTGAAACTATAACGGCTTTGAGTATTTTGGTAAGGTGTCCTGGGAGAGGGGGAATTTCATTGCCGAAATGCGCTACGTACTTCTGTAAATTGGTAAAATTCTCCTTCACAGTGAGGTGAACAGTGGAGGGTTCAGGAATGGGGACAATTCGCTCCTGGGCCACTTGAACTTGTGCCTCGGGTTTAAAGCAGAAACTGCTGTCACTTACCGGACACCAGCTATGCTGTCCATGGCTGGTAGTGGCGCACACCTGTGGTGACACAATATGTCCCACCTCCTATATATGCTACCTGCGGTGGAACATGGCCTTGTGCCATTGCCTCCATGGTACAATTTATAGGTTTTGCGCCAGCAGCTTTAAACCCGCACTGTGGTTTTTGAATAGGCGTTCAAGTGCTGGGGACACAGGATTATGTGTGCTCCCCGGCTCCCGGCACCCCCAAGAGGTCACTACCTGTCATAGCGTGCTCCCACTTTATGACGTAAGGTGGGATCGCTGTGAAACGAATGTGTGCACCCCCTTGAATGATTCCAATGTTCTCAACCCTGTATACCGGTGCGGGTCGGGCTGTCCTACCCATCACCGGCATCCTAACTACTACTCCCATGATGGTGTGGTTGGACCACCCACAATCCACTGGGACTGGGTAGGCTTCGGAAGCTAGCCGGAGTTGGCACAGGCTTAATGCATTCTCAAACGGATCGAGGGCTGCAAGGTGCTTGTTGCTGATCCAGGAGGGGACTAAACCCTATTTTAAAATCCTCCAGATTACTGCGGCCCTCGCCCAGCAACCACGCCCCATACAGCACGCACACCTCGTTCTGCGCAGCCTGGTCAGAAGTGTTTCTGTTCTCCCTTATGAGGGCATTTACCATCTTTGTGTGCTTCTCCAACTCAGCTATGATCTCCTTTAAATGGACCGTCATGGCCTGGTCCTCATGTAACTCGAGCCCACTACTTTGTTCTATCCATTAATATCTTCCTTAACTGTGTTTTTAAACCATTTATCTGGGTCTGCAGCTCTATGTCATCCAGACTGTTGATGACAGAGGACCCAGTGTTAAACGCAGTAATAACATCATTCATACTCCCCTTCTTTGTCTCCCTGCGTTACCCAGAAACTCTTGGTGTGTGGTGTACAGTTCGGTTTTGTCAATATTGGTGAAAATCGAACTCATAAAGCTTCTTGAACATGTCTTTCAATAGGGCCTGGTATAGTTGCTCTGTTTCTTTTGGACACCACTCTGGTAAATGTACCTCGGTGAGATTTAAAATCACGGAGGCTACCGCGTAGTGTACCCCCTGGTACAGCATCTGGTCGGTAGGCACTAGTACCAACCCATTCCCTGGTCCCCTGGTGGTGGTGGGGCACCCTTCCCTGGGTAACCTCACCACCTGCATCGTGGGCAGGGGCTTTCGGGGGTGGGTAACAAGCTCAGTGGCATTGACTGGGATCGGGGAGTATCGACTGCGCACTGCGCACACCTTTTGGCTGGTATCTCCACTTCATCCCCTCCCCGGTGTCTCGCCACTGTCGGTGGAAAACAATGGATATGCCTGAGGGGCAGACCCTCTCTGACCCCCACATACAGATGTAAATCCCTTGATCCGGTTCCCACCATTTGTCCCAACACACACTTAATCCCCCGTAGGTCCCTGTAATCGTCCGGTGGGTATTGTTCCCCAACTGTTCCCACTCGACTGCGGGGTTTCTCATATCTTTGCTCAGCTTTCTGAGCCGCCACCACCTATCCAGAGGAATGTGTCCCTTGCACGTTAACATACACGTTTCCCTACGGTGACGCTGACCCTTGTGGTAACGACCCGTACCCTGCGGCACAGGAGGGAGGCCTCCCCGTACGTGAACCCGTACTGAGACGAATTGGACCCCAGCCACCCTGTCCATCTTCCCTCGTGGGCGTAGACGGCGGTCTCCTCTGCATCCCATTCGCCGCTTCCATCGGTAGCTATCGGCGCTCTATCCCCTGAGCACCCGTAGATGTGAGAGTCCTCCACCTTGCCCCTCTTTCCCAGGCTCAGTCCCATCAGGGTGAGTAGGATTATGATCCTCTTCATCCTGAAAGTCTTTCTGCAACAGATACAAAAACATATAGCCAGGTCCCCAAGAGATTCTCTGGTTTGGGTGAAGCATAGTCCGGTCCCAGCGACCTTGACTCAAATACACACACTCTTAGCAGATTACTACGTAATTAAAAACTACCCATCACCTGAATTAACTTAAGCTAAAACACCCAAACTTAAGCTAAATACCTAACTTAAAATATAAACTTACATTATCTAAACTATATACATCCGCCGCCCGTCTTCGGGTGGCCAGGCTAATTCCTGGTTGGACTGCGGCACACCGCTTCCTCCGGCGTGGCTGCACCGTCCTGCACTGTTGGTCCTTCGCCGCCCGTGCTGCTGGCTGCGGACCTCTGTCCTCGGACCTCCTCCTGACTCGAGGGATGGCCCTTGGTAACTGGGGAGCTGGTGACCATGGCTTCCTTGGCTGGGACGTCCGTGGAGACCTTCTAGGGGCCTTGGCGGGTGGGGCTTTCTTGGCTGATGGGCCTTTAACCCGAACCGCTGCTCCCTCAGGCTTGACCTCTTCCGAACCTGGGCTAGGGGCAGGTAACTCTTCGCAGCATGTTGCTGCAAGCTGAGAGTCTCCGCCCCAGGTCCCATGGCTGGGTCCGGGGCAGGGTTTTCGACCTTGGGTCCCTCCTCCTCTTACACCTGGGTTAGGAGCGGGGTTTTTGCCCTCGGGTCCCTCCTCATCTGGAGCCCAGAAGAGCGGGGGAGTGTCCCAATTGGTGGGCGGGATGGCCCCTCACTTTAAGCAAGCCACAGCACCTGCCTGTGCAGTCTGTGAACTTGCTCCTGCTGCAGGCTGAGGATTTTTATCCTCAGACCCTACCCCTGTAGTGTATGTACCCGTCTACCTTTAAGGGAACTATTGAATGTAACCGTTCACCTTTAAGAGAACTACTTTAGGTGTGGCACTATTTGTTTGGCTTCTGTATACTGTAATACCGACAGTGACCACACCAGTATATCAGTGTTGTGGCAGGATAACTGGGGCAGATTCGCCCTGATCTCTGAATAGTAAAGACCTGTTTGTTTGTTACTCCTGAAGTCTGTGTCATTATTAACTGTACAACCCACAGACTTTACAGTGGCGACGAGTCCGATCGTACCCTGCGGCAAGACTACCAAAGCAAGAAGAGCGTCGAAGAGAGGCAACCGCTCTCGTCGTTCTGCTGGGAGAAAACACGAGGCTGCAGCAGGAGAAAGGTGGAAGACTTAGCAACAAAAGCTTCCATCTGCAACAGGCACTGACTACCCTTCTACCACGGTGCGGAGTGAGCCGATCAGCTGGAAACAAGGCGGCCGCGGAGACTGTGAGTAGGGGAAGGTGTAGAAGTATCCGGAGGATAAGGGCAGAGCACTCGACCTCGGTCGAGGGGGAGCTGAGCCGGTCAGAAGTCGGGTTCAACGGCGTCGGGTGACAGCCGGACCGCGATCGGCGGGAAAGATCCGGGCGGCGACGAAGCCGCGGAGCGCTGAAACCGAGCGTGTGGGAGAGGCAGAGCCGAGCAACGGAGGCTGCGCGAGAGCCAGCCCAGCGGCTGAACTGTTCTCCACCAACGGGGTACCCAGAGCCGGTAGAACCGAACGTGCGGGAGTGGGAGAGAGACACAGCCGAACAAGGGGAGAGAGACTGCGCGAGAGCCAGTCCAGCGGCTGAACTGTTCTCCACCAACGGGGTACCCAGAGCCGGTAGAACCGAACGTGCGGGGGAGAGAGCGACAGAGCCGGGTACGGAGAGAGAGACTGTGCGAGAGCCAGTCCAGCGGCTGAACTGTCCTCCGTTAACGGGGTGTACCCAGCGCCGGTAGAGCCGTGCGGGCGGGAGGAAAAGACAGAGCCGAGTAAGGGGAGCTGTGCGAGAGCCAGCCCAGCGGCTGAACCTGTCCGCTGTGGGGGAAGCGTACCCCTTCCACCAGGAAGAAACGCGGAAAGCCGCCATTAGGCGGAGAAGACGACAGAGGCGGGAAACCGCCATTGAAGTGGGCGGGGAGAGAAAGGAAGAGCGGGAAACCGCCATTTTCGCGGGAAAAACCGCCATCTTAACTGCCATTGAAGTGGGCAGAGAGAGAGAGAGAGAGAGAGAAGGGAAGAGTGGGAAACCGCCATTTTCGCGGGAAAACCGCCATTTTAGAAATAAACAGATAATAAATAATACTTAAAGAAATACTGTGCTGCTCCAAGGGAAGGAAGATGCCTAAGCGAGGGAATATTAACGATTTTAATTCTGAGATAGAAGACTGGGCCACGTACGTGGAACGCATCGAGATCTATTGTGAAGCCAACAAAATAGAGGAAGACGACAAGGCGATAACATTGTTAAACTCGATGGGCGCAAAGACATACGGGCTCTTGAAGGATTTACTAGCACCAGCTAAACCGGCGGATCAGTCTTTCGAAGAGATTGTGGCTGTTCTGAAGGACCACTTGAACCCCACACCGTTGATGTTGGCTGAACGATTCAAATTCTATGCAAGAACGCAACGGAAAGACGAAAGCAACGCAGAATACTTGGTCGAACTGCGTAGGCTAGCGAAATACTGCCAGTTCGGAGGGAATCTGACAGAGGCACTGCGAGACAAGTTCGTAGGCGGATTGTCCAAGGAAGGGACGCAAAAGCGCCTACTCGAAGAGAACGACCTTACACTTGACAGGGCTGTCCTTATAGCCGCATCACACGAAGCCGCAGCGAAAGGAACGGCGGAAATGCAACTAAAGGCGGCGGCACTCGGGGTGGACCAAATTACCTCGAGTACAACAAAATGCTATCGTTGTGGGAAGACAACACACGACCAGAGTCAATGCTGGTTTAAGAACCAAGAATGTAGGAAATGTGGCAAACTGGGTCACATCGCTAAGGTATGCCGGTCAGGGAAGAAGACCAACAACCAAAGGAAGCCATCACAAGAAAAGTACAACAAGGTATACAAGGGGGCTGAGAAGAGTTCAGACGAACAGAATCCAGACTCAGATCCAAACGGCCAGGAGCTGGGTAGTCTGAGTATCCACCATGTGAGTAAGGAAGCTGACCTACAAACTATCTGGGTCATGCTAAAAATAGCTGGAGTCCAAGTGAAAATGGAGTTGGACACTGGATCAGGTGTATCAGTCATAAATCGAAGGGATTACCACCGGCTATTCCCACACATACCCTTAAGAGATACCAAGTTCGTATTGCAGACATACACGGGGCATAAAGCATACCCCATGGGAAAAATAAGAGTCAAGGTGAGAGATAGGGGTAAAGTACACCCAAGAATGAACTTGTACGTACTACCTGAGGGAGGACCACCACTTCTAGGACGGGAGTGGATCAAGAAAATAGACATGGAATAGCACTACCTACAAGCAATGACGAGTGAGGACTCGGTGCAGACAAGCAGCTCAGACTCTGAGCCGGAAGACGATAAGTCCAGCCCACGTATGAAAAACAAGGTTAACATGAACTCACTGACTAAGGTTGGAAAAACGATGGCGTGCATAAAGACAGAGAATTCTGAGTCTGTTCAAGTTACAGACATATGCATTACGGAGGAACACCGGGCTCGAACTCAACGTTATTTCAAAGTACGACAACAATTAGAACAATTAAGTTACCGTCTCGTACAAGAGATGAAAACAATGAAAAAGTTCTATGACACCGAATGGGAGAGTCTGGAAAGACAACAGAACCTGCTGGCTCAAGCAGAGAGCGACCATAGAGCCATCGTGACCAATTACCGATCACATCTCCCTTATGATGTTCAGGAGTTAGAATATTTGCATGATCTAGAGATACAGCATAAAGGCAAACCACGCTACACTGAGGATTTTGTTCTGCAATTGGAGACGGAGCTAGTGCAGGCAAGGTTAAGAGAAACTGAATCGCAGTGTGCACTTAAAGAGATGCAGAAAAAAATCTTGGACATGGAAAAGAGAAACGCTTCTTTACCTGATGTGAATAATGTGGCCATGTTGCAAGAGGAGCTTATAGGGGCGAAACTGAAAGAAGCTAAGCAAAGGATGTTGGAACTTGAAACACAGAACCAAATTAGCAGTAACCAGCTATGTCGAGCAGAGAAGGAGTGCTATGGTCTACATGAGAAGGTGCAATATCTCTCAGCCCAGAATAAGGGTCTACTCACTCAGTTAAATGAAAGTAAACGGAAAATGGCTGAGATAGACTGCAAGAATAAAGAAGATTTGATGGCAGTGAGACTTCAAGAGGCAGATAGCATAGCAGCCTTGGCTGAACTCCAACAGGAAATTGCGAAAGAAGCAAATGAAGAGGAATCTTCAGGAAGCCAGGATTTTATTCCAGTTCTTCTCTACGACTCCTTACAAGCAGAGTGTGAGAAGTTGAAAGAACAGTATGAACAGGCCCAGGCTACAATTCGGGAGGGGATTAACTCGGCAACCTCCGAAAAGCTAGTTTCAGTAGAAGCATATGAACAACTAAAGGTTGAACATGAGCAAGAAGTCCAAAGGCTGCAGGAAATTCTTGATGAGCTCAAGGCCAAGACAGACTCATCGGTAGAAGTTCCATCCATAGATGAGAATTTAGAGGTGAAAGACATGGCAGAACATGAAAGACAAGATGTCCAAGAACTCATAAAAATATTGAAGGAAACCCAAGTCAAATATGAGGCGGCAATGACCGAGGTTCAACGACTTGAAGAACAAATTCAACTGGGAATCCTTTCAGTGGAAGGAAAGGAAACTGTAAGAAACACAGAGAATGTAAGAATGGGCCCTGAACATGAGCTAGGGAGCATCAAGGCGCAACTTCTTCGAGCGCTTGAAACCAAAGTACAAGAGGAAAGGAAGGTGAAAGCATTGGAGGGAAAGGTGGATGAAATGGAGAAGACTCTGATCCACAGAGTCCCCGTGGAAGAGTTAACGGTCAGCCAACTCCTTCACATGCTGAGAGACAAGACTCCACAATGGGAACACGAGCTTCAATCTTCAAAGGGAAGGAATTCGGAGCTCCCAAAAGTTACGGAAATAACTGAGGTGGCAACACAGATTTTGTATTACAGTTTACTCTATGAAGAGTTCGTTGAATCACGTCAATGTGAACAGAAGAATGTTAAAACAGCTGCTTCAGTAGAAGGATTAAATAGCCTGATAACGCAATCCCCGATGGAAGGGAAGGTATTGAACTCACAAATGAGGTCAGTAGTGAAGGAATGGCAGACAACCCAGGAAGAGCGGGATGAATATGAATGTTTGAAGAAGTCTTTTCAAGAAAGATGGTTAGGGAAGGAACCACCGTCGGCTAACGTCCAGATGGATAAGAAGGAAGTAGAAGGGCCTCTCACTGGCCTAACTCAGGACGACCCCGAATATTACCATGACCTGTTGAGTGACACTGAATATTACGAGGATCTGGTCTGCTCAGTTTGTGATGAAAACTCCCAAAGTGCTGAAATCCGGATGAAGCACTTAAGGTCTAAGGAACATAGAGAGTTGGTGGCGCTACAGCTGGCAGCCAAGAAAGGAGCTCCGAGAGTTTCAAAAAGGCAGAAAAGAAAAAGAAGAAGCAGAAGATAATAACCGTCTAAAATATTATCACTTCTACCATCTCAGGCGGGACACTACGAAAGGAGCTAAATTAGTTGAAAAACCGGAAATTATCAAGACAGCCAGTTGGTTGTAAAAGTCCGCACTGCTGGTTCAACAGGACGAAAGTTCAAGCTGTTACATCAAGAAAAAGGCTATGGAGGAGTCACGCTAGCCATGTGAACCGGCTACACCAAAGAGATGCTGTTCGGAACGAGTCAAGATCAGAGACTGAATCTATGAACTGTTCCCACCGAGATTATATCTGTAAATTGTTTTATATGAAGTTGAAGATATGTATGTTTAACGGGGACTCTGTAAGTAATAAGCTAAAAAGGGAGGATTGTAGTGTATGTACCCGTCTACCTTTAAGGGAACTATTGAATGTAACCGTTCACCTTTAAGAGAACTACTTTAGGTGTGGCACTATTTGTTTGGCTTCTGTATACTGTAATACCGACAGTGACCACACCAGTATATAAGTGTTGTGGCAGGATAACTGGGGCAGATTCGCCCTGATCTCTGAATAGTAAAGACCTGTTTGTTTGTTACTCCTGAAGTCTGTGTCGTTATTAACTGTACAACCCACAGACTTTACAACCCCAACTGGCTGCTTTCCCCTTTCAGGTATAAACAGTTTGCACTGGTTAATATGAAACCATTTTGTACGCCGGGGCATCTTAATGGCGTATACCATGGGGCTGGCCTTATCTACAATGCTGTAGGGCCCCATGTATAATGGTTCCAAACTTGCTGCTCGGGCATAGTTTCTCATCATGACCTGATCTCCTAACTCCCACTCATGGTGCTTTCGGGGTTCGAGCATCAATCGGTTACTCCGATGCTGCTTTCCCATGTTCCCGGCCGCCTGCCCGTGGACCTGCTTAAGGTGCTTCATGAGGTTTCGGGCAAACCTGTCCCGGTTTACCTCCCTGAGCTGACCTTCCGTGAGCACCGGGGCTAGTACATTGGTGGGGGTCCGCATAACCCTGCCAGTCATCAGCTCATACAGGGAGTTTCCTGTGCTTTTAGACTGGCTGTCCTAGATCCCCATCAGAACCAACGGTAGGATCTCGGCCCATTTACAGGGCGAGTCCACCGTCTCCTTCCTCAACCTTTCTTTTAGGGTCCTATTCATTCTTTCCACAATCCCTGATGACTGTGGGTTGTGGGCCACATGCCATTTCCCCTCGATGCCTAGCAGCATAAGGGTATACATAGAAACATAGAAACATAGAGATAGGAACAGGAGTAGGCCATTCGGCCCTTCGAGCCTGCTCCGCCATTCAATGAGATCATGGCTGATCTTCCTCTGAGATCTTAGCTGATCTTACCAGTTCAGTACCCCGTCCCCGCCTTTTCTCCGTAACCCTTAATCCCCTTAGCCTTCAGAAATATATCCAATTCTCTCTTGAAAATATTTATTGAATTAGCCTTCACAGCCCTCTGTGGCAGGGAATTCCACAGGCTCACCACTCTTTGAGTGAAGAAATTCTTCCTCATCTCTGTTTTAAATGATTTGCCCGCTATTTTTAGACTGTGGCCCCTGGTTCTGTGCTCCCCTGCCATTGGAAACATTCTCTCTGAATTCAGCCTGTCCAGGCCTGCCATAATTTTATATGTTTCGATGAGATCCCCTCTCAATCTTCTAAACTCCAGTGAGTACAAGCCCAAACTATTCAATCTCTCCTCGTAGGTCATTCCCGCCATTCCAGGTATCAGCCTGGTGAATCGCCGCTGCACTCCCTCCATGGCAAGAACATCCTTCCGCAGATGGGGCGACCAAAACTGTACACAATACTCCAGATGCGGTCTCACCAGCACCTTGTACAGCTGTAGTAAGGTATCCCTATTCCTATACTCGAACCCCCTTGATATGAAGGCCAACATACCATTTGCCTTCTTAATCGCCTGTTGCACCTGCATGCTCTCCTTCAGTGACTGGTGCACAAGAACACCCAGGTCCCTCTGCACTTCCCCATCTCCCAATCTATTGCCATTTAGATAATAATCTACCCTCCTGTTTTTACCCCCAAAGTGGATAACCTCGCATTTATCCACATTATAGTGCATCTGCCACGTATCCG
The DNA here is from genome assembly GCF_052327205.1 of Somniosus microcephalus. Lineage (NCBI taxonomy): Eukaryota > Metazoa > Chordata > Chondrichthyes > Squaliformes > Somniosidae > Somniosus > Somniosus microcephalus. The sequence goes on from NC_140996.1 coordinate 130,525,849, forward strand.
CCCATTCTCCCAACCTGTCCAAATCGCACTGTAGCCTCCTGACATCCTCATCAGAGCCCACCCCTCCTCCTAGTTTAGTGTCGTCAGCGAATTTGGAAATATTGCATCCAATTCCCTGATCCAGGTCATTTATATATATTGTGAACAGCTGGGGTCCCAGGACAGATCCTTGCGGCACCCCGCTGGTCACTGCCTGCCACTCCGAAAACGAGCCGTTTATTCCAACTCTCTGTTTTCTATCCGCCAGCCAGTTCTCTATCCACGTTAATACTTTGCCCCCAATCCCATGAGCCTTAATTTTGCATGATAATCTTTTGTGTGGAACCTTATCGAAGGCTTTCTGGAAGTCAAGGTACACCACATCCACTGGCTCTCCCCCATCTATTTTACCAGTTACTTCCTCAAAAAATTCCAGCAGATTAGTCAAACACGATTTACCCTTTGTAAATCCATGTTGACTCTGTCCGATCCTTTCCCCATTTGTCAAGTGCTCCGCTATTTTATCCTTAATAATGGACTCTAGCATTTTGCCCACAACCGATGTAAGGCTTACTGGTCTATAATTCCCTGCTTTCTCTCTACCCCCCTTTTTAAATATTGGGGTAACATTAGCTACCCTCCAATCCACGGGTACTGTTCCCGAGTCAATGGAGTTCCGGAAGATGATCCTTAGAGCATCTGCTATCTCCAGGGCCACCTCCTTAAGTACCCTAGGATGTAGTTTATCAGGCCCCGGGGATTTGTCGGCCTTCAGTCCCCTCAACTTACCCAACACCATATCCCTAGAGATACTAATTTCTGTCAGCTCCTCCCTCTCATTAGTCCCTATGTTTGCCGATATTCCTGGGAGGTTATTTGTGTCCTCCTTTGTGAATACAGAACCAAAGTATGAGTTTAATTGGTCTGCCATTTCCTTATTCTCCATTATATATTCTCCCGAATCGGACTGCAAGGGACCGACTTGGGATTTTACCAGTCTTTTCCTCCTGATATACCGATAAAAGCTTTTGCAGTCTGTCTTTATGTTTGCTGCAAGTTTACTTTCGTATTCTATTTTCCCCTTCCTGATTAATCCCTTTGTCCTCTTTTGCTGTATCCTGTACTGCCCCCAATCTTCCGGTCTGGTGCTTTTTTTTGCCAGTTGATATGCCCTTTTTTTTGATTTTATGCTGTCCCTAATTTCCCTCGTTATCCACGGTTGAGCCACCTTTTTAGGTTTATTTTTATGCCAAACCGGTATAAACATGTTCTGGAATTCTTCCATTCTATCTTTGAATGCTTGCCATTGTCTATCCACTGTCAATCCCCCCAGAAACACCACCCAATCAATCTTACCCAATTCCCGTCCTGTCCGGTGAAATGACTCCCTTGGTCGGACTCCACATACTGTGGTAGTCCCCACCGTGAGAACACTTCCCGGACCAGGATCCTGGCCCAGAGCTGTGGCTGTTCTGCAGTGGAAGGCCTCTACCCATTTGGTGAACACATCCACCAGGACTACGCAGTACTTATAGCCTCCCTGGGCGGTGGGCAGGGTCCCGATGTAGTCGACTTGTATCGACTGCCATGGTCCCTCTACCCTCCTGACATGTCCCATAGGTACCTTCCTTTTGTGGGGGTCCGGGTTGTTAGCAGCGCACACAAGACAGCCTGCACAGAACTTGCGGACATCTTCCCTGAGTCCCGGCCACCATCACGCCTGTTCCATCCACTTCCAGGTGGTCTCAGGCCCGGGGTGTCCCGCTCCTGGACCCTCATGGGCCAGTTGAAGGAATTCCCTCCAGTGTTGCTGCGGCACAACCCACTGTTCCCCCCGGAACAGCATGCCTTCTTTCACGGAGAGGGTCGCTGCACCGTACGGACCCTCTACCCTTTTTCCCTCAGATACTGCACTGAGGACTGCTTTGAGGACGGTGTCTTGGGCTTGGACCATCTTAAGGTCCGGGGCTAATGCTATCCCTACACTCCCTTGGGTCCCGTCCCTACCCCTGACCGCCGCCATGGGTCTGGACCCAAATGGGTCCCAGAAGGTGCCTGCGCGGGCACCCTCCTTGGCGAGCAAGTCAGCCTGCTGGTTGCCTTGGCCGCGGGGTTCTGTGGAGGAATGGGCTTTCACCTTGTGGATGAAAACCTCCCCTTCCTCCCCCACTGCTGCCAGGATCTTTTCCAGCAGGGGTTTTACTGTGAGGGGTCTCCCGTCGGCGGAGGTGTATCCGCGGTGGGACCAGATGGCCAGGTACTCCATACACAAATTGCACGTGAACATGCTGTCCAAGCAAATTGTGTATGGGGTGGGGAAGATTTCGGGGTGTGTAATGACGTACACTACCGCAGACAGTTCAGCCTGCTGGGCGCTCATGGTGCTGGGGAGCTTAATCGCCAGGGCAATGTTTGCCGCTGGGTCATAAACTCCACACCACGTGAGACGCTCGCCAGCAGATACCGTGCTGGAACCGTCTACATAGATCTCGCGGCCTGTGGGATGTATCCCGGCCCGTAAACCTATGTTCACTTCCCAAACCCCTTCTATGGAACACCAGTGGGCTGTTCCAGGATATACCAGGTTGGCTGCGAGCTTTGGCTCACAGAGACCCTTCACCTTAAGATCCATCTGTGAGAGGAGCAAGGTCCAGCGGTCAATTCGGGCACTGCTCACTGTCCCATCCTTGATCCTCCTGTCCAGAAGCATCTAGGTGGGTGTGTGATGGGTGAGGAGGGTGATGGGAGAGGTGCCTGTGACGATCAATGATCTTTTCACAACCCAATGTGTGGCCAAAAGGTGCCGCTCACAGTTGGAGTAGCTCCTCTCCACATCCGTGAGTATCCTGGAGGAGTAGACCACCGGCCTCAGCCTGCCGTGCCGCTCTTGGAGCAGCACAGCACTCAGGCTGTCCCTGCTGGCTGCTACCTCCAGGAAAAACTCCTTCCCCCCATCTATAGCCCCTAGAGCTGGTGCGGTCTGCAAGTCTTTCTTGAGCCTGACAAATGCTGCCTGGCAACCCTCAGCCCAAAGCCACTCCACTCCCTTGTGTAGGAGTCGGAGCAGAGGGGCTGCTGTGGCTGCATAGTCCTCAATAAAGTCTCTGCAGTACCTGGTTAGTGTTACGTCCGTGTAATAATCAGACACAGACTGCGGAGAACGGTACAACGGTGTTTACTCAACGTGGCTCAGACTGCAACTGACCTGTACAGATCAGTACTCAGTGTTATATACAGGTGTGGTCACTGCCGGTACTACAGTATACATGAGCTTTAAGAAGTAGTTCCCCCCTTAAAGGTATATACATTACAATTACTCCCCTTTTAGATTAACAGTACCATAACACTCATTTAACAATTAAATATCAAACTAATTACAATTAACACTTTTAACATGCAACATTAGCTGAAAATAGTCTATTTAGAAATTCACTCTTTGGGGAGGCTTCCTGATCCTTTCTGGATAGCACCTTCCCGAGTGTCTTGCTCTTGGTGCGGAGGCGATTCTGGCCCCCTGTCGTCGGTTGGTTCATCAGCTTCCGATGCTACTATTTCTGGGGTAGATGCTACCTGTACGTCGGATTCATCACCAGGTACGTATGGGCGAGGCATGGGGTTGACTTGTTCCTGTGACTCTAGGATCTGGTCAGCATGGCGTCTCACGATGCTCTCCCCAACGTCCACTGTGTACATTAGTGGGCCCTGCCGTGTGCATATCATTCCTGGCTGCCATTTTTCTGTTCGGCAGTCGCGGACCAAGACTGGTTGCCCTACATTGAAGCTCCTTGTTGGCTTCTCATGGATGTGCTGGAATTGCTTACTCTCAACATCTCTTCGTACGTTTGGTCTGAGCAAATCCAGGCGAGATCTTAACCTTCGGTTAAAGAACATCATGGCTGGGGCCTGGTTGGTGACTGCATGTGTCGCATTCCGGTAGGCGAACAGGAAATTGTCCACCTTGTGCTGCAGCGGAATGTTGTCTTTGTACATAACCTTTATTGCCTTCTTAAAGGTTTGTACGAACCTCTCAGCCATTCCATTTGTGGCTGGGTGATACGGGGCGGATGTGTAATGCCTTACCCCATTCTTTTTCAAGAACCTCCGGAACTCTTCGGACACAAACTGTGGTCCGATGTCAGAGCAAATCTGTTGCCATTCCTGGCAAAAATGGTCCGTAGGACTGCAATAGTTTTCTCCGTGGTGGTGGAGGACATTTTGATGACCTCAGGCCATTTCGAGTGCGCATCCACGGCTACTAAAAACATTGAGTCCATGAATGGACCAGCAAAATCAATATGCACCCATTGCCATGGAGATGAGGGCCACTCCCATGGGTGTAGAGGGGCCTGTGGTGGTGCATTTTGGACTTTCTGGCATCCTGAGCAGCTCTTGGTCAGGTCCTCGATCTGTTTATCGATTCCCGGCCACCACACATAAGCCCTGGCTAGGCTTTTCATTTTTATCCCTCCCAGATGACCCTCATGAAGCTCATTGAGCACTCTATCCCTTAACTTGGGTGGAATTACCACTCGTGATCCACACATCAAGGTCCCCCGGCACACTGACAGCTGTTCTCTCCTTGTCGAGAATGCTGGCAACAGTGAGTCGCCATGTGCTGGCCATCCCTTCACCGTCAAACCATATACCCGAAACAGTGTCGGGTCATTTCGGGTTTCCTTTTCAATACAAGCGTTTGTTACCGGTAGGTATTCAACTATAGTCGAATGGAATATTTCGACAGGATCCACTGCTGGTGCTTCCTCCGCAGTAGGCAGTGGCAGGTGTGATAGCCCATCAGCGTTTCCATGCTGTTTCGTGCCCTTATATTCAATCTCATAGTGGTGCGCCCCTAGAAAAAGTGACCATCTTTGTAGTCGTTGCGCAGTCATCACCGAAACGCCCATCTTCGGATTAAAAATGGAGACAAGAGGCTGGTGATCAGTCAGCAAGGTGAATTTCTGCCCGTGCAGATAGTGATTGAACTTTTTAACTCCCCACACTAGGCTGAGGGCCTCCCTGTCAATCTGGGCGCAGTTACGCTCGGCTGAGGTTAGTGATCGTGACGCAAAGGCTATTGGCCTCTCTGAGCCGTCCAAGAATTTGTGCGACAGCACTGCTCCAATGCCGTAGGGTGACGCATCACATGCCAACCGAATTGGTAATGCTGGGTTGTAATGGGCCAATACCTCTTTTGATGTGATTAGTGTTTTGCTCTTCTGGAAAGCTCGTCTACATTCGTCACTCCACTTACATGGTACCCCAGTTTGCAGTAGGGTGTTCAGTGGGTGTAGTATTGTAGACAAATTTGGCAAGAACTTATGGTAGTAGTTTACCAGCCCGAGGAACGACCTCAGTTGTGACACATTTTCCAGTGCTGGAGCGTTGACTACTGCCTCAAACTTCTCTGGGAACTTATGTAACCCCTCTTTATCGATAACGTGGCCACAATACGAGATCTGTTTTCTAAAAAACTCGCATTTGGGGCGGTTAGCTCAGAGCCCATATTCCTGCAATCTGGTGAGCACCTGCTCCAGGTTGGCAAGGTGATCACTGTCATTTTCGCCCGTGACCAGGATGTCGTCCAAATAACACTGGGTCCCTGGGATCCCTTGCAGGACTTGTTCCATTGCCCTCTGCCAAATAGCCGGAGCTGATGCTACCCCGAATACCAGCCGGTTGTATTGTTAGAGACCTTTATGGGTGTTGATTGGGAGGTATTTTTTTGATGCTTCTTCTACCTCCATTTGCAGATACGCCTGGGCCAGATCAATCTTAGTGAAGCGTTTCCCTCCAGATAGCGAGGCGAAAATATCTTCAATCGCGGAAGTGGATATTGTACGGTGTGAAGGGCCGAGTTCACTGTTTCCTTAAAGTCCCCACAGATGCAAACCTTCTTTGGTTCCCCAGGCGTGCTGCTCAACGACTTTTTCATCTCAGGGACGATCGGTGTAGCCCACTCGCTCCAGTCTACCTTGGACAGTACACCGGAACGTTCCAGACTCTCCAGCTCTGCTTCGACGGCTGGGTGGATCGCATAAGGTACCGGTCTGGCCTTAAAAAATTTTGGGCTTGCGTTTTCTTCAATTATAATCGTCGCTGTCATGCCTTTTACTGTTCTGAGTCCTTGCTGGGACACTTCTTTCACGTCAGTTAGGATCTTTGACAGTCGCCCAGGTGTGATGTCGTCATCCTTTTTATCAGCCACAGTCAGTGCCTGTATGGAATGCCAATCCAGTTGTATTTTCCGGATCCATTCACGTCCCAGTAATGGTGCTCCTCCATCTTGTAATACATACAGATCTAGTTTTGGTGTTTCCTTACCGTTATATATAACGGTCACCCTTATTTTTCCTTTGGGGTAGACTTTTAGCCCCGTGTACGTCTTCAAAATAATTTTTGTGTCTCTCAAGGGTATGTGTGAGAGTAGCCGCTCGTAGTCCCATCGGTTTATGACTGTTAGGGCTGATCCTGTGTCCAATTCCATCTTTACCTGGACTCCTGCTATCTTGAGAGTGACCCAAATGGTTCGGCGATCCTCCGTTGTGATCACATTATGTAGTTTCAGACAACTCAGTTCCCTGCTTTCGGAGTCGTTATCACTCTTTTGTTCATCTGAACTATTCTCCGTCATCTTATGCACCTTCTGGTACTTTCCTTTGGTAGGTTTCTTATTGCTGGTTTTCTTTCCCGACCTGCAGACTCGTGCTATATGTCATACTTTTCCACACTGTCTGCACATTTTGCCTTTGAACCAGCAATCATTCTGGTCATGTGTTGTTCTGCCGCAGCGATAGCACTTCTCTGTTCCATATGACATTTCGTTTGTGCCATATTCTTGCAGTCTCTGTTGCATCTCTGCAGCGCCCCGTGCTGCTGCTTCATATGATACCGCAATGCTGAAAGCCTTTTCTAGCATAAGGTCCTTTTCAGATAAAAGCCATTTCTGGGTTCCTTCACTTTGAAGCCCACACACAAACTTATCCCTTAAGGCATCTGTCAGTCCCGCTCCAAACTGGCAGTGTTTCGATAGTTTGCGCAGTTCTGTTAAATAATCAGCATTGCTTTCATCCTTATGCTGGTTCCGTTTGTGAAACTTAAATCTTTCTGCTATCAGCAGTGATGTGGGGTTTAAATCTTCCTTTAGTATCGCTACTATGTCTTCAAAACTCTTTTCCATTGGCTTCGTTGGGGTTACTAGATTTCGTAATAAACCATACGTCTTAGCACCCATTAAATTTAACAATACCGACGCTTTCTTGTCACCTGACACCCCATTTGCCTTGCAGTACACCTCTATTCGTTCGACATATGTAGTCCAATCTTCGACTTCATTGTCAAATGCGGTGATACTGCCACTCTTCGGCATTTTGGTTGTGGTTTAAAATGGCGTCTCCCAATGGCTTAAAATGGCGTCTCCCGCGCTTTCCTTCCTCCCCCGCTGCTGCCGACGCCGCTCCCGGTGGTTCTCGTGGCAATGGTGGCGCCCTGTAGGTTTCGCGCGCTTCTCCTGCGCGTCTCTCGCGCCCTCTCTCCGATGCTGCTCAGCCCCTGAACACCGGCTGCGCCCTGTGCGCTCTGCCCTCTCTCTCTCTTCCTCGTCGATGCTGCTCGGCCCTTTGCTGTGCCGCTCGGTCGAGCTCTAGCCCACCGCTGTCCGGGAAGGGTCTGCGCACTACCTGTTGCCAGCCCGTTTCGCTGGACCACCTCAACTGGAAAGCCAAGCCTGGCTCTCGACAGCCTCCCCCGCAATGCTCGAGTCTCTGCTGGATGACTGGGCGGTTGCCCGTGTTCGACGCCCGAGTCTCTGTCCTTGACCTCCAATCCACTCAACTCCAGGAATGAATCCCCGGGAGGTGATGCAGAGTTGCAGGTATGTTCGAACCTGCCTCGTCGCCAATGTTACGTCCGTGTAATAATCAGACACAGACTGCGGAGAACGGTACAACGGTGTTTACTCAACGTGGCTCAGACTGCAACTGATCTGTACAGATCAGTACTCAGTGTTATATACAGGTGTGGTCACTGCCGGTACTACAGTATACATGAGCTGTAAGAAGTAGTTCCCCCCTTAAAGGTACGTACATTACAGTTAGCCCTAGAAACGACCTCACACCTGTCACTGTGTTGGGGACCGGTAACTCTTGTACCGCTTCTCTCCTAGCCTTATCTGTGGCCCTTTCTCCAGCGCGCACAGTCAGGCCTAGGAATTTCACCTCCTGCTGGCCGATCTGCGCTTTCTTGGGGTTTACCTTAAAACCCTTCTGCCCGAGCAGCTCCAGCAGTTCGGCCAATAGTGGGCCATGCTCCTCTCTCGAATCGGTGAAGAGAAGCAGGTCATCCACATATTGTACCAACTGTCTGGGCTGGCTGAACTCCTTTAAACTGTTTGCCATGCACTGATGGAAAATGCTGGGGCTGTTTTGGAAGCCCTGAGGCAAGCAGTTCCACGTGTACTGTTGCCCTTTAAACGTAAAGGCAAACTTGTACTGATCCTCCCTCCTTAAAGGGATGGACCAAAACCCATTGGAAATATCCAGCACTGTGAAAGTGGTCGCGAATGCTGGAATACTTCCTATCAGGTCGGCAACTGCTGCTACCATGGGTGCACAGGCTGGGAAGTCACTATTGAGCACCTGATAGTCCACCATGGCCCTCCAGGAATTGTCCGGCTTTCTAACCAGCCACAATGGAGAATTCACGTGGGTAGCTATCAGTCTCAGAACTCCCTGCTGTACTAACGAGGACATGGCTGCTTCCATGTCTGGCTCTGTTTGCCTAGGGAAGCTATACTGTTTCTGTGGTCGGGCCATGGGGTCCATATCTACGCTGACCTCAAACCCTTTGACCCTCCCGCAGTCGTGTTTGTGTGTGGCAAATGTGGCCAGGTGGGCCTGCACAAATGCCTGGAACTCCTGTGGGGTGTTACTGACCATAAGCTCGAGGTTATAACGCTCTTTGGGCTTCATGGTGCATAGGGTCCCCTTCCCTTCCTTTCCTGGGATCACTACTACCTCACCATTCTTTCCTTTACCTGCCCCCCATAGGCAATGATTTCTCAAATCTACTAGGATCCCGTGGCCCACAATAAAGTCAGCTCCCAGGACCCCTCTTCCACCCTCCACTTCCCATTTCATTAGGACACAGGTCCACTTAGAGCGGAGCGGTCCTAACCGAATGGCGAGCGGGATGGAAAATGAGCCAGCCTGTTCTTTGCCTGTGAACCCCGACAGACTGTATGGGACCCTGTTAGATAGAGGCGAGGTCGTGGGGTTAGCTGAGTAGACCACGGTGCATGATGCCCCCATGTCTAACAGATAGGTCCCCATCACCTGTTCTACCTCCATCTCCAAGAGGGGTCTTTTCCATTTATCGTACCGGAGAGAACACAGGTAAACAGGTTGCGCTGGCTCTAGTCAGGTCTGCAGGTTGGATGGGGCTGACAGGGTCAGAGCACCGGTAGCAGCTGCTACTCTCCCCTGGCCAGTCAATAAGGACCTCATGGTGTCCAAAAGTGACTCGACCGCTGCGGGGGTGATTCCTGCCTTCGCCTTTTGGGCTGGGGCTGTGGAATTCTTTCCCTTGTTATCTTTCCAAGGGTTCTTGCACTCCTTCCGCCAGTGACCATCCTTCCCGCACCCGTAACAATTCGTCTTTGTGTTGCGGGGGTTATTCCCTCCCTGGAGCCACTCTTTCCTACCCTGTCCGGGTTTTACCTCATGCACCTTTCCCTTAGGTGGGTGTGCATCGGTTCCCCTACCATTTTTATAGGCCAGAGTCAACTGTCTGATCACCGTAAGTTCAGTGGTCTGGGGGTTCTTGGGGTCGAACCAGACTTCTGCCTTGGCCCGGACCTGTGGCAAGCTGTTCGCCACCAGGCAACGGAGCCAATGGGCCAGGGGATCCCTGTTCAAGAGCACCCGGTTCGGCGTCCCCGGGCAGGCCCTTCGGTACACCGGCCATAACCGGTTCGCGAAAGTCTGTGGGGTTTCCCCTGCGAGCTGGACCGTCTTCTCCACACGGGAGAAAGGACTTCCCTCATTCATCCCCATGGCCTCCAGGACCGCATCTCTAAGCTCCTCGTACCCGCTCTGCCCCCTCTTACACTCGTCAGAGAGGGATTGGAGGAGACTACTCTCCAGGGAGAATAGCAGCATCTTGGCCTGCTCAGCGCCATCGCAGTCGTTGATGCTGGCTGCCTGCTCTATGTCCCTGAAGTGGATCGAGGGTCTCCCTTTTCGGAGAGCTTTGTGATATGGTTCACCATAGCCCTAAGCTGTTGGGTGCTATAGGGTAATACGAACTGGTTTTGGAGGGGTCCCTCATCGTTACTGTTGACAGGTGGGCCGAACCTCCGATGCTGTGCTGGGCACATCGGTCCCGACTCCGACCTCTCTGGCGGGGGTTGCTCCACCTCTGCTCCCACCTCTGGCTCCACCCCCCCTTGCTGCCAGACCTCGCTGAAGCTTGGTGCTACTGGTGGTGGACGTGAGACCTCCTGTCCCTCAACCGGATCGTCCTTGGGCACTACCAGTGACGTTGGAACTGTCCTCCCCTCGTTCCCCATAAAACCCGCCTGACCTGCCTTTGGGCTTATGAGGCACACCATGCCTGTTGCCTTCCTGAGGGCCAGGCTCAGATTTTCTGTCCGCTCTTTACAGGGGCCGTGGTCTGCCTCCTCAAACTCCTGTTCGCTCACTAGCTTATAAGCTGCCTTTACCTCCTGTAATTACTCCTCCTGTTCCCTAACTTGCCTTGCCAAGTGGGCGTTCTTTTCCCGCAACTTGAACTCATTTCCCTTGGCTTCGGTGACTTGGCACTGTTGGCATTCCAACTGGGCCTTGTGTTCTCCCATTAAATACACTCTCTCCTGATTCAGGGCCTGCAATGCTACCAATAACTTCTCCCCTGCTAGAGCCTTATCCTGGGTCTCCTGGGCTGACTCCTTTAACTCGGCTGCCTGTGCTGCAATGAGCCTGTCCAAAAGCTGGACCTGCTTTTTGAAACATATCAGCCAGACTGTCTTCTCGAAGGACTTCTTGTGTTCCTTTCCCTCTGTCCACTTAGCTGCTGCATCTACCGTCGCCCAGCCCTTAACAGAGTGGTGATCCACTTCTTCGTGATATTCACCTTGCTAAACACATAATCAGAAATCCTTTCCTCCATCATGGTTTGCTCATCCAAACCATTGTCTACTGTATCGCAACCCTGCTGCTGGTGTCCTGCCGCGGTCACCATTTTCTGTAGGGGTGGTGCGTGCGCCCAGTCAGTTGTGCCCCTGACTGCCTATGAGCTGTTCGAATCGCTCCCACACCCCTGGGTTCTAGACACCGGACTTAGGTGCAGGCGACGATACAGAAAAATCGAGTAGACAAGTGGTTTGGTGTAAGAAAACCAAGATTTTATTAAAACAGAAATAAAAACACAGTCTTATGAGAAATTACTGATAAATAATTACAGGCATAAACAAATTATATACTGATACAGGGAATGGGGAACACACAGCACATCAAGGGAAAACAAATTACATTAACCATCCCCTTATCCTTATCCCACCCCCTATACCTAACTAGATTAAGCTATGAGGTGCCAGGAATTCATGCTCACCAATCCAAGGCCTGTTGCTTTAACAGTTGCGAGTTTTGAGGTTTGGTCTCCTGTCCTTTGGGGTACTCCATCGCCACATGGTCTCACGTGGAGCTGTTGCTGCGACACACCTTTCCTCTCCTCAGCTACCGTCATCATCTCGTCGCGATGGGTTCTCTTCTTCTTCTCCCTCGGGCGGTCGTTGGTGGTGACGTTGTGTTTGTGGGACAGTTGGCAGTCTTCACTGCTTAGATTTTTCTACCCATTCTTGGAACGCCGGTATATTTGTTGCGGCGTGGACACCTGCATTTAACGCCAGCTCATTCGCAGTGTTCAATAGCCAACTTATTTTCTTCTCCAAGTGCCAGCTTATAACTAAGTGCTCGGACTTTATCAATGTGTCTTTTGATGCCCTTCTCTGCTCTTGTCGGGTCTTTACCTTTTTCTTCGTCTTGCCTTGTCTCGACTCGTTTCGTCTGCCCCTTTTTGTGGCCCGTGTGTCCTGTATGACTTTGGACTTGGGTCTCGTTCCCCTCTCCGCAATCGGTATAGATGTCCTTGGCTGTAATAACACAATGCGGGGAGCGAGAAGAGAACCCACCACAAGGCCAGGGCACGAGTACGAGCGGCAGCAGCCCAAGACCAGACAAGAGGTCAGAGTCAAGAGAAGAGTCAAGAGAGGGCGATTGCTACTGAGGGCCTACAATTATACTCCTTCCGAAGGCCCTTATCTGCACGCCAAATCAGGTTAGTCCATTGTTTAACTTTTGGCTGGCTGTTTTAAATGATTATACCAATCTAAACTAACTGGCTTTAGATGGCCGTTTATCGCACCTAATGGCCTGATGTCCGAGTTGTATTGTCATTAATGCATTTTAACCGGCCTGTCCAGCCTTGGTGGCTTCCTTAAGCTGTTTCCGATTATTTATGCGGACAAACTAATGGCCTCATGCTTAGGCCTAGCTGGGTTCGATCTGTTCCAATCTGATGCAATGCATATTCAGTGTTTGCCTAGCTGTCTGGCTTTTCAAACACAAAGTCATTTTCACAGAAATGCATTTTAAGTTTCGATTTCCCAAAGCTGCCTGTTTTGTGCTACAGAGTGCAAGCTTTTAAAAAAAAATCTTACAGGCTTTTGGTCACGAGGTGCAGACGCCATCTTTTTGGGTACCCTTTTTAAATTGTCCATGCAGGGTCCCTTTTATTAATAACCTTGGGGGAATGTGGGAATTTTGCGAATCTTACAAGGACTAGGCAGTACTTATAGCCTCCGTGGGCGGTGGGCAGGGGCCCGATGTAGTCGACCTGTATCGACTGCCATGGTCCCTCTACCTCCTAATGTGTCCTTTAGGTACCTTCCTTTTGTGGGGGTCAGTGTTGTTAGCAGAACACACCAGACAGCCGGCGCAGAGCTCGCGGACATCTTCCCTGAGTCCTGGCCACCATCCCGCCTGTTCCACCCACTGCCAGGTGGTCTCAGCCCCGGGATGCCCCGCTCCTGGACCCTCACGGGCCAGTTGAAGGAATTCCCTCCGGTGCTGCTGTGGTACCACCCATTGTTCTCCCCTAAACAGCATGCATTCTTTCACAGAGAGGGATGCTGTGCCGTAAGGGCCCTCTACCCTTTTTCCCTCAGTCATTGCACTGAGGATTGCCTTGAGGACGGGGTCTTGGGTTTGGACCGTCTTAAGGTCCGGGGCTAAAACTACACCTGCACTCCCTTGTGTCCCATCCCTACCGCTGACTGCTACTATGGGTCTGGACCCATATGGGTCCCAGAAAGTGCCTGTGCGGGCACCCTGCTTAGCTAGCATGTCAGCCTGCTGGTTGCCCTGACTACAGAGTTCTGTGGAGGAATGGGCTTTCACCTTATGGATGAAAACCTCCCCTTCCTCCCCCACTGCTGCTAAGATTTCCTCCCGCAGGGATTTCACTGTGAGGGGTCTCCCGTCGGTGGAGGTGTATCCGCGGCGGGACCAGGTGGCCAGGTACTCCGTACACGAATTGCATGTGAACATACTATCCGAGCAAATCGTGTACGGGGTGGGGAAGATTTCAGGGTGTGTAACAACGTACACTACCACCGACAGTTCAGCCTGCTGGACGCTCATGATGCTGGGGAGCTTAATTGCCAGGGCAATGTTTGCCGCTGGGTCATAAACTCCACACCCTGTGAGTTGCTCACCAGCAGATACCGCGCTAGAGCCGTCCACATAGATTTCGCGGCCTGTGGGGTGTATCCTGGCTCGCAAACCTATGTCCACTTCCCAAACCCCTTCTATGGAACACCGGTGGGCTGTTCCAGGATATACCAAGTTGGCTGCGAGCTTTGGCTCGCAGAGCCCTTTTACTTTTAGGTCCATCTGTGAGAGATGCAGGGTCCAGCGAGCAATGCGGGCACTGCTCACCGTCTCATCCTTGATCCTCCCATCCAGGAGCATCTGGGTGGGTGTGTGATGGGTGAGGAGGTTGATGGGAGAGGTGCCTGTGAAGTTCAGCGATCTTTTCGCAGCCCAATGTGTGGCCAAGAGGTGCCTCTCACAGTTGGAGTAGCTCCTCTCCACATCCGTGAGTATCCTGGAGGAGTAGACCACTGGCCTCAGCCGGCCATGCCGCTCTTGGAGCAACACAGCACTCAGGCTGTCCCCGCTGACTGCTGTCTCCAGGAAGAACTCTTTTCCCCCATCTATGGCCCCTAGAGCTGGTGCGGTCTGCAGATCTTCATTGAGCCTGACAAATGCTGCCTGGCAACCCTTGTCCCACGCCCACTCCACTCCCTTGTGTAGGAGTAGGAGCAGAGGGGCTGCTGTGGCTGCATGGTCCTCAATAAAGTCTCTGCAGTACCCGGTTAGCCCTAGAAACGACCTCACACCCGTGACCGTGTTGGGGACTGGTAACTCCTGTACCGCTTCCCTTCTAGCCTTATCTATGGCCCTTTCCCGAGCGCGTACGGTCAGGCCCAGGAATTTCACCTCCTGCTGGCCGATCTGCGCTTTCTTTGGGTTTACTTTAAAACCCTTTTGCCTGAGCAGCTCCAGCAGTTCAGCCAGTAGTGGGCCATGCTCCTCTCTCGTGTCGGTGAATATGAGCAGGTCATCCACATATTGTACCAACTGCCTGAGCTGGCTGAAATCCTATAAACTGTTTGCCATGCACTGGTGGAAAATGCTGGGGCTGTTGTGGAAGCCCCGAGGCAAACAGTTCCACGTGTACTGTTGCCCTTTAAACGTAAAGGCAAACTTGTACTGGTCTTCCCTCCTTAAAGGGATGGACCAAAACCCGTTGGAAATATCCAGCACCGTGAAGGTGGTCGCGGATGCTGGGATACTTCCTATCAGGCTGGCAACTGCTGCTACTGTGGCTGCACAGGCTGGGATGTTGCTGTTGAGTGCCCGATAGTCCACCGTGGCCCTCCAGGAGTTGTCCAGCTTTCTAACCGGCCACAGTGGAGAGTTCACGTGGGTGGCTATTGGTCTCAGGACTCCCTGTTGCACTAAAGAGGACAAGGCTGCTTCCATGTCTGGCTCCGCTTCCCTGGGGAAGTTGTACTGCTTTTGTGGTCGGGCCATGCAGTCCCCGTCTACGCTGACCTCAAACCCGTTGACCCTCCTGCAGTCATGTTTGTATGTGGCAAATGTGGCTAGGTGGGCTTGCACAAATGCCTGGAACTCCTGTGGGGTATTACTGACCATGAGCTCGAGGTTGTAACCCTCTTTGGGCTTCATGGTGCACAGGGTCCCCTTCCCTTCCTTTCCTGGGATAACTACTACTCCGCCTTCCTTTCCTGTACTTGCCCCCCATAGCCATTGATTTCTTAAATCCACCAGGATCCCATGGCCTACAATAAAGTCGGCTCCCAGGGTCCCTTTTCCACCCTTCTGTTCCCACTTCATTAGGACACAGGTCCACTTAGAGCGGAGCGTACCTAAACGAATGGAGAGCAGGATGGAAAACGAGCCGGCCTGTTCTCTGCCTGTGAATCCCGCCAGACTGTATGGGACCCCGCTAGATAGAGGCGAGGAGGTGGGGTTAGCTGAATGGACCACGGTGCATGATGCCCCCGTGTCCAACAGATAGGTCCCCTTCACCTTTTCTACCTCCATCTCCACGAGGGGTCTCTTCCATACATCGTACTGAAGGGAACACAGGTAAACAGGCTGCACTGGCTCTAGTCAGGGCTGTGGGTTGGGAGGGGCTGACGGGGTCAAAGCACCGGTAGCGGCTGCTACTCTCCCCTGGCCAGTCAATAAGGACCTCATGGTGTCCAAAATGACTCAACCGCGGCAGGAGGGATTCCTGTCTCTGCCTTTTGGACTGGGGCTGTGGAATTCTTTCCCTTGTTATCCTTCCAAGGTGTTTTGCACTCCTTCCTCCAGTGACCATCCTTCCCACACCCGTAACAATTGAGCTTAGTGCTGGAAGGGTTATTCCCTTCCTGATGCCACTCCTTCCTACCCTGTCCAGGTTTTACCTCATACACCTTCCCCTTAGGTGGGTGTGCATCGGTTCCCCTACCGTTCTTATAGGCTAGGGTCAACTGTCTGATCACCGTAAGTTCAGTGGTCAGGGGATTCTTAGGGTCGAACCAGACTTCCGCCTTGGCCCGGACCTGTGGCAAGCTGTTTGCCACCAGGCAACGGAGCCAGTGGGCCAGCTGATCCCGGTTCAGGAATGCCCGGTTAGGTGCCCCAGGACAGGCGCTCTTTTACACTGGCCACAACCTGTCCGCGAAAGCCTGCGGGGTTCCCCCTGCGAGCTGCACTGTTTTCTCCACCCAGGAGAAAGGACATCCCTCATTCTTCCCCATGGCCTCAAGAACTTCCTCCCTGAGCTCCCCATACTCGCACTGTCCCCTCTTACACTGGTCAGAGAGGGACTGGAGGAGCTTACTCTCCAAAGAGGACAGCAGCATTTTGACCTGTTCAGCGTCATCACACTCGTTGACGCTGGCTGCCTGTTCCACTCCCCTGAAGTGGACCGAGGGGTCCCCTTTTTCAGTGAGCTTTGGGATATAGCTCACCATAGCCCTAAGCTGTTGGGTGCTATAGGGTAATACGAACTGGTTTTGGAAGGGGCCCTCGTCCTTGTCATTAATGGGTGGGCCAAACCTCCGATGCCGGGCTGGGCACATCGGCCCTGGTTCCAGCCTCTCTTGTTGGGGTTGTTCCACCTCCGCTTCTACCCCTGACTTCACCCCCCCTTGCTGCCAGACCTCGCTAAAACCTGGCGCTATGGGTGGTGGTCGTGGGAACTCCTGTTCCTCAACCGGGTCATCCCTTGGCACTACCTGTGATGTCTGAACCGTTCTCCCCTCGTTCCCTGTAAAATCTGCCTGGGCTGCCTTCGGGCTTATGAGGCACACCATGCCCTTTGCCCTCCTTAGGGCAAGGCTCAGATTCTCTATCTATTCCTTGCAGGGGCCATGATCTGCAACTTCAACCCCCTGTTCGCTCGCTAACTTATAAGCTGCCTTTAAATCCTTCACTTTTTCCTCCTGTTCTCTTACTTGTCTCGCTAGGCGGGCGTTCTTTTTCCCGCAACCTCAAGTCACTGCTCTTGGCTTCGATGACCTGGCACTGTAGGTATTCCAACCTGGCCTTATGTTCTCCCATTAATTGTACCCTTTCCTGATTCAGGGCCTGCAATGCTACCAGTAACTTCTCCCCTGCTAGAGCCTTGTCCTGGACCTCCAGGGCTGACTCCCTTATCTCGGCTGCCTGTGCTGCAATGAGCCTGTTCAAAAGCTGGACCTGTTTCTTGAAGCACATCAGCCAGACTGCCTTCTCTAGGGATTTCTTGTGCTCCTTCCCTTCTGTTCACTTAGCTGCTGCATCTACCGGATGCCCAGCCTTTAACAGAGTGGTGATCCACTTCTTCGTGATATTCACCTTGCTGAACACATAATCAGAAATCCTTTCCCCCATCACGGTTTGCTCTTCCGAACCATTGTCTACTGTATCGCACCCCTGTTGCCGGTGTCCTGCCGCGGTCGCCATTTCTATAGGGGTGGCGTGTACCTAGTCAGCTCTGCCCCTGACTGTCTCTGAGCAGTTCTAATTGCTCCCACACCCCTGGGTTCTAGACACTGGACTTAGGTACAGGTGGCGATACAGAAATAGAGTGGAAAACTGGTTTGGTGCAAGAAAACCGTAAATTTTATTAAAGGCACAATAAAATCACAACACTGAAAATTACTAGAATAATTACAGGCATATACAAGTACACTTATTTGGGAATGGGGAACACATGGCACATCGAGGGAACAAACACATTAAAAATCCCCCCTACCCTTGTCCCACCCCCAATACCTAACTAGATTGAGCTACGCGGAGCCAGGGATTTATGCTCACCAATGGGGTTCCTTTTTGATGGTTCTAAACCTGTCGATTAAGCCGGTTGTGGTTTTGGGGTTTGCTGTTGTTGTCCTTTGGTGCCTGCCGTCGTCACCTGGTCCCAGTGCACGGCGGTGGAGTCGTCTGAGTAAAGTACCCTCTTTTCCTCCGTTAGAGATAGGGAGTAAAGTCTTTGTTGGGTACTTTACCTTGCAGAAATGGTTGTTCTTCTGGTAGTGGTTTGGTCACCGAAGGTTTTGTTGCGGTTGGGGTTCGGCTGGCGGTCTATGGTGTTGGCTTGATCCTTCTACCCATGCTTCGAACCCAGCTTATGCCTGGAGCAGGGTGTGTGCCCACTCATCCCCAATGCTTCATTATGCTGCCCTTCTCTGCTTATCGGCCTTGCCGTTCATCTCGTCTCGCCTGCCCGCTTGCGGCCTCATGTGTCCTGTGTGTGTGTTGATTCGTGTCCCGTTCTCCTCCCGCATCTGGCCCCCGGTGTTGTAATGGGCTTCCTTGGTGTTGAGCAGCGTGGGGAGGGAGGAGAGGAAGAAGTGAAGCAAGAGACCTTGGCTACCGGTGGGCCTACAATTATACTCGGTTCTTCACCCCTTATCTGCGCGCCAAATCAGGTCAGTTCTTTGTCTAATTTTGGCAGGCTCGTCTAAAGTGATTACAGTCATTCACCTCAACGGCTTTTGGGGCGGTTGTCTCCTTGTTTAATGGCTCCAATATCCTGGCTGTTTGTCATTTATGAATTTTAATCGTCTTTCCCTGGCTTGGTAGCTACTTTGAGCTGTTACCGATTATTTATGCAGAAAGTTAATGGCCTCAAGATCAGGTCTATCCTGAGTCGATCTGTTTTCAAGGTGAAGGATGCATATTCTGTGTTTACCTAGCTGTCTGGCTTTAGAAAATGACAAAGTCATTCACAAATCCATGCATGTTAGGTTTCCTTTCAGGATTTGAATGGGCCTGCCTTTTGCAGGGTCTTGCTTTTTTTAAAAATCCTGCAGGCTTCTGTCACGAGGTTTCAGAAGCCATTTTCTTTTGGGTACCCTTTTTAACAACTTGTACATACAGGGTCCGTTTATCCATTACTTTTGGGGAATGTGAGAATTTTGAGAACCCTACACCTCCTAGCGTCTAGCCTAGTTCTATCCTTTCACCATCTACGCTTATAGAATCGTAGAATCATAGAATAGTGCAGCACAGAAGGAGGCTATTCGGCCCATCGAATCTGCGCCGTCTCTTTTGAAGAGCGATCCAGTCAGTCCCACTCCCCCGTTCTTTCCCCATATCCCTGCAATTCTTTCTCCTTCAAGTATTTATCCAATTCCCTTTTGAAGGCTACTATTGAATCTGTATCCACCACCCTATCAGGCAGTGCATTCCAAATCCTAACCACTCGTTGCGTAAAAAGTTTTCCCTCATGTCAGCCTCTGTTTTTTTTGCCAATCACCTTAAATCTGTGCCCTCTGGTCATCGACCCTTCAGCCATTGGAAACAGTTTCCCTTTATTTACTCTATCAAAGCAATTCATGATTTTGCACACCTCTATCAAATCTCCTCTTAGCCTTCTCTGCTCTAAGGAGAACAACCCCAGCTTCTCCAGTCTATCCACATAACTGTAATCCCTCATCACTGGGACCATTCTAAATTGCACACTGAAAGATGAGTGACTGCAAAGTGAACGCCCCTGATTTGTTGAGAAATAATCTGCAGTTGATTACTTGGAACCACCCAGTTTGTGTTGCTGAGTGCAAAAGCCCACATGTTACAGCTTGAGCTTGTACAACCTTTAATGTCTCTACAGCTGTACGAGGAAACTCTGAAGGTTATGGATGTCTCCTAGACCTTTCTAAGCTATCTAGTTCAAATAGCTTATCCACTTGGACTGTGTCTAATCCTTTCATTATTTTAAAGACCTCAAACATATCTCCTCGAAGCCTATGCTTTTCCAAGCTGAAAATCCCTAGCTCTCTTAGCCTGGCCTGGTAACTGAAGACCCTTAAACTAGGTATCAATCTAGTGGCTCTCCTCTGAACTTTTCCAGGTCCTCTACATCCATCACTAAGTGGGGAAACTAAAAACTGGACACAGTATTCCAGATGTGGCCTGACCAAGGCCTTATACAAAGAAAATATTGTTTTATGTTTAATTATCTTGACAATACATCCTAAGACCCTATTTACTTTCACAATAACCTCACAGCTCTGGTCATGGACTTCAATGAATCATACACTACGACCCCCAGATCTTTCTTCTGCTCAGCAGCCTTCAGCAGGCAACCCCTCTGTGTTTTTAACTTTTGTTTTGTTTTGGTGTTCAGAGTCACCACGTGTTGTCTGAAGAAGCTGGGTATTGCAGTATTTTTGTTACAATGAAGTCACGGTCATATTTCAAAGAATGCATAGAACAGAGAATGTATCTTTGTATGTAGCCCCCAGCAGTATTTAACAGATAGGTTTTTGCTCAGGTTCACAACGATAAAGTTGCAATATTTTAGGATTTGTATCTGCAGGGATTGTTAATTTCAAAACTGCAAAAAGGGTCAAAACATAACCAGAGTCAACATTTTCATTTTTAATAAACTGGATACATTATGAAAAAGAGCTTCTAGCTGCACTGTTACCTCTGGAGTCCCCCAAGGATTTATCCTTGGCCCCCTTCTATTTCTACCTCTCTCCGATATCATCCGAAAACACATCAGCTTCCACATGTACGCTGATGACACCCAGCTCTATCTCACCACCACCTCTCTGGAACCCCTCCACTATCTCTGATTTGTCCCACTTTTTGTCCAACATCCAATATTGGATGCGCAGAAATTTCTTTCAACTAAATATTGGGAAGATTGAAGCCATTGGGCTCGATTTTCCAAGCCCCGAGGAGGCGGGTTTGGAGGCGGGAGTGGTGGGAAAATTGCAGAATCGGGGGGCAGGAACCCATCCCGCCCAACCCGCCTCCGTGCCAATGTCCCAGGAGGCGGGTACCCGACCTGTGCTGGGAGCCGCCTCCCCGAGGCGGGAAGGGGATTAGTGCCAATTAACTGCCTGTTAACAGGTAGTTAACAGGCAGTTTGTTGCCTAATCCCTATTTTTAACCCTGAAGTGTGGGCTGTCCGATGTCTGCGAACCATGCCAAGTTAGCGAGGCGGACCGTCGGTCTGCAGGGATTGAAGGGGTCGAGATGTCCATTGTGCAGGCGAGTGATGGGTGCATGTGTGCAGAGGTAAGTGTGTGAGGTAAGTGTAAAGTGTTTTAATAAGTTTTACTTACCTTTACTTTCTCCTGCAAGCTTCCTTCCTTCAGTTCTCGGGAGTCCCTCAGCTCACCAGCACAGAAAGCAGAATGGCCGCTGAACTGTCAAAAGCTGCAGCCTTTGCTTTCTGGTCTGGAGAGCTCTCTAACTGAATCTGAGTAGAAGGACTCAAGTTAAAAGACAGATTGTTAGTGTTTGACAGCTTCACAGAGCTGTCAAATGCTGATTTTTCATCTGTCAAAAGCTCTTGACAGATGAAATGTCAATCATTGACGTCACCAGTAACCAGGTGTCCCTTAATTGGCCTGCTGAGCCCACTGGGTGGGCTTAACAAGGTTGTCATAAATCGCAACTTCTACAAGAAGTAACTCAGGAAGTACTACTGGACAGCCAGCTGAGGGCGCCGTCCGAGGGGTATAAATACTCAGGCGTGGGCCCAACTTGGCCAGAGACAATCTGGAAAGAGGAAGCTAGTGACTACTAACTAGACCTCCATGTTTTGTTACAAGTCAATTAAAGCCTTGCTTTATGTTCAACCAAGTGTGTAGTGAGTCTTTATTACATCAAAGGTCAATCACGGGAAAATAGCATGGGTTGGCCACAAGTCGCTGGAGGCAGGACTACAACCCAAAAAGTGGGAGTCCCACCTCCAAAAACTCCCCATTGACAAAATCGAGCCCATTGTCTTTGGTCACTGCCAAAAACTCTGTTGCCTATCCACCATTTCCATTCCTGGCAACTGTCCAAAGCTGAACCAGACCCCTTGCAACCTTGGTGTTGTGTTTGACCCTGAGATGAGCTTTCAATCACATATTCGCGCCATCACCAAGACTGACTACTTCCACTTCCGTAACATTACCCTACTCGGACCCTGTCTCAGCTCATCTGCTGCTGAAACCCTCATCCAAGCCTTTGTTACCTTTAGACTTGACTATTCCAATGCTTTCCTGGCTGGACTCCCAGCTTCCACCCTACATAAGCTTGAACTCTTCTGCCCATATCTAAACTCACTCCAAGTCTTGTTCACCATCACCCCCGTGCTTGCTGATCTAGACTAGCTCCTGGTCCGACAGTGCCTCAGTTTTTTTAATCCTCATCCTTGTTTACAAATCCCTCCATGGCCTCGCTCCTCCCTATATCCGTAACCTCCTCCAGCCCTACAAGCCTTCGAGATCTTTATGTTCCTCCAATTCTGGTTTCTTGTACATCCCCAATTTTAATCGCTCCACCATTGGCGGCCATGCTTTCAGTTGCTTTGGCACTAAGCTCTGGAATTCCCTCCCTAAGCCTCTCTGCCTCTCTACCTCTCTCTCTTCCTTTAAGTTGCTCCTTAAAACCTACCTCTTTGACCAAGCCTTTGGTCATCTGTCCTAATATCACCTTATGAGGCTCGGTGTCAAAAATGTTTTTATTGATATCGGTCTTGTTAAGCACCTTGGGATGTTTTGCTACATTAAATGCGCTATATAAATGTAAGTTGTTGTTATTATTGTTAGTGTTAGCAATTGTTCACCACATTAATACTCACCAAACCATGAGATTTGTGATGACTGAACAATGTAATGGAAAGTAAAATTGGACAGGGTGTAAAACAGATGGCCAATCCAATCCCATCAGTTCCCTGCCAGGCAGGTTTGTTTAAAAAGATTCCCTATGTAAGTATCATTCCGACAATATGTCAACAGGGAATTTCTGGTTTTGAAAGTTTATTGTCCTGCCCAGTTTTTGCAACTTTGCTAAATCCTAAATCATGGCAGACTGATATCATCTAAACTTAATTGCTCAACTCTTTGCATTTCTTTCGGGGCTTCTGATTTAAAATTCTTCCTGGTAAAACATATACCTTGTGTTGGACTGCTTTCTTGCTCTTTTTCATCTCGTTACATTAAACGCCAGATTACACACACACTCAATTGTAGTAATGCAGGATCAGGTCTTTATTGAAACCTCATACTATCCACAACCAGTATGAGTGCACAAGGCTTTTCATACTACACCATTCCTGTATGAGAGTGAGCTGCTGAGACATCACACTTCATGATTCCAGTGTGAACTGCTAAGCAGTCACTCCCTCACATTTCTTATATCAAATTTCAACTTTGATCACTACATTCCATGCATACCATCATTAAATCATAGTACATCAAAGATACATACAAATTACAACAGAATAACTGCATAAACTAACCAAACAGGCACTTAACTCTTCTAATCATTTTATCATCGTCATAAACTCTTCCCATCATTTATTACCATAAACACAAGTGACCTGATTCCCGATGTGATAGGCACGCAGGTCAGCCTTCTGATCTGTGGAGATACATTTGCTTTAAAATCCCCTTACACAATTTACAACCTACACTCAGCAGAAAGCTGTATTAGCTTTTAACTCATTGCTGGTCTCACAGACAGCATAGAAAGTATAGCGAGTTACTCAGGTAGTGCAAAACCTCATTCTCACACCTTGTTGAACACTTTAATTGTAAAAAAAATACACAGATATAACACCAGAATATACTGCTGTAAAAGTATTACATTTTACAGTATGTTAAACAGATTCTCCTGGAGCAAATTTTTGTGTCACAATGGCCAATTTGCACCAATAAACGGGGCAATTGTGGGGCCAAAAAGTGCAATACATTGAAGTGCTGACTCAACTTAGGCTCAACTGATGTTATGACCCCCAATGCCATTTTCTTCTATGCTTCCCAATTACCACCAGTGTCTGCTCCCGCCCATAGCAGATGTTGGGAGCTGACCATTTTGAGCATACATTAAATGCTAGAGTTAGGAAAAGCTGGAACCAGGTTTGGCACTCATTTCTACTGCAGACATTTATGGGCTTTGAGATTTAATCTCCTTGCTGTTGTAGGTGCTGCAAAAATGTTGCCTGCTGCTCAAACGTACTGCTTCCTTTCACTCAGGAAAATTCACCTCTCCTACATTACAACAGTGACTACATTTTAAAAGTATTTCATTGGCTGTAAAGCGCTTTGAGACGTCTGGTGGTCCTGAAAGGCACTATATAAATGCAAGGCTTTCTTTTTTCCTGTTTAATGTGCTGCTGCAGGCACTTCAAAAATGACTGCCCCACCAGATTTACTGCCCCCAGATCAGTGAGCTGCCAACAGTGAGCCTGTGTTGTGCTGGGGGCTCACCAAATTAATGTAAATGAGGCCCGACCACAAAAATGTCTCGGATACCATTTCAATTCTTTCAGGTGGGCGTGGCCCTTCCAATGCCTGCCCACCTGACACTGGAATCGTAAATCATGTCATGTGAAGACACACAGGTTTGGTTTTGTAGTGTATGTACCTTTAAGAGAGAACTACTTTTACAGCTCCTGTATACTGTAGTACCGGCAGTGACCACACCTGTATATAAGCCTTGAGCATGCCTCTGTACTGCCAGTCTTGAGACTACCCTACTCCAGTAAACACCTGTTGATTGTTAAGTTACAGCCTCCGTGTAGTTATTGGAAAACATCATACTCTAAGAATCACGGATCCAACAGTGGCGACGAGGTCAATTCGAATCTACCTGCAACTCTGCATTTCCCTTCAAGGATTCGCTCCGGGAGGGCGGTGGAAGAAAGTCGAGGCCAGAAGCACGGGTGTCGACCACGAGCAACCGCCCAGTCGTCCGGTAGAGAGTGAACATCGCAGGGGAGGCTGTTGAGAGCCGGGCTTGGTTCCCCAGCCACGACAATCCAGCAACAGACTGGCAACAGGTACAGCGCAGGCCCTTCCCGGACAGCGGCGGCTGGAGCCGACCGACGGCAGAGAAAAGGCCGAGCAGCATCGACGGGGTAAGAGAGAGGGTGAAGCGCACAGGGCGCAGCCGGGGTTTGAAAACCGAGCGGCATTGAGGAAAAACAAAACAGAGAGAGAGAGGGTAAAGCAGCAGCCAGGTTCAGGACCGCGCGGCGGAAATGGGAAAGGCGCACAGGAGAACGCGCAGAGCACAGCCAGGGCTCAAGGGCTGAACAGCGTCCGCGGGGAGAAGAAGGGAGAGCGCTGGAGATGCCATTGAGCCGCGGAGAAGAAGGGAGAGCGCGGGAGACGCCATTTTTAGAAGCCGCAGTGGAGAAGAAGGGCGAGAGCGGGAAGAAAGGAAAGCGCGGGAGACGCCATTTTGTGCCAGCGGAGAAGAAGGGAGAGCACGGGAGATGCCATTTTTGACAGTTAAATCACACCCAGGGATGCCGAAGAGTGGCAGTATCTCTGCGTTCGACAATGAAGTCGAAGATTGGGCGACATATGTGGAACGCATTGAGGTGTAATGCAGGGCGAATGAAGTGCCAGATGCTAGGAAAGCACTGGTTTTGTTAAATTCCATGGGTGCAAAAACTTATGGCTTACTGCGAAACCTAATAACCCCAGAAAAGCCCGTGGATAAGACTTTCAAAAGCATAGTAGAAATCCTACAGGACCACTTAAAACCCACACCGCTGCTGATAGCAGAAAGATTTAAGTTCCACAAAAGGAACCAGCATAAAGACGAAAGTAATGCTGAGTACTTAACGGAACTGCGCAAACTATCGAAACACTGCCAGTTTGGAGTGGGACTAGCAGATACGTTAAGGGACAAGCTTGTGTGTGGGCTTCAAAGTGAAGGAACCCAGAAACGGCTTCTATCAGAAAAGGATCTTACACTGGACAAGGCTTTCAGCATGGCAGTATCACACGAAGCAGCCGCAAGGGGCGCTGCAGAGATACAACGGAGACCGCAAGAATATGGCACCAATGAAATGTCATATGGAGCAGGGAAGTGTTATCGCTGCGGCAGAACAACACACTACCAGAAGGATTGTTGGTTCAAGGACCAAGTGTGCAGACAGTGTGGAAAAGCAGGACACATAGCAAGAGTCTGCAGGTCAGGGAAGAAAACCAACAGCAAGAAATCTCCACAGGAGAAGTACAAAAAGGTACATAAGGTGATGGACAGTAGTTCAGATGAACAGAAAAGTGATACAGACTCCGGAAGCAAGGAGCTGGGTTGTCTGAAACTACACAAGGTAACCAAAATGGAGGATCACCAGACTATCTGGGTCACACTCAAGATAGATGGAGTCCAAGTGAAAATGGAATTGGACACAGGATCAGCCCTAACAGTCATAAACCAAAGGGACTACAAGCGGCTATTTTCACATATACCCTTGAAAGCTACAGAGATTGTCTTGAAGACATACACGGGGCAAAAAGTCTACCCCAAAGGAAAAATAAGGGTGAAAGTGATATACAAAGGCCAGGAAATACCTAAAATGGACCTATATGTATTGCCAGATGGAGGACCACCACTACTAGGACGTGAATGGATCCGGAAGATACAATTAGATTGGCATTCCATACAGGCACTGAAGGTTGAGGCCAAAAAGGATGACGACGTCACACCTGGACAACTGTCAAAAATGCTAACTGACACAAAAGAAATGGAGGGACTCGGAACACTAAAAGGCATAACAGCAACGATTAAAATAGAGGAAAATGCAAGCCCAAAGTTTCTTAAGGCCAGACCAGTGCCTTATGTGATCCGACCAGCCATCAAAGCAGAGCTGGAAGGGTTGGAACATTCAGGAGTACTGTCCAAAGTAGACTGGAGTGAGTGGGCTACACCCATCGTTCCTGTAATGAAGAGGTCGTTGAATAATACGCCTGGGGAACCAAAGAAGGTCCGCATCTGTGGGGATTTTAAGGTGACAGTGAACCCAGTCCTTCACACGGTACAATATCCGCTTCCACGGATTGAGGATATTTTCGCCTCGCTATCTGGAGGTAAATGCTTCACCAAAATTGATCTAGCCCAGGCGTACTTGCAAATGGAGGTAGAAGAAGCCTCGAAACAATACCTCACGATCAACACTCATAAAGGTCTCTACCAATACAATCGGCTGGTGTTCGGGGTAGCATCGGCTCTGGCTATTTGGCAAAGGGCGATGGATCAAGTCCTGCAAGGGATTCCAGGGACCCAGTGTTATTTGGACGACATCCTGGTCACGGGCAAAAATGACAGTGATCGCCTCGCCAACCTGGAGAAGGTGCTCACTAGATTAAAGGAATATGGGCTACGAGCTAATCGCCACAAGTGCGAGTTTTTCCAGAAGCAGATCTCGTATTGTGGCCACGTTATTGATGAAGAATGGTTACATAAGTACCCTGAAAAGATTGAGGCAGTAGTCAAGGCTCCAGCACCGGAAAATGTGTCACAACTGAGGTCGTTCCTCGGGCTGGTGAACTACTGCCATAAGTTCTTACCAAATTTGTCTACAGTATTACACCCACTGAACACCCTACTGCAAACGGGGGTACCATGGATGTGGAATGACGAACATAAACGAGCTTTCCAGAAGTGCAAAGAATTGATCACATCAAAAGAGGTGTTGGCCCATTTCAACCCAGCACTACCAATTCGTTTGGCATGTGATGCATCACCCTATGGTATTGGAGTGGTGCTGTCGCACAAATTCCCAAACGGGTTGGAGAGGCCAGTAGCCTTTGCATCTCGGTCACTAACCTCAGCCGAGCGCAACTATGCCCAGATTGACAGGGAGGCCCTCAGCCTAGTATGGGGAGTAAAAAATTCAACCACTATCTGCATGGGCAGAAGTTCACCTTGCTGACTGACCACCAACCACTTGTCTCCATCTTTAATCCAAAGAAGGGCGTTCCGGTGATGACTGCACAACGGTTACAAAGATGGTCCCTTTTTCTCGGGGCGAACCAATATGAAATAGAATATAAAGGCACGAAACAGCATGGAAACGCTGATGGGCTATCATGCCTGCCACTACCTACTGTGGAGGAAGCACCAGCAGTGGACCCTATCGAGATATTTTATTCATCAATATTTGAACGATTGCCAGTAACTAACGCGGATATAGAGAAGGAGACCCGCAATGATCCGACACTGTCTCGGGTATATGATTTGACGGTGAGGGAACGGCCAACACATGGTGACTCACTGTTGCCAGCATTCTCATCCAGAAGAGAACAGCTGTCAGTATGCCAGGGGACAGTGATGTGTGGATCCCGAGTGGTAATTCCACCCAAGTTAAGGGAGAGAGTGCTAAATGAGCTTCACGAAGGTCATCTGGGAGGGGTGAAAATGAAAAGCCTTGCTAGGGCTTATGTGTGGTGGCCGGGGATCGATCAACAAATCGAGGACCTAACCAAGAGCTGCTCAGGATGTCAGAAGGTCCAAAATGCACCACCACATGCCGCTCTACACCCATGGGAGTTGCCCTCATCTCCATGGCAACAGGTGCAGATTGATTTTGCTGGTCCATTCATGGACTCAATGTTTTTAATAATCAGAGTAATTAATGAGATCTAAGGGGATAAAATTACAATTAACTAAGTCCAGAATATTAACATTAAAGGAATCTGAATTGCTTTAAATTAAAATCTGGTATACATAAATAATAAATAGGAGCTATGGGGATATTAAATAAAGAAGTAAATAAAATAAAATTAGTTACAAATTAATTTGAAATCAAGCTAAATCCATCTACTAAATATAATCTAAATCTCAAGTAATTCTATTATATCTAGAATTAAATTACTACTAATAAATAAATAACTAAAAACTAGAAATGGTAGTGCAGGCTATGGGCAGGATATTCATTGGGCTGTGGAGGTGGGATTGGAGTTGTGCGGGGGGTTAAAATCCCGAAATCGGGGGGCACGAACCCATCCAGCCCCCAACCCACCTCCATGCCAGTTTCAAAGGAGGTGGGTACCCGACCCATGGGCTCAACAAGGTCAATCAAGTCAAAATCGCGTGGGTTGGCTACAACTCGATGGAGGCGGGACTACAACCACGAAAGTTGTAGTCCTGCCTCCTACCCGCCTCCTCAATGAAAATCCAGCCCTATGTGTCAGGACTGTGATATGTGGGAGTTTATGGGCAATGAGACTGTCCCGGATTGCCATATCATAGGAAACGTCTCTGCCTTGAGACACTCCAGCTCATAGTGCAAGTTACAGATACTCTGGGAGATAAGGGAGGGCAGAAATTTCTGGAAAGTTTTCTCCAGACTGCATTCACACATTAGAGAAAAGCATAAGTGCAGGAAGGGGAGAGTGTGACTGTCAGTCAGCAGGGTAAGGGGAATCAAAGGAAGATAGAGGAGGAGGTCCCGCAGTCACTGGTCCTGTCCAACAGGTAAGATGCACTTGATACCTGTGAGGATCAGGGCAAAGACTGTGGGGAGGACAGCTGTAATACAGACCTAGGCACCATGGACCAGGGTGATGGCCAAAGCGGGGAGGAGCAGAATATAAGTGAAGCAGTTATAGGGGATTCAATCATGAAGTAGCATCCACTGCAGCCACGGTCGAGAGTCACGAAGGGTGTGTTGCCTACCTGGTGCCAGGGTAAGGGATATCTCGATGCGGCTGGAAAGGAATTTGGCAAGGAACGGGGAAAATCCAGTTGTCGTGGTCCATGTCAGGTCCAATGACATAGGGAAGAAAAAGGAGGAGGTCCTGCTGAGGGAATATCAGGAGTTAGGATCTAAATTAAAAAGCAGGAACTCAAGGGTGGTAATCTCAGGATTATTACCCGAGCCATGTGTTAATTGCAATAGGGACAAACAGATCAGCAAAGTGAACACTAAAGGAATGGTGTGAGAAGATGGGGTTCCATTTCATGGGACGCTGGCACCAGTACTGGGACAGGAGGGAGCAGCAACATTGGGACAGGCTGCACCTGAATTGACTGGGACCATGAGCCTAGCAGAAAAGATAAATAGGGTGGTAAAAAGGACTTTAAACTAATAAATGGGGGGTGGAGGGAGAGGAGGTAGGGCTCAATCAGAAACAATAGTAAAAATGATAGTTTAAAGATAAAAAAATAGTTAAGAGCAGAAATTCAGGTCACAAACAGTGAAATAAGGTATCTTGGCCAAATAAGAGTTAAAGAAAGAAAGACTTGCATTTTATAGCGCCTTTCACAACCACTGGACATCCCAAAGTGCTTTATAGCCAATTATGTACTTTTTGAGGTAGTGCAGGAGTCCTCTGAGTGCATCTCACTCTCTAACCAGTATTAAGTTCTGAATAATAGTGAGGTCGATGGTTCCTCTGTGGAGTACAGCCAGAGCCTAGGCCACGGCACCACGGGTGACTCAGCTGTACGGGGGTGGGGGGCGGTGGGGGGAGGAAGATCAATAAAGCAATACTGGTAGGGGATTCCATAGTTAGGGGAACAGACAGGTGTTTCTGCAGCCTCAGACGTGACTCCAGGATGATACATTGCCTCCCTGGTGCCAGGGTCAAGGATGTCACTGAACGGCTGCAGGACATGCAGAGGGGGGAGGGTGAACAGCCAGAGGTCGTGGTCCTTATTGGTACCAATGACATAGGTAGAAAGAGGGATGAGGTCCTGCAGGCAGATTTTAGGAAGCTAGGAAAGAGATTAAAAAGCAGGACCTCAAAGGTAGGAATCTCCGAATTACTCCCGGTGCCACGAGCTAGTGAGTACAGAAATAGGAGCAGATGAATGTGTGACTGGAGAGATGGTGCAGGAGGGAGGGGTTCAGATTCCTGGGACATTGGGACCAGTTCTGGGGGAGGTGGGACCTGTACAAGCCCTCAACAGGGCCGAGACCAATATCCTTGTGGGGTTGGGGGGGGGTTGTTAGTCCTGTTGTGGAGGGTTTAAACTATCTTGGCAGGGGGATGGGAACCTGAGCGTAGATTCAGAAGGGAGAGAAGCAAAGCTGCAAATATAAGGCAGAAAGTTAGTAAGTGAGTTTGGAAGGCAGAGGAAACAAAGGCTAGAAAATAGACAACAAAGGGGTTTGGCAATGCTAAATGGTATATCCTTCAATGCAAGGAGTCTAGTGAATAAGACAGATGAGCTGAGGGCATAGAAAGACACGTGGAAGTCTGATATTATAGCTATTACTGAAACATGGCTGAAAGAAGTGCAGGAATGGCAGCTCAACATTCCTGGTTACAGGGTTTTCAAACGAGATAGAGAGGGGAATTAAAAAGGAGGGGGTGTCGCAATAAAGAAAATAAAGTTAAAGAAACAATTACAGCTGTGAGGAGGTGTGATATCTGAGTGGTAAGGTCCAATAACTGCTATAAGCCAGACTTCAGGAACTCAAAACTTAACTTTTTAATTACACAGTTTAGGAGAGAACAGAGCTCTTACAGCTACAGGCGT
The DNA here is from genome assembly GCF_052327205.1 of Somniosus microcephalus. Taxonomy (NCBI): domain Eukaryota; kingdom Metazoa; phylum Chordata; class Chondrichthyes; order Squaliformes; family Somniosidae; genus Somniosus; species Somniosus microcephalus. Next base: position 130,557,180 of record NC_140996.1, read on the forward strand.
GCACTTCTATTTCTTACTGCACAATGCAAAAATGGAGGATCCTATGAGTCATTCCCATAATGCAATGTTACCTTAATACTAGTAAATATAATCCCTTAGCATTTGTCTCCCTCTGGTGGATAACTTAAGCATTACATCTGAGATTACTATATCCCCCCCCTCTTAAGTTACAATAATTCTTAACAACATTCTTAAAAAGTCCATAAGGAAACTCCTTTAATGATAGTCCATCCTGAACGAATCTAGCAGGTCGTGATCAATCTCTCCGGTGGCTTGTGAGCCCTTGTTGAACGTCTTACAGTCAAGTCCCTGCTTGGTTGTGGTAGAGCCACCTGCTGCTCCTGAGCAGTACTCAGAGTATCTGACTCTGCTACGATGGTTTCCTCTTGATGAAGGGGTCCCGGTATAAATGTCTCTGTTCGTGGTGTTGGTACCACCAAGGCATTTGGATAACTGGGGACCAACTTGTCCTCCAACATTTCCTCTGCAACCTCCAGTTCGATTTCCCTTTGTCTGGTCAGTATCTGATCTAAATGTCTGCGTACTACCTGACCAGTTCCCAACATGACCGTATATGAAACTGGACCGGTCATTGAGTCTATGACGCCAGGAATCCATTTTGGACCATAACTGAAATTTCTGGTAAGGACCGCATCTCCTTCTCCAAAACTGCGGCTCTTTGTCCTTCTGTCATGGTTCTCCTTTTGTTTGATTTGTCGGTTTTCCACCTTCCTTTTTAGATCTGGGTGAACCAGGTCAAGAGTGGAGCGTAGTCGATGTCCTAACAATAACTCAGCAGGAGAGAGTCCTGTGGTAGATTGAGGTGTTATTCTGTAGCTGAACAGAACTCTTGACACTTTTGCTGCCAAACTCCCTTCCGCACTCTTTTTCATCATCTCCTTAAATGTTTGTACGGCTCTCTCCGCAAGTCCATTTGAAGACGGATGATATGGAGCTGAAGTCACGTGCACTATGCCATTGTTTCTCATGAACTCTTTTGTTTCTGTACTCACAAAACACGTGGCATTGTCACTTACTATGATCTCCGGTATTCCTTGATTACTAAAACTCCTACGCAGGCAGTCTATAGTAACAGTAGATAAAGCAGAATTTACAGGATACACAGCCATCCATTTGGAATGTGCATCAATGATTATGAGGAACATCTTTCCCATGAATGGACCCGCATAATCTACATGTAATCTCCTCCATGGTTTATCCGGCCACTCCCAGGGGTGGAGTGGAGCCGCTGCCGGTGCCTTCCTGTGTTCTTGACAAGTGCTGCATGTCTTGACTAGATGTTTTATCTCCTCATCTAGCTTTGGCCAGCACAAGTAACTCCTTGCCAAGGCTTTCATACGCAAAACTCCAGGATGACACTGATGTAGTTGTACTAGGATAGACTGTCGTGCTGGCTGTGGAATAATCACTCGAGCTCCCCACAACGCGCAACCATCCTGCACACTCAGCTCTGTTTTCCTGACACTGTAAGGTGTGAAATCAGTCCCTTCCAGATGTTGTGGCCAACCCCTCATTACATCTTCTCGGACTCTAGACAGTACTGCATCCTTACCAGTCCAAGTCTTTACTTGTTCTGCGGTCACAATTGCCGTGTCCGTGTCCTCCAACATCAAAACTCTGTCCTCTGGAGCTGCACGGATAGGTGTACCTGGTAGTGGAAGACGGCTCAAGGCATCTGCGTTCCCATGGTACTTGCCCGCTTTGTAAACGATGACATACTCATATGTCCTCAACGTCACTGCCCACCTCTGGATCCTGGGTGACACCATCTGTGGTACTGCTTTCATCTCATTAAAAAGAGATAGAAGAGGTTCATGATCGGTGCATATGGTGAATTTCCTGCCATATATGTACTTGTGAAACCTCTGTAACCCAAACATTACGGCTAATCCCTCTTTATCCAACTGGGAATAGTCTTTTTCTGCTGGGGTCAGAGTTCAAGACCTAAACCCTATCGGTCTTTCTGTTCCATCTTCCATACAGTGTGAAAGAACTGCCCCCGTAAGGTGAAGCATCACAAGAGAGAATGATGTCTTTCTCTGCATTGTAGTGAACCAACACATCCGAGGACAGCATCAGTTTCTTGGACTGTTCAAATGAAACCCTTTGTTCCTCTTCCCACTGCCACTGTGTCTCCTTGCGCAGTAGTTTGTGAAGAGGTGCTAACACTGTTGACAAGTTTGGCAGAAACCTGTTATAATAGTTTAGCAGTCCCAGGTAAGCTTTTAACTCAGTCACATTTGTAGGACCTGGGGCCTCCTGCAGTGCTTTTACCTTCTCCTTGATTGGATGGAGCCCTGTGGCGTCCACTCTGTGTCCCAGGAACACGGCCTCATTCCCCAAGAAAGTACACTTACTCCTCTTGAGCCGTAACCCAGCCTTATCCAATCTTTGAAGTACCTCTCTCAGAGTGCTCAGATGCTCCTGGTCGGTTCTTCCCATCACCAGAATATCATCCAGATAGATCGAAACATGTGGAATCCCTTGCAGTACACTCTCGATAGTTCTCTGGAAGATAGCTGGACTAGATGAGACACCAAATGGCAAACGGTTATAGGTAAACAAACCCTTGTGTGTATTTATGGTTACATACTTCTTGGATTCCTCATCTAGTGTAATCTGCAAGTATGCATGACTCATATCCAGCTTCATGAATTTCTTCCCTCCAGCCAGGTTTGCAAAAACATCCTCAGTTTTAGGAATAGGATACTGTTCTAGTTTAGACACCCTATTTACAGTCAATTTATAATCTCCACAGATTCTTACCGAATTGTCTGGTTTTAAAACAGGTACAATGGGAGCTGCCCATTCTGAACATTTCACGGGTTCCAGAATGTTCTCCCTCAAAAGACGGTCAAGCTCAGCCTCTACCTTCGGTTTCATGGCATAAGGCACAGGTCGTTGTTTAAAAAATCTTGGCAGTGCCTCCTTGTCGACATAAATCTTAGCCGGGGGGCCATTAATTGAGCAAGTTCCAACGCTTTTTCATACGTAAGCCCAGTCTCGGACAATAATCTCCTCTGCATTCGAGCATCCATTATTCCGCAAACCAGCCTATCTCTCAGCATGTCTTTCAAATTGTTCCCGTAATTGCAATCATGTGCCAGTTTTCTCAACACCGCTACATAATCCAATACAGACTCTCCCGGGTTCCTGTTCCGTGAATTAAATTTGAAACGCTGTACAATCTCACTCGGTCTGGGATTGAAATGATCCTTTAGCAAGGCCACTAAGTTAGCAAATGTTACGTCGCCAGGCTTTTCAGGACTGCATAAGTTTCTCAGTAAACTATACATCTGACTTCCCACGGAAGTGAGCAAAATAGCTCTCCTTTTCTTGACATCAACTATATCATTTGCCACAAAGAAATGCTCCAGTAACTCACAGGATTCGCTCCAGAGTGTGTCTGAACATCAAAAGCAGAGAGGTGTCCCACTATAGCAGCCATGATTCCTTGATTCAGTGATCTTGTATTTTCTCTTCTTCAAGTTGAGATCTGTTAACTCTCATCGCCAAATGTGATATCCGAGTGGTAAAGTTCAATAACTGCTATAAGCCAGACTTCAGGAACCAAAACTTAACTTTTTAATTACACAGTTTAGGAGAGGACAGAGCTCTTACAGCTACAGGCATGCACTTCTATTTCTTACTGCACGATGCAAAAATGGATGATCCTATGAGTCATTCCCATAATGCAATGTTACCTTAATACTAGTAAATATAATCCCTTAGCATTTGTCTCCCTCTGGTGGATAACTTAAGCATTACATCTGAGATTACTATAGGAGGGATGATCTGTTAGAAGGATTATCAAATGAGGCCATATGGGTTCAACTGAAGAACAAAAAAGGGGCAATCACAATGCTGGGATTGTAATATAGACCCCCAAATAGTCAGAGGGAGATAGAAGAGCAAATATGTAGACACATTTCTGAGAAGTGCAAAAACAATAGGGCAATAATAGTAGGGGATTTCAACTACTCTAATATTAACTGGGATAGATCAGTGTAAAAGGTATAGAGGGTGCTGAATTCTTAAATAGCATTCAGGAGACTTTTTTAGCTAGTATTTGTAGCAAGCCCAACAAGGGAGGGGGCAGTTCTGGACTTGGTTGTAGAGTAGTTATGGAAAAGGACAAAGATAGGCCAGGAGTAAAAGTTTTCAATTGGAGAAAGGCCAATTTTACTAACCTGAGATGCGATTTAGCAAAAGTGGACTGGAAATAGTTACTTGAAGATACATCAGTGTTAGAACCATGGGAGGCATTCAAGGAGGAGATAGTAAGGGTTCATATGTTCGCACAAAGTAAAAGGGTGGGACTCCCAAATCTAGAGCTGCCTGGATGTTAAGGGCATACAGGGAGAACTAAATACTGCAGAAAGCCTAGAGGAGTATAAAAAGTGCAGGGGTGAAATTAAAAAGGAAATTAAGAAAGCAAAGAGAGGGCATGGAAAAAGATTGGCAAGTAAAATCAAGAAAAACCCAAAGAAGTTTTATAAATACATAAAGAGCAAGAGGATAACTAAAGAAAGAGTTGGGCATATTAGAGACTATAAAGGTAACCTGTGTGTTGAGGCGGAAGACATGGGTATGGTTCTTGATGAATACATTGGGCAGGATTTTCATTGGGCTGTGGAGGCGGGATTGGAGGCATGTGGGGGGTTAAAATCCCAAAATCGGGGGGGGGGCACGAACCCATCCCACCCCCAACCCAGCTCCATGCTAGTATCAAAGGAGGCTGATACCCGACCTATGCTGGGACCCGCCTCCCCGAGGCGGGAAGGGGATTAGTGCCAATTAACTGCCTGTTAACAGGTAGTTAACAGGCAGTTTTTAGCCTAATCCCTATTTTCATCCCTGAAGTGTGGGATTCCCAACGGCTTCAAACTACGCCAAGTTAGCGAGATGGACTGTCGGTCTGAAGGGCTTGGAGGCGTCGAGATGTCTGGTGTTCAGGTGAGTGATGGGTGCATGAGTGCAGAGGTAAGTGTGTTTGGTGTGTTTAAAGTGTTTAAAGAAGTTTTACTTACATTTACATACCTTTACAGCCTTCCTTCCTTCAGGTCTCAGGAGTCCCTCATCTCACTGGCACAGAAAGCAGAATGGCCGCGATCGGTCAAAAATTGCAGCATTCAGCTTTCTGTTCCGGGGAGATCTCTAAATCATCCTGAGAGGAAGAAATTAACTTAGAGTACAGATTGTCAGTGTTTGACAGCTTCAAACATCTGTGAAACGCTGATATTTTCTCTGTCAAAAGGTCTTGACAGATGAAATATCAATCTGTGACGTCACCTGTTGCCGGGTGGCCCTTAATTGGCCTGCTGAGCTCACTGGGCAGGCTCAACAAGGTCAATCAAGTCAAAATCTCATGGGTTGGCCACAACTTGATGGAGGCGGGACTACAACCCCGAAAGTTATAGTCCCGCATCCTACCCGCCTCCTCAATGAAAATCCAGCCCTTTGTGTCTGCATTCACAAAAGAGAGGGACAATACAGACATTGTAGTTAAGGAGGAAGAGTGTGAAATATTAGATGCAATAAACATAGTGAGAGAGGAAGTATTAAGGGGTTTAGCATCTTTGAAATTAGATAAATCGCCAGGCCTGAATGAAATGTATCCCAGGCTGTTAAGAGAAGCAAGGGGGGAAATAGAGGCGGCTCTGACCATCATTCTCCAATCCTCTCTGGCTACAGGCATGGTGCCAGAGGACTGGAGGCCTGCTAATGTTGTATCGTTATTTAAAAAGGAAGAAAGAGATAGACTGAGTAATTACAGGCCAGTCAGCCTAACCTCGGAGGTGGGCAAATTATTGGAAAAAATTCTGAGGGATCGTATTAATCATCATTTAGAAAGGCACGGATTAATTAAGGAAAGTCAGCATGGATTTGTTAAAGGGCGGTCATAGAGTCATAGAGTCATAGAGTTATACAGCACGGATAGAGGCCCTTCGGCCCATCGTGTCCGCGCCGGCCATCACGCCCTGTCTAATCTAATCCCATATTCCAGCATTTGGTCCGTAGCCTTGTATGCTATGGCATTTCAAGTGCTCATCCAAATGCTTCTTGAATGTTGTGAGGGTTCCAGCCTCCACAACCCTTTCAGGCAGTGAGTTCCAGACTCCAACCACCCTCTGGGTGAAAAAGTTCTTTCTCAAATCCCCTCTAAACCTCCCGCCCTTTACCTTGAATCTATGTCCCCTAATTATTGACCCTTCTACTAAGGGAAAAAGCTCCTTAGTATCCATCCTTTCTATGCCCCTCATAATTTTGTACACCTCAATCATGTCCCCCCTCAGCCTCCTCTGCTCCAAGGAAAACAAACCCAATCTGCCCAGTCTCTCTTCATAGCTGAAGCGCTCCAGCCCTGGTAGCATCCTGGTGAATCTCCTCTGCACCCTCTCCAAAGCTATCACATCCTTCCTGTAGTGTGGCGACCAGAACTGCACACAGTATTCCAGCTGTGGCCTAACCAGTGTTTTATACAGCTCCATCATAACCTCATTGCTCTTATATTCTATGCCTCGGCTAATGAAGGCAAGTATCCCATATGCCTTTTTTACCACCTTATCCACCTGTTCCGCCGCCTTCAGGGATCTGTGTACTTGCACACCCAGATCCCTCTGACCCTCCGTCTTGCCTAGGGTCTTACCATTCATTGTGTATTCCCTTGCCTTGTTAGTCCCCCCAAAGTGCATCACCTCGCACTTTTCCGGGTTAAATTCCATTTGCCACTGTTCCGCCCATCTGACCAACCCATCTATATCGTCCTGCAGACTGAGACTACCCTCCTCGCTATTTACCACCCTACCAATTTTTGTATCATCCGCGAACTTACTGATCATACCTTTTACATTCATATCCAAGTCATTAATGTAGACCACAAACAGCAAGGGACCCAGCACCAATCCCTGTGGTACCCCACTGGCCACAGGCTTCCAGTCACAAAAACAACCTTCGACCATCACCCTCTGCCTTCTGCCACTAAGCCAGTTTTGTATCCAACGTGCCAAGGCACCCTGGATTCCATGGGCTCTTACCTTCTTGACCAGTCTCCTGTGCGGGACTTTATCGAAGGCCTTACTGAAATCCATGTATACCACATCCACTGTGTTACCCTCATCCACACACCTAGTCACCCCCTCAAAAAATTCAATCAAATTAGTCAGACATGGTCTTCCCTTGACAAAGCCATGTTGACTATCCCTGATTAATCCTTGCCTCTCCAAGTGGAGACTAATTTTGTCCCTCAGAATTTTTTCCAATAATTTTCCCACCACTGATGTTAGGCTCACTGGCCTGTAGTTCCCCAGTTTTTCCCTACTCCCCTTCTTGAATAATGGAACTACATTAGCGGTTCTCCAGTCCTCTGGCACATCCCCTGTGGCCAGAGAGGTTCTGAATATGTGTGTTAGAGCCCCCGCAATCTCTTCCTTTGCCTCACACAGCAGCCTGGGATACATTTCATCCGGGCCTGGGGATTTATCCATTTCTAGGCCTGCTAAAACCGCCAATACCTCCTCCCTCTCGATGTTAATATGTTCGAGCATATCACAGTCCCCCCGCCCTATTTCTATGTCTACATCGTCCCTCTCCATAGTGAAAACAGATGCAAAAAATTCATTTAGAACCCCTCCTACATCTTCCGGCTCCACACACAGATTTCCACTTTTGTCCCTAATGGGCCCTATTTTTTCCCTAGTTATCCTCTTACCCCTAATATACTTATAAAACATCTTAGGATTTTCCTTTATTTTGCTCACCAGTGTTATTTCATGGCCCCTCCTTGATCTCCTAATTTCTTTTTTAAGTATCCCCCTGCACTTTTTGTACTCCTCTAGGGCTTCCTCCGTCTTTAGCCTTTTGTATCTGCCAAAAGCCCACCTTTTTTTTTTAATCCATCCTCGTATATCCCCTGACAGCCAAGGTTCCCTGTGGTTTTTGGAACCACCCTTGACCTTTACGGGAACATGTTGCCATTGTATGATCTCAATCTCCCTTCTGAAAGCCTCCCATTGCTCCGATGCGGATTTTCCTACAAGTAGCTGATCCCAGTCCATTTTGGCCAGATCCTGCCTTATCCTATTAAAATCGGCCTTCCCCCAATTTAGAACCTTTATTTCCGGCCCATCCCTGTCCTTTTCCATGACCACCTTAAATCTCACCATATTATGGTCACTGTCACCAAAGTGCTCACCTACTAGCACTTCTTCCACTTGGCCGGCCACATTCCCTAGAATTAGGTCCAGTACCGCCCCCTCTCTTGTAGGACCTTCTACATGCTGGCTCAAAAAGCTCTCCTGGATGCACTTTAAGAATTCTACACCCTCTGTGCCTTTCACACTCTGACTATCCCAGTTAATATTGGGGAAGTTGAAATCCCCCATTACTATTACCCTATTATTTGCACATTTCTCTGAGATTTGCCTACATATCTGTTCCTCTAGCTCCCCCTGACTGTTTGGAGGCCTATAGTACACTCCCAGCAAAGTGCTTGCCCCCTTCTTGTTTTTAAGCTCCACCCATATGGCCTCATTAGAGGAACCTGCTAATATGTCATCCCTCCTTACTGCAGTAATTGACTCCTTAATTAATATTGCGACACCCCCTCCTCTTATACCCCCCCCTCTGTCTCGCCTGATGTCTGACTTGTAAGATTCGAAATTTTCAGCAAAAATCACGCAAGAAAACCGGATAAAATAAGACTGTTTATTGACCAAAGTAAGCTTGCACAGAAAAACCTTTGATAAAAGGGCATACAAAATGGCCACCGGGCCTCGTGATCAGTTTTCTGGACCATTTTATTTCTGTTACTGCAAGCCAGACAGGCTTGTGGATTGAAGACAGTAAGCCCGCGAAAGCCAGTATCTGGGAACCGAAACTCAGAGAAACAGCATACATATTCAATGGATTCTAAGTACAGGATGGGGCCCATCAAGATATGGGCGGACAATGCAAAAACACTTATACCCATTTATTGTACAATGGAGAAACCGTTTAGCAGCCATCAAGGAAAATCTCCGGACCGATCAATATGCGAACCGAGTCGCGATGACAATGTAAAAGACATTAAAAGACATTATCGGCCAGGAAGGCCAGTTAAGTTATCACCGGCTCCCGTTACAAGACAAAGCGCCCCTGCAGAGATTTCTGCCCGCCAAAATTAATACAAAGACAGGACTATGATTTGGCGGGAGATAAGACTGTCCCAAAAGAGTATAACTATGGATTGAAAGTCCATCTAAGTCACTTCGTACTTCACTTCACTGATGCTTCTTGCTGGGTGACTTCAGACTTCTACTTCTTCAAGAACTTCTTCTACAAGGAACGAACGAAGGACGGACGGTGCCAGGATCGGCGCCTCTTCCACTTCGATAGATGCGGAATCGATGAAGACGTTTCGTCTTTTTAAAGACGGACAATTTCGGTGAAAAGACAACGTGGTCGGTGTTCAGCCAAACAAGGCTCGGCCACGACGAGAAGACGACGAGGGTGGCCCGGGTACTGGGGTCGGGAGATCATCGACGACCCAGGCCGACGGAGAAGAAACCCTCCGGAGAACCGACGATCCAGGCCGGAGAGATTCTCCCATCTGCATGCAGTTCTTCAACAGCCTGCAGCTGAAGGTCTGCTCCATGAACCCAAATCCACAATAGTGGATCTCAACCTTGACGAGCGCTCATCGAGGCTGTGTCTACCCCACCGCCTCGAGGGAGAGAGAATATCGACTGCGCCAGAAGTTTCCAAATCCACGTGACGACGGAAAGCGGTGCCAAAAGGCTGCGAACCCCCTTTTTCGCGATTTCGAGAGTGGTGAGCATGATCCCAAGTTCCCCAGGTCGAAACTTAGTTTAGGTATAGGGGAGGGAGTTAAGGGTAATCGTAATGTGTTTTCCCTTTTACGATGTGCCGTGTGTTCCCCATTTCCATAGAGTCAAGTTCATAAATTTGTGCATGATTGTAGTAACTTTAATCTGTGCCTATGACATGTATTTTGTAATGCTTCAAACTGTTTAAAAATAAAAGCATCCATTTTGTGCTATTCAACCTGGTCTATTGAGTTCTTTCTCTGCACTACTGTTCTCTGCACCCACGTCCAAGGTCTAGAACCGTAGGGGGAGTGGGTCGAACCACTCAAGGGTAATTATTGCACGAAGCCTGGCAGGAGACCAGAAAGAGCAAGAGAAACGTCCTACAGACTAACTTGATTGAATTTTTTGAGGAGATAACAAGGAGGGTCAATGAGGGTAGTGTGTTTGATGTAGTCTACATGGATTTTATCAAGGCTTTTGACAAGGCCCCACATGGCAGACTGGTCAGAAAAGTGAAAGCCCATGGGATCCAAGGGAAAGTGGCAAGTTGGATCCAAAATTGGCTCAGTGGCAGGAAACAAAGGGTTATGGTCGATGGGTGTTTTTGTGACTGGAAGGCTGTTTCCAGTGGGGTTCTGCAGGGCTCAGCACTAGGTATCTTGCTTTTTGTGGTATATGTCAATGATTTAGACTTGAATGTAGGGGGTATGATTAAGAAGTTTGCAGATAATGCAAAAATTGGTCCTGTGGTTGATTGTGAGGAAGAAAGCTGGAGACTGCAAGAAGATATCAATGGACTCGTCAGGTGAGCAGAAAAGTGGCAAATGGAAATCAATCCAGAGAAGTGTGAGGTAATGCATTTGTGGAAGGCTAACAAGGCAAGGCAATAAACAATAAATGATAGGATACTGAGAAGTGTAGAGGAACAGAGGGACCTTGCAGTGCATCTCCACAGATCCCTGAAGGTCGCAGGAAAGGTTGATAAGGTGCTTAAGAAGACATACGGGATACTTTCCTTTATTAGCCGAGGCATAGAATATAAGAGCAGGAGGTTATGCTCGAACTCTATAAAATGCTAGTTAGGCCACAGTTGGAATACTGCATACAGTTCTGGTCACCACATTACAGGAAAGATGTGATTGCACTAAAGAGGAGATTTGTGAGGCTATTGCCAGGACTGGAGAATTTTAGCTTTGAGGAAAGATTGGATAGGCTGGGGTTGTTTTCTTTGGAACAGAAGAGGTTGAAGGGAGACTTAATTGAGGTGTATAAAATTCTGAGAGGCCTATAAACAGTACGGGAATATTTATCTAACAATGATCATAATATGATGAAATTCAATGTTGGTTTTGAAAAGGAGAAATGCAAAACAGTTATTAAGATTTTAGATTTTGGTAAGACTAACTTTAAAGGAATGACATAGAGACTGATGACAGCAAACTGCTCAAACTGCTATGGCTAAAACTACAGAAAAACAGTGGGATGTCTTCAAAAAAAAATCCATCTCAATCCAGGACCAGTATATGGGTAGAACTGAGAAATACTAAGGGGCAGAAAACGTTAGTGGGAGTGGTATATAGACCTTCAAACAGTAATGCGGAGGTTGGGGATGGCATTAAAAGGGAAATTAGAGAAGCGTGCAAAAAGGGCACAGCAGTCATCATGGGTGACTTTAATCTACATATAGATTGGACTAACCAAATTAGTAACAATATTATGGAGGAGGAATTCCTGGAGTGTTTATGGGATGGATTCCTGGACCAGTATGTCGAGGAACCAACCAGAGATCAGGCCATCTTAGACTGGGTATTATGTAACGAGAAAGGATTAATTAGCAATCTTGTTGTACGAGGCCCCTTGGGTCGGAGCGATCATAAAATGATCGAATTCTTCATTAAGATTGAGAATGAAGTAGTTGACTCAGAGACTAGGGTCCTAAATTTAAATAAAGGAAACTATGATGGCCTGAGGCGTGAATTGGGTAGGATTGATTGGGGAATGTCAGTCAAAGGGTTAATGGTGGATAGGCAGTGGCAAACATTCAAAGACTGCATGGATGAACTACAGAATTTGTTCATCCCAGTTTGGCATAAAAATAAAACAAAAAAGGTGACTCAACCGTGGCTACCGAGGGAAATTAGGGATAGCATAAGATCCAAGGAGAGGACATATAAATTGACCAAAAAAAGCAGTAATCCAGAGGATTGGGAACAGTTTAGGATTCAACAAAGGAGGACAAAGGGATTAATTAAGACAAGGAAAATAGTATATGAGAGTAAGCTTGCAGGGAACATAAAAACTGACTGTAAAAGCTTTTATAGGTATGTGTGAAGAGAAAAAGATTGGTGAAGTCAAGCGCAGGTCCCTTGCAGTCAGAATCAGGGGAATTTATAATGGGGAACAAAGAAATGGCGGACCAATTAAATACATATTTTGGTTCTGTCTTCACAAAGGAGGACACAAATAACCTCCCGGAAATGTCGGGGAACATAAGGTCTGATGAATGGGAGGAACTGAAAGAAATCAGTATTTGTAGGGAAATGGTGTTAGGGAAATTGATGGGATTGAAGGCCAATAATTCCCCAGGGCCTGATAATCTACATCCTAGGGTACTTAAGGAAGTGACCCTAGAAATAGTAGATGCATTGCTGATCATCTTCCAACATTCGATGGAATCTGGAACAGTACCCATGGATTGGAGGGTAGCTAATGTTACCCCACTATTCAAAAAAGGTGGTAGAGATAAAATGGGGAATTACAGACCGGTAAGCCTGACATCGATAGTGGGGAAAATACGAGAGTCCATTATAAAAGATGTAATAGCAGAGCACTTGGAAAACAGTGACAGGATCGGACAAAGTCAACATGGATTTACAAAAGGTAAATCATGCTTGACTAATCTACTGGAATTTTTTGAGGATGTAACTGGTAAAATAGATAAGGGAGAACCAGTGGATGTGGTGTATTTGGACTTTCAGAAGGCTTTCGATAAGGTCCCACAGAAGAGATTAGCGTTTAAAGTTAAGGCACATGGGATTGGGGGCAAGGTATTGACTTGGATAGAGAACTGGTTGGCAGATAGAAAGCAAAGAGTTGGAATAAACGGGTCTTTTTCCGAGTGGCAGGCAGTGACTAGTGGGGTACCACAGGGATCGGTCCTTGGACCCCAGCTATTCACAATATATATTAATGATCTAGACAAGGGAACTAGATGTAATATCTCCAAATTTGCAGGTGACACAAAGCTGGGTGGGCGTGTGTGCTATGAGGCGGATGCTGAGAAACTACAGGATGATTTGGACAGGTTGGGTGATTGGGCAGAAGCATGGCAGGTGCAATATAATGTGGATAAATGTGAGGTTTTCCACTTGGTGTCAAAAACAGGAAGGCAGATTATTATCTGAATGGCAATAGATTGGGAGAAGGGGAAGTGCAACGAGACCCGGGTGTCCTTGTGCACCAGTCGCTGAAGGTAAGCATGCAGGTGCAGCAGGTGGTTAAGAAGGCAAATGGTATGTTGGCCTTCATAGCGAGAGGGTTTGAGTACAAGAACAAGGATGTCTTGCTGCTGTTGTACAGGGCCTTGGTGAGTCCACATCTTGAGTATTGTGTGCAGTTTTGGTCACCTTATCTGAGGAAGGATATTCTTGCCATGGAAGGAGTTCAGCGAAGATTCACCAGGCTGATACCTGGGATGGCAGGAATGACGTATGAGGAGAGATTGGGACGATTGGGCTTGTACTCGCTGGAGTTTAGAAGATTGAGAGGGGATCTCATTGAAACTTATAAAATTCTGGCAGGACTGGACAGACTAGATGCAGGGAGGATGTTCCCGATGGTCGGGGAATCCAGAACCAGGGGTCACAGTCTAAGGATAAGGGGTAGGCTTTTTAGGACAGAAATGCGGAGGAATTTCTTCACCCAGAGAGTGGTGAACCTGTGGAATTCTCTACCACAGAAGGCAGTAGAGGCCAATTCATTAAATATATTCAAAAAGGAGTTGGATATATTTCTTAAGGCTAAAGGGATCAAGGGGTATGGGGAGAAAGCAGGGACTGGGTACTGAACTTGGATGATCAGCCATGATCGCATTGAATGGCGGAGCAGGCTAGAGGGGCCGAATGGCCTACTCCTGCTCCTATCTTCTATGTTTCTTTGTTTCTATATACCCCTAAAGGGTAAGAGCTCTACTTACCAAATAAAATAGCCATGGTTCAGAAAAAAGGTGAGAGATGGCATAAAACTAAAAGAAAGAGCATACAAAAGTGTAATGATCTGTGTAGATCCAGGGGAATATGAAGAACAGCAAAGGAAGACAAAAAAGAGAGTAAGAGCATCAAAAAGGAACATGAAAGTAAACGTGTGAGGGGTATCAAGATTAACACAAAAGGTTTTTACCATTATACTAGAAAAAAAATGGTAGTCAAAGGTAATGTGGGCCCTTTAAAACAGGTGCAGGTAATATTGCAAATGAAAATAAGGAAATAACAACAATAACAACAACAACTTGTATTTATATAGCACCTTTAACATAGTAAAACATCTCAAGGCGCTTCACTGGACTAGTAAAAGACAAAAAATTTGACACCAAGCCACATAATTTAGAGGTAGCTTAGACGCAGGATCTACACATGGTGAGACACCGGGCACGAGTGGCCTGCAGCCAGGGCAGGGGGCAAGAGCAGCACAGGGGCCAGCTCCCCAGAGGGCGAGGTCACATGAGTTCTGCTGCACAGGACTCAGATGAGCACTTCGATGGAGCAGGCTACAGAAGAAAGCTGAAAGGTATGCACATTGAAATGCTTGGTGCATTGGCAGGGCTGCCAGAAAGCCTGTGTGGAAAGCCAAGGAGCATGGAGGAGCCCACCACCAACTTGACACAGGGCTTTGTGCAGTGCTTGGAGCCCATCCTTTCTAGCATGGAATTGATGGCCAACTCCATTACTGCACTTGTGGACCCGACCATGATGCAGCGTCTGATGGCCGATGTTTGAGCTTCCATTGCAGCACAAGCCCCCCAACGTCTGGGTGCTGCAGTGGAAGCTTAGACTTCTGTTATGCAAGGTCAGACTGCTGTCATTGTGGCTGTGGATACCATTGTTCAAAGGGGCTTGCAAAGTGTCACAGAAGTCCAGCAATCTGACCTCCAACAGATTACTAGGAATGCTGAGGCACCGCCCTGGGGGAGTGGCAGTGGCTCCGAAGGGCACAAACCTGCTGCCCTCTCTAGGAATTACAGCATTCTCCTCCCACCCTTGCCACTCTGCCTGTGCCCTTACTGTTGCCTGTCAGCCAGCCAGTCCAGACTGCTGCCGCCCAGGCCGAGATGGTGCAGTCCGAAGTCGAGCCTTCTAGGCCCAGAGCTGCTCGAGGTCGTCCTCCAAGAACATCTGCAGTCTCCCCCACTGAAAGTCAGCAGCCTTCCACCAACAATGCTGCAGCCACTGGAGTAGCACTGCATAGGAGCACTAGGACAAGCAAAGGCACACGGAAGACAGACACTTAAGGAATGTAAAAGGGTGATTAGTTGATGTTTGTATGCAATGTGGCCAGCTTTGATTGATAAATTTGGTTTGAAATTTTTATTTTGTGTGGGCTTTTATTTTTGCATTGTGGCCAAGCAGACACTGTGATGGTCAGTAACAGATGGAAGGTAGGGTGTGGGACTGTTGGTGAATGGGGAATTGGATTTGCATTCGCTGGTATCACAGCCAGATGAGTTGGCCATGGACAGCGTTGCCAGAAAGGGGCTGCCTAGTTTGCCTGCTCCTTTCCTCCTCTTCCTCCTCTTTCCTCCTCCTCCTCCTCCTGCTCAACCTCCTCCTGAGCTGGTCACCATATAGCTGGTGGGAAGAACTGTTCCCTCATGATGGCGAGGTTGTGCAACATGCAGCGGACCACCACAAATCTCGACACTCACTCTGCCGAGTACTGCAGCGCTCCTCCAAAGCGGTTGATGATATTTCGTGTGGCTGCATGGCTTTCATGGTATGAATGCTGCCCAGGTATGCCTGGGATGCGCACCGGTGTCATGAGCCAGGTGGTCAGTGGATAGCCCTTGTTGCCCAGTAGCCAACATCTGGTTTGTCATTGTGGCTTTAATGCAGATGGCACAGCAGACTGCCACAGAACGAAGGCATCATGACTGCTGCCAGGATACCTGGCATTGACCTGCATGATTCGCCGAGTATTGTCGCACACCAGCTGGATTTTGAGAGAGTGGAATCCCTTTCGGTTGCAGTATATCTCACAGTTTACATGTGGCACCCACAAAGCGACATCTGTGCAGTCAATGCCACCCTGCACCATGGGGAAGCCTGCAATCCTCGCAAAGCCATGTGCTCGCTCCACCTGCTGCTCTCTGACCTGAGAGTATGGAATGTATTCAGGTCTCTTGTAATACAGAGTCTCAGTTACCTCCCTTGTGCAACAGTGCAAGAAAAAACTGGGGGATGTTGCAAATAATCCTGCATCAGCCTGGAAGGGGCCCGACACATAAAAGTTCATGGCTATTGTGATCTTCACGGCCACTGGCAATGCAGTCCTCACCCTGCTCTGAGGTTGCAGTTGTGGTTGCAGCAGGTGGCAGATTTAGGTAAGGACATCCTTGGTGAAGCAGAGACGTCTGATGCACTGTTCCTCACTGAGGTTCAGGTAGGAGTATTGCTCCCTGAACACCCTGGACTTTATGGCCTCCTGCTAAGAGCCCTTCTTCACCTCCTCCACCTCCTCCCTCTTCCAGCAGCTTGTACTGCTCTGTGTCGCCTCTGCTCATTCTCCCTGGCATGCTGTGAGCCAAGTGAAATCTCTACTGCTGCACCTATGTCTGGGAGCATGTGGTGTGTGCACAATCCTTGAGGTCAGGACAAAGTCCTTCAGCACCTGCCACACCACTCCCTGAAGTCTTTAGCAACTTTAAATAACTCAAGAAACCACAAAACACTTCGACAAATGTAGCAAGAGCCAGTAGAAATCAATCAGCAATTACCCTATAAGTAGTTGATGATCCCTTTAAATAGCACTGGTGGGGTTCCTTCCTGCTGCTGAATGCATGTCCATCTGTGCGAGCTTAAGGGAATGCGTTAGATGGAGCATTGGGCTCCAAAATGGAAGCGTGGCGTCAAATCAGTGTTATATACGCTGATTAACATCACAATCTCCCTACTCTGTATAGTTCTGGTGCCCACTCCCTGTGCCTGTGCTAAAGCCCTACCCAAGATGGCATCCAGTGCAGACCACACTAGAACTGTGTGAGTGCCGCAGATGCCATTTTGGAGCCAAAACAGCATTCGTAGCACCCAAACAACGGGCGTTACGGAGCCGAAGTTTGTGGCCAGTGGCTCTAAAGACTGACAAATCCCCAGAACCTGACGGTTTCCACCCCATGGTTTTAAAGGAAGTAGGTGTGGAAATTGCAGATTCTTTAGCCATAGTCTTCCAAAGCGCTCGCGATTCAGGAATAGTCTCCTTAGATTAGAAAATTGCAAATGTAATTCCATTATTTAAGAAAGGTGAGAGAAAGAAACCAGGAAATTATAGTCTTGTTTGTCTAACATCTGTAGTGGGGACATTAATGAAATCTATAATTAAGGACAGAGTGATAGAGCACTTAGAAAAAATTGAGTTGATGAGAGACAGCCAACATGGATTTGTAAAGGGTCGGTTAAGTCTAATGAACCTAATTGAATTTTTTGAGGAAGTAACCAAAGTAGTAGACAGGGGAATGTCTATAGCTGTAGTTTAGATGGACTTCCAGCAGGCAGGCAATTAGGTTCCACATAAGAGACTGTTAGCTAAAATTAATGCTCATGGAATGGAAGGCAAGTTATTGACCTAGTTAGGAGATTAGTCAGGCAGTAGAAGACAGAGAGCAGGAATAATGGGTATGTACTCGAATTGGAAGGGACTAGTAATGGCCCACAAGTATCTTTGCTAGAGCCTCAACTATTCACTATATTTATTAATGATTAGATAACACAATAGAGAGCCATATATCCAAGTTTGCCGATGACATAAAGATTAGTGGTATAGTAAATAATGTTGATAAGAGCATAGAATTACAAAGAGATATTAATAGATTAAGTGAGTGGGTAAAACTGGCAGATGGATTTCAATGTAGGTAAGTATGAGGTCATCCATTTTGGATAAAAAAAGGATAGATCTGTGTATTATTTAAATGGTGAAAAGCTAGGAACAGTGAAGGTCCAAAGAGATTTAGGGGTCCATCTACACAGATCACTAAAAATGTAGTAGTGAGGTACAAAAAATAATCAAAAAGGTGAGTTATTCCTACGAGTCAAGGAGACGTCATTTGGAGCTGGCTGTAACTTGACGAAATCTGCAAATGTCTGAAGTCTGTGATCTTGATCGCTGTCTCATTGATCTAGCATGAGGACAGATTCTTGTTTTCTTAAAGGCCTTGCTAGAAGCAGTGTTTTCCGCCTTCGTTGAAATAACTTGTTGATCTTTACTTGTTTTGGTTGTGGCTTTTTGTGAATCCAATTTCTGAGGCGTTGCCAAGCATCGTGTGGAGGAGTCGGCGACACTGTTTGGCTGACCAGCATCGGTAGTTTGATCACATTCATTTCCTGTGTCGTGCTCCAAGCTGGGTCTTGGAAGACAGTGGACGACTGCACCTTGTATCGTTCCTCCATTTCGGTATCCCACAGGACATCTTTTTAGATTGTCTATGGAGACAGTTTTAAAAATGTGCTTGCCATTTGGCAGATTAATATGTATTTCAACAGTTCTTTCGTTTATAACAGAATGTATTTGAACAGGTTTTTTCCACTTAGGTCTTAAACCAGGTTTTTGCTTGAAATAAAGAGTAGATTGCCTTTCAAAAGCTAGGCTTTATTAACCTTAAAAAACCAGCAAGTACATGTTGAGCACCCAGTCTCAACCACTGTAGAAAACTGAATTTAAGATGGCCACCACAGGTCACATGGAATCAACTAACCAATAAGTTTACAGCATATATCTCAAGGCAGGAAAACAGGCAACCAATTACAATGCTTCTTATAAAACAAGAATAATCACCACATTCACCCCTCCTTTTAAAATATACTTCAACCTAGGTAGCCTTTACAGTTTACAATTAGTTATTTATGACTAGAGCAATACATGTATAATGCCTTCAACAATTTTAAAATTTTACTATTAATTTATTAATTACTAGCTGAAGTGCCCGGCGGTGCCGAGGCTTTTTCGAGGGCATGTTGTTGTTGGAAGAGAGAGAGAGAGAGCGACTGGGGGGGGGGGGATAAGAGAGAGAGAGAGCGCGACTGGGGGGGAAGAGAGAGAGCGACTGGGGGGTAGAGAGAGAGCGACTGGGGGGAAGAGAGAGAGCGACTGGGGGGAAGAGAGAGAGCGGGTGGGGGGAAGAGAGAGAGCGGGGGGAAGGGAGGGCAGGGGGGAAGGGGGGGGGAAAGGGAGGGGGAAGGGAGGGGGGGAAAGGGGCGGGGGGAAGGGGGGGAAGGGAGGGGGGGAAGGGGCGGGGGGGAGAAGGGGAAGGGGCGGGGGGAGAAGGGGGCGGGAAGGGGAAGGGGGTGGCGGGGGGGAAGGGGCGGGGGGGGGCACAGGCCGAGAGCCCCGCTCTCCGAGCCCCGCACCCCCCCCCGGCCGAGCCCGATTGCGGCTCTGAGAGACGGCAGGTGGCCGAGCCCCGCCCCCCCCGGCCGAGCCCGATTGCGGCTCTGAGAGACGGCCGGCGGCCGAGCCCCGCCCAACCCCCCCCCGGCCGAGCCCGATTGCAGCTCTGAGAGACGGCCGGCGGCCGAGCCGCGCCCCCTCCCCCCCCGCCCGAGCCGAGCACGGAACAGTGACGCCGCGTCTCACCTGCTCCTGCTGCGCGCGCACCCTGACCCTCGTGGCTGACGCCGTTGCCCCGGGTAACGTGACGCGTGGGGGGGTGGTGAGGAGCTTAGCAGAAGCCCTAGCTTGGGCCTGGCTGGGCAAGAAAGGCCCAGGCTTTCAGGGCCTAACAAAAAAACGGGGAAAGGTAGCAAAAAGAATGCTGAGGTTAGAAAAAATATTTACAAATGAATGAAGTTTTTTTTAAAACAATTTAATAAATTCAATTTTATTTTGCTGGAAATGTACATTTCAAAAGAAAGACGCAGAAAGCAGGAAAAAGAACGGAAGCAAGATGGCGGCGACTCACCTTGGTTCAGAACGAAAAGGCCCGCCCACACACGCACCGATTGGTCGACCGTCAGGTCACCAAAGCGTAGGATTGGTCAATCGTCCCGTCACTCGACTGTAGGAGGGCCCGGCCGCACGCGGCAGCAAGCCGCCGTACGATTGGTCGACCTCGAGGTCACTCTGTCGCTAATGAGCAGATAAGGAGATGGTAATGAGCGGAACGTTGAAGGTTTTTCGGATACCGCGGGCGCGATTTTAGCCCGGCCGAAATGTAAATACGCTTAAAACCGTCTCGGAAGCGTAAGCTTTCTTTGGAGGTAACGCGCGCGTAGGTACGCCCTGTAACTTTCAAGCGCAAAGCCCGACAGACGCACACGCGATGACAGACAGAATGACAGAATGACAGACAGAAGTACCGATTTATATATATAGACTAGCTGAAGTGCCCGGCGGTGCCGAGGCTTTTTCGAGGGCATGTTGTTGTTGGAAGAGAGAAAGAGAGAGTGACTGGGGGGGGGAGAGAGAGAGAGCGCGACTGGGGGGGAAGAGAGAGAGCGACTGGGGGGAAGAGAGAGAGCGACTGGGGGGAAGAGAGAGAGCGACTGGGGGAAGAGAGAGAGCGGGTGGGGGGAAGGGAGGGCGGGGGGGAAGGGGCGGGGGGGAAGGGCGGGGGGGAAAGGGAGGGGGGAAGGGAGGGGGCGAAGAGGGGGAAGTGAGGGGGGGAAAAGGGAGGGGGGAAGGGAGGGGGGAAAATGGAGGGGGGGAAGGGGAGGGGGGAAGGGGAGGGGGGAACGGAGGGGGGAAGGGAGGGGGGGAAGGGAGGGGGAAGGGGGGGCGGCGGGGGGGAGAAGGGGGGCGGGAAGGGGAAGGGGGGCGGAGGGAAGGGGCGGGGGCGAAGGGGGGGGCGGGGTGGTGGCAAGGGGGGAAAGGGGGGGGGAAGGGGCGGGGGGGGCCCAGGCCGAGAGCCCCGCTCTCCGAGCCCCGCCCCCCCCCCCGGCCGAGCCCGATTGCGGCTCTGAGAGATGGCCGGCGGCCGAGCCCCGCCTCCCCCCCCGCCGAGCGCGGAACAGAGACGCCGCGTCTCACCTGCTCCTGCTGCACCACCCTGACCCTCGTGGCTGACGCCGTTGCCCTGGGTAACGTGACACGGGGTAGGGGGGGGGCGTGAGGAGCTTACCAGAAGCGCAATCACCTAGCTCGGGCCTGGCTGGGCAAGAAAGGCGCAGGCTTTGAGGCCTAAGAAAAAAACGGGGAGAGGTAGGAAAAAGAATGTTCAGGTTAGGTTTACAAATGAGTGATTTTTTTAAAAACAATTTAATAAATTCAATTTTATTTTGGTGGAAATGTATATTTGAAAAGAAAGACACAGAAAGCAGGAAAAAGAATGGAAGCAAGATGGCAGCGACTCACCTCGGTTCAGAACGATAAGGCCCGCCCACACATGCACCGATTGGTCGACTGTCAGGTCACCAAAGCGTAGGATTGGTCAATCGTCCCGTCACTCGACCGTAGGAGGGCCCGGCCGCACGCGGCAGCAAGCCGCCGTATGATTGGTCGACCTCGAGGTCACTCTGTCGCTAATGAGCGGATAATGAGATGCTAATGAGCGGAATGTTGAAGGTTTTTGGGATACCGCGGACGCGATTTTAGCCCGGCCGAAACGTAAATACGCTTAAAACCGTCTCGGAAGCGTAAGCTTTCTTTGGAGGTAACGCGCGCGTAGGTACGCCCTGTAACTTTCGAGCGCATAGCCCGCCAGACGCACACGCGATGACAGACAGAATGACAGAATGACAGACAGATGTACCGATTTATATATATTTATTAATTATTTTAAAAGTCCATTTTTAATCGGTCGACCGGATATCTTGTTCGTGTCGACCTTCTTAGCCTTGATGGAGTTCCTTGCCCTCCCACACCAGGAGACACAGAAATATCTTCTGCAGGGAGGCTATCAATATCCCGATTATCAATGGTTTCCGGATTGGAAGTCCCATTAGAAGGTAGACTGGGAGGGTCATGAACATCCATCGGGGGCAGACTAAGAGAATTGTAAGTGTCTGCAATAGGATTGGAAATGTTCATAGTATCTGTGACGACATCAACATTATCTGAATTATGACTATTGTTAATGTCCACAGGAGAGGGCTGGCCACCACAAGGAGCTAAGTCTTTAACTGAAACCGTACTTTCTTTCCCATCTTGGAATCGAATGTGAGCATATTGGGAATTTGCCTCCAATAGCTCCACCTCCTCCACTAAAGGATCATACTTTGACAGTCTAACATGGCGTCGGAGCAGCAGAGGTCCCTGCATAGTAAGCCATGAAGGTACCAAATATCCCATAGTGGATCTCCGCGGATAGTTGAAGAGCCTTTCATGGGGGGTCACATTAGTAGCCGTTGAAAGCAATGATCTAATGGAATGCAGGGCATCAGGCAGTACCATTTCCCACTGTGTATTCTTAAGGTTCCGGGATGTCAAAGCCAACATAACTGCCTTCCAGATCACCCCATTGTATCGTTCGCACTATCCATTACCCTGGGGATTATACGGGGTAGTTCTGCTAGTAGAAATTCCCCGACTCTGGAGGTATTCCTTCAACTGGGAAGGCATAAAAGAACTTCCCTGATCCGAATGGATATACGCAGGCATCCCAAAGATGACAAAAAGTTGAGTCAGACATTTAATAACTATAGCAGCTGATACATCTGCACAAGGAAAAGCAAAAGGGAACCTTGAAAACTCATCCACAACAGTAAATATATATCGATTCTGAGTCGTTGAAGGAAGAGGCCCCTTAAAATCAACGCTCAGGCGTTCAAAGGGAGAAGTAGCCTTTATAAGATGAGCTCGTTGAGGCTTAAAGAAATTCTTTATCCTGACTGCTATACCTTCTTGACTTGGTAGCAATTGGCTTACAGTCTGGCATCAAATTGGAAAAAAGTGATAATGGAGAAATTAATAAAGAAGTTAATCCACAAATAGACAAAGGTGGCTTAGTTCCTCCGAAAGAAAGACTGAGGGACTCATGTAATTGAAGCACATCATGACCAATCGAAATGTCCGCACAGAGATTAGGCAGAACGGATAGGCATATATCAGTATACGTATTACCTAGGAGAATTAATTTCACAAGGCAACAACCAGCTACTTGTGAGGTGAGAGTCGTCTGAGCCATACACACCTGATAGGAAACAGGCGAAATTTTCAAACGCTTCTCCCTCACAAACTGAAGACTTATAAAGCTCTCAGTACTGCCCGTATCTATAAGGGCCTTCACTTCTAACCCATTAACTTGGGCCATAACTATAGCTTTGTTTAGGCCATGGGAAAAGGCGGCAGAAACTGATGCAATAAACGCCCTATCTAAAGGCTGAATGGTCGCAGAGGAGGCAACCGATTTGCAAACACGTACATATTGACCTCCATTGCCGCATTTACTACACACAGCCTCCCAGGCAGGGCACTTCAGACGGGGGTGCCGGGCGTTCCCGCAAAAATAACACTTCTCAATCCTAGAGGCAACAGCTGCCGAAGTAGAAACTGTTTCGGAATCTGGTAAACCACTCCTATTAAATCCACGTAACTCCCTTTCATCCGGAACTGCTGAAACCACGGTCGCAGGCCGATCAAAAAGAGCATAAGAATCCGAACTTCTCTGAGCCAAATCCAATGTAGAGGCTTGCTGAAAAGCACTCTTAAGATCCAAAGTCTTATTTTCTAATAACCGCTGATGAATTGATCTCGACAGTAATCCATTAATAAATGCATCCCGTACCGACTCTTCCTTATGTTCTTCTGCAGACATGGCCTTATAATTACAGTTAGCACCAAGGCGCCGGAGTGCTTGTAAATAAGCATCCAAGGATTCTCCCGCCTGCTGCCTACGGGCAGATAAAAGGTGACGTGCAAATACCTCATTTTTGGGTTTAACAAAAATTTTTTCCAACATAGCAATAGCCAATTCATAAGTTTCACAGTCCAAAATATACTTATACACATCCGGAGCAATGTAGTTGATTAGTATATCCAACTTATTCAGAGATTGCTGATCCAACACACCCAAAAAGTTTTTAAATGTACGATACCAATGTTTCCATTGATCATCCACTCCTGCAGAATTAGGGTCAGCATTAAATCGTTCAGGTCGAAGATATCGTTCCATTATAGCAAAAGGTTAATAAATTGAAATAAAGAGTAGATTGCCTTTCAAAAGCTAGGCTTTATTAACCTTAAAAAAACCAGCAAGTACATGTTGAGCACCCAGTCTCAACCACTGTAGAAAACTGAATTTAAGATGGCCACCACAGGTCACATGGAATCAACTAACCAATAAGTTTACAGCATATATCTCAAGGCAGGAAAACAGGCAACCAATTACAATGCTTCTTATAAAACAAGAATAATCACCACATTGCTCGAACTTCTTTTTCTGTACCCATTCTCCTGCTAGGGGTTGCCATGCTTTGTTTGTCAATTTTTTTCTGCCTATTTGTCTCCTTTATTCTCTGATCAATTTGATGTATCTCCTCTGTTATTTCTTTTTTTAAATCTAACTGTCGCTGGCGGGTCAAGGAATCAGAGATTGTAGAGGCAATAAAAGAACCATGGGTAGGCGGTGTATGCATCTCAACCCCAGACATTAGATAATATGGAGTTTTAGGGGACACTGTCCCTGATGCAGGTGCGGGCACATTATTAAGTGTTAGCTGCACCTCCGGAATGATGGTGCTCCACTTATTTCCCCTGATTCTCAACAGTTTGACCATTAGCTTTTTTACTTCCTGGTTTTTACATTCCACCAGCCCCGCTGATTGCGGATGACGTGGCATGCTGTGCTCTAACCCAATCCCCCTTTGTTCTCAGTAGTCTTTGAAGACCTTGGAGACAAAGGGCTGGATTTTCCAAGCCCAGAGGAGGCGGGCATGGAGGCGGGACAGCGGTAAATTTGGAGAAAGTGAAGTCGGATGGCAAAGCCACCCCCATCCCGCCTCCGTGCCCTTTTGCCAGGAGGCGGGAAGATGTGCAGCTTTGGGTCCAGTCACCTGGAGGCGGGAAAGGCATTTAATCCTTTTAACTGCCTGTTAACAGGCAGTTCTGCTGAGTTCTGATTTAAGTTCTACAAGGCCTGATCAGGGACTTGTCATCTCTAGAGACTTAAACCTGGGTCTTAGTACCACTGTCAGTAAAACACTCCTTCTATACTTAACAATCTACGAGATGGGTATAGATATAAATATAAGTAGTATAGGACATAAGAACATAAGAAAAAGGAGCAGAAATAGGCCACTTGGCGCCTCGAGCCTGCTCCGCCATTCAATAAGATCATGGCTGATCTTGGGCTCAAAGCCACTTCCCTGCTCGCTTCCCATAACCCTTCACTCCCTTATCTTGCAAAATTCTGTCTATCTCCACCTTAAATATATTTAATGATCCAGCCTCTACAGCTCTCTGTGGCAGAGAATTCCACAGATTTATGACCCTCTGAGAGAAGAAATTCCTCTTTACCTCAGTTCAAAAGGGCGACCCTTTATTCTGAAACTATGCCCCCGAGTTCTAGATTTCCCCACGAGGGGAAACATCCTCTCTGCATCTACCTTGTCGAGCCCCCTCAGTATCTTATATGTTTCAATACTATCACCTCTCATTCTTCTAAATTCCAATGAGTATAGGCCCAACCTGCTCAACCTTTCCTCATAAGCCAACCTCTTCATCTCTGGAATTAACCTAATGAATCATCTCTGAACTACCTCCAATGCAAGTATATCCTTCCTTAAATAAGGAGACCAAAACTGTACGCAGTACTCAAGGTGTGGTCTCACCAATACCCTGTACAGTTGTAGCAGGACTTCCCTGCTTTTATACTCTAACCCCCTTGAAATAAAGGCCAACATTCCATTTGCCTTTTTGATTACTTGCTGTACCTGCATGCTAACTTTTTGTGTTTCATGCACAAGGACCCCCAGATCCCTCTGAACTGTAGCATTTTGTAATCTCTCTCCATTTAAATAATAATTTGCTCTTTTATTTTTCCTGCTAAAGTGGATAACCTTGCACTTTCCCACATTATACTCCATCTGCCAAATGTTTGCCCACTCACTTAGCCTGTCTATATCCCTTTGCAGATTCTTTGAGTCCACTGCACAACTTGCTTTCCCACCCATCTTTGTATCATCCGCAAACTTGGCTACAATACACTCGGTCCTTTCATCCAAGTCATTAATGTAGATTGTAAATAGTTGAGGTCCCAGCACCAATCCCTGTGGCACCCCACTAGTTACCATTTCCCAACCGGAAAATGACCCATTTATCTCGACTCTCTGCTTTCTGTTAGTTAGCCAATTCTCTATCCATGCTAATATATTACCCCCAACTCTGTGAGTTCTTATCTTATGCAGTAACCTTTTATGTGGCACCTTATCAAATGCCTTCTGGAAATCCAAATACGCCACATCCACTGGCTCACCTTTGTCCACCCTACTCGTTACATCCTCAAAGAACTCCAGCAAGTTTGTTAAACATGATTTCCCTTTCATAAAACCATGCTGACTCTGTTTGACTACATTATGATTTTCCAAATGCCCTGCTACTGCTTCCTTAATGAAGGACTCCAGCATTTTCCCAACAACAGATGTTAGGCTAACTGGTCTATAGTTTCCTGCTTTCTGTCTCCCTCCTTTCTTAAATAGAGGTGTTACATTTGCAGTTTTCCAATCCATTGGGGCCTCTCCAGAGTCCAGGGAATTTTGGTATATTGCAACCAATGCATCCACTATCTCTGCAGCCACTTCTTTTAAGACCTTGGGATGCAGGCCATCTGGTCCAGGGGACTTGTCATCTTTTAGTCCCATTATTTTACCCTCATTATAGGGTTCTGTATCAACTTGTTAACACAGACATTGGGCACCAACTGAAGGGATATTTACTAGTCCTAGCCCCTTTGGGGCTACCCCAGATCAGGCGTATTTCTCAGACGTTCACTTTCAACTAAAGTTTGAGGTAGCCGAATCCTAAAGATGCTTAATTGGGTCTAAAGGTCCAGGCTATCTCTCCCTAAAGGAAAGGAACAACCCAAGAATATTACCATCCTCCAGATAGCACTTTTAATAAGTTTAGCTAGACTGTAACATTCCGGATATTATGAGGGTTCGGAGAACTCCTTCAGAATTCTGTAACTCTTCACCAAAGAGTGTACAGAGATTGAGTTTGCAAGTTATTGATACAGGAGACTTATGTGAGACAATTCTAAAAATATATAGAGATTTATTAAAAGAACCGACATGCAATTTACAGTTGGTGAATCAGTCAATCGCAATGTTAACAGTTCTAAAAAGAGAAAAAATACGATCTTTTTAACAGAGAATCT
The DNA here is from genome assembly GCF_052327205.1 of Somniosus microcephalus. Taxonomy (NCBI): domain Eukaryota; kingdom Metazoa; phylum Chordata; class Chondrichthyes; order Squaliformes; family Somniosidae; genus Somniosus; species Somniosus microcephalus. Next base: position 130,584,522 of record NC_140996.1, read on the forward strand.
TACATTTAAATCTTAACTTCACTATTGTATTGGAGTGGGCCTTTGGCGTAGCGGTAGCATCCCCGCCGCTGGGCCAGAGGGCGTAGGGTTTTGAACCCCGCTCCAGACAGTCCCAGCAAGTGGAGTCGGAGCACCGGCTCTAAATTCTGGGTTGACATCCAGCGGGATACTTGCATCCGTGGTGTGGGTGGCCCCCCCTTGTATGGGTTGTGGGAGCCCATAAAACCCTCCTGCCATAGGACTAATCACCCTAATGGCTGGTACGAAGATGGTTATGGTCACGGAAGGAGCGTTAATCGCAGCCAGAAATCCTTCCACCACTTCATACAGTTCCCCAAAGGGAACAGTATGAAGACACATACAGCAACTATTGTATTACAGTTCTTAAAGTTTTCTATACATTATATCCATCAATATCAAATACATTTGATCCCCAAGGTACAAAGAGTGGTACAGAGCCTGCCTCTGTAGTCGAGAATCACTTTGCCCGATTAAAGCCACTCTGATATCCCATTTGAAACTTCAATATTTATACCCTTTTCCAGTTGTATTTCCTTTAAGGTTTTCTGCTGATGCAAGTTAATTATCTCTATTCATCTTTCTGCCGACCTCTGCAATTCTTACTGCCACATCAGCTTGTAATATTCCAGAATCTTGTCGTATCTCTAGGTTTTCTGGGTTGACCATATAAAACAGTGTGAAGGGCAGGTGTCCCTTATTTTATGTCATCTTTGCGAGGGCAGATGTTCCTTATCTTATGTACCATCTTTACGAAGTTTAAATTAAAACACCTTATCCAGGGTGAGCCATTGCTTTTGTTCCCAAAAGTCAGCCTGTCGGAGCCATGCACCTTCTGTTTCAATAAGGTTATTTATTCAGGGTCAACAACTGTCTTATCTCAATAGCCAGAATTCTTTCATAGCTATTTCATAGTTCGGTTTCTAAATTTCCAAACCCAGCTTGTCATGTTTTAATAAGGCCAGAGTTCTTTCATAAGATAGTGTATTTTTCTGAATAGGTTATATGGCTTATTCCTTCACACAAATGAGCGGAGCTTACACGGCACATCCTCTGCCCATTTGTACCTGAAAATTGCAATTCGGGTCCTATAAATGCCGTAGGACACTGGTTTTCATATTTGAGCTGCTTCTCGCAGGAAATAAGAAGGTGGGCTTCTCACCAATTTCAGGCGAGAAACAGGTGGTCATCACTTGAAAATCATCCCCATGTTCTCCACATAGCCCTTTAATCACAAAATATCGCAGTGGCATCAGCTCGACTTAATGCTTCTAACAATGGACATCCAGAATCCTTCTTGCAAACCAAGTAATTAAGAGTGCCAATTATAATTTTTACAATGAATAAGATTAAATATGAGAACCCTTACGTGGGATGCTGATAATTAGCAAACAATTAAACATAGCCAAAAGCCCTTTTAAATGAATAGAGGCATTTAATTATTCCTTAGTCTTTTAACAAGGCTCTGTACAGCCTTTAATGGACTTAATGGTGCAACAGCAGGGAAATTATTACAGTATGAGGCTTTTCTAGAACAAAATGGCTGAAGGCTTAACTGTAATTAGAGTCATTCTTGTTATTGCTTTCAAATTCAAGTAGTATTTCTAGAATGGAGGACACCAAATGGGATTGATGTCCACTGTCTAACTAATGGGAATATTTAATAAGTTCAATCTGTATCTCAATGGAGATGGAAATTACTGTGAACTACAGTACCACTTATTGGCTTCAGTGCTGATGTATTAAACTAGTAACAGTGAGAGTGACCAATAAATTTCCTGTTTTGTCTTCAAGCTGAAGGTTCATAACAAAGCAAGTATGATTGCTGTATCATAACATGTCAGTTATATGATTATAAAGCACCAAATTGCTTTCTGTTTTGTTATCTATCTCACTTGTTGACATATTAGCCTGTCAGTTATAAGTGTCTTTTCAGAGAACATGCAAACTTAGTCTAATGTGTTTCATACCAAACCAAGGTACTATTGGAGTTATTTTGTGAGACTGTGCTGTATAAAAAAAATAACATTTCTGGGTGAACAAGTGGTGATCTTAAATGACTACATGAGGTAGTTTTTCGAACTTCACCACTGAGGCGAGGCGGATTGCCTGCTCCTCATAACCCGCCTGATTTTCAGTATAATTGACTTCAGGGACAATTTTCCTGTACAAATAAGCTCAGTTCCCAGATGCAAAGAAGAGGAAAAGGGGTCTGAGACTTATGGGGGTCCTCCAAGAAGGTATTGAGTACTTGCACCTGCAGCAGACTCGAGCAAAGAGCACACAGGGTAGTGCAATGGAAATGGTAGAATAGGCTCCCCCCTAAATTTTCCCTCTTAATGCTAGATGGGTGCCTATTTTGCAGGGTGCCCAGAAGAAGTGGACCTTAGGTCCTGCGCTCAGCCCTTGCCTGATCCTTCAGAGAACCAAAGAAGGTAAACAAATATCCTTGTGGGGAGGTTTGCTAGTGCTATTGGGGAGGGTTTAAACTTATTTGGCATGGGATGGACACCAGGATGTAACATTAGAAAAGGGAAATAAAGTGCTCAAAGGATTGGGAGAGGCAGAGAGCACTAAAGTAAGAAATAGTAAGGTATTAGGGGGTGTCAAACTAAGAGAGAATACAGGATGGTCTAAGATGGGTTTACAGTGTATGTATGTGAACCCACGAAGCATAGTAAACAAGGTAAGTGAGCTACAGGCACAAATAGCCACATGGGAATACGATGTTGTGGCAATAATTGAGACTTGGCTCAAAAAAGGGCAGGATTGGGTATTAAATATTCCTGGTTATAAAGTGTTCAGGAAACATAGGGAAGGAAAGATTGGAGGTGGTGTGGTAGTATTGGTCAAGGAGAATGTTACAGTGCTGGAGAGAGAGGATCTCCTGGAGAGGTCAAGAACAGAATCTATATGGCTAGCATTGAGAAATAATAGAGGTGCCATTAGGTGTATTCTATAGACCACCAAATAATGAGAAAGATATGGAGGAACAAATTTGCAGAGAAATTACAGAGAGGTGCAAAAACTATAGAGTAGTAATAATGGGGGACTTCAACTATCCTAATATAGACTGGGATCATAATAGTGTTAAGGGCAGAGAAGGGGAAGAATTTCTGAAGTGTGTTCAGGAGAACTTTCTTGATCAGTATGTTTCCGGCCCAACGAGGAAGGAGGCATTGCTGGATATTGTAAAGTCTGTGGGTTATATGGTGAATTAATACACAGGCTACAAGAGTAACTTTAACAGGACTTTACTATTCGGAGGTCAGGGCAAATCTGCCCAATAAATCCTTACACAGCACTTATATACCGGTGTGGTCACCACCGGTATTACAGTATACAGTAGCCAAGATAAAGTAGTGCAACCCTTAAAATAGTTCTCTTAAAGGTGGAACGTTACATACACTACAATCCTCCCTTTTTAGGTTAACAATATATACATATTCCCATTAATATAACATCTTAACATATATACAACTTTATGTGAAACAGTTCACAGATTCAGTCTCTCTGGAGGCTTCTGGACTCTGTCCGGATAACGCCTCGGTGGTGTAGTTGTTTTCGGTGGTGTAGTAGGTTCTTCTGGCAAGGTCGATTCGGCTTGAAGGACCGTTTCAGGTTCATCGGATTCCAGTATTACCGGATCGGAGGTAGATGCTCTGGGTATCTCTGCTTCAACATTAGACGTATAGAGTTGTGGAGTAGGTTGGGCCTTTGTGGATGATTCTATGATCTGGTCAACATGGCGCCTTATTATGCTTTCACCAATGTCCATGGTATACATCAACGGTCCTAGTCTTTTTCCAATAGTTCCCGGCTGCCATTTCTCGGTACGGTAGTCCCGGGCCAAAACTTGTTGACCTATCTGAAAGGATCTAGTTGGCCTTTCATTCATGCCTTGAAATTGCCGGTTCTCTACGTCCCTTCTGACGTTTGGCTTAATCAAATCCAGCCGGCATCTTATTCTTCTATTGAAAAACATCATGGCGGGAGTTTGGTTTGTGACCGCATGTGTTGCATTCCTGTACGCCAACAAGAAGTTATCTACCTTATGTTGTAGATTTATGTCTTCATTACCCATGGCCTTTATGGCCTTCTTGAAGGTCTGGACAAACCTTTCAGCTAATCCATTGGTGGCGGGATGGTATGGGGCGGACGTATAGTGCTTGACCCCATTGCTTTTTAAGAACTTCCTGAATTCTTCGGACACAAATTGCGGTCCATTATCAGAACAGATCTGTTCCGGCAGCCCATTCCTGGCAAATATGGTCCTTAATACTGTGATGGTTTTTTCCGTGGTGGCGGAGGACATTTTAATTACCTCCGGCCACTTGGAGTGGGCATCCACCGCGATTAAAAACATTGAGTCCATAAATGGACCAGCAAAGTCGATATGTACCCTTTGCCATGGAGATGAGGGCCACTCCCATGGATGCAGAGGAGCTTGTGGTGGCGCGTTTTGGACCTTCTGGCATCCTAGACAGCTCTTGGTTATTTCTTCGATGTCTCCATCAATACCTGGCCACCACACAAACGCTCTGGCTAGGTTCTTCATTTTCACTCCACCCAGATGCCCCTCGTGAAGCTCCTTTAGTACTTTCTGCTGGAGTTTGGGTGGAATCACCACTCTAGATCCACACATCAAGGTTCCTCGGCACACTGACAGCTGTTCTCTTCTGTGCGAAAATGCTGGCAGCATTGGTTCGCCATGTACTGGCCATCCCTCCACCGTTAAATCGTAGACTCGTGAGAGAGTCGGGTCATTTCTTGTTTCCTTTTCGATCATGGAATTTGTTACTGGTAGACATTCCATTATGGTTGAGTGGAACATCTCCACTGGGTCCACTGTAGTCGCCTCTTCTTCCACTGGCAACGGTAGGCGCGATAACCCATCAGCATTTCCATGCTGTTTGGACCTTTTGTATTCGATGTCATATTGGTGTGCCCCTAGTAGAACGGACCACCTCTGTAGCCTTTGTGCTGTCATAGTGGAAACGGCCTTGTTAGGGTTGAATATGGACACCAACGGCTGGTGGTCTGTCAGCAATGTTAACTTCTTGCCCTGCAGGTAATGATTGAATTTCTTTACTCCCCACACAAGGCTGAGAGCCTCCCTATCTATCTGAGCATAATTTCGCTCAGCGGAGGTCAATGATCGGGACGCAAATGCGACTGGCCTTTCCGAGCCATTTGGTAACTTGTGTGAGAGTACAGCTCCAATACCATAAGGGGAAGCATCACAAGCTAGACAAAGAGGTAGCGTTGGGTTGAAGTGAGCCAACACTTCCTCAGAGGTAATCAACGCCTTGCTTCTGCGAAAGGCCTTCTTACAGTCCTCGCTCCACTTCCATGGTACTTCTTTCCGCAACAGAGCATTCAGCGGATGCAGCACCGTGGATAGATTTGGCAGAAACTTATGGTAATAATTAATCAACCCCAGAAACGACCTCAACTGTGATACATTTTCAGGAGCGGGGGCCTTCACGACCGCTTCGATCTTGTCAGGTGACTTGTGCAGCCCCTCTTGGTCAATGACATGACCGCAGTACGAGACCCGTTTCTGGAAGAACTCACATTTCTGGCGATTAACTCGAAGGCCATATTCCTTCAACCTGTTGAGCACCAGTTTCAAATTTGTGAGGTGTTCCTCCTCGTCTTCTCCCGTAATCAGGATATCATCCAAGTAACACTGAGTGCTTGGAATACCCTGTAAGACCTGCTCCATGGCCCTCTGCCAAATTGCTGGAGCCGAAGCTACTCCAAAAACCAGTCTATTATATCGATACAAGCCTCTGTGCGTGTTGATTGTGAGATACTGGCGTGACTCTTCCTCGACCTCCATCTGTAAATATGCTTGTGCCAGGTCTATCTTGGTGAAGTGTTTCCCGCCAGACAATGAAGCAAAGATATCCTTAATCCGCGAAAGCGGGTATTGTACCGTGTGAAGCACCGGATTAACTGTGATCTTGAAGTCTCCGCAGATGCGGACCTTCCCCGGTCCCCCTGGCTTGCTACTTGATGAAGACTTCATGACGGGAACAATGGGCGTGGCCCACTCACTCCAGTCCACCTTCGACAGTACCCCTGCACGTTCAAGCTCTTCCAGTTCTGCCTCCACAGCAGGTCGTATTGCGTAAGGTACCGATCTGGCTTTGAAAAATTTTGGGCTTGCATGTTCTGCGATCTTGATTTTTGCCTTAATTCCTCTCAGTGTTCCCAGTCCCTGCTGGAATACCTCTTTAGCCTCGTCCAATATTCTGGACAACCGTTCAGGTTTGACATCTTTCTTTCCGAAATCTACCGTCATTGTGTTTAGTGAGTGCCAGTCTATCTTTATTTTCCAGATCCACTCCCGTCCCAGAAGTGGTGGACCTCCCTCGGGTAGTACATATAAGTCCATTCCTTGGTGATCTTTGCCCTTGTGTCTCACCTTGACTTTTATCTTTCCGATGGGGTATACTTTATGCCCCGTGTATGTCTGCAATACTATCTCCGTATCCCGTAGGGGAATATGTTTGAATAACTTTTTGTAATCTTGTTTATTCATGACCGTCAACACCGATCCGGTGTCCACTTCCATCTTCACTTGGACTTTTGCAATCTGCAGTGTGACCCAGATAGTTTGTCGGTCAGCTTCTTTACTCACATTGTGACTCCTCAGACTACCCAGTTCCTTGCTGTTGGGGTCTGAATCCGAATTCAGTTCATCTGGACTCTTCACAGTCACCTTATGTACCTTTCTGTACTTCTTCTGCGGTGACTTATTGTTGCTGGTCTTCTTTCCTGACCGGCATACTTTAGCTATGTGACCAAGTTTGCCACATTTTCTACATTCCTGGTTTTTAAACCAGCATTGGTTCTGGTTGTGTGTTGTCTTCCCACAACGGTAACATTTCGTTGTACCCGAAGTCATTTGATCCACACTGAGTACCGCTGTCTTCAGCTGCATTTCCGCCGTGCCTCTCGCTGCGGCTTCGTGCGATGCTGCAATAAGGACAGCCTTATCAAGTGTAAGATCGTTCTCTTCGAGCAGTCGCTTTTGTGTTCCTTCCTTCGACATTCCGCACACGAACTTGTCTCTCAGTGCCTCTGTCAGATTTACCCCAAACTGACAGTCTTTTGCTAGCCTACGCAGTTCAACCAGGTACTCCGCGTTGCTTTCCTCCTTTAGTTGCGTTCTCCCGTAAAATTTAGTTCGTTCCACTAACATCAGCGGTGTGGGGTTCACATGATCCTTCAGGACAGCAACAATATTAGCGAAAGACTGATCCGCCGGTTTAGCTGGTGATAGAAGATGCTTCAATAACCCGTATGTCTTCGCACCCATTGAGTTTAGTAAGGTTAGAGCTTTATCATAATTTGCTATCTTATTGATCTTACAATATATCTCGATGCGTTCTGCATACGTGGTCCAATCTTCCACATCAGAATCGAATTCGTTGATGTTGCCACGCTTAGGCATCTTCACAATCTTCCTGAGAAACAACAACAAAATTTTTCTTTAACTTTTTTTTTCGAAAAATGGCAGTTTCCCGCGCTTGTCTTCTTCTCCGCCTACTGGCGGGAGGGGTAAGCTTTTCCCTCGGGCGACGACCGCTGGCTTTCGGGGTTCGCAGCCTGCGCGCCGGCTTCAGTGCGTTCTTTGTTCCCTTTTCTCGGCAGGGCAACCGGCGCTGGGGACAACCCGTTGACGGCGAACAGTTCCAGCCGCTGGCTGAATCTCCTCAGTCTCCCTCGCTCGGCTCTGTCTCTCCCGCTCGCTCGGGCTCTGTCTCTCCCTCAGCGGCTTCCAATCGCACCTCCCAGCCCTCTCGCAGTCCGGTCCTTTCCTCCCCCGGCTGCGGCTGAGTTCTCCGCGGTTTCTTATTTTTATTTCTTCCCGCGCCTTACGATCCCGGTCTCAGCGCCTCGCGGCCTCGGTAGCTGCCCGGCCTTTCGCCGGTCGCGGTCGAGCTGTCTCACGACGCTGTTGCGTCTCCCAGCCCGCTTGTAGCCCGGTCTCTCACACCGGCTGCGTTCCCGCTGGTAGCCCGGTCTCTCACACCGGCTGCGTTCCCGCTTGCACTGCGGCTTCCATGCCCCACGCTGCCCCAGTCTCAGCGCCTCTGGGCCCAACTTCTGTCCGGCTCCTTTCCCCCCCGACCGTGGTCGAGTTCACCGCCCTTCCTCCGTTCTTTTTTTTTATTTTCCCCCTACTCACAGTCAACGTGGCCGACTTGCTTCTCGTGGCTGATCGGCTCACTCACCACCATGGCAGAAGGGACGATCACAGCCTGTTGCTGATGGAAGGCTTCGTGTCTGAATTCTTCCTTCTTCCTTGCTCTGCAGACTCGAGTCTTCTCTCAGCAGAATGACGAGGGCGGGTGCCTCCTCTCGACGCTCGTTAACTGCTTCGGATGTATCACTGCCGCAGGGTAAGATCGAACTCGTCGCCACTGTAAAGTCTGTGGGTTATATGGTGAATTAATACACAGACTACAAGAGTAACTTTAACAGGACTTTACTATTCGGAGGTCAGGGCGAATCTGCCCAATAAATCCTTACACAGCACTTATATACCGGTGTGGTCACCACCGGTATTACAGTATACAGTAGCCAAGATAAAGTAGTGCAACCCTTAAAATAGTTCTCTTAAAGGTGGAACGTTACATACACTACAGATATGGTTTTGGGGAATGGGGTAGGTCAAGTGGAGCAAGTGTCAGTAGGTGAACATTTAGGGAACAGAGATCACAGTATCATAAGGTTTAGATTAGCTATGGAAAAGGACAGGGAGCAATCTAAAGTAAAAATGTTTAACTGGAATAAGGCCAATTTCAGTGGGATGAGAGCAGATCTGGCTGAGAAGGGCAAAGAGAGGGTATGAGAATAGAATGGCAGCCAACATAAAAGGTAATCCAAAAGTCTTCGATAGGTATATAAATAGTTAAAGGGTAGTAAGAGGAGGGGTGGGGCCGCTTAGGGACCAAAAAGGAGACCTATGCATGGATGCAGAGGGTATGGCTGAGGTACTAAATGAGTACTTTGCATCTGCCTTCACCAAGGAAGAGGATGCTGCCATAGACATTACACTACATAGGATTACAAAGGATATATAACACAGAGACAGGCCATTCGACCCAACCAGTCCGTGCCGGTGTTTACGCTCCACTCGAGCCTCCTCCCATCTTTCCTCATCTAAATCTATCAGCATAGCCCTCACATGCTTGTCCAGCCTCCCCTTAAATGCATCTATACTATTCGCTTCAACCACTCCCTGTGGTAGCGAGTTCCACATTCTCACCACTCTTTGGGTAAAGAAGTTTCTTCTGAATTCCCTATTGGATTAGTAGTGGAGATACTTGATGGGATAAAAATTGATAAAGAGGATTTATTAGAAAGGCTGGCTGCACTTAAAGTGGATAAATCACCAGGAGCGGATGGATGCATCCCAGGATGCAGTGGGAATTGAGGGAGGAAATTGCGGAGGTACTGGCTATTATGTCCGTGTATAATTGAGACACGGACTGCAGGAGTTGGTTATAACAGGTCTTTACTGAATGGAGACAACCTGGAACTACTATGCAAATGTTGCTACACAGGCTTATATACAGGGGTGGTCACTACTGGTACTGCAGTATACAGGGGCTGCAGAATATAGTTCCTTCTGCAAAGTACATACACTACAATTCCTCCCCTTTTAGCTAAACAGTACATAACATTCGATTAACAATGAAATAACATATTTACAATTACAGTTGCTAGATACATTAGTTGAAGTTAAGCAATTATAAGTTCAGTCTTTGAGGAGGCTTCCTGATTCTGTCTGGATAACGCCTCTTTGGGGTATCAGGTTCTTCTGGCAAAGTTGAGTCGGGATCAATGTCGTTGTTTGGTTCGTCTGCTTCCAATATCACTGATTCTGAGGTAGATGCAATTGGTACTTCGGTTTCATCGCCAGGTGTATCAGATCGTGGTGTGGAGTTGACGTTTCCCAGTGACTCTAGAATCTGGTCAGCATGGCATCTTACAATGCTCTCTCCAATGTCCATGGTATACATTAGAGGTCCTTGCCGTGTACAGATCGTTCCTGGCTGCCATTTCTCTGTGCGGTAGTCCCGGGCCAAAACTGGTTGACCTATCTTAAAATTCCTGGTCGGCCTTTCATTCATATTCTGAAACTGCCTGTTCTCCACATCTCTTCTGATGTTTGGCTTAACCAAGTCCAAGTGGCATCGTAGTCTTCGATTGAAGAACATCATGGCTGGAGTTTGGTTGGTAACCGCATGTGCCGCATTCCGGTAGGCAAACAAGAAGTTATCCACCTTGTGTTGTAGGGGTATATCTTCATTACACATTGCCTTGATAGCCTTCTTGAATGTTTGAACGAACCTCTCGGCCAATCCATTAGTGGCTGGATGATATGGGGCGGATGTGTAATGCTTAACACCATTGTTCTTTAAGAACCTCCGGAACTCTTCAGACACAAACTGTGGTCCATTGTCGGAGCAAATCTGTTCAGGCAGCCCATTCCTGGTGAATATGGTTCGTAAGACTGTGACAGTTTTTTCTGTGGTGGTTGAGGACATTTTTATTACCTCTGGCCACTTTGAATGTGCATCCACCGCAATTAAAAACATCGAGTCCATAAATGGACCAGCAAAATCAATGTGCACCCTTTGCCATGGAGATGAGGGCCACTCCCATGGATGTAGAGGGGCTTGTGGTGGGGCGTTTTGGACCTTCTGGCATCCTGTACAGCTCTTGGTCATCTCTTCGATTTCTCTATCAATTTCCGGCCACCACACAAACGCTCTGGCTAAGTTCTTCATTTTTACCTCTCCCAGATGACCCTCATGAAGCTCATTGAGCACTCTATCCTTCAGTTTGGGTGGAATTACTACTCTGGATCCACACATCAAGGTTCCTCTGCACACTGACAGCTGTTCTCTTCTCAGCGAGAATGCTGGCAGCAGTGGTTCGCCATGTGCTGGCCATCCCTTCACCGTTAAATCATAGACCCAGGAGAGTGTCGGGTCATTTCGTGTTTCCTTTTCTATGTTTGCATTCATCACAGGGAGACATTCGACTATGGTAGAGTGGAATATCTCCACTGGATCCGCTGCAAGTTCTTCTTCCACCGTCGGCAACGGTAGGCGCGACAATCCATCAGCATTCCCATGCAGCTTAGTTCCTTTGTACTCGATGTCATATTGGTGTGCCCCTAGGAAAAGGGACCACCTCTGTAGCCATTGTGCTGTCATTATTGGTACGCCCTTCTGAGGGTTGAAAATGGAGACAAGAGGTTGATGATCAGTAAGTAGAGTAAATTTCTGACCGTGCAGGTAGTGATTGAACTTCTTCACCCCCCACACCAGGCTGAGGGCCTCTCTGTCAATCTGGGCGTAGTTACGCTCGGCTGCAGTTAACGAGCGTGACGCAAAAGCTATCGGCCTCCCTGAACCATCAAGGAATTTATGTGGCAGTACCGCCCCAATGCCGTAGGGAGACGCATCGCACGCCAGTCTTATCGGTAGTGATGGGTTGTAGTGAGCCAATACTTCTCTTGAAGTGATTAGGTACTTACTCTTCTGAAAGGCCCGCTTACATTCATCGCTCCATTTCCATGCTACTCCCGTTTGTAGTAGGGCATTCAGTGGGTGCAGAATTGTGGACAAATTCGGCAAAAAATTATGGTAGTAATTCACCAATCCGAGGAATGACCTCAGTTGCGACACATTTTCAGGTGCTGGAGCCTTAACTCTCGCTTCAATTTTGTCAGGGGACTTATGTAACCCCTCTTCATCAATCACGTGGCCACAATACGATATCTGTTTCTTAAAAAACTCGCACTTGGGGCGATTGGCCCGTAGCCCATGTTCACGTAGTCTAGTGAGCACCTGCTCTAGGTTGGCAAGGTGTTCACTGTCATCTTCACCTGTCACTAGGATGTCGTCCAAGTAACACTGAGTCCCCGGAATCCCTTGCAGGACTTGTTCCATCGCTCTTTGCCATATCGCCGGAGCTGATGCTACTCCGAATACCAGTCGATTATACTGGTAAAGACCTTTGTGAGTGTTTATCGTAAGACACTTCCTAGAGGATTCTTCAACCTCCATCTGCAAATATGCTTGTGCTAGGTCAATTTTTGTAAAACGCTTCCCTCCAGATAGTGAGACGAAGATATCTTCTATCCTTGGAAGAGGATATTGTACTGTGTGAAGGATTGGGTTCACCGTCACCTTGAAGTCCCCACAGATGCAAACCTTCCTTGGCTCCTCAGACTTATTGTTTAACGTTTTCTTCATGACAGGAACGATGGGTGTCACCCACTCGCTCCAGTCTACCTTAGATAACATGCCTGCATTCTCCAGATTCTCCAGCTCTGCCTCGACGTCTGGGTGAATTGCTTATGGTACCGGTCTTGCTTTGAAAAACTTGGGAATTGCATACTCTTCTATTTTTATCGAGGCTGTTACGCCTTTAAGAGTTCCCAGTTCTTGTTGAAATACCTCTTTGGCGTTAGCTAAGATTGTTGACAATCGTCCAGGAGTGACGTCATCATCCATTTTACCAGCCACCGTCAGTGCCTGAATGGAGTGCCAGTCTAAACTTATCTTTCTGATCCATTCACGTCCCAATAACGGTGGTCCACCATCTTGCAGTATGTACAGATACAATTTCCATATTTCCTTGCCGTTGTATTCGACAGGCACCCTTATTTTTCCTCTGGGGTATACTTTGTGCCCCGTATATGTCTTCAAGACAATGGATGTCTCTTTCAAGGGTAGGTGTGAGAATAGCCGCTCGTAGTCTCGTCGATTCATGACGGTTAGAGCTGATCCTGTATCCAATTCCATTTTGACTTGGGACCCTGCTATCGTGAGGGTGACCCAAATGGTTCGGCGATCCTCTTTTGCGATTATGTTGTGAAGTTTGAGACAGCTTAGTCTCTTGTTCCTGGATTCACTATCGCTCATCTGGTCTTCGGAACTACTGTCTGTCATCTTTTGTACTTTCCTGCACGGTTCCTTAGTAGCCTTTTTGTTGTCGTTGGTCTTCTTCCCAGACCTGCAAACTCATGCAATGTGTCCCATCTTTCCGCATTGCCTGCATATTTTGTCCTTGGACCAGCAGTCCTTCTGGTCATGGGTTGTTCTGCCGCAGCGATAACATTTTGCAAATCCCCGTGTCATTTCGTGGGTGCCGTATTCCTGTGGCTTTTGCTGTATTTCCGCAGCTCCCCTTGCTGCTGCTTCGTACGATACTGCCATGCTGAAAGCCTTATCTTTCTCTGAGAGTAACCTCTCCTGGGTTCCTTCACTCAGGAGTCCACAGACAAATTTGTCCCGTAAGGTATCTGCCAGTCCTGCTCCAAACTGGCAGTGCTTTGATAGCTTGCGTAGTTCCGTAAGGTAATCAGCATTGCTCTCATCTTTATGCTGATTTCTCCTGTGGAATTTAAATCTTTCTGCTATCAGCAGCGGTGTAGGATTTAGGTGTTCCTGTAGGATAGCAACAATTTCGTTAAAACTCTTCGCCTTCGGTTTGGCTGGAGTAATCAGGTCCCGCAATAGGCCGTACGTTCTTGCACCCATTAAGTTTAGCAGTACCGTTGCCTTTTTCTCATCGGCTACTTCGTTTGCCTAGCAATATACCTCGACTCTTTCCACATACGTGGTCCAGTCTTCTATTGCATTATCGAAGGCAGTGATATAGCCAGTCTTCGGCATCTTGAAAATCTAAGATGGCGCCTCGCGCGCTTTGCCTTCTTCCCCGATTTAACAAAATGGCACCTCCCGCGCTTTGCCTTCTTCCCCGCTGGATTAAGATGGCGCCTCCCGCGCTTCCTGTCTTCTCCGCTGTTGCTAGCGCTGTTGCTGCCGTTTTATGCCTTGATGGCGATGCCCTATGGTCTTCGCGCACTTCCCCCTGCGCTGCTGCTAACGCCGCTCTCCGTGGTTCCTGTGGCAAACTTCAGCTCCTCGCGGCTTTCTGCGCATTTAATTTTTATTATTTCCCCGTCGTCGGAACAACCTTGCGGGACACTTGCCTCCCTCTTCTCGGGTCTGTACGCTGCCCGGCTTCGTAGCACCAGCCGCGCCCTGTGTGCTCCACCCTCCCTCTCTCTCCTCTTCCCGACAACGCTGCTCGGCCCCGTTGCAAAGCCACCCGCTCGAGCTCTAGACCGCCACAGCCCAGGAAGGATCAGTGTACTACCTGCCACCAGCCCGATTAGCTGAAGCACCATCGACAGGATAACCAAGCCCCGCTCTCGACAGCCTTTCCTGCAAATCTTCAACTCCACTGACTCAGAGGCGGATGCCCACGGTCGACGCCCGTTTCTTCTGTTTCTTTCTTCCTTCTGGCCTCGACCTCCGATAACTTCGCTTCAGGGATGGATCCCCATGAGGTGGTGCAGACTGTAGGTAAGTTCCTATCTGCTCGTCGCCAGTATTATGTCCGTGTATAATTGAGACACAGACTGCAGGAGTTGGTTATAACAGGTCTTTACTGAATGGAGACAACCTGGAACCACTATGCAAATGTTACTACACAGGCTTATATACAGGGGTGGTCACTACTGGTACTGCAGTATACAGGGGCTGCAGAATATAGTTCCTTCTGCAAAGTACATACACTACACTGGCCATAATATTGCAATCCTCCTTAAATATGGGGGTGGTGCCAGAGTACTGGAGAATTGCAAGTGTTACACCATTGTTCAAAAAATGGTGTAAAGATAAACCCAGCAACTACAGGCCAGTCAGTTTAACCTCAGTAGTGGGGAAGCTTTTAGAAACAGTAGTCAGGGACAAAATTAAAAGTCACTTGGAAAAGGGTGGATTAATTAAGGAAAGACAGCACAGATTTGTTAAAGGCAAATCGTGCATAACCAAATTGATTGAGTTCTTTGATGAGGTAACAGAGAGGGCTGATGAGGGTAATGCAGCTGACGTAGTGTACATGGATTTTCAAAGGCGTTCGACAAAGTGCCACATAATAGGCTTGCCAGCAAAATTGAAGCCCATGGAATAAAAGGGACAGTGGTAGCATGGATACGGAATTGGCTAAGTGATAGGAAACAGAGAGTAATGGTGAACGGTTGTTTTTGGACTGGAGGAATGTATACAGTGGTGTTCCCCAGGAGTCGGTTCTAGGATCACTGCTTTTCTTGATATATATTTAATGATTTAGGCGTGGGTGTACAGGGCGTAATTTCAAAATCTGCAGATGATGCAAAACTTGGAAGTATAGTGAACAGTGAGGAGGAGCATGATAGACTTCAGGAAGACATAGACAGGCTGGTGAAATGGGCGGACACATGGCTGTAAGCTGCAGGGTTCTCAAAATTCCCACACTCCCCAAATTATGGATCAAGGGACCCTGTTTTGGACAAGTTATTAAAAACAGGGTACCCAAAATGGCTTCTGTAACCTCGTGATCAAAACCGACAGGATTTTTAAACAGGGCTCTGAAAACAGGCAGGCCCGGAGACGAAACTTAAAATGCAGGAATCTGTGAGAAGGAACTCTCTGGAACCAGCCAGACAAAGTAAACACAGAATATGCTTTCATTCGACTTGAATCCAATCAAGCTAGAATGGGCCTATAATCGTGGCCATCAGGTTTCTGCATGTTTAATGGGTAGCAGTTCACAGTAGCCATCAAGTCAGGATGGGGACAATTAGGTCTTATCCATGACAAACAACCAGGACATCGGGGCCATTAGACCCGGAGACAACCACTCCAAAAGTCGTTAAAATAAATGTTTGTAATCATTTAAACAAGCCCGCCAAAAGTTAAACAATGGACTGACCAGATTTGGCGCGCAGATAAGGAGTTGAAGAAACGGGTATAATAGTAGGTCCATCAGTGGCAATCGCTCTCTTGGCTCTTGACTCTGACCTCTTGTCGGTGGCCTTGGCCTGCTGCCTCTCGTACTCATGCCCTGGCCTCGTGGCGGGCTCTCTTCTCGCTCCCCGCACCGCTCAACAACCAAGAACACCCATTACACCGGGGCCAAACGCGGGAGGAGAACAAGACCCGAGTTCAATACCACACAGGACACACAGGCCACAAAGGGGCGAGACAAGATGAGACGAGATGAGACGAAGAAGAAGGTAACCGATAAAAGCAGAGAAGGGCAGCAAAAGACGCATTGGTAAAAAACCAAACGCCTAGTTATAAGCTGGCGTTTTGGTGAAGAAAGTGGTAACGCATGTATGGACAGTGAGAATAAGTTGGCGTTTGAACATTGCGAATAAGCTGGCGTTAAACACGGGTGGTGGCACCCGTGATGAATAAACCAGCGCTTGAAGCTTGGGTAGTGAAATCATTCAGACGGTAAAGATCGCCGACGACTGCCCGAGGAAGAAGAAGAAGAGAACCCATCGCGACGAGACGACGACGGCAGCTGAGGAAAAGGAGGGTGCTTCGCATCAACAACTTCAGTGCCGCGCCCTGAGACCACGTGGCGATGGGGTACCCCAAAGGACAGCAGGAACAGACCTCAAAACTCACAACCATTAAAGGAACAGGTTTTGGACTGGTGAGCATGAATTCCTGGCCCCTCATAGCTTAATCTAGTTAGGTATAGGGGGTGGGATAAGGATAAGGGGATTGTAAATGTAGTTGTTTTTCCCTCGATGTGCCATGTGTTCCCCATTCCCATATAAGTGTAATTGTTTTATGCCTGTATTTTTATACCAGTAATTTTTCATAAGATTGTTGTATTCTGCTTTTAATAAAATCTTGGTTTCCTTATACCAAACCACTTGTCTACTCGATTTTCTGTATCGCCACCTGTACCTAAGTCCGGTGTCTAGAACCCAGGGGTGTGGGAGCGATTCGAACCGCCCAGAGGACAGTCAGAGGTGAAGCTGACTGGGCGCACACGCTAACCCCCTACAGTGGCTGATGAAATTTAATGCAGAAAAGTGTGAAGTGATACATTTTGGTAGAAAGAATGAGGAGAGGAAATATAAACTAAATGGTACAATCCTGAAGGGGGCGCACGAACCTGGGGGGTATGTGTGCACAAACCGTTGAAGGTGGCAGGGCAGTTTGAGAAAGCAGTTAAAAAAGCTTACAGGATCCTGGGCTTCATGAATAGAGGTATAGAGTACAAAAGTGTGGAAATTATGATGAACCTGTATAAAACACTGGTTCGGCCCCAACTGGAGTACAGTGTCCAATTCTGGGCATCACACTTTAGGAAGGGTGTGAAGGCCTTAGAGAGGGTGCAGAAAAGATTTATGAGAATAATTCCAGGAATGAGGGACTTCAGTTATGTTGATGGACTGGAGAAGCTGGGGTTGTTCTCCTTGGAGCAGAGACGAATGAGAGGAGATTTGATAGAGGCATTCAAAATCATGAGGGGTCTGGACAGAGTAGATTTAGAGAAACAGTTCCCATTGGCAGAAGGGTTGAGAACCAGAGGACACAGATTTAAGATGATTGGCAAAAGAACCAAAGGCCACGTAAGAAATAACTTTTTTACGCAGTGAGTGGCTAAGATTTGGTATGCACTGCCTGAAAGGGTGGTGGAGGCAGATTCAATCACGGCTTTCAAAAGGGAGTTGGATAAGTATCTGAAGGAAAGAAATTTGCAGGGCTCTAGGGAGAGGGCAGGGTAGTGGGACTAGCTGAAGTGCTCTTGCAGAGAGCTGGCCTGGCCTTGATGGGCTGAATGGCCTTCTTCCGTGCTGTAGCCATTCTATGATTCTATGATTCTAAGTCCAAAACCCTGGTCCATGCATTATTTCCTTGATCCTCAACTTCTCTAATGGTCTCATAACCAACATCCCTGCTTCCACCCTCAATAAATTGCAACTCATCCACAACATTACAGCCTGCGTCCTCACCCACACAAAGGGGTCGATTTTCCTGGAGCCGTCAGGTGGGGTTTCAGGTGTGTGGGGGGGAAATCCCGAAATCGGGGGTCCTGACACCGTCCCGCCCAAAACCAGCCTCCACGTAAGTTTCACAGGAGGCGGGTACCCGCCCCGCACTGGGACCCGCCGACCCGTGGCGGGAAGGGATTAGTGCCAATTAATTGCCTGTTAACAGGTAGTTAACAGGCAGTTTTTAGCCTAATCCCTATTTTGAGGGGTGTCGTGTGGGATTCCCGACAGCTCCAAACCATGCCAGGTTAGAGCAGGCGGGCCATCGGGTTGAAGGACTTGGAGGGGTCGCGATGTCGGTGTTCAGGTGAGTGATGGGTGCGTGAGTGCAAACGTAAGTGTGTTTGGTGTGTCTAAAGTGTGTAAAGGAGTTTAAATTACCTGTACTTACCTTAACAGCCTTTCTTCCTCTAGGTTTCGGGAGCCCATCACTCAGCTGGCACTGAAAGCAAAATGGCTGCGAGCTGTCAAAAGTGACAGCCTTCAGCTTTCATTGCCGGTGTGAGTTCTAACTGAGTCTGTGGAGAAGGACTCATGTTAGAAGTCAGACTGTCAGTGTTTGACAGCTTCAAACAGTTGTCAAACACTGATATTTCATCTGTCAAAAGGTCTGAAATTTCAGTCTGTGATGTCACCTATTGCCGGGTGGCCCTTAATTGGCCTACTGAGCCCGCTGGGCGGGCTCAACAAGGTCAATCAAGGGAAAATCGCGTGGATTGGCCGGACGTCGATGTAGGCGGGACTAAAACCCAAAAGCTGTAGTCCCGCCTCCTTCCCGACAGCTTAATGAAAGTCGACCCCAAAGTCTACATCTCTATCACCCATTGTCATTCCTAAGCTCTGCCTACTCCCTGTAGCCCAGTGAATGGACTTTCCTCTCTTTCCAATCACTCCATGTCCTTGCTTTGCCTACTTTATCTTGTCAATCTTCTCAGACTGTGTGCACCCACCATTCCTCTGGCATTGGTCTATTCCTTGTCCCCTGCTCCTTCTGCTCCACCATTGCTGGCCACTCATTCAGCCACTATGGCTGGAATGTTCCCAGTGCCGAGCATATGGATTTGGGGGCAGGTCAGCAGTTAAAATTGCAGAAATTGACAGTGCACCGGAAACCCGCCATCATCCCGCCAGCTTCCGCATTTAACTCGGGCACATTTCAAGCCGTGCCACAGACCCGCTCGGGAGAGGCGGGTGACCTCATTGAGATCATTAACTGCTTGTTGAGAGACCATTAACTGCCTTTTTAATGTCAGGTTTTGGCTTTAACTTGTTGCGCATGTGATTCACGCACCTCGGGAACCTTGTCTGTGAAGGGGAGGCGGAAACTCAGCGACCATTGTGCGAGTCCATTCATTGACAGCTGGAAAAAACACATAAATACTCCCACATTACACCTGCTTTGTGCCTAATGGAAAGGCTCTTACTTGTAATGTATATACCTTTAAGGGGGGAACTATGTTTTACAGCTCATGTAAACTGCAGTACCGGCAGTGACCACACCTGTATATAACACTGAGTAGTAATCTGTACAGATCAGTTGCAGTGTGAGCCACGTTGAGTAAACACCTTTTGTACCGTTCTCCGCAGTCTGTGTCTCATTATACACGGACGTAACATTCGCGACAAGGCAGGTTCGAACCTACCTGCAACTCTGCATCACCTCCTGGGGATTCGTTCCTGGAGATCAGTGGATTGGAGGTCAAGGCCAGAGACTCGAGCGTCGACTACGGGCAACCACCCAGTCATCCAGCAGAGACTCGAGAATTGCAGGGGAGGCTGTCGAGAGCCAGGCTTGGCTTTCCAGTCGAGGTGGTCCAGCGAAACAGGCTGGCAACAGGTAGTGCGCAGACCCTTCCCGGACAGCGGCGGGTTAGAGCCCGACCGAGCGGCACAGCAAAGGGCCGAGCAGCGTCGACGGGGGAGAGAGAGAGAGGGCAGAGTGCAGAGGGTGCAGCCGGTGTTCAGAGGCCGAGCAGCGTTGGAGAGAGGGAGAGAGAGACGTGCAGAAACCCGCGAGGCACCGCCATTTCCGCGAGGACTGCCGAGAGCGGCGTTGGCAGCAGCGCAGGAGAAGCGCGCGAAACCTACAGGGCGCCGCCATTGCCATGAGAACCGCCGGGAGTGGCGTCGGCAGCAGCAGGTGAGGAAGGAAAGCGCGGGAGACACCATTTTAAGCCATTGGGAGACGCCATTTTAAACCACACTTAAAATGCCGAAGAGTGGCAGTATCACCGCATTTGACAATGAAGTCGAAGATTGGACTACATATGTCGACCGAATAGAGGTGTACTGCAAGGAAAATGGGGTGTCAGATGACAAGAAAGCGTCGGTATTGTTAAATTTAATGGGTGCAAAGATGGATGGTTTATTACAAAATCTAGTAACCCCAACGAAGCCAATGGAAAAGAGTTTTGAAGATATAGCAACGATACTAAAGGAACATTTAAACCCCACACCACTACTGATAGCAGAAAGATTCAAGTTTCACAAACGGAACCAGCATAAGGATGAAAGCAATGCTGATTATTTAACAGAACTGTGCAAACTATCGAAACGCTGCCAGTTTGGAGCGGGACTGGCAGATACCTTAAGGGACAAGTTTGTGTGTGGGCTTCAAAGTGAAGGAACCCAGAAAAGGCTTTTATCTGAAAAGGACCTTACGCTGGAAAAGGCTTTCAGCATTGCGGTATCATATGAAGCAGCAGCACGGGGCGCTGCAGAGATACAACAGAGACCGCAAGTATATGGCACAAACGAAATGTCATATGGAACAGAGAAGTGCTATCGCTGCAGCAGAACAACACACGACCAGAATGATTGCTGGTTCAAAGACAAAGTGTGCAGACAGTGTGGAAAAGTAGGACACATAGCACGAGTCTGCAGGTCGGGAAAGAAAACCAGCAATAAGAAACCGACCAAAGGAAAGTACAAGAAGGTACATAAGATAACGGAGAATAGTTCAGACGAACAAAAGAGTGATAACGACTCCGAAAGCAGGGAACTGAGTTGTCTGAAACTACATAATGTGATCACAACGGAGGATCACCGAACCATTTGGGTCACTCTCAAGACAGCAGGAGTCCAGGTAAAGATGGAATTGGACACAGGATCAGCCCTAACAGTCATAAACCGACGGGACTACGAGCGGCTATTCTCACACATACCCTTGAGAGACACAAAAATTATTTTGAAGACGTACACGGGGCAAAAAGTCTACCCCAAAGGAAAAATAAGGGTGACCGTTATATATAACGGTAAGGAAACACCAAAACTAAACTAGACCTGTATGTATTGCAAGATGGAGGATCACCATTACTGGGACGTGAATGGATCCGGAAAATACAACTGGATTGGTATTCCATACATGCACTGACTGTGGCTGACAAAAAGGATGATGACGTCACACCTGGGCGACTGTCAAAGATCCTAACTGACGCGAAAGAAGTGTTCCAGCAAGGACTCGGAACACTAAAAGGCATGACAGCGACGATTAAAATTGAAGAAAACGCAAGCCCGAAATGTTTTAAGGCCAGACCGGTACCTTATGCGATCCGCCCAGCCGTCGAAGCAGAGCTGGAGAGTCTGGAACGTTCAGGTGTACTGTCCAAGGTAGACTGGAGCGAGTGGGCTACACCCATCGTCCCTGTGATGAAAAAGTCATTGAGCAGCACGCCTGGGGAACCAAGGAAGGTTCGCATCTGTGGGGACTTTAAGGTAACAGTGAACCCGGTCCTTCAAACCGTACAATATCCGCTTCCGCGGATTGAAGATATTTTCGAGTCGTTATCTGGAGGGAAACGCTTCACTAAGATTGATCTGGCCCAGGCGTATCTGCAAATGGAGGTAGAAGAAGCATCAAAAAAATACCTCACAATCAACACCCATAAAGGTCTCTACCAATGCAACTGGCTGGAATCTGGGTAGCCTCAGCTCCGGCTATTTGGCAGAGGGCAATGGAACAAGTCCTGCAAGGGATCCCAGGGACCCAGTGTTATTTGGACGACATCCTGGTCACGGGCGAAAATGACAGTGATCACCTTGCCAACCTGGAGCAGGTGCTCACTAGATTGCAGGAATATGGGCTCCGAGCTAACCGCCCCAAATGCGAGTTTTTTAGAAAACAGATCTTGTATTGTGGCCACGTTATCGATAAAGAGGGGTTACATAAGTCCCCAGAGAAGATTGAGGCAGTAGTCAAGGCTCCAGCACCGGAAAATGTGTCACAACTGAGGTCGTTCCTCGGGCTGGTAAACTACTACCATAAGTTCTTGCCAAATTTGTCTACAATACTACACCCACTGAACACCCTACTGCAAACTGGGGTGCCATGGAAGTGGAGTGACGAATGTAGACGAGCTTTCCAGAAGAGCAAAACACTAATCTCATCGAAAGAGGTATTGGCCCATTACAACCCGGCATTACCAATTCGGTTGGCATGTGATGCCTCACCCTACGGCATTGGAGCGGTGCTGTCGCACAAATTCTCGGACGGCTCAGAGAGGCCAATAGCCTTTGCGTCACGGTCACTAACCTCAGCCGAGCGTAACTACGCCCAGATTGACAGGGAGGCCCTCAGCCTAGTGTGGGGAGTGAAAAAGTTCAATCACTATCTGCACGGGCAGAAATTCCCCTTGCTGACTGATCACCAGCCTCTTGTCTCCATTTTTAATCCGAAGAAGGGGGTTCCGGTGATGACTGCGCAACGACTACAAAGATGGTCACATTTTTTAGGGGTGCACCACTATGAGATTGAATATAAGGGCACGAAACAGCATGGAAATGCTGTTGGGCTATCACGCCTGCCACTGCCTACTGCGGAGGAATCACCAGCAGTGGATCCTGTCGAAATATTCCAGTCGACTATAGTTGAATACCTACCGGTAATTAACGCTTGTATCGAAAAGGAAACCAGAAATGACCCGACACTGTCTCGGGTATATGATTTGACGGTGAAGGGATGGCCAGCACATGGCAACTCACTGTTGCCAGCATTCTCGACAAGGAGAGAACAGCTGTCAGTGTGCCGGGGGACCTTGATGTGTGGATCCCGAGTGGTAATTCCACCCAAGTTAACGGATAGAGTGCTCAATGAGCTTCATGAGGGTCATCTGGGAGGGATAAAAATGAAAAGCCTAGCCAGGGCTTATGTGTGGTGGCCGGGAATCGATAAACAAATCGAGGACCTGACCAAGAGCTGCTCAGGATGCCAGAAAGTCCAAAATGCACCACCACAGGCCCCTCTACACCCATGGGAGTGGCCCTCATCTCCATGGCAATGGGTGCATATTGATTTTGCTGGTCCATTCGTGGACTCAATGTTTTTAATAGCCGTTGATGCGCACTCGAAATGGCCTGAGGTCATCAAAATGTCCTCCACCACCACGGAGAAAACTATTGCATTCCTACGGACCATTTGTGCCAGGAATGGCTTGCCAGAACAGATTTGCTCCGGCAACGGATCACAGTTTGTGTCCGAAGAGTTCCGGAGGTTCTTGAAAAAGAATGGGGTAAGGCATTACACATCTGCCCCGTATCATCCAGCCACAAATGGATTGGCTGAGAGGTTTGTACAAACCATTAAGAAGGCAATAAAGGCTATGTACAATGACAACATTCCGCTGCAGCACAAGGTGGACAATTTCCTGTTTGCCTACCGGAATGCGACACATGCAGTCACCAACCAGGCCTCAGCCATGATGTTCTTTAACCGAAGGTTAAGATCTCGCCTGGATTTGCTCAGACCAAACGTACGAAGAGATGTTGAGAGTAAGCAATTTCAGCACATCCATGAGAAGCCAACAAGGAGCTTCAATGTAGGGCAACCAGTCTTGGCCCGCGACTACCGAACAGAAAAATGGCAGCCAGGAACGATATGCACACGGCAGGGCCCACTAATGTACACAGTGGACGTTGGGGAGAGCATCGTGAGACGCCATGCTGACCAGATCCTAGAGTCACAGGAACAAGTCAACCCCATGCCTCGCCCATACGCACCTGGTGGTGAACCCGACGTCCAGGTCGCATCTACCCCAGAAACAGTAGCATCGGAAGCTGATGAACCAACCGATGACAGGGGGCCAGAATCGCCTCCGCACCAAGAGCAAGACACTCGGGAAAGGCACTATCCAGAAAGGATCAGAAAGCCTCCCCAAAGACTGAATATATAAATAGACTATTTTCAGCTATGTTGCATGTTAAATGTATTAATTGTAATTAGTTTGATATTTAATTGTTAAATGAGTGTTATGGTACTGTTAATCTAAAAGGGGAGGAATTGTAATGTATATACCTTTAAGGGGGAAACTATCTTTTACAGCTCATGTATACTGCAGTACCGGCAGTGACCACACCTGTATATAACACTGAGTAGTAATCTGTACAGATCAGTTGCAGTGTGAGCCACATTAAGTAAACACCTGTTGTACCGTTCTCCGCAGTCTGTGTCTCATTATACATGGATGTAACATTACTGACACCATTTTGTGAAGCGATTTAGCTTTCAGGAGTTTGCAGGTCATTTCTGAAACATCGGAAGCCACTCTCACCATATTGCTAGTTACTATCACTACATTGAAGGTTTGTGCATCTGATCTCCACTTTACCTTCCATCTATTAGATCAGCATGGGTGCCACTTATGGGGCTGGATTTTACCAGCCTTGAGGAGGCGGGTCTGGAGGCGGGACTGCTGGGAAAATCAAAAAATGGGAGCGAGTCCCGAGCCCGCTCCCAACCCACCTCCAACCAATCTTCCTGGGAGTTGGGTCCCCGATTTGTGCAGGGACCCGACTCCTAGCATCGGGAAGAGGATTATAGCCACTTAACTGCCTGTTAACAGGTAGTTAACAGACAGTTAAGAGGCTTTCTCCCATTTTGAGATTTCTGCTGCAGGTTTCCCGACGTCGGCGAACCCCGCCAGGGTAAGTGAGGCGTGATGTGGGTCTGTTGTTATGTTTGTGTATAGATGACAGCTACAGAAGTGGTGTGAAGAATGCATTGGGACACTGGTGAGTATCAGAGGTAAGGAGATGTTGGGAAAGTCATTTTTAATGTGTTTAGATGTTTCTGTAGGCGACAAGCTTTGAAGTGTTTGTGTGGCCTCACCTCATTGGGAGAAGTGACAGATCGCGTCTGTAACCTCACCTGCAGCTGCCATCTGTTTTATCCTAAGGAGAGAGTCATTGGAGAGCCTGGGTGAAAGGACTCACCTTTGTACAGCGATTGTCAGTGTTTGATGTCAAACACTGTCAAATCATCTGTCAAAAATAAAAGGTTCATGTCACTTTAAGAAAGCCGGCAGATGAAGTGTCATCAACTGACGTCATCTGACACCGGCTTTCCCTTAATTGGCTGGCAAGCCCTCAGGGTGGGCTTAACAAGGCCAATCAGGGGAAAATAGCATCTGTGCATTGGACATTACTGGGGGCGGGACTAGAACCCGGAAGGTAGCAGTCCCGCCCCCAACTTATCTCAGCAGGTAAAATCCAACCCATACTGTCTCACCTTGGACCACAGAATCGGAGCAAGATGAACCCCAGCACCAACAACACCAGCCACACCAGCAGCAGCAGCAGCAACCTCACCCAACAACACCACAAAGCAGTCCTACAATGACCAAGCCATTCCTCTCACCCAAACCCCCATTGCTCGAGGTTAAGTAATGTCTCACCATTCACTCCAAGTAACAAAACCACTTCCCAGGTAGCAGGCAAAAATGGACAAGATGGGAAAGTTGTGCAAAGAAATAAATTTATGTGTGTCATAAATATAACTGAAACTTAACATTAACATTTTTTCATACACCCTTGTGCGTCTAGGATTGTGTCTTTTTTGTTTTCCGACTGCTTCTACAAGGTACAACCCCTGTGGCTTCAGCAGAGGTAGAGGCAGGCTGCTCACTTCCCTGCTGGTTAGACACTTTTGGCGGGCATCCTCTGTGCTTTGGAGCCTGTGAGGGTCCCGCCAAAGACTGCTCCTCCTGCAACTGTGAAGGGTTAGACTTGGCCACCGGGATCTGAGGCAGCATGGGGGGCTCTGACTGAGGGAGAGGCAATGGGGAGAAGTGGGGGCGCTTTGATAAGAGCCCCCACTTCCATGCCTCCTCTCACCATCATCCCTCTCATGGGACACCTGCACTTCCCTGCTAGCAAGGACCTGGAGAGCACCTTGCTGCACAGCAGTGGGGTGATGAACAACCAAGTCTATGTTAATATCCCTCCTTGAGGTGAGTCAAAGAGAGTCTGCAATCTGTTGTTCACAGCAAGCATGTTCTCATTGGACTGGTACATTCGCTGCTCCATGCAGGTGGCCATCCTTTCCATGGACTGGCACATCGTTGCCATCACCTGCGAGATGATGGTGCTCATGTTGGAGATGGATGGCTCCATTCTTTTTACATTTGCAAAAGCTGGCAGAGTCTCATGCAATTGTTGCTGCCGCTCCAGGATCATACTCTTTCTTGATGGCCCCTGAGGTTCAGCGTCTGCATGCAGCTTAGCAGAGCTGGGAGTGTCCTGTGTCCTCCGGCGAGGATTCTCCCCTGCTGTTCCTGTCAACACCATTTGCTCTTGCTGACTTGTGATGTGTGAGACAACAGGTGACAACACTACTCTATCTCTCACAGGACCCACCGAGGTGTGTGTACCTGTGCTGGTGCTGGCTGCACTTGCTCGTGCACCCTCAGAGACTGCAGCTTCCTCTGAGGAGTCATCTTCCACCTCCGGCTGGACAGTGAGGAGCACTTGATGGACCTGTGGGAAAGTAAAGAGATGAATTAAAAGTGTTATGATAAGAATGGGTCACATTACCATTATGCACATGATGACATTTCACTGGTTGCACCATATGAGTGACTGCTGTATGCCATGTGGCTGTATGAGATGTAACTCTGTCACGAGGCTGTTGGGCGGTCCCCCTCTCTCCGTCTCCCACCGCCAGCAGCTTTGCAACTCCAGAGATTCCCAGGGCCTCCTCCTCTGCTGGAGTCAAATTTGTGAAGATTGGGGGGCCACTTTAGGTTCTCTCCCTCTCCCTGTTCTGGGCTCTCTTCTCCTGCAAGGAGGGAAAGAAGAGAACTTTGAGTGAGTGTGATGGAATGAGTGTAATGAATGGATGGGTTAAATCTGTAGAGGGTGACTATGAGGGAGTGACTGCCTTCTGTGGTGTTACTTGCTATGATTGCATTAGGATGAGGGTGAGTGTCAGTGGTGGTCAATCAGATGGGGGTGTGAGTAGGAGCATAGACAGAGAGGGATGGGTGGACCTGCAAAGTAAGGTTGTGTGAGGAGTGATGTGCAGGAGTAGGCTTGGGAAGGCAGAGAGATGGCATTGGGGTGGCACATACATCTGGATGTAGGTGAGTGTGGCATTGCACTCACCTTTCCTGACCTCATGAGATCATTGAATCTTTTCCTGCACCAGATCCACATCCTGCTCACCACATCCCTGCTTCTGACCTCCTTTGCGATCATTAGCCCTGCCCTCTTAGTGTCTTTTGCTGGTCTTTTTCAGCCATCTGCAGGGAAGAGGACCTTCCAGCGTGCTCTTACTCCCTGGATCAGCACTTCCAGGGAGGCATCTGGGAATCTTAGCGCTGCCCTCTGTCTTTGTGTCTCCATGTCCCACAGAATTCAGCAATTTTGAGCTCTTGAAATCACCTTGAACACTCCTACAGCAACCTTCAAATGAGATGTGTGCAAGGATGCTTTAAATATCCGTGCTGAAAATGAGTCATCGGTGACATCATCTGACCCGCTCCATTTAATTGGGCCAGGAAACATGCATGACTCTTTCAATTGGTGCCATGGAGTTAAACATGCAGTGCAGAACGTGCTGTTGAAATCTTCGGGATGGCGACCTGCTACGCGGCCAACCTGACTCCAAGGTAAATATTCCGGCCTATATTTCAGTTCACTGGAACTCCCTCCCTATTGTTATGTCTGACATTGGTGATAGGTACTCGATTGCCTTGGCCTGAGCACATGGAGTTTGATAGTGCTGTTATCATTGTACTGTGTCTGACATTGGATATAGGTATTCGATTGCTTTTGCCTGAACGAGTGTGTTTGGATCAGCCATTAAAAGCAATATGAACTGAGCTCTGCCTACGGCCTCTGGATTATCTTTGCAAACGCAACATTTGGCGACGAGGATGGCTGAAATCTCTCTTCCACCACCTCCTCCCTCCCTCGCACTACCCGGTGAGCCCCCGATCCCATGGGTTCACTGGTTACAGTCCTTTGAAACCTACTTCACCGCTCTCGGACTAGAAAATGTGAGTACAGCACGGAAAAAGGCACTGTTATGCCATTGCTTGGGAGCGGAGGGCCAGCGTGTTCTTGGGACATTAGGCAGAGCAGACTCAATTCAAACATATGATGTGGCTGTGGCTCTGTTAAGCACACACTTCTCGGCCGCACAAAGTGCCCTCCTGTGGCGAGTTATTTTTAGACAGCGTCACCAACTTCCCGGCGAGTCTGTGCATCAATGCGTGGCGAATTTGAGGGGGTTAGCTAGCTCGTGCAAGTTCGCTGCACTACAAAACGAGATGGTGCGTGATCAACTAATAGAGCACACCAACAACATGATAGTGCGTGAAAGACTGTTACTCGAGTCCGACGATCTGTCGTTGTCACAGGCAGTTAACATTGCCTTTCAAGTGGAGTCTGCAGCCGAATGTGCAGTGAAACTAGCACACACACCCAGTGACGGCGCCCTCGGCTCCGACAGCCCTGACACTGTAATGCTCGCGCGACGGCAGCAACGCGCGCTACCGCGGCAACTGTGTGGAAACTGTGGATCTCGTTCACATGCTACCAGAGTGCAGAATTGCCCCACGTGCGGCCAAGCCTGTCGCAATTGTGGAAAACAAAATCACTTTGCCAATGTCTGCCGCTCTGCCCTGGTTGCTACAAATGAACACTCTCAGGCCTCAAGCACTGTAATTCACAACATGAGCTCTGGGCCAGTAGTGGCTTTCAAGTCATGCACAATTAACCTGAATGATGTATGCATCTCTCTGTTGTTGGATACCGGTGCCAGCGTCTCACTGCTGAATGTGGACACATTCAAACATTTTTTCAGCTCCCTGCCACTCTCTGCGCCCTCCACTGCCCTTTGCGGGTATGGTAATTTGAAAATTGGACTAGTGGGCTCAGTCAACCTCACTGTACGCTATGGAACAAAAGTTTTGCCAGATTTTTGTTTTCATGTGGCACGCCAAGGAGCTAACCTGATGGGACTGGATCTTTTCACTGACCTGGGTTTTTCTCTCTTGGACATCGGCGGGTCTGCGATTCTGCACGTCTCCTCACCGTGGCGCCAAACATGGCCAGCACTCTTTGAGGGTCTGGGCTGCCTGACTGCCTTCACCCACCAGCCCATGGTTGACTCCACCGTTACCCCTGTCATTCAGCCACTGCGCCGCATCCTGCTTGCTGTCTGTGACGGGGTCACAGCTGAACTAAAGCAGCTACTGGAAGCTGGCATCATCGAACCAGTTGATGCCTCCCCACGGGTCTCCAACCTGGTGGTCGCAACGAAAAAGTCAGGTGGTCTACGCGTCTGTGTTGATCTTCGAGCAGTGAATAAGGCCGTAATCTCTGACAAATATCCACTGCCCACGTCAGAGGAACTCACAGCGCAGTTCTATGGTTCCATCCTGTTCTCGAAACTGGACCTTCGACACGGCTATCTAGGGTTCCCCTCCACCCCAGCAGCAGGGACCTCACTGCTTTTGTGACACATGCTGGCATCTTTCGGTACACCAGGATGCCATTTGGACTTAGCTCTGCACCCAGCTGCTTCCAAAAGGTGATGTCCTCTGTGCTCGCGGGCATTCCTGGGGTGGCCATCTACCTGGATGACATCGTCGTGCATGGGCCCTCTGTAGTGTATGTAACCGTCTACCTTTAAGAGACTATTGTATGTAACCGTTCACCTTTAAGAGAACTATTTTAGGTGTGGCACTACTTGTTTGGCTTCTGTATACGGTAATACCGACGGTGACCACACCGGTATATAAGTGCTGTGGCATGATTTATAGGACAGATTCGCCCTGACCTTCGAATAGTAAAGTCCTGTTGTTTGTTACTCCTGAAGTCTGTGTCGTTATTAACTGCACAACCCACAGACTTTACAGTGGCGACGAGTCCGATCGTAACCTGCGGCAAGACTACCAAAGGAACTAAAGAGCGTCGAAGAGAGGCAACCGCCCTCGTCGTTCTGCTGGGAGAAAACACGAGGCTGCAGCAATAGAAAGGAGGAAGACTTTAGCAACAAAAGCTTCCATCAGCAACAGGCACTGACTGTCCCTTCTGCCACGGCGCGGAGTGAGCCGATCAGCAGGAAGCAAGGCGGCCACGGAGACTGTGAGTAAGGGAAAGTGTAAAGAATATCCGGAGGATAAGGGCTGTGCAATCGACCACGGTCGAGGGGGAAAGGAGCCGGACGGAAAGTCGGGTCCAACGGCGTCGTGAGACAGCCAGACCGCGATCGGCGGGAAAGCCGGGCAGCGACCGAAGCCACGAAGTGCTGAGACCGGGAGCGTAGGCGCGGGAAGAGAGAAACTCAGCCGCAGCCGGGGAGGGAAGCACCAGACTGCGAGAGGGCTGTGAGGCGAATGGGAACCGAGCGTGCGGGAGAAATAGAGCCGACCAAGGGAGACTGCGCGAGAGCCAGTCCAGCGGCTGAACTGTTCTCTGCCAACGGGAGTACCCAGCGCCGGTAGAGCCGAGCGGGCGGGAGAGAGAGAGACAGAGCCGAGCAAGGGGAGAGAGACTGCGCGAGAGCCAGTCCAGCGGCTGAACTGTTCTCCGTCAACGGGGTGTACCCAGAGCCGGTAGAGCCGTGCGAGCGGGAGAGAGAGACAGAGCCGAGTAAAGGGAACTGTGCGAGAGCCAGCCCAGCGGCTGAACCTGTCCACTGTGGGGAAAGCGTACCCCTCCCACCAGGGAAGAAACGCGGGAAGCCGCCATTAGGCGGAGAAGACGACAGACGCGGGAAACCGCCATTGAAGGGGCGGGGAGAGAAGGAAAGAGCGGGAAACCGCCATTTTCGCGGGAAAAGCCGCCATCTTAGAAAAAAAAAAGAAATAATAATTTAAAGAAATACTTGTGTTGTTCCCAAAGAGAGGAAGATGCCTAAGCGTGGTAACATCAACGATTTTAATTCCGAGGTAGAAGACTGGGCCACGTATGTGGAACGCATTGAGATCTATTGTGAGGCCAATAAAATAGAAGAAGATGACAAAGCTATAACCTTGCTGAACTCGATGGGCGCAAAGACATATGGGCTCTTGAAGCATCTACTAGCACCAGCTAAACCGGCGGATCAGACTTTCGATGATATTGTGGCTGTCCTGAAGGACCACTTGAACCCTACAACGTTGATGTTGGCTGAACGATTCAAATTCTATGCGAGAACGCAACGGAAAGACGAAAGCAACGCAGAATACTTGGTCGAACTGCGTAGACTAGCGAAATACTGCCAGTTTGGAGGGAATCTGACAGAGGCATTGCGAGACAAGTTCGTGTGCGGGTTGGCAAAGGAAGGAACGCAAAAGCGACTACTCGAAGAGAACGACCTTACACTTGACAGGGCTGTCCTTATTGCAGCATCGCACGAAGCCGCAGCGAAGGGAACTGCGGAAATGCAGCTAAAGACAGCAGCACTAAGTGTGGATCAAATTACCTCGACAACAACAAAATGCTATCGTTGTGGGAAGACAACACACGACCAGAACCAATGCTGGTTTAAGAACCAGGAATGTAGGAAATGTGGCAAACTGGGTCACACAGCTAAGGTATGCCAGTCAGGGAAGAAGACCAACAACCAAAGGACCAACAACCAAAGGAAGCCATCACAGGAAAGGTACAACAAGGTACACAAGGTGGCTGAGAAGAGTTCAGACGAACAGAATTCAGACTCAGACCCAAACGGCCAGGAGCTGGGTAGTCTGAGAATTCACAATGTGAGTAAGGAAGCTGACTTACAAACTATCTGGGTCATGCTGAAAATAGCTGGAATCCAAGTGAAAATGGAGTTGGACACTGGATCAGCTCTATCAGTCATAAATCGAAGGGATTACCACCGGCTATTCTCACATATACCCTTAAGAGATACCAAGTTCGTATTGCAGACATACTCGGGGCATAAAGTATACCCCATGGGAAAGATAAGAGTCAAAGTGAGAGATAGGGGTAAAGAACACCCAAGAATTAACTTATACGTACTACATGAGGGAGGACCACCACTTCTAGGACGGGAGTGGCTCAAGAAAATAGACATGGAATGGCACTATCTAAAAGCCATAACGAGTGAGGACTCGGTGCAGACAAGCAGTTCAGATTCTGAAACGGATGACGATAAGACCAACCCAAATATGAAAGACAAGGCTGAAATGGACTTGCCGACGAAGGTTGGAAAAACGAAGGCATGCATAAAGGCTTATGCTCCAGAGAAGAACAAAGTTTCAGAACAGAACTCCACCGAACAACGACAACAATTAGAACAATTGAGTTACCGTCTCGTACAAGAGATGAAAACAATGAAAAAGTTCTATGACACCGAATGGGAGAATTTGGAAAGACAACAGAAGCAGCTAGCTCAAGCAGAGAGCGGCCATAGAGCCATCGTGACCAATTACCGATCACATCTCCCTTATGATGTTCAGGAGTTAGAATATTTGCATGATCTAGAGATACAGCATAAAGGCAACCCACGCTACACTGAGGATTTTGTTCTGCAATTGGAGACAGAGCTAGTGCAGGCAAGGTTAAGAGAAGCTGAATCGCAGTGTGCACTTAAAGAGATGCAGAAAAAAATCTTGGACATAGAAAAGAGAAACGCTTCTTTACCTGATGAGAATAATGTGGCCATGTTGCAAGAGGAGCTTATAGGGGCGAAACTGAAAGAAGCTAAGCAAAGGATGTTGGAACTTGAAACACAGAACCAAATCAGCAGTAACCAGCTATGTCGAGCAGAGAAGGAGTGCAATGGTCTGCAGGAGAAGGTGCAATATCTCTCAGCCCAGAATAAGGGACTACTCACTCAGTTAAATGAAAGTAAAGGGAAAATGGCTGAGATAGACTGCAAGAATAAAGAAGATTTGATGGCAGTGAGACTTCGAGAGACAGATAGCATAGCAGCCTTGGCTGAACGCCAACAGAAAATTGCGAAAGAAGCAAATGAAGAGGAATCTTCAGGAAGCCGGGATTTTATTCCAGTTCTTCTCTACGACTCCTTACAAGCAGAGTGTGAGAAGTTGAAAGAACAGTATGAACAGGCCCAGGCTACAATTCTGGAGGGGGTTAACTCGGCAACCTCCGAAAAGCTAGTTTCAGTAGAAGCATATGAGCAACTAAAGGTTGAACATGAGCAAGAAGTCCAAAGGCTGCAGGAAATTCTTGATGAGCTCAAGGCCAAGACAGACTCATCGGTAGAAGTTCCATCCATAGAGGAGAAATTAGAGGTGAAAGACATGGCAGAACATGAAAGGCAAGATGTCCAAGAACTCAGAAAATTATTGAAGGAAACCCAAGACAAATATGAGGCGGCAATGACCGAGGTTCAACAACTTGAAGAACAGATTCAACTGGGAATCCTTTCAGCGGAAGAAAAGGAAACTGTAAGAAACACAGAGACTGTAAGACATGAGCTAGAGAGCATCATGGCACAAGAGCTAGATAGCATCATGGCACAACTTCTCCGAGCGCTGAAAGCCAAAGTCCAAGAGGAAAAGAAGGTGAAAGCATTGGAGGAAAAGGTGGATGAAATGGAGAAGACTCTGATTCACAGTGTTCCCGCGGAAGAGTTAATGGTCAGCCAACTCCTTCATATGTTGAGGGACAAGTCTCTGCAATGGGAACAATCTGAACACGAGCTTCAATCTTCAGAGGGAAGGAGTTCGGAGCTCTCAAAAGTTACGGATATAGCTGAGGGTGCAACACGGATTTTACTGGGATGCCAAAAGTACGCTGAATCATGTCAATGGGAACAACAGACTGTTGAAACAGATGCTCCAGTAGAAGGATTGAATAGCCCGATCAATCAATCTCCGATGGAAGGGGAAGTATTGAAGTCATTAGTGAAGGATTTGCAGGAAACCCAGGAAGAGTGGGATGAATATGAACGCATAAAGAAGTCTCTTCAGGAAAGATATCTAGGGAGGGAACAACAGTCGGCTAACGTCCAGTTGGGTAAGGAAGAAGTAGCAGGCCCTCTCGCTAGACTAGCTCAGGATGACACCGAATATTACCATGACCTGTTGAGTGACACGGAATATTACGAGGACTTGGTCTGCCCAGCTTGTGATGAAAACTCCCAAAGTGCAGAAATCAGGATGAAGCACTTAAAGTCTAAAGAACATAGGGAGATGGTGGCGCTACAGCTGGCAGCTGATAAGGGAGCCCCGAGAGTCTCCAAGAAGCAAAAAAGGAAAAGATGAAGCCGAAGATGATAACCATCTAAATCATTATTACTTCTAATGGGAAAGTAGGGAAAAATTACGAAGGCAGTCCAGCTGTTTGTAAAAGTCAGCACTGCTGGTTCAGCAGGACGGAAGTTCAAGCTGTTATGTCAAGGGAAAGACTATTGGATGAGTCGCTAGCAATGTGAACCGGCTACACCACAGAGATGTTGTTCGGACCGAGTCAAGACCAGAGACTGAACCTGTGAACTGTTTTCCGCAGAGACTATATCTGTAAATTGTTTTACATGAAGTTGAATATATGTTATGTTTAATGGGGAATACGTATGTTGTAAGCTAAAAAGGGAGGATTGTAGTGTATGTAACCGTCTACCTTTAAGAGACTATTGTATGTAACCGTTCACCTTTAAGAGAACTATTTTAGGTGTGGCACTACTTGTTTGGCTTCTGTATACGGTAATACCGACGGTGACCACACCGGTATATAAGTGCTGTGGCATGATTTATAGGGCAGATTCGCCCTGACCTTCGAATAGTAAAGTCCTGTTGTTTGTTACTCCTGAAGTCTGTGTCGTTATTAACTGCACAACCCACAGACTTTACACCCTCGACCTCCACTCACGACGAACGCCTTCACAGAGTTTTCACGGCTCTAGCAAAACACAAGCTCACACTGAATGGCGAAAAGTGTGTCTTTGCTGTTTCAGAGATCGAATTTGTGGGGTTTCGGTTGTCGGCTGACGGTATATCCCCACTCCAGTCAAACGTGGATGCCATTCACAGCTTCCCAGAACCCAGCTCTGCAGCACAGGTTGCCTCCTTCCTTGGCATGACTGGGTACTACCTGAAGTTTTTGCCCCAGTAAGTTTGTGCCTCAGCCACCACAGCCCCACTGCGCCAGCTCCTGCGAAAGGGTGTGGTCACAAGCCTGTACGGAAGCTGTTCGCCTCCTCAAATCGCAGCTCACGTCGCCTCCAGTGTTGGCTCACTTTGACATCGCCAGCCCCACCCTCGTCACCTGCGACGCGTCCACTGCAGCTGTGGGGGCAGTGTTATCGCAGATACAGAATGGAGTGGAGAAACCAATCGCCTTTGCCTCCCGAGCCCTTAGCCTCACTGAACAGAAGTACTCAGTAGGCGAGCGTGAGGCGCTGGCGTGCGTCTGGGCATGTGAGCGGTGGCACCTGTACACGTATGGCCGTGCCTTCACCCTGCGAACCGATCACCAGGCTCTCACTGCCCTGCTGTCGACATCCGGCACGGGCCACAGACCACTGCGTCTACACTGCTGCTCTGACCGCCTCCGCCAATACAATTTCAGTCTCCAGTTCACACCAGGACGTGACAATGTTGTTGCAGATCTGCTCTCCCGCACTGTCTCTGCCCCAGCCCCACTCGTCGGGTCTGAACATGTGGAACAGGATATCGTCCAGATGCTGCACACGCCTCTCCAAACCACAGTCTCTCTCCAGGAGCTCAAAGAGGCCTCTGAACAGGATCCGGCCCTCTCCCAGCTGTGCACCTTCATCAGAGATGGCTGGCCACGCAAGGTGCCTGAGGAACTGTCTGCCTACTCCAGAGTTAAAGAGGAGCTCTCCTGCTGGAATGACTCCTGTGTTGCACGTGGGCTCTGCACTGTGGTCCCAAGTGCCCTTCGTACGCGTGTTTTATCCATGGCGCACGAGGGCCACTTGGGCATAGTGAAGCTCAAACAACGATGCCGATGTGGTGAAATATTCCATTCATCACTGCCTGTGACTGTGGTCGGTTTCAGTGTCATTTCCCTTCCCCCAGTCCTCATTGTATTGTTTATTGGAATGTGCTGGAATGTGCTGTGTGTGTAGGGCTCCGCCCATACCTGGCCCCTTTTGTAAGCTAGCTCAGTCTGGCCTCAGTCTCCAGAAGGAAGATACCTCTCTCTCTTACGTGTTACTTTCGAAGTTAATAAAAGCCTTGTTTTGTTTCGCTAACATCGAGTCTCGGAATTATTGAGGCACATCAATTTTATTAACTTATTTTTCAACACTATGGATCAACTCCTGAAACCCGAACGTTTGGATTTGGATCAACATGCTCCGGACGCATCAGCACGCTTTGGACACTGGTTTGAGTGTATGGAATTCTTCCTGGACAATTCCGCAGCCGTCAAAGACGCTACGGACGCTGCGAGGATGAGACTCGGAATTCTGCGGAATTGGGTAAGCCACCAGGTTTACCCCCTCATCCAAGACGCCGATACGTACCTGGCCGCCTGCGACATCTTAAAGGCGCATTACCAGCAGCCTACGAATGAGGTGTATGCTAGGCATCTGCTCGCTACTCGCGCACAGCGACCTGGGGAATCGGTGGAGGAGTTCCTAAGCACCCTGAAAATGCTTGGCAAAGACTGCAAGTGCCGAGATGTAAAAGCCGCAGTGTACACTGACGAGCTTGTTCGCGATGCCTTTATCACAGGCCTCAGCTCCGCTTACATCCGGCAAAGACTGCTGGAAAAAACGGGGTTGGACCTGAAACAGGCTGCGGACACCTCGCGATCCCTGGATGTGGCCCAGAGAAACACGGACGCCTACTCTTCAGCCCGCGCCGTCCACGCCGCCACGTGTGCACCGAGGGCACCGCCATCTTGGAAGGCATCTTCCCCGCCCGGCAGCCCGACACCGGCGGGGCCCCGCTCTCCCCCCAGAAGCCCTACGACAGCCGCGACGCGTCAGGGACCCAACTGCTACTTCTGCGGGCAGCCAAAACACACCAGAAACCTGTGCCCGGCGAAAGGCACCACCTGCTTTAAGTGCGGTAAGAAGGGGCACTTCGGGAAGGTGTGCAGAGGGAACCCCGCCGGAAAACCAACCGCCGGAAAACCCGCCACCGCCGCGTGTGCGCCGTGGGAGCGGCCATCTTGGACGCCATCTTGCCCGACCTCGTGGGGTCCGCCATCTTATGAGCAGACAGCGTGGATGCCATCTTGTATCGATCAGGGCCCTACAGTGGCATCGGTCACAGTGGACCAGACCAGGCCGCACCCGCTATCCAAATCAATGGTGGACATCGAGGTAAACGGGTGCCGGGTTAAATGTTTAATTGACAGTGGAAGCACGGAGAGTTTTATCCACCCTGAACTGGCACAGCAACTCTCCCTAAAGGTGGTCCCTGCTCAGGGTACCATCTCTATGGCTGATAAAACCCAAACCTCGACCATTCTGGGTTACTGCACGGTACAATTGGGCGTTAACGGAACTGTATACGATAATTTTAAAGTATTAATCATGAAGAACCTATGTGCGAGCGTGATCTTGGGCCTGGACTTCCAGTGCAACCACCAAAGCATCACTCTCAAGTACGGTGGGTCCCAGCCGCCCCTCACAGTGTGCGGTCTGGCTACCCTGAAGGTAAAGCCGCCTTCGCTATTCGCGAACCTTACCCCTAACTGCCGGCCAATAGCGACCAAAAGCAGGAGGTACAGCTGGGAGGACAGGCGGGTTATCGCGACCGAGGTAGACAGGCTCCTGAAAGAGCGCATTATTGAACGCAGCAACAGCCCGTGGCGCGCCCAAGTGGTAGTGGTAAGGGGTAGCGAGAAGAAACGGATGGTGATCGACTATAGTCAAACGATCAACAGGTACACCCAACTAGATGCCGACCCGCTACCCCGCATATCAGAAATGGTGAACCAAATCGCCCAATACCGGGTGTTCTCCACCATCGACCTCAAGTCAGCGTACCACCAGCTCCCTATCAGACCAGAGGACCGCCCGTACACCGCCTTCGAGGCGAACGGACGCCTCTACCAATTCCTCAGAGTCCCCTTTGGGGTGACGAATGGGGTCTCGGTTTTTCAGAGGGAGATGGACCGCATGGTCGATGACCACCACTTGCAGGCAACCTTCCCCTACCTCGACAACGTCACCATCTGCGGCCACAATCAGCAGGATCACGACTCGAACCTCGAGAGGTTCCTGGAAACTGCACAAAAACTCAACCTCACCTACAACGAGGACAAGTGCGTTTTCAACACCACACGCCTCTGCATACTAGGCAGCGTGGTGGAGAATGGGGAAATCGGACCAGACCCCGACCGATTGCGCCCCCTACGGGAGCTGCCCCTGCCCAACACTCCCAAAGCCCTGAAAAGGTGCCTGGGGTTATTTTCTTATTATTCCCAATGGGTCCCCAACTACTCCGACAAAGCCCGCCCCCTCTTGAAAGCATCCTCTTTCCCGCTCTCTGCTGAGGCCCACGCCGCCTTCAAAAGCATTAAGCAGGATATTGAGCGGGCCACGCTAC
This sequence comes from Somniosus microcephalus, assembly GCF_052327205.1. Lineage (NCBI taxonomy): Eukaryota > Metazoa > Chordata > Chondrichthyes > Squaliformes > Somniosidae > Somniosus > Somniosus microcephalus. The sequence continues at coordinate 130,623,132 of NC_140996.1, forward strand.
AGGCAGTGGACGAGAACACTCCATTTCAAGTGGAAAGTGATGCGTCTGACTTCGCCTTGGCGGCCACCCTCAACCAGGTGGGGCGGCCCGTAGCTTTCTTCTCGAGGACCCTCCAAGGGCCCGAGATCAGACACTCCTCCGTGGAAAAGGAGGCCCAAGCCATCGTGGAGGCAGTGCGCCACTGGCGCCACTACCTAGCCGGCAAACGCTTCACCCTACTTACCGACCAGCGGTCGGTAGCGTTTATGTTCAATAATAAACAGAGGGGGAAGATTAAAAATGATAAGATTCTTAGGTGGCGGATCGAGCTCTCCACCTTCGAGTACGACATCATTTACCGGCCAGGGGCCCTTAACGAATCCCCTGACGCCCTCTCACGAGGGATGTGTGCCAGCGCCACCGGGGATCGGCTACAGACCCTCCACAACGACCTCTGCCACCCAGGGGTCACGCGGCTGTTCCACTTCATAAAGTCCCGTAACTTACCCTACTCGATTGAGGAAGTTTGGTCTCTGACCAGGAACTGCCGCACTTGCGCTGAGTGCAAGCCTCGGTTCTACGGCCCAGATAGAGCCCACTTAATCAAAGCTACACGGCCCTTTGAGCGGCTCAGCTTAGATTTCAAGGGCCCCCTCCCGTCCGTCGACCGCAATGTTTACTTCCTGAACATTGTGGACGAATACTCCCGGTTCCCATTCGCCTTCCCCTGCCCAGACATGACCAGCGTCACGGTCATTAAATGCCTCAACAGCCTGTTCTGCCTGTTCGATATGCCGAGCTACATCCATACGGATAGGGGGGCGTCCTTCATGAGTGAAGAGCTACGCCAGTACATGCTGTCCAAGGGGATCGCCACGAGCCGTACCACCAGCTACAACCCCCGGGGTAACGGCCAAGTGGAGCGAGAGAATGGGACAGTATGGAAAGCAGTCACTCTAGCTCTAAGGACCAAGGGCCTCCCTATCTCCCGCTGGCAGGAAGTCCTCTCGGATGTGCTCCATTCGATACGGTCGCTATTGTGTACGGCCACTAATGCCACGCCTCATGAACGAATGTTTGTCTTTCCCCGGAAATCCACCTCAGGCGTATCCATGCTGTCATGGCTCTCCACCCCAGGTCCGGTACTCGTGCCGAGGCATGTGAGGGGCCACAAGACGGACCCTCTCGTGGAGCCAGTACACCTACTCCACGCCAACCCCCAATACGCATATGTCCGGCACGCCGACGGAAGGGAGTATACCGTGTCCATAAAAGACGTCGCCCCAGCCGGCATCGACAACAACCACGGCAATAGCAGCAACAACGATCACAGCAACTCTTACCCACCCACTACTCTTTCATCACCCCTGGAAGAACATCGACCAATGGCACCCCCACCAACTACCCCTTCAACAACCCTGGCGGCACCCCCGGCAGAGACCCAGGAGACTACCGGGGACACCCAGCCGACACCCGCGGCACCACAACAGCCACGTCGGTCACAGAGGACTATTAAACCCCCGAACAGACTAAATCTATAGAAGGGGTGAATGTGATGAAATATTCCATTCATCACTGCCTGTGACTGTGGTCGGTTTCAGTGTCATTTCCCTTCCCCCAGTCCTCATTGTATTGTTTATTGGAATGTGCTGGAATGTGCTGTGTGTGTAGGGCTCCGCCCATACCTGGCCCCTTTTGTAAGCTAGCTCAGTCTGGCCTCAGTCTCCAGAAGGAAGATACCTCTCTCTCTTACGTGTTACTTTCTAAGTTAATAAAAGCCTTGTTTTGTTTCGCTAACATCGAGTCTCGGAATTATTGAGGCACATCACCCGAGACCTAGTGTGGTGGCCGGGTATCGACAGGGAAATCGAGGCCCTGGTCAAGGACTGTGCAGCCTGCCTTGTAAGTGGCAAGACTGGCCACCAAGCTCCTCCACCCCTGCAACCCCTTGCCTGGCCCTCTCAGCCCCGGGAGCACCTGCAGCTGGACGTCTGCGGGGAGATCCATGGTGTCCCCCATCATCAACGGTTCTTAGTGGTGACCTATGACCTGCACTCAAAATGGCCAGAGGTCACTGCCGTGGGCTCCGTCACCTCTCGGGTCATCATCGATATCCTTGAGTCCCTCTTCTCCCACTGGGGGCATCCAAAGGCCATCACCACAGACAATGGCCCCCAAATGGTCTCTTCGGAACTCTCCTCTTACCTTGAGAGCAAGGGCATCCGTCACATTCTACCACCCCGAGTCAAATGGGGGGGTGGAGTGTTTTAACCAGATACTGAAAAATGGCCTCAGGTCACACCTATCCCAGGGGTGTGCGTTTGACAAGGCCCTCCTCCACACACTGCTGCACTACAGAGCCTCCCAGCATTCCACTACAGGGGCCTCACCCGCATCCCTCATGCTAGGCCGTGAGCTCATGCTGCCCCTTGGCAGGCTCCGCCCCTCCACTCCACGGGCTCAAGCCACAGTCGCTAGACAGCAGGAGAAGATGAAACTCCACTTCGACCAGTCGAAGAGGGCCAAGGCGCCCAACATCTCAGTCTCCGATTGGGTCAGAGTCCGCAGGCCTCACCGCAACAATAAGATGGTCTCATTCTGGTCCTTCCCTCTCCAAATCAGCCACCAACTTGGACCAGCCACTTTCTGCCTCACTGATGGCTCTCGGTGGCATGCCAGCCGCCTTCGGAAGGTGCCAGCACCCCCTGATGCGGGATTATATGGACCTAATCCCCAAGCCTTACCCTCAGAGTGGCGGGATGCACATGTGGCTCAGCCAGCCAACCCTCAAGCAGATATTGTGCCTCAGCCTGCCCCTCACCAGTCCCCACTTCGGCCTGCTCTTCACCATTCCGCACCTCGGCCTGTTCGTTCACGTTCTCACCCTGGCCACCTACAGGACTTTGTCACTACATTTCATGTTTGAAATTCTGTGAAGGGGGAGGAAATGTTATGTCTGACATTGGTGATAGGTACTCGATTGCTTTGGCCTGAGCACATGGAGTTTGATAGTGCTGTTATCGTTGTATTGTGTCTGATATTGGATATAGGTATTCGATTGCTTTTGCCTGAAAGAGTGTGTTTGGATCAGCCATTAAAAGCAACATGAACTGAGCTCTGTATACGGCCTCTGGATTATCTTTGCAAACGCAACACCTATATCTTCCACTTTGGCCCCCGGCTCTGTTTTCAAAACCTCCTCAAGACCCTTCTATTCAACCATGTCTTTGACTCTCCATCCTAACTCTCTCTTGCTTTCCCTTTGTCCCTCCTGCTTGCTGTAATTGATTCTCCTCTTTCATGTAAAGTGCTTAGAGAATTCATCCTGTAGGTAAAGATAGTTATAGAATTGCAAGTTGTTGCTTTAACAATTTAGAAAACCTGAAAGGAACAAAAATTCATTTATTTGTTTATAAAACGATGTGAAAAAAACTGAGGCCGGAATTTTCCTTACCTTGGCAGGTCCGGCGTGGGCAGTGTCCATGGCGGGTCGCGACCTCGCTGCTGGCTGCATCCCGCTGTAGAAAATTAACTTACCTTAATGGGGCCCGCCCAGCGCGTTAGCCTGCCCAATGAGATGGAGCGGGTCTGGTGACATCATTCATGACGTGTTTTAAGCCGGGATCCTTAAAGGGATCCTGGCCACATTAAATTTTAAGTTAATCTAACATAGTGGGTGTTGAATCTTTACTGTACAATAATATAATAAAAGATATATATGAGTGACAAATAAATATTTAAATAATATTGTCATTAATTAATATGACACCATCTACAAATACAATCAAGAACGTAATTTAAAAAGTATATTAATTGGGAAGTTATTGATGATATAGTCACAAATCTATAGACTTTTAAAGCAGTAACTGGTACAAATAAAAGATGTGTGTGTATAGGTAATACATAAAATTAAGCAGATTTTAAATGTAATTGTAAAGGAGTGGATTTACAATCTTATGCAAGTTCAGCAGAAGAGCTGCAGAATCCCTGACAAACAGTGTAAGTGGTGCTTACAATATGTTTCTGGGATTTCTGCAGCTCTTCCGTTGAAGTTAACAATGGACAAGTGAGAGAACCTCCACAGAAATTCAACCTAAAGTCTCAGACTGAAAAGTTAAATTAGTCATATTCAGGGACTGAAAGCAAATTGAACCAGTGGAATGAGTGATGAGAATGAAATTGTTACATTGATGACTTGATTTAATGTGTAACTGGACAATCACAATATACTGTGAGAAAAGCCTGACCAGAAACAACCAAAAATGTATTTAAATGGTATATTTCATTTTTTATAGTGCAGATCAATTCACTGCAATTACTGTTGAGTTGGAAGGCAACAGCCGAGAATGGCCGGTGAAAAATATATTTCCCTCACCATCCAGGGTAGCACTTACATCCCTTCAGGAATTTCGGAATTAACATTTACCAGTAGCTTTTCAAGTAGAACAGAATCTCCATCAATCTGTTAGCCGATGTAATCAACATGCTTTATTTTGGTTTGTTTTCCATGCTGTCAATCAGCTGGAGCAATGGCTACAGAACCACGCCTCCGGTTGACAGACATGTTTCCCAAGCTTGGCCATGCAGGGAAATTTAAAAAGTAGGGGGGAAAAGGCTCTTAAGTGCCTGTAAACTACCTCATAATGATTGCGTCATAATAGTCCTCCGCCACTGCAGGTCAAGTCGGCTCCACGATGACAGATGTGCCTGTGAGAAAGGCGTGTGGGAACGAGATGACAGCGGGTTCTCGACCTGCTGTCAGAAAAAACAACTTTCCTACCCGACCCACCATCGATCGCGCCCACTACCACCACAGAAAATTCAGCCCTGACAGTGAAGAGCTTTTCTAAAATATTTGATTTTGTTTGAATAGTGACCTTCATATTTAGGGGGCGATTTTCCCAGCCTTGAGGAGGCGGGTTTGGAGGCGGGAAATGCAGGAAAATTACAAAAAATAAGTGTGGGATTGGAAGCCGCCTCCAACCCTTCTCCGTGGGATTTTGCCGGTGCCGGTTTTGCAGGGTGGGAAACGGTCCCGCCTCCAGCAGGCCAGAGAAGTTGTTAAGAGCCTTAAATGCTCGTTAAGGGCCTCTCTAGGCCTATTTTGAGAGGCCCTCGTTATTTTTCGACCATTTCAGCATGTTCCACGACCCTTCTAAACCATGCCAGCTAAACCTGGCGGGTTGACAAGTGGGTGGTCTCCTCACAGCTGCAGCTCCACCATTAAATTGAAGATTTCATCAGGGATTAGTTACAGCTAGCAGAACTTTGCTTTAAAAGGACTTTCAGAACTTTTAGCAGGCCTTCCGAATTTGGAGGTGCTGCAGCTTGTATCTATCAACTGTGGGACGTCCTTGGAAGACCCTTTCCCCATTTACAATGAGCGCTTCTATAGTGATCTAGGTTGTTATGGTTGGGGTTGTCCACCGGGTGGTGCTGTAGCCAATGCTGCTGCTAAAGTCAGGGGTTTCGCTTCCTGTATAGGTCAGCACAAGGTGGAATGCCAGGATGCTGATGCAGGCTGTCTGTAAATGTGTTTCCCAGTTGTTAATAAAGTACTTGTGTTAATTCTAACATCTAGCCTCTTTGAGTTCCTTGTTCCACTTTCTGGATTTATCACATTTGGCGATGAGGCAACTAAAGGACCCTGCATAAAGAAGAAAAGTCTGCCGGGACGTTTAAACAACAAAATCACGAGCTAAAGTTAGCTACAAGCTGGGAGAGAGCATGGCTGCCATGGAAGGAACGGTTTCTGCTTTTGATATTCAAGCACAAACCTGGGAAGATTACTGTGAAGTGTTGGGTTATTTTTTCGAAGCAAATGAAATAAATGATGCCGGAAAAAGGAAAGCCATTCTGCTTAGTTCAGTGGGAAGCCAAACCTACAGTTTGATGAAAAATCTGCTCAGTCCTGAAAAGCCTGGAGACAGATCATTTGTTGAATTAGTGGCCTTGCTAAAAGAACATTTCAACCCTAAGCCTAGTGAGATTGTACAGCGGTTCAAGTTTAATTCAAGGAACAGAAAAGAGGAAGAGAGCGTAATGGACTATGTAGCAGTGTTGCGTAAATTAGCACAAGATTGCAATTATGGGAACAACCTGAAGGAAATGCTGCGAGATAGGCTAGCTTGCAGAATTATGGACAACCGAATGCAGCGTAGATTATTATCCGAGACTGGGCTTACTTATGAAAAAGCATTGGAACTTGCTCAAGCCATAGAGACAGCGAACTGAGATGTAAAAGAAATACAGGGTTCAGACAGGGCTAATGCTACATAAGTTGCAGGTCAGGTTGTTGTGCACAAGTTGAACATGCGTCAGAAACCACAACGTGAGCATGTGAAGGCATGTTGTAGATGCAAGGGCGATCACCTGGTGAGTGAATGCCGGTTTCTGGAGGAAAAGTGCTACAAGTGTGGGAAACAAGGAAACATAAAATGAACTTGCAGGGCGAAATCACCTGTGGAGGAATCCAAACCAAAAGGGGGAGGACAGCAAAACCAAGGGAGAGAAGTGAAAAAACATGGAGCACACCACATCAGCGGGGAAGCTGAGGATGAAGAGGACATGTTCATAATGTATAGCATGTTAGAGAACATTCCAAAAGTGGCTCCTATCACATTGCAACTGACAGTGAATGACTCTAAGGTGAACTTTGAAGTGAATACAGGGTGCGGCATGACCATAATGAACAAGGCAGAGTACTCAAAATTGTGGAACCATGCAAAAGTTCCAGAGTTAAAGCCTTGCTCCCTGCAGCTTAAAACATATACAGGTGAACGAGTAGTGACATTAGGTACTGCTAATGTAACTGTGCAACACAGGGACACAGTGGAACAGCTACCTGTAGTTATAGTATCGGGTACCGGACCAAACCTGTTAGGTCGGGACTGGATAAAAGAACTTAAATTAGACTGGGGAGCAGTACATCAAATAGATGCAGGCAAACAGTTGACTTTGCAAGAAGTGTTGAGTGAACATGGGAGTGTGTTCAAGGAGGAACTTGGCACATTTAATGGCCCCCCAGCTAAGATTTATGTAGACAAGGAGGCACCACCAAGGTTTTTAAACAACGACCTGTGCCTTGTGCCATGAAGCCAAAGGTAGAGGCTGAGCTTGACCGTCTATTGAGAGAGAACATACTGGAGCCGGTGAAATGTTCGGAATGGGCAGCTCCCATAGTACCTGTTTTAAAACCGGACAATTCGGTAAGACTCTGTGGAGACTATAAATTGACTGTCAATCGGGTGTCCAAACTAGAGCAGTATCCTATTCCCAAAACAGAGGATCTCTTTGCAAACCTGGCTGGAGGAAAGAAATTCACAAAGTTGGATATGAGTCATGCCTACTTGCAGATTACACTGGATGACGAATCAAAGGAGTATGTCACTATAAATACACACAAGGGCTTGTTTACATATAACAGCTTACCCTTTGGTGTCTCATCTAGTCCAGCTATCTTCCAAAGGACAATCGAAGGTGTACTGCAAGGGATTCCACATGTTTCCATCTATCTGGATGACATTCTGGTGATGGGAAGAACCGACCAGGAGCATCTGAGCACTCCGAGAGAGGTACTACAGGGATTGGAGAGGGCAGGGTTCCGGCTCAAGAGGAGTAAGTGCACTTCCCTGGGGAATGAGGCAGTGTTCCTGGGGCACAGAGTGGATGCCACCGGGCTCCATCCACTCAAGGAGAAGGTACAAGCACTGCAGGATGCCCCTGCTCCTACAAATGTGGCTGAGTTAAAAGCTTACCTGGAACTGTTGAACTATTATAACAGTTTTTACCAAACTTGTCAACAGTGTTAGCACCTCTTCACAAACTACTGCGCAAGGAGACACAGTGGCAGTGGGGAGAGGAGCAGGGGGTTTCATTTGAACAGTCCAAGAAACTGATGCTGTCGTCGGATGCGCTGGTTCACTACAATGCAGAGAAAGACATCATTCTCTCTTTTGACGCTTCACCTTATGGGGTGGGAGCAGTTCTTTCACACTGCATGGAAGATGGAACTGAAAGATCAATAGGGTTTATGTCCCGAACTCTAACACCAGCGGAAAAAACTATTCCCAGTTAGACAAAGAGGGGTTAGCAGTAATGTTTGTGTTACAGAGGTTCTACAAGTACACATATGGCAGGAAGTTCACCATATGCACCGATCATAAACCTCTTCTCTCTCTTTTCAATGAAATGAAAGCAGTTCCACAGATGGAGTCACCCCGGATCCAGAGGTGGGCCGTGACATTGAGGGCATATGCGTATGTCATCGTCTACAAGGCGGGCAAGTACCATGGGAACGCAGATGCCTTGAGCCATCTTCCACTGCCAAGCACACCTATCCATGCAGCTCCAGAGGACAGAGTGTTGATGTTGGAGGACACTGACACGGCACTTGTGACTGCAGAGCAAGTAAGAATATGGACAGGTAAAGATCCAGTACTGTCTAGAGTTCGAGAATATGTGGTGAGGGGATGGCCACAGCATCCGGAAGGGGCTGACTTCACACCCTACAGTGTCAGGAAAACAGAGCTGAGCATGCAGGATGGTTGCGTGTTGTGGGGAGCACGAGTGATTATCCCACAGCCAGCACGACAGTCTATCCTAGAGCAACTACATCAGTGTCATCCTGGGGTCTCGCGTATGAAAGCCTTGGCTAGGAGTTACTTGTGGTGGCCAAAGCTAGATGAGGAGATAGAAAATCTAGTCAAGACATGCAGCACTTGTCAGGAACACCGGAAGGCACCAGCAGCGGCTCCTCTCCACCCCTGGGAGCGGCCGGATAAACCATGGAGAAGATTTCACTTAGATTATGCGGGTCCATTCATGGGGAAGATGTTCCTCATAATCATTGATGCACATTCCAAATGGATGGATGTTTATCCTGTAAATTCTGCTTCCGCCACTACTACTATAAACTGCCTGCGTCGGAGCTTCAGTAATCAAGGGCTACCGGAGATCGTGGTAAGTGACAATGCCACTTGTTTTGTGAGTACAGAGACAAAAGAGTTCTTGAGAAAAAATGGCATAGTGCAGGTGACCTCGGCTCCATATCATCCGTCCTCAAATGGACTTCCGGAGAGAGCCGTACAAACATTTAAAGAGATGATGAAAAAAAGTGCAGAAGGGAGTTTAGCAGCCAAAGTGTCACGGGTTCTATTCAGCTACAGAATAACATCTCAATCCACCACAGGACTCTCTCCTGCTGAGATGTTATTAGGTCGTAGACTATGCTCCACTCTTGACCTTCTCCACCCAGACCTAAAAAGGAAAATGGAAAACAGACAAAACAAACAAAAAGAGAACCATGACAAAAGAACAAAGAGCTGAAGTATTGGAGAAGGAGATGCGGTCCTTACCAGGAATTTCAGTTATGGACCTAAGTGGATTCCTGGTTTCATAGGCTCAATGACCGGTCCAGTATCATACAAGGTCATGTTGGGAGATGGTAGGGTAGTACGCAGACATGTAGATCAGATACTTACCAGACAAGAGGAAATTGAAATGAAGGTTCCAGATGCAATGGCTGAGGACAGGTTGGCCCCCAGTTATTCAGGTGCATCTGTGGTGACACCACCAGGGACAGCAACAATTCCACAGGAACCCATTCATCAAGAGGGAACCATCATTGCAGAGTCAGATACTCCGAGCACTGCTCAGGAGCAGCTGGTGGCTTCACCACAAACAAGCAGGGACTTTACTGTTAGACGTTCACAAAGGACTCACAAGCCACCAGAGAGATTGCTACTGACCTGTTAGATTTGTCAAGCATGGAACATGGTGAATGGAAACTTCTTATGTGACCCTTAGGAATGGTTGTTTGTTAAGAAATTCATACTGAAATCTTAAGGGGGGAGGGATATAGTGATCTGGGTTGTTATGGTTGGGGTTGTCCACTGGGTGGTGCTGTAGCCAATGCTGCTGCTAAGGTCAGGGGTTTCGCTTCCTGTATAGGTCAGCACAAGGTGGAATGCCAGGATGCTGATGCAGGCTGTCTGTAAATGTGTTTCCCAGTTAATAAAGTACTCGTGTTAATTCTAACATCTAGCCTCTTTGAGTTCCTTGTTCCACTTTCTGGATTTATCACAGCTTCCCCAATGGAGGCAGCTGCAAGCAGCATGGGAACCATTCATTTCCTTTCACCATGGACCTCAGATTCAGATGAGTAGCATCCACGGCAGCAGCAGAACCTGGCAGCTCAGCAGCAACAGCAGCAGGAGCCACAACCTCCTGCTCAGCCACCTCATTGCTGCACATGGTAGAAGGCACCAGCGCATCGAGGCACCTCAACGCAGGAGATACCCCCGACAGAGGGTTTACAGACAGAGGATGAGCTACCTCAACATGAGTGAGCAGCAGTGCCAAAGGAAGCTGAAACTTTCGCAAGAGGTTGTCCGAGAGTTCTGCAGACTGCTGCAGCAAGACCTGGTGCCCAGAGAAATGGGTGGACACCCCTTACCAGTGGCTGTCAAAGTCACCACTGCACTCAACTTCTTTGCCTCAGGCTCCTTCCAGGGATCATCAGTAGACATCAGCAGCATCTCCCAGTCAGCCGCCCACAGTTGCATGACACAGGTTACCAATGCCTTTTTCGCTGAGGCCCAAAATTACATCCAGTTCTCAAGGGATCAAGCAAGTATAACCACGCCTTCGGTTGGCTTTGCAAATATCGCAGGCTTGCCAATGGAGCAGCACGTCATAGACAGCACACATGTGGCCCTTAGGGCACCCCATCACAAACCAGCTATCTTTGTCAACCACAAGGGCTTCCACTCCCTCAACGTACAGCTGGTGTGTAAAAACAAGAAGGAGTTTTTGCATGTTTGCACCAAGTTCTGTGGTAGTTGCCATGACTCTTTCATCCTGCGGCACTCAAGTGTTCCTCCGCTTTTCAATCCGCCAAACCAACTTAATGGATGGCTCCTTGATGACAAAGGCTACCCCTTGAAGAAATGGCTAATGACGCCGATTAGGAGGCCAGCTAATGAGGCTGAACAGCGCTACAACGCCAGCCACACTTTGACCAGGTCCATCAATCATCGAGCAAACCATTGAGTTGTTGAAGATGCGCTTCCGATGCCTTGACTGATCAGGTGGAGCCCTGCAGTATACACCATACAGGGTCTCCAGAATGGTCGTTGTCTGCTGTGCACTGCACAACATGGCACAGCGTCATGGCTTTCAGCTTCCTGATGAGCAAGTTGCTCAGTTCCAGGCCTCCTCAGATGAGGCTGAGGAGGAGGAGGAGCAGGAGGAGGAGGAAGAGCAGGAGTGTTATTTTCATAAATAAATAGACGTTTTTATTATGAACAGCTAGCTTGTGCTAGTGATTTATTCAGCCATGTTGACTTGTATACAGTAGCCATATTGACTCTCTCGACTAGTGCCTCGTGTTAAACAAGACAACCCATATAGATGTAGCCCACTACTAAAACATACAGCTACACCTAGTGTACCATTCTAGAATGACATGTTACTGCATATCATTACACAGGAGAAGGAGCAGGAGGACGACCGAGCGTCGGTCTATCGACCAGCAGCGGCAGCATGAGAGCACATGGCGGCCTGTGATGCAAGGGATGCACTTATCCTGGCCAGATTTGCATAGGTTTCCCAAGTTGGCACATGTCCTTGGCTCTATCTTAAGTCATCATAGACAATGGACATAACTCTCTGGACTCCTTTCACTCTGGCCACCAACCTGACAACACATGTGTCGCGGAGTCCGCAATGTGGAGCTGCCTAAGGCGAAAGAACAGATGCCATCACACCAACATTTTGCCTTCAAATCATTTTAATGCTTTCCAACAGGGATGGCATTTCATCAATACACATAAACATTCACTGAATCTGCACACAGATCTGGAGCTTATATCCCTTGCCAGCTGGACCCACACAGCCTTGGTTTCTTTGGGAGGCCTCTTCCTCCCAGATGAGGGAAAGAGCACCTCCCTGCTAGCCCTCACCCCCTTCAACCAACATTTGCAGCGCTTCATCCGAGAACCTCGGGGAAGCCCTTGCCTTGGAATTGGACATAGTGGTTTCTCAGACTGGCCCAGAAATTCCAGAATGGGGCTTGCAGCGCATGCAAGCCCCGTATTTGCACTTACCCCGCGCTCGTGCCGATCAGCTTCTGGGACGCCTGAACTTGCAGAAATAGAAAGCACATTCCCGGGCAGCGTATGACGTCACGCCGCCCAGGAGTGCAGCCAGCGCGAAGCCAGGAGCGTGCAGTGTAAGTGAGACACGCCCCTTGAGGTCTCAGTTTCACTGGACACGCCCCCAATGTTTCTGTCAAGCTGCTAAGGATTTTTACATGCAAAGCAGCAGTTTAAATAGGTTTTTGGAAGTTTTTTGAAGATTTTGGTAACTTTTATAAACTTTTTAAAATGTTTACATTATTTTGAGTAATCTGAAGTAGTTTTAAAGAGAATTAAAGCAATTTAAAGACTTTTAAAAGCCCTAAAAGAATTTTTTTAATTCCATTTATTTATTTAGCAATGTCGTCGTCATACGTGTCTTCACACTGTTCCCTTTGGGGAACTGTATGAAGTGGTGGAAGGATTTATGGCCATGATTAACGCTCATTCCGTGACTGTAACCATCTTTGAACCAGCCATTAGGGCGGTTAGTCCTATGGCGGGAGGGTTTTACGGGCTCCCACAAGCTATACAAGGAGGGGGGGCCACCCACACCCACGGACGCAAATATCCCACTGGATGTCAACCCAGAATTTAGAGCCGGAGCTCCGACTCCACTTGCCGGGACTGTCTGGAGCGGGGTTCGAAACCCTACCCTGATCTGGCCCAGCGGCGGGGATCCTACCGCTATGACAAAGGCCCAATCCAATTAGCAACGTGAAATGGCAGCATAGGGCTCCAGTCACGGGGAGGGAAAAGGCGCAGGAAACGTATGGGTGTCACCTTTTGTGCGGAGTGGGCCTTTTGCGTAGCAGTAAGCATCCCCGCCGCTGGGCCAGAAGGAGTAGGGTTTTGAACCCCACTCCAGACAGTCCCGGCAAGAGGAGTTGGAGCTCCAACTTTAAATTCTGGGTGGACATCCAGCGGGATACTTGCGTCCGTGGGTGTTGGTGGCCCCCCCTCCTCAGATGGGTTGTGGGAGCCCGTAAAACCCTCCCGCCATAGGACTAACCACCCTAATGGCTGGCTCAAAGATGGTTACGGTCACGGAATGAGCGTTAATCACGGCCATAAATCCTTCCACCACTTCATACAGTTCCCCAAAGGGAACAGTGTGAGGATACGTACGATGATGACCTCTTGCGCAATGCACCTCCTTGGGCCCTCAGTCGCAAATGCGAGGGGGCAAGTCGTGCAATTGTTAAATTTTTTATTTTATTGACATGTAAAATGTTGGCCCAGTAATTCCCTTCCAAATGTGCTAGTACGGTCGGGGTACTTACGCATCTGGCCGGATGAAATGCTGGTTTTCAGCATTCACAGTGCATGTGGGGAAAACCGGCATTTCCTGTCCTCTGAACGAAGGGGTTCAGAGGCAGAACGCGTGCGACTGCACAGGCAGCGCATGCGCAGTATAATTCGCCGCTTTCATTAATGCTTTCAGTGAGGTCCAGTCATTACAACTTACACATGAAAAAAGCATGGGTACAGTTGCTCCACAGGCTGCGGAGGAAGATATTTCTTATCGTGGAGCTTCTGAAAGTATGTATGTCTGAATATATTCCTTTGCGTGTTATGTATATATTCCTTTATTTATGTGTATGAATGTATTATTTAATTATGACTTTCAGAGAAAGTAACTTATTGGAAAATCATAATTAAAAACATACATTCATACACATTAGTAAAGGAATATAAAACATACATACATATACGTAAAGGAATATATGTGGACATACATACATAACTCATTCTCACATTCCATTCACACAGCCACAATTGCTCCTTCTACCTACCGTTCTGAAAACCCTTTTAAAAAAAAAATTTAAACTTTAAAACTTACTTAAAATTTCTTAAAATAACTTCCCTCCCTTTCCCAAACAAAAATATTGAATTTCAAAAGCTCCACGATAAAATATATCTTCCTCCGCAGCCAATGAACAACTTTACACTTGCTTTTTTCACGTGTAACTTCTAATGACTTACCCTCACGGATTTCATGAATGAAATCCACGAAGTTCACTGCGCAAGCGCTGCCTGTGCAGTCGCACGCGCTCGAGGCCTGGAAATGCCGGCGTTCCCCGCATGCACTGTTCATGCTGAACGCCGGCATTTCCAACGGCCAGAAGCGTGAGTAAGCCGACCGTACTCACGCTTCTGGCCTGGAATTTCTGGCCCAATATGTTGCAGGTGGTGCAGCATTGGCAGAAATCCAGTGGAATGATCCAAGGCAGCTAGCAGCCCTTAAATGAGGCTGGAAAAGTGATGTCAGCAGAGGCGAGTTTCAGCCCCAAAACACTAATTGGCCAAGGGCAACCCACACCTCTGAAATCAACTGACCAATCAGGGGAAAATCGCAATTTTTTCATTGGAGGCAGGTTTGGAACCCACCCAAACCGAAACCCGCCTCCAACCCACCTCCAGTGGGATAATCAACCCCTTAGTCTTTAGGATTTTCATTCATAAGATCTCCTTCACTAACGATTTTCCCACTGGAGGTGGGATGGAGATGGGTTTCGGTTTGGGTAAGTTCGAAACTCACCTCCACTGATAGCTTTGAAAAAAATGTGATTTTTCCCCTGATTGGCCAGTTGATTTCAGAGGTGTCAGTTGCCCTTGGTCGTGTCTTAAGTTGGAGCCAAGGACATGTGCCAACATGGGCAACCTATGCAAATCTGGCCAGGATAAGTACATCCCTTGCATCACGGGCAGCCATGTGCTCGTGTGCTGCCATTGCTGCTGATCGATAGACCGGCGCTCGGTCCTCCTCCTGCTCCTCCTCTACCTCCAGCACCTCCTCCTCCTCAGTCTCCTCATCCTCCTCCTCCTCCTCATCCTCATCCTTTGCAAAGCCAACCGAATGCGCGGTTATAATTGCTTGACCCCTTGAGAACTGGATGTAATTGAGCGCCTTTGCGAAAAGGGCATCGGTAAACTGCGTGAGGCAACCATGGACGGCCGACTGGGAGATGCCGCTGATGTCTGCTGATGATCCCTGGAAGGAGCCTGAGGCAAAGAAGTTAAGTGTGGTGGTGACTTTGACAGCCACTGGTAAGGGGTGTCCACCCGTTCCTCTGGGCACCAGGTCTTGCTGCAGCAGGCTGCAGATCTCTCGGACAACCTCTCGCGAATGTCTCAGCTTCCTTTGGCACTGCTACTCATTCATGTTGAGGTAGCTCATCCTCTGTCTGTAAACCCTGTGTCGGGGGTATCTCCTGCGGAGAGGTGCCTCGATGCACTGGCGCCTTCTGCCCTGTGCAGCATCAAGTGGCTGAGCAGGAGGTTGGGGCTCCTTCTGCTTTTACTGCTGAGCTGCCAGGTTCTGCTACTGCCGTGTTTGCTCCTCATCTGAATCTGAGGTCCATGGTGAAAGGAAATGAATGGTTCCCATGCTGCTGGCAGATACCTGCGTTGGGGAAGTGCTCATTGCAAACGGGGAGAGGGTCTTCCAAGGAGGTTCCACAGTTGATAGATACAAGCTGCAGCACCTCCGACTTCGGAAAGCCTGCTAAAAGTGCTGAAAGACCTTTTAAAGCAAAGTTCTGCTACCTGCAACTAATCCCTGATGAAATCTTCAATTTAATGGTGGAGCTGCAGCTGTGAGGAGACCAGCCACTTGTCAACCCGCCAGGTTTAACTGGCGTGGTTAGGAGGGTCATGGAACATGCTGAAATGGTTGAAAAATAACGAGGGCCTCTCAAAATAAGATTAGAGAGGCCCTTAACGAGCATTTAAGGCTCTTAACAACCTCTCTGGCCTGCTGGAGGCGGGACCGTTTCCCACCCTGCCGGCAAAATCCCACGGAGGCGGGTTCCGAACCCACACTTGTTTTTTCAGATTTTCCCGCCTTTCTTGCCTCCAAACCCACCTCCTCGAGGCTCAGAAAATCGCCCCCACTGTGTGGAGGTATGACATTGACCAAGGGTGTTGTCGTAACTGAGATTTGATGTATTACCTCCTGACACTTGTGTGGACATGTGGTAGAACAATGTCTGTGACAAAGATTTAATACCAACATATCCAAGAAATGCTCAAGGCTACGACCCAAGTATAGCATTTTACTGAAGCATTCCTATATTGGAAATTCTAATTTAAGCCTGTGAGTGATGTTATCGTATTAGCACTTAACATGTTAGTATCAACTTCCTTGTCCCGATGTTGGAAATAGGTATTAACCCATTTAAAGTAAACAGGATAATGCCCCATTAAAATAGCTGAGAGAGGAAATTGGTACAAGTGCATTAAGTGTTTCCATAATTACAGCCCTCACAGTAAATTCATTATTTCATCCATGTGTGTACCAAATATGAGGAGCAGATGATTTTGGATATTGGTTGCTTGCTTTAGGTAACAGTAGCGCAAAAAATCTAAATGGAAAAGGAAAAGGTTTGTCATGGAAAGCAAACAGCACTAGAGTTTTCAGAACTCCTGCATCTGCAGTATTTTGCTTTTTGTTGAACATTACACAATGACCTGGATTGGACAGGATGTAAGCCAACATTTAACATGGGTATAAAGAGAAGATAGTTCTTTAAACAATGATATACAGAGGAAGTGTAGCAAATAACTCATCTTTCAATATTTGATTTGCTTTGAGTGAAAGCTGAAATACTTTCCATACAATAAGGGCTGGACTTTGTCATGGGGCGGGCTGGGGTCGTGTCATCCGCTTTTCATGTTATCCACCCGATTCCAAATCGATGTGGGAGATTGATGCAATTTTCACATAAATGGGCAATTGAGTTCCAGCGTGTGGGAACCCATGGCCCAATTAGTTTTTTTAGTCTGAAACTCGCCTCTGATGACGTCATCATTGCTGCTGCATTTAAGGTCTGCAAGAAGCCTTGCTTCTTCTGCAGACCGCCAACCTTTTGGCCTTTGCAGTGAGAGGGACCTGGAGGCAGAATGAGCAGCGGGAGACCTAAATCTGCTCCCAGATTTGATGACGTCGCCCTGCAAGCTTTGGTGGAGGGAGCAAGAGCTAGTAAGGAGGTGCTCTTCCCTTCTTCAGGGAGGAAGAAGCCTCCCCAGCAGACGAAGGCTGTGTGGATCCAGGTGGCCCAGGAGGGCAACACGTTGTCGATGATCCGCAGAACCTGGCTTCAGTGCAGGAAGAGGTTTCATGACCTTCTGCGCACTGGAAAAGTGAGTATGACTTTGCCACCACCCTCAATCTGACCCCCATTGCCACTCCTCACCAGCACTCAGCTTTCGCAACCTCTTCCTCCACATCCCACTTGACACTGACATCCCTGCATCCTTACCCATTCCCTCTCTCTCTATGGTCACATTCACCTAACTATTCGAATATGCAGCCCTCACACTCCCTATCACTGTGATGCTGTGAAAACAACTTAAAAAACACAGGAAGGGCCCTTGGTCTTGCCAACTAACTCCATCTTTGTCTCTTTCTAACCATCAATGATATGGGTTCTCTACACTCATTCCTTCATTCTCACTCAAACTCCACTTGTCTCCCTCATTGCAGGAAAAGAGAGCTCACAATAAGAGGGAAAGAGCGAGGACAGGAGGAGGGACACCCTCAGTAGCCCACCTCACCCCTTGGGAGGAGGCAGTCCTGGAGATCGTGGGACTCGAGGACGATTCGGAAGTAGGGGCCGGACAGACAGACGGGTGCATCAGAGAAAGCTGGTGACAGAATAGTTTTCCATCTCTCTCATTGACATTGCATGAGTTGCTGATAATGATTCTGAAGCTCTGACAGATGGACTTATGATCATCTGCAATATGCAATGTGCATGTAAACTTGGCCTCACATCTCTGACTCTTTCCTTTACTCCCCCACAGGACCATCGCAAGCACCCGTCCCCACTATCCAAGAGGAACAGCCTGAGCCTCCAGACTCCTCAGAGGAAGCTGCAACATCTGAGGGCGCAGCGTCAGCAGAATTTAGCCAACCCAGCACCAGCGCAGACACTCACACCTCGGTGGGACCATCGCAAGATGGAGTAGTGTTGTCACCTGGTGTATCACAGCTCACAAGTGAGCATCAGCAGATTGGGAAGGCAGGGCAGCAGTGGAGAGTCCTAGTTGGAGGGTGCAGGACTCTCCCAGCTCGGCTCAGCTGCAGGTCGACCCTCTGCCTCATGGTACATCCCGAAGAACAGCGGTGCTGGAACTCCAGGAGCAGGTGCAGGAGTCTCTGGCAGGTTTTGTCTCCAGGATCACTGCGAGTGTGGAGCAAATGTCCATCGCGAACATGAGCAGAGCCTTTGTGGAGTCATTGGCGCATGATTGCAGCACCACAGAAAGGATGGCAACCTCCGTGGAAGGGACGGCTACAGTAGACGAGAGGATGGCCACGGCCATGGAGGAGCTAAGTCGCCAGAGTGTAGAAAACATGATGAGTGTTCAGAATAGACTGCTGGAGGAGTGATGGTCAGCTATTGAACAGAGAAACCAGACCTTCATGGAAGTCCTTCTGAGTAGGACTGCCAGTGCAGATCTGGGTCCCCATGGCCCCCCTGATGTGCAGCAAGGTGCTCTCAAGCCACTTGCAAGCGCTGAGGTGGACCTAACCCATGAGAGGGATGTTGGTGGCAGAGAACAAGGAAGTGGGGGCTCCTCTCCAAGCGCACACACTTCCATGCCACTGCCAAGTCCTCGGTCAGTGCCCTACCCAACTGAGATCGGCGTCTCAACCCCTGCACAGCCGCAGGAGTTGCAGACTGTTGCTGAGCCCTCACAGGTTCGCAACCCCAGAGGACGCCCGCCAAAGTTGTTGTGACAGGAGCAGCAAGAAAGTGAGCAACGGGGCCTCCACATCTGCTGAAGCCACATTGGAAGCACCATGTAGGAGCACGCGTAAGAGAAAGATACTGCACAAATAGTCACAAGGGTAGTCACTTCAGTGAAATGTGTTTATTTTTTAAATGCCATCACTTTGTTATTGTAAATAAAAATTCTGATGGCAACTGTTGCAGTTGTGGCGTGTGTCATTTCTCTAATGGGACGTCCACATTGAGGGTGTAGGATTACTTGCAATTGTCAGTATGGTGGTCAGAGTGCTAGGAATCCGCTGGTTCTTGGCCATTATCGGTGCTCTGGTAAGAAGCTGCAAGGCAAAAGTGCTTGATTGACTAGGCTAAGCAAATCTGGCCAAGATGAGTGCAGTCCTTGAATCCCGGGCAGCAATGTTCTCGTGTACTGCTGCCACTGGTTGATGGGCCTCTGCAAGATGTTTGTTTTTGCTCTCCTCCTCCTCCTCCTCATCTGAGGAGGGTATGTGAGGAGCCACTTGGTCCTCAGGAACCTGCAAGCCACAACGCTGTGCCATGTTGTGAAGTGCACAGCAAACCACAACGATTCTGGAGACCCTGGCTGCTGTGTACTGCAGGGCTCCACCTGATCTATCCAGGCATCTGAAGCACATCTTCAGGAAACCGATGGTTTGCTCGATTATGGATCTGATGGAAATGTGGCTGTAGTTGTAGCTCTCTTCAGCTTCGTTGGATGGGCTCCTCAACATCGTCATTAGTCACGTCTTCAGGGGATAGCCCTTGTCTCCAAGTAGCCATCCGTTAAGTTGGTCTGGCAGACTGAAGAGCAGAGGCACACTAGACTGGCGCAGTATGAAGGAGTCATGGCAACTGTCAGGATACTTGGCACAAACATGCAGAATTTCCTTCTTGTGGTCACCCACCAGCTACACGTTGAGGGAGTGGAAGCCCTTGCGGTTGACAAAAATACCTGGATTGCGATGGGGTGCCTTAAGGGCCACATGTGTGCAGTCAACGTTGCCATGCACCCTTGGAAAGCTTGCCAGATTAGCTAATCCAAACTCACGTACCGTGACACTTGCTTGATCCTTGGAGAAATGGATGTGATTGTGCGCGATGGCAAAGAAGGCATCGGCTACCTGCGTGATGCAAGTGTGTGCGGCCGCCTGGGAGATGCCGTTGATGTCTGCTGCTGATCCCTGGAATGAGCCTGAAGCAAAAAAGTTGAATGTGGTGGTGACTTTGATGGCCACTGGTAAGGGGTGTCCACCTGCTCCTTTGGGCTCCAGGTCTTGCTGCACCATTGCGCAGATGCCACCCACTACTGCTCGCGAAAGTCGGAGCCGCCTTTGGCACTGCTGCTCACTCATGTTGAGGTAGCTGATCCTCTGTCTGTAGACCCTGTTTGGGGGGTATCTCCTGCACCAACAGGCTTCCATGGGCTGGCGTCTTCTGGCCTGTGCAGCTTCAGGTGGGTGAACAGCAGCTTGGCGCTCCTGTTGTTGCCGCTGCTGTTGTTCATGGTTCTGCTGCTGCCGCAGCTGGTCTTTGTCTGAATCTGATGTCCAGGAGGAACGGAAATAAATGGTTCCCATGCTTCTGGTAGATGCCTTAGTTGAGGAAGCGCTCAGTAAGGGTGGCAAGAGGGGTTTCCCAGGAGTTCACACTGGAGATGGGTGTCAGGCTCCAAACTTCCACAGCTACGGTTGGTTATGCCTGTTAAAAGTTCCCCCAGACCTGAGACAACAAAGTCCTGCCACCTGCAAATGATGACTGATCAAATTTCCTATTTAATGGTGGATCTGCAGCTGATAGTCAGCAATCCAATTGTGCTCCCATCAGGTTTCACCGTCGTGTTTCAGAGGAGACGTGAATCACATGGGAAACGTGTTAAAAGCGAAAAGGCCTCTCAAAATGGGATTATAGAGGCAATTTAGTGGTTGTTAAGGGCCTTAAGGGCCTATCCCGCCTCTTGGAGGCGGGACGGAGATGGGATCAGAAACCACGGCCTAGAAATTCAGTTGTTTGCGCCAGCCGCTAGCGCCTTAGGAGGAGGAGATGTGGGGCGCTAGGCGGCTAGCGGCCGGGCGCAGCGCGATCTGCGCCTCTCCTCAACTTCAGTTAAGATTTAGCGGCAGCGCAAAGCCTTTGCGCGTGCTCAGCTGCGCGCGCAGATCCTGACGCCATTTCATCGTGCAACGCCCTTTGTGCGCCCCAAACCGGAAATTTAGTGGCGCCGGCCTATTGTGCGCCTGGCGCCCCTAGCGACTGGTAGAGGGGAACGGTTCCCAGTCGCTGCAGGGCGAGGGGGGCGCAAATTAAAGGGCACTCCTCCTGCAGTAGAAATGGCAGCCATTTTGCAACACTCCTTCTTTGTGAGAGACGGATCTTTGCAGAGAGACAAAGGTAGAGAGCTTTCTGGTTTGGCTCAACACTCGCACAGGTACTTGTGGCTTCAGGCCACAGCTTTGCACTTGTCTTTAACTTCAGAGCCATAGCATTGATTGGAAACATATAATGGGGGCTGCAATGGGTGCAAACGTTGGCCTTCTCCATAGTCCTGGGCGTTGTACAGATCAAGCAGCAGTGGTCAGGCCTTGCTTCAGGGCTGCAGTGTGCAGGGTGTGGCAGGCAAACAAGTCCACCCTCCCCCTTTAAGAGCTCACCGGCGCCAGAGTGTCTGCCGTCAATCAGCAACTCGCCGAACCTGCGCTGCGCCCGCCCTCGGGGGTATCGCCCTGGGCCGCCGGCTTAGCGCCTAATGATAGTCGTGCATCGCCTGTTTTAGTGCAGCAGCAACCTCTTGGGGCGATGCCACTGAATATCGGCGAAGGTGGCGCGAAGTTGCGCCGGGCGCAAACTTTAGCGGCCGCCTGGCTGTAGTGCCCCAAACGTGGCTATACTGAATTTCTAGGCCCACGTATTTGGGAAAATTGCTTGATGGGGGGATGGAGGCGGGGTCAGGCCCGCCGCCACTTTTTGCCATTTTAACACCCCACATGCCTCCATTCCTGCCTCCTCGGGCCTGGCATAATCCAGCCCTAAATCTTTCTTACTATAATCACCATTGAACTTTTATAAATTTACACTTCCAGCACTGAGCTTTTCTACCAGATGGTGTATTCCCAATATGCTTAAATTCCTTGAATGTATTCGCCCCTTCTCCATATAGAGTCATGGCAAGGGCATAATTTTTATATAAAATCCACCCTTATATCTTGAAATGTAACATTAAGCAAAGTTTGTTGTGTAACAATCAACAAAAAGCAAAATACTGCAGATGCAGGAATTCTGAAAACACAAACAGAAAAAGCTCAGGCAGCATCTGCGAATGTTTCAGATCTCAGACCTTTCCACACGACTGGAAGATATCACAGTAAGATTTATAATCAATGCATTCTTCATAGGTAGACCATTACAGATTCAAACTTAATTATTATCATGGTGTTTTTAGAGGTTAACAACATACTGTTTGGCTCAGCCTTGTTTCTGCATACAACTTGATAGCTTTATTAAAACAACAAAACAAAATAATCCCTACAATAAACAGTTGGCTGAGTAATCATACGAGTTTAAATCTGATGATCAATGCATGATGACATATTATGTTACAGTTCCCATTTAGTGTCAGCTTGGCTCAGTGGCAGTGCTCCCAGCTCGGCGTCAGAAGGTGTTGGTTCACTTGAGCACATAATCTGTGGTGATACTTCAATGCAGTACTGAGGAAGTGCTGCATTCAATGCAGTACTGAGGATGTCCTCCAGCAGTCCTGACCAACATTTACCCCTCACCCAACACCATGAAAATAAATTAACTGGTCATTCATCTCCTTACTGTCTGCCATACCTTGCTGTCTGCAGATTTGTTGTCATATAACAACAACGAGTAGGCATCAAAAGTGATTCCTCAGCTGTGAAGCAGTTTGGAACGGTCTGAGGACACCTAAATGCAAGTCTTTCCTTCTTAGGAGAGATTTAATGGAATTTGAAACCTAAAATGGTACAAAGATTGGACTTATCTCCAAGGGATCAATTTGATTTGAATCAAACTATACTGTTTAGTTAGAATATATCAATCAAATGGCATTAACTTGATGACATAATTATCATTGCATGACAATAGTAAAAACACCCATTAAAAAAATTTAACTGCAAAAACAGTGTAAGGATTTTGCAATAATTTTGAAATTTCCTACAGTTCCGAAGAGTGATTTTTGATTAAAAGAATGCCTGGGTAATATACCTTTAATAATCCAGGGATCAAAATGGCTGTCAGACCTCGTGGCAGAAGACAAAAGACATTGAAAAGGCAGCTTGTGTGTGTCTGTGAAAAAAGGGTAATCAAAGATGGCTGCCCGACCTCGTGTCAGGACACAGACTGTGGATATATGAAAAGGGAAGATCAAAGATGGCTGACTAAACTGCCAATCAAAGGCAGTTCAGGGAGTTCCCCTCCCTGCAGAGACAATCGACAGAAACTGCTACTATGTTTACACAAAGGATTAACCACTTTTGACTGTGGTTTCAGTTTGACCACAGGACAATGACTTTTGTTTACACTAGCTTTCAAAGCTGTTTACTCAGCAATTATAGAAAGACATGCTTTTTTTCAAACCAAGACAGCTCCATTCAAACTCAGTACAATGAATGGGAATACATTCACAAACCCATCACGATAAATGGGTAATTCATCCAAACCCATCACAGACAATGGGGACAGTTTGGATCCCTTTTGTTCAGCCCAGATGCACCTGGATTTGGGCGGGAAGGTTTCTGTAGTGTATGTAACCGTTCCACCTTTAAGAGAACTATTTTAGGTGTTGCACTACTTTATCTTGGCTGCTGTATACTGTAATACCGGTGGTGACCACACCGGTATATAAGTGCTGTGTAATGAGTTTTTGGGCAGATCCGCCCTGACCTTCGAATAGTAAAGTCCTGTTAAAGTTTACTCTTGTGGTCTGTGTAGTCATTCGCTATATAACACACAGACTTTACAGTGGCGACGAGTTCGATCTTACCCTGCGGCAGCGATACATCCGAAGCAGTTAACGGGCGTCGAGAAGAGGCATCCGCCCTCGTCATTCTGCTGAGAGAAGACTCGAGTCTGCAGAGCAAGGAAGAAGGAAGAATTCTGACACGAAGCCTTCCATCAGCAATAGGCAGTGATCGTCCCTTCTATCACGGTGGTGAGTGAGCCGATCAGCCACGAGAAGCAAGTCGGCCACGTTGACTGTGAGTAGGGGAGAAAATAATAAAAAAAACAGAGGATATAAGGGCGGAGAACTTGACCACGACCGGGGAAAGGAGCTGGACAGAAGTCAGGGCCAGAGGCGCTGAGACTGGGGCAGCGTAGGGCATGGCAGCCGCGGTGCAGGCAAACGCAGCCGGGGTGAGAGACCGGGCTACAAGCGGGAACGCAGCCGGTGTGAGAGACCGGGCTACAAGCGGGAACGCAGCCGGTGTGAGAGACCGGGCTACAAGCGGGAACGCAGCCGGTGTGAGAGACCGGGCACAAGCGAGCTGGGAGACGCAACAGCGTCGAGAGACAGCTCGACCGCAACAGGGAAAAAGGCCGGGCACCTACCGAGGCCGTGAGGCGCTGTGACCGGGATCGTAAGGCGCGGGAGGTAATAATAAAAAAAAAAAACCCGCGGAGAACTCAGCCGCAGCCGGGGGAGGAAAGGACCGGACTGCGAGAAGGGCTGGGAGGCGCGATTGAAAACCGCTGAGGGAGAGACAGAGCCCGAGTGAGCGGGAGAGACAGAGCCCGAGAGAGCGAGCGAGACCGTGCGAGCGAGGGGGACTGAGCGAGCGAGGGAGAACGGGACCGAGCGAGATTCTGCCCAGCGGCTTACAGCAGTTTTCCGTAAAGGACCAAGAGCTGGAACTGTCCGCCGTCAACTGGTTGTCCCCAGCGCCCGGTTGCCCCTGTCGAGAAAGGGAACAAGGAACGCAATCAGCTGTTCTCGCGCTTTCAGAATAAACTGAAGCCGGCACGCAGGCTGCGAACCCCGAAAGCCAGCGGTCGTCGCCCGAGGACAAAGCTTTACCCCTCCCGCCAGAGGAAGAAATGCGGGAAGCCGCCACTTAGGCGGGGAAGAAGACAAGCACGGGAAACCGCCATTCTCGGAGGCGGGGAAGAAGGTAAGCGCGGGAATCCGCCATTTTTGAAAAAAAAAGTTAAAGAAAAATTTCGTTGTTGTTTCTCAGAAAGATTGTGAAGATGCCTAAGCGTGGTAACATCAACGATTTCGATTCCGATGTGGAAGATTGGGCCACGTATGTAGAACGCATCGAGATATATTGTAAGGCCAATAAAATAGCAAATGATGATAAAGCTCTAACCTTACTAAACTCAATGGGTGCGAAGGCATACGGGCTATTGATGCATCTTCTATCACCAGCTAAACCGGCGGATCAGGCTTTCGCTAATATTGTTGCTGTCCTGAAGGATCATTTGAACCCCACACCGCTGATGTTAGCGGAACGATTCAAATTTTATGCGAGAACGCAACTGAAAGAGGAAAGCAACGCGGAGTACTTGGTTGAACTGCGTAGACTAGTGAAATACTGTCAGTTTGGGGAAAATCTGACAGAGGCATTGAGAGACAAGTTCGTGTGCGGGTTGTCGAAGGAAGGAACACAAAAGCGACTGCTCGAAGAGAACGATCTTACACTTGATAAGGCTGTCCTTATTGCAGCATCGCACAAAGCCGCAGCGAGAGGCACTGCGGAAATGCAGCTGAAGGCAGCGGTACTCAGCGTGGATCAAATGACTTCGGGTACAACGAAATGTTATCGTTGTGGGAAGACAACACATGACCAGAACCAATGCTGGTTTAAAAACCAGGAATGTAGAAAATATGGCAAGCTTGGTCACATAGCTAAAGTATGCCGGTCAGGAAAGAAGACCAGCAACAAAAAAAAGTCACCGCAGGAAAAGTGCAGCAAGGTACACAAGGTGGCTGAGAAGAGTTCGGATGAACAGAATTCGGATTCAGACTCCAACAGCCAGGAACTGGGTAGTCTGAGAATTTACAATGTGAGTAAGGAAGCTGATCTACAAACTATCTGGGTCACGCTCAAAATAGCCGGACTCCAAGTGAAAATGGAATTGGACACAGGATCAGCCCTAACAGTCATAAACCGAAGGGACTACAAGCGGCTATTCTCACATATTCCCTTGAGAGATACCAAGATTGTATTGCAGACATACACGGGGCGAAGAGTATACCCCATCGGAAAGATAAAAGTCAAGGTGAGACACAAGGGCAAAGAACACCAAGGAATGGACTTATATGTACTACCTGAGGGAGGTCCACCACTTCTGGGACGGGAGTGGATCAGGAAAATAAATATGGACTGGCACTTCCTAAAAGCCATAAAGAGTGAGAACTCGGTGAAGACAATCAGCTCAGACTCTGGAACTGATGATGGTAAGACCAGCCCATGTGCAAAAGACAAGTCTAAAATGGACTTGCAGACTAATGTTGGAAAAACGAAGGAGTGCATAAATGCTTATGCTTCAGAGGAGAACAAAGTTTCAGAACAGAATTCCACTGAACAACAACAACATAGTTTGACAGAGAATTCTGAGTCTGTCCAGTCTACAGACATGCACATTTCTGAGGAACACCGGGCTCGAACTCAACACCATTTCAAACTACAACAGCAATTAGAACAAATGATTCGCCGTCTTGAGCAAGAGATGAATGCAACGAAAAAGTTCTTTGACACAGAGTGGGAGAATCTGGAAAGACAACAGAAGCAGCTGATGGAGAAAATGGAGCAGGAGCACACAAACCGTCTGCGTGAGGAGGCCAAACGAATCAAAGCTGATTCGGTTTCTGAAGGTGCGTGCTCTAATCTGGTGGAGCAAGATGTTCAGCAACTGAAGGCGCTTGTTAGCAGGTTACAGGCAGAAAAGGCTGATTTGGTTGCCATGAATTCCGAGCTCCTACTGAAGTTGGGTGCAGCATCACCGGATGATTCATTTGTTGAAATTCGAATGGTGGAGGCTGCGGATGATGGCGAATTAAAAGCAGCAAAGGAGCCCCAGTGCAAGGTTACAAACAGCCCTGCAGCTTATACGTCAAAAACACATGACGACGATACTGGGAAACGTCTGATGTCAGAAGAGATAACGGTCAGCCAACTCCTTCATATGTTGAGGGGCAAGACTCTGAAATGGGAAAAACTTGAACATGAGCTTCAATCTTCAAAGGAAAGGGGTTCGGAGCTCTCAAAAGTTATTGAAATAGCTGAGGTTGCAACACAGACTGAGAAGATTGCAGCAGAGCAGCCCTTGGATGCCAAAAGTACGCTGACTCACGTCAATGTAGAACAACAGAATGCTGAAACAGCTGCTCCAGTAGAGGGATTGAATAGTACGATCAATCAATCTCCGAATGAAGTTGAAGTATTGAAATCACGAATGAGGTCATTAGTAAAAGACTTGCAGGAAGCCCAGAAAAAGCTGGATGAAGCTGAACACATGAAGAAGTCTCTTCAGGAGAGATGTCTGGATTTGGAACAAAAGCTGGCTAACGTCCAGCTGGGCATGGAGGAAATAGAAGACCCTCTCGCTGGCTTAGCTCAGGACGACACCGATCATTACCATGACCTGTTGGACGACACCGAATATAACGATGACCTGTTCTGCCCAGCTTGTGGGGAAATCTTCCAAAGTGCAAAAACCATGAAGAATCACGAAAAGTCTAAGAAACACCGGGAGATGGTGGCGCTACTACGGCAACAGGAGGAAGAGGAGGAGGAACTGTGCATGCGGCTGGCAGTGGAGCCCAGAGAGTCTCCAAGAAGCAGGAAAGGAAAAGATGAAGCAGAAGAAGATGACCCATCTGAACCATTATCACCTCTACCAGGTCACGCACGTGGTCCCTCCGAACTGAGTCAAATCAGTTTGGAAGTAGAAAAACTTCCCAAGGTACTCAAGCTTTTAGAAGTCAACAATGCTGGTTCAGAAGTTACGAAAGTTCAAGCTGTTAAGTCCAGTGAAGGACTATTGGATGAGTCACCCCAGCAATGTGAACCGACTACACCACCGGGAACTGCTACACCACCGAGGCGTTGTCCGGACCGAGTCAGGAAGCGCAGGAGGCGCCTCCGCAGAGACTGAATCTGTGAACTGTTTTCCACAGAGACTGAATCTGTGAACTGTTTCCCGCAAAGACTACATCTGTGAACTGTTTTTACATGAAGTTGGATATATGTTATGATGTTATGTTTAATGGGGAATAGGTATATTGTAAGCTAAAAAGGGAGGATTGTAGTGTATGTAACCGTTCCACCTTTAAGAGAACTATTTTAGGTGTTGCACTGCTTTATCTTGGCTGCTGTATACTGTAATACCGGTGGTGACCACACAGGTATATAAGTGCTGTGTAATGAGTTATTGGGCAGATCCGCCCTGACCTTCGAATAGTAAAGTCCTGTTAAAGTTTACTCTTGTGGTCTGTGTAGTCATTCGCTATATAACACACAGACTTTACAGTTTCGGCCCCAATTGGGGTATAAGATAGCTTCTCAAGAAGCCATCTCTCTCTCTCTCTGCAGCCTCGCCTCCGTGCCCTCTACAACTCAGGAGCCCGCCCAAGGGAGTGGAACACCAGCAGTTATTTTTAAACACTGGGGTGTCTCCATCTTCAGGGTGGTAAAGAATCTAAAACCGCAAGGGCACGGGGCAGGCGTTCATTGGTGAGCATATAATTTTCTGGCCCATTACAAGGCAACTTAGAATCGGTATAGGGGTGGGAATTAAGGGGAACTTTGTTAGAACTGTAATTTTAGTCGATTTTCCCTCGTTGTGTCCGTTCTCTCCTCCCCTATTTAAGTAACAGTGTTGCACTAGCAGAGAAGGGCTGTAGTGAACACTGAGTTCTGTATTAAAAGAGCTGTATTTAAATAAAAGTGTTGCACTAAGCAGGGAAGTGCTGTAGTGAACATGAAGTGATTTGTAAGAAGTAAAGTGCTGTATTTGAGTAACAGTGTTACACTAGCAGAGAAGTGCTGTAGTGAACACTGAGTTCTGTATTAAAAGAGCTGTATTTAAATAAAAGTGTTGCACTAAGCAGGGAAGTGCTGTAGTGAACATTAAGTGATTTGTAAGAAGTAAAGTGCTGTATTTGAGTAACAGTGTTGCGCTAAGGAGAAAGGTGCTTCAGTGGACACTAAGTAGCTGTATTAAAGTGCTGTATTTAAGTAAAAGCCACTAAGCAGAGGTGCTGTAGTGAGCAAAGTGTACTGTATTAAAGGTGTGTTGCACTAGTTAAAGGTGCTGTATTTAAGTAAAGCCACTAAGCAAAAGAGTGCTGCAGTAAACGATAAGTGAACTGTGTTAAGCAAAAGTGCTGTACCAGGCATAGGTGTGTTGTATCGATTATTTTTAAGTTGTTTCTTTCTTTTGTTTCAATAAATACTGGTCTGTTTTGCACCCGAACCACGAGTCACGTTTTTCTGTCTACATCGCTACCGAATAAGTCCAGCAGTCAGAACCAGGAATAGGGGAGCGCTTCAAAACCACATGGGGGTCCCTGGAGCAGCTCAGAGGCTTCTGACTGGCCAGAGACAATAACCCCAACCCCGCTTATTAATTCCTACAACAGTTCCATTTTTGAAATGAATTTCATATTCACCAAGGTGCATTGTTACCATTTCCACTTTTGAACATTCAGGTCAGGTACTAAATGGGTTAGATAAATAGTAAAGCTGTCTCGACATTCCCCAACATACATTAATCACAACCTGAAAGTATCATCAGCTGCACCACTATGACACATACGAGCTATCCATTTGTTCCGTCTGACTGAGACTGCCAATTTAATACCATTCTGTGCCAACCAAAGAGCAGTTTTGTGCTGCATACCTAAATCTGCTGAAAGCAAGGTTAAGGCTATACAAATTTACTTCATTTTGGGCCCTTACAGATAAGAAAGAGGAGAATGTCATCCCATTCTTAATGAATTCAAGCCCAGTTCCTAGAGGTGAAAGTACAGAGTGGTAATGCACGGTGCCAAAAAATTCCTTGAAATTAGCTTCAAACAAAATATAGCAAAGTATACATAATATTGTTCAACATAATCTTTTCAACAGTTGCAAATGTTTTATTTATAAATTCATATTTCGTTTCAGTTAATCTTGTATGACAAAAATAAGGTAATCTCAGTTTATTTTCAATATTTTCATTATTGAATAAATTACCGTTGATTTATTTTTTATTCATTCATGGGATGTGGGCATCGCTGGCAAGGCCAACATTTATTATCCATCCCTACTTGAATATTTATGTGGCTAGTGGTGGTGAGCCGCCTTCTTCAACTGCTGCAGTCTGTGTAGTGAAGGTACTCCCACAGTGCTGTTAGGTAGGGAGCTCCAGGATTTTGACCCAGCGATGATGAAGGAACGGCGATATATTTCCAAGTCAGGATGGTGTGTAATTTGGAGGGGAACCTGCAAGTGGTGGTGTTCCCATGTGTCTGCACCCCTTGTTCTTTTAGATAGTAGATGTCGCGGGTTTGGGAGGTGCTGTCAAAGAAGCCTTGGTGGGTTGCTGTAGTGTATCTTGTAGATGGTACACACTGCAGACACGGTGCGCTGATGGTGGAGGCAGTGAATGTTTAATGTGGTGGATGAGGTGCCAATCAAGCGAGTTGCTTTGTCCTGGATGGTGTTGAGCTTCTTGAGTGTTGTTGAAGCTGCACTTATCCAGGCAAGTGGAGAGTATTCCATCACACTCCTCACTTGTGCCTTGTAGATGGTGGAAAGGCTTTGGGGAGTCAGGAGGTGAGTCACTCGCCGCAGAATACTCAGCCTCTGACCTGCTCTTGTAGCCACAGTATTTGTGTGGCTGGCCCAGTTGAGTTTCTGATCAATGGTAACCCCCAGGATGTTGATGGTGGGGGATTCAATGATGGTAATGCCATTGAATGTCAAGGGGACGAGCTTAGACTCTCGCTTGTTGCACATGAATAATTATACAGGAAAACAGTGATTAGAATTATATCTAATATGTTATAGTAGCTGTAAGATTGAGCTTGGATTTCATTTAACTACTAGAAAATGTTTAATTTTCCCTTAAGAAATGTTGATATCATCTAGTATTTGATACATAATAAAATATGGCTGTTGGGTGTAAAGGCACGTCACACAGGTGGAAGCATGTAGTTACTTTGAGAAAATTGTGTACCTTTTCAGCTATACTGTGCTGGAAAATATCACCAGCAATAAGTTAAAACATTCAGGTCTAGAAATTGATCTGCGTAGTGTCCATTTTTCAGGCACTATTCACTACTAAGGGCCCAAGACGGCGGGCAGGAAACATTTGCACATTTC
This sequence comes from Somniosus microcephalus, assembly GCF_052327205.1. NCBI lineage: Eukaryota > Metazoa > Chordata > Chondrichthyes > Squaliformes > Somniosidae > Somniosus > Somniosus microcephalus. Next base: position 130,654,338 of record NC_140996.1, read on the forward strand.
TGGCCAGAAATATGCAGTCCACCATAGTGGTTAAGGACAAACAAGAAGCATCCTTTACCCATGCTTGAATTAAGCATTAGGTTCTTTGCATATGCAAATAAGGTCCCTTCTCCAAGATTGGTTTGCTCTGAGGCACGCTATAAATAATCAGCATTAATGGATGACTCCCCTCCGCAACCCCAAGACTCCTGACCAGCACTCATATAATAAGTGTAAGAAGTCACACAAAATGACTTCTGAGATCTCGTGACCAAGGCTTGCAGTATTTTAAAAGCAAGACCCTGCAGAAGGCAGGCCCATTCAAAATCCTGAAACGAAACCTAACATGCATGGATCTGTGAAAGAGGGGGAGAAATTCGGTTGATAGCGCCACCGATTAACACCTAAAGAGGCCGAGAAGTGGGGCGCTAGCCAATTTCTGGGCGGGCGCAACTCGCCCCATAGTGAGCATGCATTTAGCGCCGGCTTAGCGCCCGCTCATGGGCGCAGGCTGATTATGACGTCATTTGAGTGTGCAACGCCTTTTGGGTGCCCCGGACCGGAAATTCAGTGGCGCCCCCCTCCGTAGCGCCTGGCGCTAATAGTGACAGCTTACCTGGGCCTTACCAAGTCGCTCTCGAGCTGGAGGAGCGTTATTTAAAGGGGACTGGTGTGGTTTAAAAGCGGCAGCCATTTTTGGATCACAGCTTCCTCGAGAGCTACAAAGAGTTGCTGAGCTGCACACTGAGAGCCATTTGACCACTGAGCCAGTGCAGGCAGACGATCTTCAGCCTTCTGACCATCACCTTGCTGTTGGTGAGCCTTGACAATGGGGAACCTTCCTGTGGGCACTTATTATGGGGGCTGCATTGGAGGGGAACGTCCTGCTGCTGAAATTCTGGAAAGGGCACTGAGACGCAGGGAGAGGGGGGCGGGCATGGCCAGATGGAGGAGGGCCAACAGACGTCGCCACAGCAGACCTTACGCTGGCAGGGTTATCCGACAGCAGTTTTCCTACATGAACATGCCGGAGGAGCAGTGTGTCAGGAGGCTGCGATTTAGAAAGGAGGTGGTGACTGAGCTGTGCCAGCTGCTTCAGCCAGACCTGCAGCCTCAGGTAAGATGCAGGACATCTCTGTCGGCGGCTGAGAAGATGGCTGCTGGCCTGAACTTCTACGCGAGCGGCTCTTCTCAGGCTGCGCGTCAGAGGCCGATCAGAAGTAGCTTCTAGACCCCTCTCACGGAATGCTTGCTGCCATTCCAAGAACAGGAATGGAACCGGTCTGATACCCCCAAGCCTGTGAAGGGCAAGATGCATGTAAATAGCAGGCATGGCCATTGTAAATGAAGAAAGTGTTTCATTACACAAAATGTGGTTCCTTCAAACATGAGAAAGCTATGGCAACAGAAAGGAAAATGAATACACTGACACATAACTGCCTCTCACACCCGGGAGACTGTCCAAAACATAAATCACATTCCGACCACCTTCCTTGGCCTTGATTCCACTGCGCCAACCAAAGCACCCAATGCCCCATCAGTGAGGCGTTCCGCCCTCTGCCTCACCCTTTCTATGTCTTGCTAGGCTGGTGCGCCACAGGTAGACTCCCATCACTTTGAAGGCCTACAAGGCAGTGAGTGTGTCTGGTGATGCCAATTGACCTGCCCCTTTAAGAGCTGGCCGGAGCCACTGTGTCTCAGGGAAAGTGATTATTGACAGCACCCTCGCTGTGCCCCGCTGCGGCGAAATTGGGTTGCGCCGCCGGGTTAGCGCCTTAAGAGTAGCGTGCAGCGCCTGATTTAGCGCCACAATCACCTTTAGCGGCGCTGCAACCCAATATCGCGCTAGGTGGCGCTAAATTGCGCTTGGCGCTAAACTTTGCGCATCGCCAGGACTAGCGCCCCAAACGCGGCTATACTGAACTTCTAGGCCTTTGTCCTTTTTTTTAAAGCCAGACAGCTAGGTAAACACAGAATATGCATTCTTCACCTTGGAACAGATCAAGTCAGGATGGCCCTAATCTTGAGGCCATTAACTTCTCACATAAATAATCGGTAACAGCTCACAGGTAGCTGCCGAGCCAGGAAAGATGATTAAATTTCATAAGTAACAAACAGCCAAGATATCGAAGCCATTAAACAAGGAGACAACCACCCCAGAAGTCGTTAAAGTAAATGACTGTAATCATTTTAGAAGAGCCCGCCAAAAGTTAGACAAAGAACTGACCTGATTTGGCGCGCAGATAAGGGGTGAAGAACCGAGTATAATTGTAGGCCCACCGGTAGCTCTCTCTCTCTTGCCTCTTGTCTCTCACTCTCTTGCTCGCTCCCGACACCGAAGACACCCATTACAACACCAGGGGCCAAACGGGGAGAAGAACGGAACCGAATTCGAGCACGCACAGGACACACAGGCCGCAAACGGGCAGACGAGACGAGACGAGACGAATGGTAAAACCGATAGGCAGAGAAGGGCAGCAAGAAGAAGCGTTGGGGGGCAAATGGCCTAGTTATAAGCTGGCGTTTGATGCTTGGACAGTAAAAGCCAAGTAAGAATAAACTGGCATTTGAAGCTTGGTTAGTAAAATCATATTAACGGTAAAAACCGCCAACCGAGCCCCAACTGCAGTAAACCCGTCGGTGACCAAACCGCCACCAGAAGAACAACCATTCCCGTGAGGTGAAGTACCCCACAAAAGACTCTTATCTAACGAAGGAAAGGAGGGGTACTTCGCGCAGACGACTCCATCGCCATGCCCTGTGACCACGTGGCGATGGCAGGCCCAAAGGACAACAAGAGCGAACCCCAAACACCATGACTGGCTTAATCGACAGGTTTCGAACCGTAAAAGATCCCCATTGGTGAGCATGAATTCCTGGCCCCTCATAGCTTAATCTAGTTAGGTATTGGGGGTGGGATAAGGATAAGGGGATTTGTAATGTGTTTGTTCCCTTGATGTGCCGTGTGTTCCCCATTCCCAAATAAGTGTAATTTTATATGCCTGTAATTATTTCAGTAATTCTCAGTAAGATTGTGTTTTATCGTGCCTTTAATAAAAATTGCGGTTTTCTTGCACCAAACCACTTGTCTACTCGATTTTCTGTATCGCCGCCTGTACCTAAGTCCGGTGTCTAGAACCCAGGGGTGTGGGAGTGATTCAAACTGCTCAGAGACAGTCAGGGGCAGAGCTGACTGGGCACACGCCACCCCCTACAGAAATGGCGACCGCAGCAGGACTCCGGCAACAGGGGTACAATGCAGTAGACAATGGTTCGGAAGAGCAAACCATAGTGGAGGAAAGAATTTCTGATTGTGTGTTCAGTAAGGTGAATATCACAAAGAAGTGGATCACCAATCTGTTAAAGGCTGGGCATCCGGTAGATACCGCAGCTAAGTGGACAGAAGGGAAGGAGCATTGCAGGCCCTGAATCAGGAAAGGGTACAATTTTGGGGGAACATAAGGCCAGGTTGGAATACCTACAGTGTCAGGTCAGCAAAGCCAAGAGTAATGAGTTGAGGTTGCGGGAAAAGAACGCCCGCCTAGCGAGACAAGTAAGAGAGCAGGAGGAGAAAGTAAAAGACGTAAAGGCAGCTTACAAGTTAGCGAGCAAACAGGGGTTTGAGGATGCAGATCATGGCCCCTGCAAGGAACAGATAGAGAATCTGAGCCTGGCCCTAAGGAAGGCAAAGGGCATGGTGTGCATCATAAGCCCGAAGGCAGGCCAGGCGGATTTTATAGGGAACAAGGGGAGAACGGTTCAGACACCACAGGTAGTGCCAAGGGACGACCCGGTTGAGGAACAGGAGGTCACACGACCACCACCCGTAGCATCAGGTTTTAGTGAGGTCTGGCAGCAAGGGGGGGGTGAGGTTAGGCGTAGAAGCGGAGGTGTAACAACCCCCGCAAGAGAGGCCGGAACCGGGACCGATGTGCCCAGCCCGGCATCGGAGGTTCGGCCCGCCCGTTAATGGCGAGGACGAGGGACCCCTCCAAAACCAGTTCGTATTACCCTACGGCACCCAACAGCTTGGGGCTATGGTGAGCCGTATCCCAAAGCTCACCGAAAAAGGGGACCCCTTGATCCACTTCAGGGAAGTAGAGCAGGCCGCCAGCGTCAATGACTGCGATGACACTGAGCAGGCCAAAATTCTGCTATTCTTTTTGGAGAGTATACTCCTCCAGTCGCTCTCTGACGAGTGTAAGAGGGGGCAGAGCGGGTATGAGGAGCTCAGGGATGAAGTTCTGGAGGCCATGGGGATGAATGAGGGAAGTCCTTTCTTCCGTGTGGAGAAGACAGTGCAACTCGCAGGGGAAGCCCCGCAGGCTTTTGCGGACAGGTTATGGCCGGTTTATAGGAGCGCCTGTCCTGGGGCACCTAATCGGGCATTCCTGAACCAGGGTCAGTTGGCCCACTGGCTCCGTTGCCTGGTGGCAAACAGCTTGCCACAGGTCCGGGCCAAGGCGGAAGTCTGGTTCGAGCCCAAGAATCCCCAGACCACCGAGCTCACGGTGATCAGACAGTTGACCCTAGCCTATAAGAACGGTAGGGGAACCGATGCACACCCACCCAAGGGGAAGGTGCATGAGGTAAAACCCAGACAGGGTAGGAAGAAGTGGCCTCAGGAAGGGAATAACCCTTCTAGCACTAAGCTTAACTGCTACGGGTGTGGGAAGGATGGACACTGGCGGAAGGAGTGCAAAAACCCTTGGAAAGATAACAAGGGAAAGAATTCCACAGCCCCGGCCCAAAAGGCAGAGGCAGGAATCCCTCCCGCCGCGGTCGAGTCATTTTGGACACCATGAGGTCCTTATTGACTGGCCACGGGAGAGTAGCAGCTGCTACCGGTGCTCTGACCCCATCAGCCCCATCCAACCCACAGCCCTGACTAGAGCCAGCGCAGCCTGTTTACCTGTGTTCCCTTCGGTACGCTGTATGGAAGAGACCCCTCGTGGAGATGGAGGTAGAAAAGGTGAAGGGGACCTATCTGTTGGACACGGGGGCATCATACACCGTGGTCCATTCAGCTAACCCCACCACCTCACCTCTATCTAGCGGGGTCCCATACAGGCAGAGAACAGGCCGGCTCATTTTCCATCCCGCTCGCCATTCGTTTAGGTACGCTCCGCTCTAAGTGGACCTGTATGCTGATGAAGTGGGAGCTGGAGGGTGGAAAAGGGATCCTGGGAGCCGACTTTATTGTAGGCCACGGGATCCTGGTCGATTTAAGAAACCATTGCCTATGGGGGGCAAGTACAGGAAAGGAAGGCGGAGTAGTAGTAATCCCAGGGAAAGAAGGGAAGGGGACCCTATGCACCATGAAGCCCAAAGAGGGTTATAACCTTGAGCTCATGGTCAGTAATACCCCAAAAGAGTTCCAGGCACTTGTGCAAGTCCACCTAGCCACATTTGCCACACATAAGCAGGACTGTGGGAGGGTCAACGGGTTTGAGGTCAGCGTAGACGGGGACCGCATGGCCCGACCACAGAAACAGTATAACTTCCCCAGGGAAGAGGAGCCAGACATGGAAGCAGCTATGTCCTCCTTAGTACAGCAGGGAGCCCTGAGACCGATAGCCACCCACGTAAACTCTCCAAAGTGGCCGGTTAGAAAGCCGGAAAATTCCTGGAGGGCCACGGTGGACTATCGGGTGCTCAACAGCTGCATCCCAGCCTGTGCACCCACGGTAGCAGCAGTTGCCGACCTGATAGGAAGTATCCCAGCATCCGCGACCACTTTCACGGTGCTGGATATTTCCAACGGGCTTTGCTCCATCCCTTTAAGGAGGGATTATCAGTACAAGTTTGCCTTTACTTTTAAAGGGCAACAGTACACCTGGAACTGTTTGCCTCAGGGCTTCCACAACAGCCCCATTATCTTCCACCAGTGCATGGCAAACAGCTTAAAGGATTTCAGCCAGCCCAGACAGTTGGTGCAGTACGTGGATGACCTGCTCCTCTTCAACGATTCGAGAGAGGCGCATGGCCCACTACTGGCCGAACTGCTGTAGCTGCTCAAGCAAAAGGGTTTTAAAGTAAACCCGAAGAAAGCGCAGATCGGACAGCAGGAGGTGAAATTCCTGGGCCTGACCGTACGTGCTGGGGAAAGGGCCATAGATAAAGCTAGAAGGGAAGCAGTACAAGAGTTACCAGTCCCCAACACAGTCACGGGTGTGAGGTCATTTCTAGGGCTAACCGGGTACTGCAGAGACTTTATTGAGGACTATGCAGCCACAGCAGCCCCTCTGCATCAACTCCTACATAAGGGAGTGGAGTGGGTTTGGGATGAGGGTTGCCAGGCAGCATTTGCCAGGCTCAAGAAAGACCTGCAGACCGCACCAGCTCTAAGGGGCCATAGATGGGGGAAAACATTTCTTCCTGGAGGTAGCAGCCAGCGGGGACAGCCTGAGTGCTGTGCTGCTCCAAGAGCGACATGGCAGGCTGAGGCCGGTGGTCTATGTAATGATATCAGCAAATAGTGATGGTATTTGCCTGTTTGATTATTATGCCTTACCAGCATATTTGCCTGTTTGATTATTTATGCCTTACCAGCAGAGGGCATGTGAGAGAGGCAGAGTAGTTTCGTTTTGGCTGGATCTCTAAGATGGTGTCTCCTGTAAAGCAGTTAACTTACTTGAACAAACTTTAGATTAAAAGACATACTCTTTCATCAATGTGTCATCATTGAACCCACGTAGAAAACAATACATGGTGTTAGAACAGGGATTGAAAGAGATGAAGAGGAAAAATCTGAAGTTAGCAACTCGACGAGACAGTGAACGGAGTTGTGGCAAGTAAGCTACCCAGCGAAATCAGCTCTTCACATATTAGCAAGCCAAAAGAGAACATCGTTACTTACCTTTGGAGAATAGCTAACGAAGTGAAAAATGGAAGGTTTATACCCACCGGCGAAGCTTCAGTTGACAGGTAATGTGGCTGAAAGTTGGAGGAGGTTCAAACAACATTTGGAGTTGTATTTAGCAGCAATCAGAGCTGACGAGAAAAGTGATAAAATGAAAGCGTCGGTGTTCTTACATGTCATGGGTGATGAAGCGCTGGAGGTGTATAATAACTTCACATTCGCTGCTGATGGAGACAAAATGAAGCTGGATAAAATAATGGAACAGTTTGAGGCCTACTGCATGCCTAAACGTAACGTGAATTTTGAGAGGCACAGATTTTTCACATGTGTACAGAAAACGGGAGAGACTATTGATCAGTATGTGACTGAACTGAGAAACAGAAGCAAAACATGTGAATTTGGGGGACTGACAGACTCGCTGATAAAAGACAGACTGGTGTGTGGTATTCCAGATAATGGTCTAAGGGAAAGACTGCTAAGAGAGCAAAATCTAGACCTGGGAAAAGCCATAGCACTGTGCAGGGCTACAGAGACTGTGAAGTCGCAGGCAAAGGAGCTGTTCAGTGACAGTAGCTGCAACGTGGATGCAGTGAGAAAGAACGGACACAAACCGTTTAACAAAAAGAGCGCCAATGTGAAAAAAGAGGCGTGGCCAGCAAACAAAAATGAAAGGGGCAATCGAAAGTCATGTAGTCGATGCGGTACACAGCATCCACCAAAAAAGTGTCCAGCATATGATAAAACATGCAATATTGCAACAAAAACAACCATTATGCCCGTTGCTGTAAGAACCAAGCGCAACAAAGCAAGGTCCATGCAGTAGATGAAAGCGAGATAGAGGAGTTCTATGTGGATGTTGTGTCTGAAAACAAAAAAGAAAAAAGAGACTGGATGTTGACACTAAAAGTGAATGACATACACATTCCATTTAAATTGGATACTGGAGCACAAGTTAATGTGATATCAGAGACTAATTTTAAGAAAATTAGACCCAAACCAAAGAAACATGGAACAAAAGTGAAAGTGACAGGATACTCAGGTACTGATATACCAGTGAAAGGAAAATGCATTGTCAAAGTAACACAAAAGGACAGAGAGCACACGCTAGCATTCATCATGGTGCCAAAGGATGTGCAGGCCATACTAGGCTTAATAGCCTGTGAGAGACTGAACCTGGTAAAGAGAGTCCTCGTTGTGGAAAGCGAAGGAGAGACAGTCTATGATGAACTCATGAAAGAGTACAATGACCTATTTCAGGGTCTAGGCTGCCTTCCAGGAGAACACACGATCAGAGTAGATAAAAGTATGCCAATGGTCATACATCCATGAAGAAAAGTTCCGTTTGCTCTTCAAAAGCAACTGAAGGCAGAGTTGGACAGGATGGAAAGCCTGAACGTGATTCAGAAGATAGATGAGCCAACTGAGTGGGTGAGTTCCCTCGTCGTTGTGGACAAAAAGAATGGAAAGCTCAGAATTTGCCTGGATCCAAGAGATCTAAACAGAGCAATAAAGAGAGAGCACTTCAAGCTTCCTACACGTGAGGAAATCATGTCACAGTTTGCAAATGCAAAGTATTTCAGCAAGTTAGATGCATCATCAGGATTTTGGCAGATGAAACTGGACGAGGCAAGTTCAAGACTGTGCATGTTCAACAGTCCATTTGGCAGATACATATTCCTAAGGTTACCATTTGGCATTGCCTCAGCTCCTGAAGTGTATCACAAAACTATCCATATGATCTATGAGCACCTGGAGGGAGTTGCTGCCTCGATGGATGACATCATAGTATGGGGAACCAGGAGAACTGAGCATGACGAGAGACTGAAAAAAGTGCTGGAAGCAACAAGGAAAACAAACCTGAAGCTGAATAGAGAGAAATGCCAGCTCGGGGTGACAGAACTGACATTCGTGGGAGATATCCTTAGCAGTGAGGGCATCAGACCAGATCCCAGAAAGGTGTCCACCATTGAGAATATGCCAAAGCCACAATGCAAAAAGGACGTGCAGAGGTTTAATGGAATGATCAACTACATGGGTAAATTAATATCCAACCTCTCAGAAAAGATGGCGCCACTGAGACGACTAACTGAAAAGAACATAGAATGGGAATGGAATCATGAGCATGAGAAGTCATGGAGCGATCTAAAGAAACTGCTCACAGAGGAACCAGTTCTGAGGTTTTATGACCCAGCGAGACCCATCAAGATATCATCAGATGCATCACAGAGTGGGCTCGGTGCCGTTCTTCTGCAAAAATATGATGACTGGCAACCTATTGCATATGCATCACGCTCAATGACAGACGCGGAGATGCGATATGCTCAAATAGAAAAGGAGCTGCTCAGCATCACATACGCCTGTGAAAGATTTCACCAGTTTGTGTCAGGACAAGCAATCAGTGTAGAGACTGACCATAAGCCCTTGATTGCATTGTTCCAAAAGCCACTAAATGGCTGTCCGCTTAGAATACAAAGAATGATGATCAGGCTGCAACGCTATACAATGAATGTTGCGTACACCCCGGGTAAGCTGCTGTATACAGCAGACACGTTGTCCAGAGCTGTTGACCCAAGAGAGCCCGCAAACACCAAAATGGATGAAGACGTGAACGCCTACGTGGACATGATCACAAGTGCACTGCCCATAGCAGATGCAAAAATGGAGCTCATAAAGACTGAGACAAACAAAGATGAAACACTGAGACGACTGAGGAAAAGCATCTTGGATGGATGGCCCAACATGAAGCAAGACTGCTCACCTGACATGGCAGAGTACTGGAACTGCAGGGCGGAACTATCAGTGGTCGAAGACATCATCTACAAAGGAAGTAAAATAGTTATCCCAAAGAGTCTGAGAAAAGAGATGCTAAAAAGGATCCATGGAGGACATCTGGGAATCGAAAAGTGTAAGAAAAGAGCATGAGAGGTGATGTACTGGCCACGAATCAACCAAGATGTGACAAATGAGGTGTCAAACTGCACAATATGCCTGAAATATCAAGCAAGCAATCCTGTAGAACCACTAAAGCCACACCCAGTGCCAGACAGACCTTACCAGAAGGTAGGCGCTGACCTATTCGTATGTCACGGGAAGGACTATCTTGTAGTCACAGACTATTACTCCCTGAGTCCAGAGGTTTGTAGACTGTACACCACCACTGCAGATGCTGTGATAACATGTATGAAAGCCATATTCTCCAGACATGGCGTGGCAAGCGAGGTCTTCACAGACAACGGACCCCAGTTTTACAATGCAAGTTTCCGACACTTTGCCAAAGAGTGGGACTTTGTCCACACAACGTCAAGTCCTCACTTTCCACAGTCCAATGGACTAGTGGAAAAATTGGTCCAGACAGTGAAAAGACTGATGTACAAAGCAAAAGACAGTGGAACTGACTTCTACCAGAGCATGCTTGTATATCGCACAACGCCGCTCGAGTGTGGTATGTCACCAGCCCAACTCCTTATGGGACGTCTGCTAAGGTCAAACCTATCCATCCCGGAGAACCTCCTGAAAACAAAAGAGGGGGAGAAAGTGAGGAAGTTCAAAGAACAACAGAAAGAAAAGCAAAAGTACTACTATGACAGAGGAACACAAAACCTACCTGAACTCCACACTGGTGACCAAGTAAGGTTCAAAGACAAAACAAACATATGGACTCAGAAGGAAACTGTCCTGAGTGAAGTCCAACCAAGATCATACACCATTCAGACAGATGAGGGTGCTGTTCTGCGAAGAAATCGTTGGGATCTTCTCATGGGACCAGCCACAGCAGGTCAAAAGACTGATACTGTTGAACAACCTGATCACACAGCTGAGAACCCATCATCTGAGGCAACAACTCAGATTCAAGGACAATCAATCAGAAAATCCTCAAGACACGTGAAGCCTCCTGAGAGACTCATTGAGCAAATTTAAGGACTCTTGTTATAGAAGGAAGTAATGTTATCTTATTCTCTCTTCAAGTTCTAGTGTATTTACATATTTCGTGTGAACACACAAAACAAGGTTAAAAAACCTTGATAATGATAATGATAATGTAAGTTCATTAAGTGTTACAGTTAAAATGCAGAGTAATACAAAGGAAACATGTTGTTAGATAAAAGTAAAATTCTTTTTTGTTTTAAGAAAGGGAGATGTAATGATATCAGCAAATAGTGATGGTATTTGCCTGTTTGATTATTATGCCTTACCAGCATATTTGCCTGTTTGATTATTTATGCCTTACCAGCAGAGGGCATGTGAGAGAGGCAGAGTAGTTTCGTTTTGGATGGATCTCTAAGATGGTGTCTCCTGTAAAGCAGTTAACTTACTTGAACACACTTTAGATTAAAAGACATAGGGCTAGAAATTCAGTTGGTTGCGCCAGCCGTTAGCGCCATAGGAGGAGTAGATGTCGAGCACTAGGCGCTTAGCGCCCGGGCGCAGCGCGATCTGTGCCTCGCCCCAACTTCAGTAGACATTTAGCACCGGCGCAAAGTCTTTGCGCGCGCTCAGCTGCGCGCGCAGATCATGACGTCATTTCCTCGTGCAACGCCCTTTGTGCGCCCCCAACCGGATCTTCAGTCGCGCCGGCCCATTGTGCGCCGGGCGGCCCTAGCGACTGTTGAGTGGAACGGTGCTCAGCCGATGCGGGCCGCGGGGAGCGCAAATTAAAGGGCACTTCACCTGCACTATAAAAGGCTGCCATTTTGCAGCACTCATTCTTGTGAAACGGATCTTTGGAGAGAGACCAAGGTAGAGAGCTTACTGCTTTGGCCCAACACTAGGACAGGTACTTCTGGCTTCAGGCCACAGCTTTGCAATTGTCTTTGCCTTCATTGATATCTCATTGTTTGCCAGCATATTATGGGGGCTGCAATGGGTGTCAATGCTGGCTTTCACAATTACATCCAAAGGGCTCACAGGCGCCGTGAGAGAGTGGCAGCCCTGGCTAGATGGAGAGGGGGCAACAGGTGTCGGCAAGGGAGGCTTTACCCACCCAGGGTATACCGCCAGCAATTCTCCTATCTCAACATGTCTGACGAGCAATGTGTTAGGAGGCTGCGATTCCGAAGTGAGGTGGTCACAGAGATCTGCCAGCTGCTTCAGAGAGATCTGCAGCCACAGCTGAGGTGCAGGACGTCTCTGTCGGTGGCAGTGAAGGTGACGGTGGCTCTCAACTTCTATGCCACCGGCTCCTTCCAATCCGCTGCAGGGGACATTGCCAACATCTCCCAGTTCGCCGTGCATTGCTGCATCCGCCAGGTGACCAATGCCCTTTTCAGAAGGAGACGTCAGTTCATCTCCTTCCCCATGACCCTGGACAAGCAGCAACAGCATGCAATGGGATTTGGAAGAATAGCGGGCTTCCCCATGGTGCAGGGCGCCATTGACTGCACGCATGTGGCTTTGCGGGCACCTGTGGAGAATGCCGAGGATTACCGCAACCGGAAGGGCTACCATTCGCTGAACGTGCAGCTGGTGTGTGACCACAGGCAGCTCATCCTAGCTGTCAATGCCCGCTTTCCAGGCAGCAGCCACGATGCCTTCATCCTGCGACAGACTACTGTGGCTGACATGTTCCAGGCACAGCCTCAGCCACGAGGATGGCTTATCGGGGACAAAGGCTATCCGTTGTGTACCTGGCTCATGACCCCGCTCCGCGCGCCCAGGACCCCTGCTGAAGAGGCATACAACGAGAGCCATCAAGCGACCAGGAACATCATCGAACAAACAATCGGCGTCCTGAAGCAACGGTTCCGCTGCCTGGATCGTTCCGGCGGAGCCCTGCAATATTCTCCGGAGCGAGTCTCCCATTTCGTGGTCGTTTGCTGCATGCTGCACAACCTGGCTATCCGCAGGACTCAGGCACTGCCACCACAGATTGGCGCACCACCTCAGGAGGAGGAGCAGGAGGAGCAGGAGGAGGAGGACCAGCACAGGAGGGAGGCACAAGGTCCAAGGGCCGCCCGTCGGCGGCTTATTGAACGTAGGTTCTAGGCCCCCTCTCAGGGAATGGCTTGTGCCAATGAAAGAAGATGAATGGAGCCGCTCCGCAAGCCCTCAGCCGGTCAAGGCAACAAAGACTTCAAAGTTCAAACATGGACAATCTGAATAAAGAAAATTGTTTATTTCACAAACTCTGTGCCCTTCCCGCATGACAAACAACAACAGAAAAACCCCCCAAAAAACAGTCAGACACATAACTGGCTCCCACAACCTGGAGAGGATGATCAAAACAGTGAAACAAAAATGACCGTGATCCTCGGCCTTCATAAAAAACAAACATAACATTTTCGGCCTTCATAAAAACCAAACACAACATCCTCGGCCTTCATAACAAACAAACACAACTGCCCACACATTCTACTTTTTGCCCCGCGAGGGCGATGCCTTCCGCATCTTTGTGTGGCCCCTGGCCGCCCTGCTGCTCCTCCTCAATGTGAGCCCAGTGGCTGCAGCAGGGCTGGGGGAAGGCTCCTGAGGGGCACATGGCGTGACGGCAGATGCCCTTGGGGGTCGGCCTGCATGAGCTCTGGCCCTCGAGGGGCCGGCTGGTGACTGCTGCAGCTGTGGCTGGGCGGCATCAGTCTGTCCAGCAGCTCGTGGCAGCTGCACTGGTGGAGCGGCAGTGGCGGATGCAGGAATGGGGGCAAGCTGGCTGATCGCAGGCGCTCGCTGGTCGCCTGATACAGTGGCACTCGCCCGGGCCAGCACTGCAGCATGCGCAGCAATCTGCTGAAGGACAGACCGCTGTGCTGCTGCAGAGCGGCGGGTGTCCTGGCGATGCCTGCCTGACGCAGTGAGTGTGGCAGCAGTTAGTGCCCGTGTTGCCCTGGTCTGTGACCGCATGAGACCAGCCAGTGGCTGGACGGCACGACTGAGCATTTGGATACTAGCTACCTGTGCTGCCCCGAATTCCTGCAGACTCCTGGCCTGTGCTGCCCCGAATTCCTGGACACTCTTAGCCAGTGACTCTATGGAGTCAGGCATCCGTGCCACTACCACCATGAGCTCAGTGTGCCTACGCTCAGAGTCGACGGCCATCTCCTCTAGGAGGCGCACCTCCTCTGCGCTGACCGTCGCAGGACTGGAGGCCGCACTCACCCTCTGGGGAGAAGGCCGCCGAGCTTCCCCACCCCTCCCGCGTTGCTGCAGGCCACTGGGCCCCGGAACTTGACTCTCCTCCGACCCTTCCCCCAGGCTCCCCTCCAGGGAAGCCGTGTCCCCTACATCGCCATGGGCTGGCGCGGCTGAGGGTGCCACTGATGGGCCGGCTTCCTCTTCCTCCTCCTCCTCTGCCGAGGGGCTGACACTGGCAGCTTGAGGGACCTCCTCCTCACCTGGCGAGTCACCATCTGAAAGCAGGAAGGCACAAGAGTAGCTTTAGAGTGAGGACAGGGCGTCAGAGAGGGAGGCATGAGTGGTGCCATTCACCGCATTGGTCGGACAGTGGCAAAGGATGTTGATCTGATGCGCAAGTGGAACGAGAGAGGTCCAAAAGGTGATGTCCTTACCATTGGTGCCCAGAACAGGTTCGGCATCTCCAGTGGCAACGGGGCCAATCACCCGGACTCCCATAATGCGCTCCATGCGCTGGTCGAGGTCGGTGAGCTCTTGGAGCTGAGGTCGGCCTCCCCCGGTCGCAATCTGGCTACGCTTGTTGTTAGCCAGCTTGGCCTGCAAGAGAAAGGACGGCCTTTAAGTACGGTGTGTAGCCCTGATCTTGTCTGCACTGCCTCCCGTGGTCGAATAGCTTGGACAGTGTGTAAAGTGCAGAATGTGCAATTGATGTTCATGCCAGTCCCATAGCTGCTGGATGAGGGCTGGCCATTAGGGCTTTCAGGTCCCTTTGTCCATAATGTGAGGTGCACATGCAAGGATGAGGAGGACACTGGAAAGGGTACTCACCCTGACAATCCGAGTGAGGTTGTTGAACTTCTTCCTGCATTGTACAGGATTCCTGGCAACCACGCTGTTGGATGTCACCCTGTTGGAGACATCCCTCCAGGCTTTGTGGTAGACGCTGGCCAGCGGCTTCTTGCCACTGTCACGAAACAAAACATGGCGTCTTCGCTCCACTGAGCTAACCAGCAGCCTCAGGTCACCTTCGCTGAAATGCTGCGCTCTCTCCCGGGCCTTCTGCATCGTCCTGGGCGGTAAAGAGTTGCAGCAGCAGTGCTCAGGCCTAGGTGGAGGGCTGCAGTGTCCAGGGCGTTGCAGGCAAACAAATCGACCCTTCCCCCTTTAAGAGCTGGCCGGAGCCAGCGTGTCTGCCGTCAATCAAAAAATCACCACACCTGCGCTGCGCCCGGCCTCGGCGGTATCACTCAGCACCGCCAGCTTAGCGCCTAAAGATAGTCGTGCATCGCCAGTTTTAGCGCAGCAGCAACCTCTTAGGGCGATGCTACTGAATATCGGCGAAGTGGCCTCGACTTTGAGCCGGGCGCAAACTTCAGCGGCCGCCCGACTTTACCGCCCCAAAAGTGGCTACACTGAATTTCTAGGCCATACTCTTTCATCAATGTGTCATCATTGAACCCACGTAGAAAACAATACAGTCTACTCCTCCAGGATACTCACGGATGTGGAGAAGAGCTACTCCAACTGTGAGAGGCAACTCTTGGCCACACATTGGGCTGTAAAATGATCGCTGATCTTCACAGGCACCTCTCCCATCACCCTCCTCGCCCATCACACACCCACCCAGATGCTCCTGGATGGGAGGATCAAGGATGGGACAGTGAGCAGTGCCCGCATTGCTCGCTGGACCCTGCTCCTCTCACAGATGGACCTGAAGGTGAAGGGCCTCTGCAAATCAAAGCTCGCAGCCAACCTGGTGTATCCTGGAACAGCCCATCGGTGTTCCATAGAAGGGATTTGGGAAGTGGACATAGGATTACAGGCCGGGATACACCCCACAGGCTGCAAAATCTATGTGGACGGCTCCAGCACGGTATCTGCTGGTGAGCGACTCACAGAGTGTGGAGTTTATGACCCAGCGGCAAACATTGCCCTGGCAATTAAGCTCCCCAGCACCATGAGCTCCCAGCAGGCTGAACTGTCGGGGGTAGTGTACATTGTTACACACCCCGAAATCTTCCCCACCCCATACACGATTTGCTCGGACAGCATGTTCACGTGCAATTCGTGTATGGAGTACCTGGTCATCTGGTCCCGCCGCGGATACACCTCCGCCGACGGGAGACCCCTCACAGTAAAACCCCTGCTGGAGAAAATCTTACCAGCAGTGGGGGAGGAAGGGGAGGTTTTCATCCAAAAGGTGAAAGCCCATTCCTCCACAGAACCCCGTAGTCAGGGCAACCAGCAGGCTGACATGCTAGCTAAGCAGGGTGCCCGCACAGGCACTTTCTGGGACCCATATAGGTCCAGACCCATAGCAGCAGTCAGGGGTAGGGATAGGACACAAGGGAGTGCAGGGGTAGCTTTAGCCCCAGAAATTAAGACGGTCTAAACCCAAGACCCCGTCCTCAAGGCAGTCCTCAGTGCAGTGACTGAGGGAAAAAGGGTAGAGGGTCCTTACGGTACAGCAGCCCTTTCTGTAAAAGAAGGCATGCTGTTTAGGGGAGAACAATGGGTAGCACCACAGCAGCACCGGAGGGTATTCCTTCAACTGGCCAATGAGGGTCCAGGAGCAGGGCATCCCGGGCCTGAGACCACCTGGCAGCGGGTGGAACAGGCGGGATGGTGGCCAGGACTCAGGGAAGATGTCTGCGAGTTCTGCGCCGGCTGTCTGGTGTGTGCTGCTAACAACCCTGACCCCCACAAAAGGAAGGTACCTATGGGACACATCAGGAGGTAGAGGGAACATGGCAGTCGATACAGGTCGACTACATCGGGCCCCTGCCCACCGCCCAGGGAGGTTATAAGTACTGCCTAGTCCTGGTAGATGTGTTCACAAAATGGGTAGAAGCCTTCCCCTGCAAAACAGCCACAGCGCTGGGTACAGCCAGGATCCTGGTCCGGGAGGTGTTCTCGTGATGGGGGCTACCACAGTATGTGGAGTCCGACCAAGGGAGTCACTTTACCGGGCAGGTAATGCAGAATCGGGTGACTGTCTGTGTGGAGTTTGCACATTCTCCCCGTGTTTGCGTGGGTTTTCTCCGGGTGCTCCGGTTTCCTCCCACAGTCCAAAGATGTGCGGGTTAGGTTGATTGGCCATGATAAATTGACCATTAGTGTTAGGGAGATTAAAACATGTGGGGTTACGGGGATAGGGTGGGATATGTGTTGGTGTAGGGGTTACGGGGATCGGGTGGGATATGTGTCGGTGCAGGCTCGATGGGCCGAAATGGCCTCTATCTGCACTGTGGGGTTTCTATTCTGTGATTCTGTGAATACCCTTATGCTGCTCGGCATCGAGGGGAAGTGGCACGTTGCACACAGCCCACAGTCCTCAGGGATTGTGGAAAGGAGGAGCAGGACCTTAAAGGAAAGGTTGAGGAAAGAGACGGTGGACTCACCTAGAAAATGGGCCGAGGTCCTAACGTTGGTCCTGATGGGGATCCGGGCCAGCCAGTCAAAATGCACGGGATACTCCCCGCACGAGCTGATGACTGGCAGGGTTATGTGGACCCCCACCCATGTACTAGCCCCGGTGCTCACAGAAGGTCAGCTCAGGGAGGTAAACCGGGACAGGTTCGCCCGAAACCTCTTCGAGCACCTTAAACAGGTCCACTGGCAGGCGGCTGGGAACATGGGAAAGCAGCATCGGAGTAACCGATTGCTGTTAGAACCCCGAAAACACCATGAGTGGGAAATAGGGGATCAGGTCATGGTGAGGAATTTTGCTCGGGTAGGAAGTCTGGAACCGTTATACATGGGGCCCTACAGCATTGTAGACAAGGCAAGCCCCATGGTATACGCGATTAAGATGCCTCGGTGCACCAAATGGTTCCATATTAATCAGTGTAAACTGTTTAAGCCTGAGAAGAGAGAACAGCCAGTTGGGGCAAGGTCTGAGGATAGAAATCCTCAGCCTGCAGCGGGAGCAAGTTCACAGAATGCACAGGCAGGCGCTGTGGCTTGTTTAAGGGGAGGGGCCATCCCACCCACCGCTTGGGACACTCCCCCACTCTTCTGGGATATCGATGAGGAGGGACCTGAGGGCGAAGACCCCGCCCCTGACCCAGGTTTAGAGGAGGAGGGACCCGAGGGCGAAGACCCCACCCCTGACCCAGGTTTAGAGGAGGAGGGACCCGAGGGCGAAGACCCCGCCCCTCACCCAGGTGTAGAGGAGGTGGGACCTGAGGGCAAAGACCCTGACCCGGCCCCAGGACTGGGGCCTGAGGGTGAGGACCCCCAGCCTGCAGCACCAGGCTGCGATGAGTTACCTGCCCCTAGCCCAGGTTCAGGAGAGGTAAAGCCTGAGGATGAAGATCCCCAGCCAGCGGTAGTGGTAAGTCCACAGATCACACTGGAGGGGGCAGTGGCTCGGGTTAAAGGCCCACCAGCCAGAAAAACCCCACCCGCCAAAGTCCTCAGAAGATACCCACGGACACCCCAACCAAGGAAACCGTGGTCACCAGCTCCCCATTTTAAAGGGACAGCCTCCCGAGTTAGGGGTAAGTCTAAGGACAGAGGTCCCCAGCTGGCAGCCACAGGTTGCGAGGGACCAAAAGTACAGGACAGTGCGGCCACACCGAAGGGAGAGGTGTGCCGTAGCCTGAATAGGGATTAGGCTGGCCGCCCAGAGACAGGTGGTGGATATACATAGTTTTGCAATTTAAGTGTGATATTGTTAAGTATGGATGTTTAGTTTAAGTTTGAAACAGGGTGATTGGTAATTTAAGTAGTAGTATTTTAAGAATGTTTGTATTTAAGTCGAGGTCGCGAGACTCGACTATGCTTCACTCAAGCCAAAGAATCTCCTTGGGACCTGGCTATATGCTCTTGTGTCTCTTTGCAGGTAGGGATTTCAGGATGAAGGGTGGCGTACTCCTACTCGCCCTGATAGGGATGAGCATTGGGAAGCGAGGTGACGTGGATGACTCCCACATCTATGGGTGCTCGGGAGAGAAAGCACCAGTTGTGACTGCTGGGAGCAGCGAACAAGGCGCGGAGGAGCTCGTCATCTATTCCCATGAGAGAAGATGGCCCAGGTGGCTGGTGTTAGATCCGTGTATCTTAATGTTGTGTCCTTCAATAATCAGACAACAGACTGCAGGGAATGATTCAACAGGTGTTTACTGAATGAGGGTTACTCTAGAACTAACTGTACAGATCACTACTCAGGGTTTATATACAGGTGTGGTCACTGCCGGTACTACAGTATACAGGAGCTGTAAAAAGTAGTTCTCTCCCTTAAGGTATATATACATTACATTACATACATTACAATTACTCCCCTTTTAGATTAACAGTACCATAATACTCATTTAACAATTAATATTTTTAATATACAATGTTATATGAAAATAGTCCATTCAGTTGATTCATCAGCTTCCAATGCTATTGTTTCTGAGGTAGATGCGACCTGTACGTCGGGTTCCTCACAAGGTACGTATGGCCGAGACATGGGGTTGACTCGTTCCTGTGACTCTAGGATCTGGCCAGCATGGCGTCTCACAATGTTCTCCCCAACATCCACTGTGTACATTAGTGGCCCCTGCCGTGTGCATATCGTTCCTGGTTGCCATTTCTCTGTTCAGTAGTCGCGGGCCAAGACTGGTTGCCCTACATTGAAGCTCCTTGTCGGCTTCTCATTGATGTGCTGGAATTGCTTACTCTCAACATCTCTTCGTACATTTGGTCTGAGCAAATCCAGACGAGATCTCAACCTTCGGTTAAAGAACATCATGGCCGGGGCCTGGTTGGTGACTGCATGTGTCGCATTTCTGTAAGCTAACAGGAAATTGTCCACCTTATGCTGCAGTGGAATGTCGTCATCGCACATGGCCTTTACTGCTTTTTTAAAGGTTTGTACGAACCTCTCAGCCAATCCATTTGTGGCTGGATGATACGGGGCGGATGTGTAATGCCTTACCCGATTCCTTTTCATAAATCATCGAAACTCTTCGGACACAAACTGGCAAGCCATTCCTGGCAAAAATGGTCCGTAGGACTGCAATAGTTTTCTCCGTGGTGGTGGAGGACATTTTGATGACCTCAAGCCATTTCGAGTGCGCATCCACGGCTATTAAAAACATTGAGTCCATGAATGGACCAGCAAAATCAATATGCACCCGTTGCCATGGAGATGAGGGCCACTCCCATGGGTGTAGAGGGGCCTGTGGTGGTGCATTTTGGACCTTCTGGCATCCTGAGCAGCTCTTTGTCAGGGCCTCGATTTGCTGATCGATCCCCGGCCACCACATATAAGCCCTAGCAAGGCTTTTCATTTTCACCCCTCCCAGATGACCTTCGTGAAGCTCATTGAGCACTCTCTCCCTTAACTTGGGTGGAATTACCACTCGGGATCCACACATCAAGGTCCCCTGGCATACTGACAGCTGTTCTCTTCTGGATGAGAATGCTGGCAACAGTGAGTCGCCATGTGCTGGCCATCCCTTCACCGTCAAATCATATACCCGAGACAGTGTCGGGTCATTTCGGGTCTCCTTCTCTATACCAGTGTTAGTTACCGGCAAGCATTCAATTATAGTCGAATGAAATATTTCGACAGGATCCACTGCTGGTGCTTCCTCCACAGTAGGCAGTGGCAGGCGTGATAGCCCATCAGCGTTTCCATGCTGCTTCGTGCCCTTATACTCGATTTCATATTGGTGCGCCCCTAGAAAAAGGGACCATCTTTGTAGCCGTTGCGCAGTCATCACCGGAACGCCCTTCTTTGGATTAAAGATGGAGACAAGTGGTTGGTGGTCAGTCAGCAAGGTGAACTTCTGCCCGTGCAGATAGTGATCGAACTTTTTCACTCCCCACACTAGGCTGAGGGCCTCCATGTCAATCTGGGCGTAATTACACTCGGCTGAGGTTAGTGATCGATACGCAAAGGCTATTGGCCTCTCTGAGCTGTCCGAAAATTTGTGCGACAGCACCGCTCCAATGCCGTAGGGTGACGCATCACATGCCAACCGAATTGGTAATGCTGGGTTGTAATGGGCCAATACCTCTTTCGATGTGATTAGTGTTTTGCTCTTCTGGAAAGCTAGTCTACATTCGTCACTCCACTTCCATGGCACCCCAGTTTGCAGTAGGGTGTTCAGTGGGTGTAGTATTGTAGACAAATTTGGCAAGAACTTATGGTAGTAGTTTACCAGCCCGAGGAACGACCTCAGTTGTGACACATTTTCCGGGACTGGAGCCTTGACTACTGCCTCAATCTTCTCTGGGGACTTATGTAACCCCTCTTTATTGATAACGTGGCCACAATACGAGATCTTTTTTCTAAAAAACTCGCATTTGGGGCGGTTAGCTCGGAGCCCATATTCCTGCAATCTAGTGAGCACCTGCTCCAGGTTGGCAAGGTGATCACTGTCATTTTCGCCCGTGACCAGGATGTCGTCCAAATAACACTGGGTCCCTGGGATCCCTTGCAGGACTTGTTCCATTGCCCTCTGCCAAATAGCCGGAGCTGATGCTACCCCGAATACCAGCCGGTTGTATTGGTAGAGACCTTTATGGGTGTTGATTGTGAGGTATTTTTTTGATGCTTCTTCTACCTCCATTTGCAGATACGCCTGGGCCAGATCAATCTTAGTGAAGCGTTTCCCTCCAGATGGCGAGGCGAAAATATCTTCAATCCGCGGAAGTGGATATTGTACGGTGTGAAGGACCGGGTTCACTGTTAACTTAAAGTCCCCACAGATGTGAACCTTCCTTGGTTCCCCAGGCGTGCTGCTCAATGACTTTTTCATCACAGGGACGATGGGTGTAGCCCACTCGCTCCAGTCTACCTTGGACAGTACACCTGAACATTCCAGACTCTCCAGCTCTGCTTCGACGCTTGCGTTTTCTTCAATTTTAATCATCGCTGTCATGCCTTTTACTGTTCCGAGTCCTTGCTGGAACACTTCTTTCGCATCAGTTAGGATCTTTGACAGTTGCCCAGGTGTGACGTCATCATCCTTTTTGTCAGCCACAGTCAGTGCCTGTATGGAATGCCAATCTAGCTGTTTCTTCCGGATCCATTCACGTCCTAGTGGTGGTGGTCCTCCATCTGGCTATACATATAGGTCCATTTTTGGTGTTTCCTTGCCGTTATATATAACGTTCACCTTTATTTTTCCTTTGGGGTAGACTTTTTGCCCCGTATACGTCTTCCAGACAATCATTGTATCTCTCAAGTGTATGTGTGAGAATAGCCGCTTGTAGTCCCTTCGGTTTATGACTGTTAGGGCTGATCCTGTGTCCAATTCCATTTTCACTTGGGCTCCTGCTATCTTGAGCGTGACCCAGATAGTTTGGTGATCCTCCGTTTTGATCACATTATGTAATTTCAGACAACCCAGCTCCTTGCTTCTGGAGTCTGTATCACTCTTCTGTTCATCTGAACTACTCTCCGTCACCTTATGTACCTTCTTGTACTTCTCCTGTGGAGATTTCTTGCTGCTGGTTTTCTTTCCCGACCTGCAGACTCTTGCTATGTGTCCTACTTTTCCACACTGTCTGCACACTTTGTCCTTGAACCAGCAATCATTATGGTCGTGTGTTGTTCTGCCGCAGCGATAGCACTTCACTGTTCCGTATGACATTTCATTTGTGCCATATTCTTGCGGTCTCCGTTGTATCTCTGCCGCGCCCCGTGCTGCTGCTTCGTGTGATACTGCAATGCTGAAAGCCTTGTCCAGCGTAAGATCCTTTTCTGATAGAAGCCGTTTCTGTGTTCCTTCACTTTGAAGCCCACATACAAACTTGTCCCTTAAAGTATCTGCTAGTCCCGTTCCAAACTGGCAGTGTTTCGATAGCTTGCACAGTTCCGTTAAATACTCAGCATTACTTTCATCTTTATGTTGGTTCCTTTTGTGAAACTTAAATCTTTCTGCTATCATCAGCGGTGTGGGGTTTAAGTGGTCCTGTAGGATTGACACTATGTGTTCAAAATCCTTTTCTACTGGCTTCTCTGGGGTTACTAGGTTTCGTAGTAAGCCATACGTTTTTGCACCCATTGAATTCAACAATACCAGTGCTTGATTGTCATCTGGCACTTCATTCGCCTTGCAGTATACTTCTATGCATTTGACATATCTCGTCCAATCTTCGACTTCATTGTCGAACGCTGTGATACTGCCACTCTTCGGCATTTTTGGGTGTGGTTAGACTGGCTTAAAATGGCGTCTCCCGCGCTTTCCTTTCTTCCCGGCTGCGGCTTAAAATGGCGTCTTCCGCGCTGCTGCCAACGCTGCTCTCGGCAGTCCTCATGGCAAATGGCGATGCCCTGTGGGTTTTGTGCGCTGCTCCTGCGCTGCTGCCAACGCCGTTCTCTGCAGTCCTCGTGGCAATGGCAGTGCCTCGCATTTTCCTGCGCGCCTCTCTCCCCCGTCGACGCTGCTCAGCCCTTGAACACCAGCTGCGCTCTGCTCTCTCTCGTCTCTCTCCCCCGTTGACGCCGCTCGGTCCTGAACACCGGCTGCGCCCTGTGTGCTCTGCCCTCTCTCTCTCCCCCATCGACGCTGCTCGCCCTTTTTCTGTGCCGCTCGGTTGGGCTCTAGCCCGCAGCTGTCTGGGAAGGGTCTGCGCAGTACCTGTTCCCAGCCCATTTTGCTGGACCACCGTGACTGGAAAGCCAAGCCTGGCTCTCGACAACCTCCCCTGCGATGCTCAAATCTCCGCTGGATGACTGGGCGGTTGCCCGTGGTCGATGCCCATGCTTCTGGACTCGACCTTCTTCCACTGTTCTCCAGGAGCGAATCCCTGGGAGGTGATGCAGAGTTGCAGGTAGGTTTGAATCTGCCTCGTCGCCAATGTTAGATCCGTGTATCTTAATGTTGTGTCCTTCAATAGTCAGACAACAGACTGCAGGGAATGATTCAACAGGTGTTTACTGAATGAGGGTTACTCTAGAACTAACTATACAGATCACTACTCAGGGTTTATATACAGGTGTGGTCACTGCCTGTACTACAGTATACAGGAGCTGTAAAAAGTAGTTCTCTCCCTTAAGGTATATACACATTACATACATTACAGTTGGGATCCAACTTCACCCGGTACTCCAGACAGACTGGGTTCACCTATGGGAAGGCCTCCTTCCCTGCCCCAGCGTACAGGTTGTGGCCTCACGGGTTGGGGTCACTGAGGGGAAACGTGTGTGCCTGACTTGTAAAGGGCAGGTTCCCCTGGGAAGGTGGTGGTGGCTCAGGAAGCTGAGCACAGACATGGGGGACCGTACAGCTGACTGGGAATGAATGGGGAACGACACCCACTGGATGGTCACAGGGACCCGAGGGGGGATGAGAGTATGCTGGGATAAGTGGTGGGAGTCGGAACAGGGAATTTATGTCTACATGTGGGGGTCACAGAAGGCCTGCCCCACAGGCATATCCATCATCTTCTCCGCATCATGGCAGGATAAGGGGAAGGGGGTGGAATGGGATTCCCACCTACACACCTGCATAGTCCCACGCTACCCAGCCCCAGTCAAAGGCACTGAGCTAGTGGCATGGGCCCGGAAGCCCCTGCCCATGACTCAGGCAGCAAGGACACACAGAGAGGTGTGCCCTGCCACCACTAAGGGACCAGGGAATGGGCTGGTACTAGTACCGGTGGAATAGGTGCTGTACCAGGGGGTACACTACGCGGTAGCTTCCGTGATCCTGTACCTCCTGAGTGGTGCCCCAAAGAGACAGAGCAGCTATACCAGGCTCTGTTGAAAGACATGTTTAGGAAGTTCTACGAGTTCGATTTTGCCAACATTCGATTTTGCCAACATAGATAAAACCGAACTGTACACCGCACACCATGAGTATTTTGGTAATGCGGGGAGACAAAGAAGGGGAGCCTGGAATGATGTTTTTACAGCGTTTAACACAGGGTCCTCTGTCATCAACAGTCTGGATGACATAGAATTGCAGACACAGATAAACGGTCTAAAAACACAATTGAGGAAAATCTTGATTGATGAAAATAAGGTAGTAGGCTCAGAGTTACATGAGGACGAAGCCATGACAGTCCATTCAAAAGAAATAATAGCTGAGCTGGAAAGACACGCCAAGACTGTAAATGCCCTCATAAGAGAGGACAGAAATGCTTCTGGCCAGGCTGCACAGAACGAGGTGTGCGTACTGTATGGGGCATGGTTGCTGGGCGATGGCCGCAGTAACCTGGAGGATTTAAAACAGGATTTAATCCCCTCCTGGATCAGCAACAAGCACCTCGCAGCCCTCCATCCATTTGAGAATGCATTAAGCCCGTGTCAACTCCAGCTAGCTTCTGGGGCCTACCCCGTCCCAGTAGATTGCGGACGATCCAACCACACCATCATGGGTATAGTAGTAACAATGCCGGTCATGGGTAGGACAGCCCGACCTGCACCGGTATACAGGGTAGAGAACATTGGAGTCATTCAAGGGGGTGCACACATCCGTTTCACGGCGGTCCCACCTTATGTCATAAAGTCGGAGCACACTGTGACAGGTACTGACCTCTCGGGGTGCCGGAGCCGGGGAGCACACATAATACTGTGTCCCCAGCACTTGAACGCCTATTCTAAACGACAGTGTGGGTTTAAAGCTGCTGGCGCGAAACCTATAAACTGTACCATGGAGGTAATGGCACAAGACCATGTTCCCCCACAGGTAGCATGCATAGGAGGTGGGACATATTGTGTCACCACAGGTGCGCCCCACTACCAGCATAGACAGCATAGCTGGTGTCCGGTAAGTAATAGCAGTTTCTGCTTTAAATCCGAGGCAGAAGTTCAAGTGGCCCAGGAACGGATTGTCCCCATTCCTGAACCCTCCACTGTTCACCTCACTGTAAAAGAGTATTTCACCAACCTGCAAAAGTATGTAGCGCAGTTCAGCTATGAAATCTCCCCTCTCCCAGAACACCTTACCAAAATACTCAAACAGTAATAGTCTCACAGAAACATTTCTACACTCTGGAGCAGAAGACAGTAGAGATAGGGGCCAAGATACTGGACATTGGAGTTCCACCCTGGTGGGACATTTTTGAAAATATAGATGTGGTGTATGTGCCTTTAAGAGCAATTATGGTGTATGTGCCTTTAAGAGCCCCAGGTGTGCGTAATGCCGGTAATTGCCACTTGGGCTATATAAGCCTGTGTATTGTGTATATCCTTTAGAAAAAAAACCCAGACTTGCTTAGTAAATACCTATGAACCAACTCCTGTCTTCAGTGTCTTTATCTACACACGGACACTACAGTGGCGACGAAGTGGAAACGGACTTACCTGCAATTCGGCAGCACCTCAAGGACATCGATTCCTCCAGCGCCCAGAAGACTCAAGGAAGTAATAGAAACTGTGGTTTCACCAGCTGGCCAAGCTGGTGACAGGTACTGCGCTAATCCTTCCTGGGCGTCAGGCTGGAGCTCCAGCGGCGGGCTCTACAGCTGAGACAGGCAGCGAAATCGGAGGCAAGCAATAACGGACTGGGAGGGTGCACTCGAGAGACGGCCAGCGCGGCAAGCAGGTCAGCATTTAGACCTCCGTCAGGAACGAGTCTCCAACAGTGAATAAACGGAAACCACAGTAAAACAGCAGTAGCAGCGGCGGGAAAGCGCGGGAAGCGCCATATCGTTGCTAAAGAGAGAAAAAAAAAAAGCGCGGGAAGCGCCATATCTTTTCTGAAATGCCTAAATCTGGTAATATTGAGGCTTTTGATGGCAAAATAGAAGATTGGACCACATACGTGGAAAGAGTAAAGGTTTATTGCACTGCAAATGGAATAACAGATGAAAAAAAAGCTTCCGTACTTCTGAACTTAATGGGCGCGAAGACATACGGGCTGTTACGAAATTTAATCACTCCAGCCAAACCAAAGGACAAGACTTTTAAAGAAATTGTTGATACCCTGCAGGAGCATTTAAACCCAACACCGCTGCTGATAGCGGAACGATTCAAGTTCTTCAAGAGAAATCAACACAAGAATGAAAGTAACGCTGATTACCTAACCGAATTAAGAAAGCTATCAAAGTACTGCCAATTCGGAGCAGGACTATCGGATTATCTTCGAGACAAATTTGTTTGCGGTCTCTTAAGTGAAGGAACACAAAAAAGACTGCTTTCTGAAAAAGATTTAACATTGGACAAAGCTTTCAGTATGGCTGTATCATACGAAGCAGCAGCAAAAGGAGCTGCAGAGATACAACAAGAGACACAGGACTTCGGCACCCATAAAATGACACAGGAGTTCGGAAGATGCTATCGCTGCGGCAGATCCACCCATAACCAGAGGGACTGCTGGTTCAAGGGCAAAGCATGCAGGCAATGTGGTAAGATTGGACACATTGCACGGGTATGCCAATCTGGACAAAATAAATCCACTGACAGAAAACAAAAAATCAATAAAGAAAAGTACAGGAAGGTACAAATGATGACGGACAATAGCTCCGAAGACCAGAATAGCGATAGCGACTCCGGAAACAAGAGACTAAGCTGTCTCAAATTACATAATGTACTTGCCAAAGAGGATTACCAAACCATTTGGGTTACCCTCACAATAGCAGGGTCCCCAGTTAAAATGGAGCTAGATACAGGATCAGCTCTAACCGTAATAAATCGACGAGATTACGAGAGGCTATTTTCGCATATACCTCTAAAAGACACATCCATTACCTTAAAAACATATACAGGGCAGAAAGTCTACCCCAAAGGAAAAATAAGGGTGCCTGTGGTGTACAACGGCAAAGAAATTCAAAAGTTGTATTTATACATTCTACAAGATGGTGGTCCACCGTTGTTGGGACGTGAATGGATAAGGAAGATACGTTTAGACTGGCACTCCATTCAGGCACTGACGGTGACCAGTAAGGAAAAAAACAATGATGACATCATACCTGAACGATTAAAAGACATCTTGGCCAACGCCAAAGAAGTGTTTCAAGAGAAACTAGGAACCTTGAAAGGCATCACCGCCTCAATAAAAGTGGAAGATACAGCAATTCCAAAAATTTTTAAGGCAAGACCGGTGCCATACGCAATACGTCTGGCAGTCGAGGCAGAGCTGAAGAATTTGGAAAAGGCAGGCGTATTATCCAAAATAGATTGGAGCGAATGGGCAACACCCATCGTTCCAGACATGAAAAAAACATTGAAAAATAACTCTGAGGAACAGAAAAAAATTCGCATCTGTGGGGACTTTAAGGTGACTGTAAACCCGGTCCTTCACACGGTACAGTATCCTCTTCCGAGGATAGAAGATATTTTCGCCTCACTATCCGGAGGGAAACGTTTCACAAAAATTGACTTGGCACAGGCATATCTGCAGATGGAGGTTGAGGAGACCTCTAAAAAGTATCTCACAATAAACACACACAAAGGCCTGTACCAGTACAATCGACTGGTTTTTGGAATAGCATCAGCTCCAGCTATCTGGCAAAGAGCTATGGAGCAAGTCCTGCAAGGGATTCCAGGGACTCAATGCTACCTGGACGACATCCTTATAACAGGAGAAAACGACAACGAGCTCCTTGCCAATTTGGAGCAGGTGCTCACTAGGCTGAAAGAACGGGGCCTATGAGCAAATCGCCCCAAGTGCGAATTTTTCCAAAATCAGATATCATATTGTGGCCACATAATTAATAAATGTAAGAAATCACACAACACCAGGTTATAGTCCAACAGCTTTATTTGAAATCACAAGCTTTCGGAGCGCTGCTCCTTCTTCAGGTGAAGTGGAGAAATGCATAAAGACACAGCTTATATAGTCGGAGAATCATGTCAGATGTTTACAGGTAACCTTTCCAACTGCCATTTATCACACCTCGGCAGAGAGATAATCACAGCAGTCAAAGGTGTGAATGGTGTCCAAACAGGTCAGTCAGGGAAACATTACATCAAAGAACAATGAGGTGGGGTCACAAGGGGTCAAATATTGCAGATGCTGGGGTCTGTATGAAAAACAAAAAAACAGACAAAAAACATTTTTTTTGGCTGGAAATCACAGCAGGTCCGGCCGCATCTGTGTAGAGAGAACAAGCCAATGTCGACTCGTGTCTGGATGACCCTGCATCAGGTGGGGTTACATGTAGCGTGACATGAACCCAAGATCTCGGTTAAGGCCGTCCTCATGGGTGCGGAACTTGGCTATCAGTTTCTGCTCGACGATTTTGCGTTGTCGTGTGTCTCGAAGGCCACCTTGGAGAATGCTTACCCGAAGATCGGAGGCTGAATGTCCTTGACTGCTGAAGTGTTCCCCGACTGGGAGGGAACACTCCTGCCTGGTGATTGTTGCACGGTGTCCGTTCATCCGTTGTCGCAGTGTCTGCATGGTCTCGCCGATGTACCATGCTCCGGGGCATCCTTTCCTGCAACGTATGAGGTAGACAACGTTGGCCGAGTCACATGAGTATGTACCATGTACCTGGTGGGTGGTGTCCTCACGTGTGATGATGGTATCTGTGTTGATGATCTGGCATGTCTTGCAGAGGTTGCTGTGGCAGAGTTGTGTGGTGTCGTGGTCGCTGTTCTCCTGGAAGCTGGGTAATTTGCTGCGAACGATGGTCTGTTTGAGGTTAGGCGGCTGTTTGAAAGCGAGCAGTGGAGGCGTGGGGATGGCCTTAGCGAGGTGTTCGTCGTCATCGATGACATGTTGAAGGCTGCGAAGAACATGGCGTAGTTTCTCCGCTCCGGGGAAGTACTGGACGACGAAGGGTACTCTGTTGGTTGTGTCCCGTGTTTGTCTTCTGAGGAGGTCTATGCGATTTTTCGCTGTGGCCCGTCGGAACTGTCGATCGACGAGTCGAGCGTCATATCCCATTCTTACAAGGGCGTCTTTCAGTGTCTGTAGGTGTCCATCGCGTTCCTCCTCGTCTGAGCAGATCCTGTGTATTCACAGGGCTTGTCCATAGGGGATGGCTTCTTTAACGTGGTTAGGGTGGAAGCTGGAGAAGTGAAGCATCGTGAGGTTGTCCGTGGGCTTGCAGTAGAGTGAAGTGCTGAGGTGTCCGTCTTTGATGGAGATTCGTGTGTCCAGGAATGAGACTGATTCTGAGGAGTAGTCCATGGTGAGTTTGATAGTGGGATGGAACTTGTTGATGTCATCGTGTAGTCTTTTCAGTGATTCTTCGCCGTGGGTCCATAGGAAGAAAATGTCGTCGATGTATCTGGTGTATAGCGTTGGTTGGAGATCCTGTGCAGCGAAGAAGTCTTGCTCGAACTTGTGCATGAAGATGTTTGCGTATTGGGGTGCGAATTTGGTCCCCATGGCTGTTCCGTGTGTTTGGGTAAAGAACTGGTTGTCGAAGGTGAAGACATTGTGGTCAAGGATGAAGCGGATGAGTTGTAGGATGGCGTCTGGAGATTGGCTGTTGTTGGTGTTGAGTACTGAGGCTGTCGCAGCGATGCCGTCATCGTGGGGGATACTGGTGTAGAGTGCCGAGACGTCCATCGTGGCGAGGAGTGTTCCTGGTTCAACTGGTCCGTGGGTGCTGAGCTTCTGTAAGAAGTCTGTAGTGTCGCGACAGAAGCTGGGGGTTCCCTGTACGATGGGTTTCAGGATGCCCTCGACATATCCAGAGAGGTTCTCACACAGGGT
The DNA here is from genome assembly GCF_052327205.1 of Somniosus microcephalus. Taxonomy (NCBI): domain Eukaryota; kingdom Metazoa; phylum Chordata; class Chondrichthyes; order Squaliformes; family Somniosidae; genus Somniosus; species Somniosus microcephalus. The sequence continues at coordinate 130,684,800 of NC_140996.1, forward strand.
TCCGTTGCCTGATGCGATAGGACGTCTAGGTGTGTTGGCTTTGTGTATCTTTGGGACAATGAGACAATCAATGATCCGGAACAGCAGACAGAGGGATCCGCAGTGCAGCGACCGAAGAAGAAAGAGTCAAATTGGACCCCTCCGGAGGGTCGCTGCCCTAAGCTTGACATGTATGCTCAAGCTGTCAGGAGATGCATCAATGCCAGATTCATCAGCCGCACTCACAAGACAGTCCAGAATGTCACCCGAGCACAACGCAACGCCATCCACGCTCTCAAGACCAACCGCAACATCGTCATCAAACCAGCAGACAAAGGAGGTGCCATCGTCATACAGAACAGAACGGACTATTGCAAAGAAGTATACCGACAACTGGACAACCAGGAACACTACAGACAGTTACCCGCAGATCCGACCAAAGAACACACCCGCCAACTCAACAGACTGATCAAAGCCTTTGATCCAGACCTTCAAAGCATCCTACATGCTCTCATCCCATGTACTCCCCGCGTACTCCTCATCCATTTTTAATCCGAAGAAGGGCGTTCCGGTGATGACTGCACAACGACTACAAAGATGGTCACTTTTTCGAGGGGCGCACCACTATGAGATTGAATATAAGGGCACGAAACAGCATGGAAATGCTGATGGGCTATCACGCCTGCCACTGCCTACTGGCGGAGGAAGCACCAGCAGTGGATCCTGTCGAAATATTCCATTCGACTACAGTTGAATACCTACCGGTAACTAACGCTTGTATCGAAAAGGAAACCCGAAATGACCCGACACTGTCTCGGGTATATGATTTGACGGTGAAGGGATGGCCAGCACATGGCGACTCACTGTTGCCAGCATTCTCGACAACGAGAGAACAGCTGTCAGTGTGTCGGGGGACCGTGATGTGTGGATCCCGAGTGGTAATTCCACCCAAGTTAACGGATAGAGTGCTCAATGTGCTTCATGAGGGTCATCTGGGAGGGGTAAAAATGAAAAGCCTTGCCAGGGCTTATGTGTGGTGGCCGGGAATCGATAAACAAATCGAGGACCTGACCAAGAGCTGCGCAGGATGCCAGAAAGTCAAAAATGCACCACCACAGGCCCCTCTACACCCATGGGAGTGGCCCTCATCTCCATGGCAACGGGTGCATATTGATTTTGCTGGTCCATTCATGGACTCAATGTTTTTAATAGCCGTGGATGCGCACTCGAAATGGCCTGAGGTCATCAAAATGTCCTCCACCACCACGGAGAAAACTATTGCAGTCCTACGGACCATTTTTGCCAGGAATGGCTTGCCAGAACAGATTTGCTCTGACAACGGACCAAAGTTTGTGTCCGAAGAGTTCCGGTGGTTCTTGAAAAAGAATGGGGTAAGGCATTACACATCCGCCCCGTATCATCCAGCCACAAATGGATTGGCTGAGAGGTTCGTACAAACCTTTAAGAAGGCAATAAAGGCTATGTACAATGACATCATTCCGCTGCAGCACAAGATGGACAATTTGCTGTTCGCCTACCGGAATGCGACACATGCAGTCACCAACCAGGCCCCAGCCATGATGTTCTTTAACGAAAGGTTAAGATCTCGCCTGGATTTGCTCAGACCAAACGTACGAAGAGATGTTGAGAGTAAGCAATTCCAGCACATCCATGAGAAGCCAACAAGGAGCTTCAATGTAGGGCAACCAGTCTTGGCCCGCGACTACCGAACAGAAAAATGGCAGCCAGGAACGATATGCACACAGCAGGGCCCACTAATGTACACAGTGGACGTTGGGGAGAGCATCGTGAGACGCCATGCTGACCAGATCCTAGAGTCACTGGAACAAGTCAACCCCATGCCTCGCCCATACGTACCTGGTGATGAACCCGACGTACAGGTCGCATCTACCCCAGAAACAGTAGCATCGGAAGCTGATGAACCAACTGACGACAGGGGGCCAGAATCGCCTCCGCACCAAGAGCAAGACACTCGAGAAAGGCACTATCCAGAAAGGATCAGGAAGCCTCCCCAGAGACTGAATATATAAATAGACTATTTTCAGCTAATGTTGCATGTTAAAAGTGTTAATTGTAATTAGTTTGATATTTAATTGTTAAATGAGTGTTATAGTACTGTTAATCTAAAAGGGGAGGAATTGTAATATATATACCTTTAAGGGGGGAACTATCTTTTACAGCTCATGTATACTGCAGTACCAGCAGTGACCACACCTGTATATAGCATTGAGTAGTAATCTGTACAGATCAGTTCCCGTGTGAGCCACGTTGAGTAAACATCTGTTGTACCGTTCTCCTGCAGTCTGTGTCTTATTATACACGGACACAACATTCCGCAGAATTAAGCACACCCAGCACCAGCGCAGATACGCACACCTCAGTGGGACCTTCGGGACATCGATTAGTGTTGTCAGCGTTTGTATCACACCTCACAGGTGAGCATCAGCAGGTGGTGGAGACAGGGACAGTAGTGGAGAGACCTCGGTGGAGTGCGCAGGACTCTCCTAGCTCTGCTCCGCTGCATGTGGACCCTGTGCCTCTGGGTCCATCCAGAAATAGAGCGGTGCTGGAACACAAGGAGCAGGTGCAGGAGTCTCTGACGGGTCTTGTCTCTAGGGTCACTGCGAGTGTGGAGGGGATGGATGAGTCCAACTCTAACCTGAGCAGTGCCATTAGGGTGGCAATGGCGCATATACGCAGCACCACGGAAAGGATGGCAACCTCTGTAGAAGGGCTGGCTACGGCCACGGAGGCAATAAGTCGCTGGAGTGAGGAAAACATGGTGAATATTCAGAATAGACTGACATCTCTGGAGGAGCAATAGGCAGCTATTGAACAGAGAAACCAGAGCTTCATGGAGGTCCTTTTGAATAGGACTGCCAGTGCAGATACGGGTCCCCATGGCTCCCCTGATGTGCAGCAAGGTGCTCTCAAGCCACTTGCAAGCGCTGAGGTGGACCTGATCCATGAGAGGGAAGTTGGTGGCAGACAACAAGGAAGTGGGGGCTTCTCTCCAAGCGCTTACACTTCCATGCCACTACGTAGCCCTCAGTCAGAGCCCCACCAGAGTCCGTACCCAACTGAGATGGGCGTCTCAGCCCCTGCACTGCCGCAGGAGGAGCAGATGTTTGGCGAGCCCTCACAGGCTCGTAAACCAAGAGGACGCCCACCAAAGGTGTCGAAGCAGGAGCAGCAGCAAAGTGAGCAAGGGACCTCCACTTCTGCTGAAGTCACAGGGGGAGCACCACATAGGAGCACATGTAAGAGGAAAATAAAGCACCATTAGTCACAGGGTTAGCCACTTGGGTGATTGTTTATGTGTATTGACGAAATGCCATCCCTGTTTGAAAGTATAAAAATGATTTAATGGCAAACTGTTGGCGTGATGGCATCTGTTATTTCGCCTTAGGCAGCTCCACATTGTGGGCACTGCCACACTTACATTGTCAGCTTGGTGGCCAGAGTGAAAGGAGGCCAGAGAGACATGTCCATTGTCTATCATGTCTTAAGATGGAGCCAAGGACATGTGCCAATATGGGCAACCTATGCAAACCTGGCAAGGATAAGTGCATTCCTTGCATCACGGGCAGCCATGTGCTCGCGTGTTGCCACTGCTGCTGGTCGATAGGCCAGTGCTCGGTCCTCCTCCTCCTCCTGCTCCTGCTCCTCCTTATCCTCCTCATTCTCCTCCTCCTCATCCTCATCCTCATCTGAGGAGGCTATGAACTGAGCCACTTGCTCATCAGGAAGCTGCAAGCCACGACGCTCTGCCATGTTATGCAGTGCACAGCAGACCACGACCATTCTGAAGACCCTGGCTGCTGAATACTGCAGGGCTCCACCTGATCTGTCAAGGCATCGGAATTGCATCTTCAACAAGCCAATGGTTTGAGTCATAGAATCATAGAGTCATAGAGTTATACAGCACAGAAAGAGGCCCTTCAGCCCATCGTGTCCGCGCTGGCCATCAAGCCCTGTCTAATCTAATCCCATTTTCCAGCATTTGGTCCGTAGCCTTGTATGCTATGGCATTTCAAGTGCTCATCCAAATGCTTCTTGAATGTTGTGAGGGTTCCTGCCTCTACCACCCTTTCAGGCAGTGAGCTCCAGATTCCAACCACCCTCTGGGTGAAAAAGTTTTTCCTCAAATCCCCTCTAAACCTCCTGCCCCTTACCTTGAATCTATGCCCCCTTGTTATTGACCCCTCTACTAAGAGGAGAAGTTCCTTTCTATCCACCCTATCTATGCCCCTCATAATTTTGTATACCTCAATCAGGTCCCCCCTCAGCCTTCTCTGCTCCAAGGAAAACAACCCCAGCCTGTCCAGACTTTCTTCATAGCTGAAGCGCTCCAGCCCAGGTAACATCCTGGTAAATCTCCTCTCCAAAGCAATCACATCCTTCCTATAGTGTGGCGACCAGAACTGCACACAGTACTCCAGCTGTGGCCTTACCAGCGTTTTGTACCGCTCCATCATAACCTCCCTGCTCTTATATTCTATGCCTTGGCTAATGAAGGCAAGTATCCCATATGCCTTTTTAACCACCTTATCCACCTGTTCTGCTGCCTTCAGGGATCTATGTACATGCACACCAAGGTCCCTCTGATCCTCTGTCTTTCCTAGGGTCTTACCATTCATTGTGTATTCCCTTGCCTTGTTAGTCCGTCCAAAATGCATCACCTCACACTTTTCAGGGTTAAATTCCATTTGCCACTGTTCCGCCCATCTGACCAACCCATCTATATCGTCCTGTAGCCTGAGGCTTCCTGCCTCGCTATTTACCACCCCACCAATTTTCGTGTCATCTGCAAACTTACTGATCATACCTTTTACATTCACATCCAAATCACTAATGTAGACCACAAACAGCAAGGGAACCAGCACCAATCCCTGCGGTACCCCACTGGACACAGGCTTCCAGTCACTAAGCCAGTTTTGGATCCAATGTGCCAAGGCACCCTGGATCCCATGGGCTCTTACCTTCCTGACCAGTCTCCTATGCGGGACTTTATCAAAAGCCTTACTGAAATCCATGTAAACCACATCCACTGCACTACCCTCATCCACACACCTAGTCACCCCCTCGAAAAATTCAATCAAATTGGTCAGACATGATCTTCCCTTGACAAAGCCATGCTGGCTATCCCTAATTAATCCCTGCCTTTCCAAGTGGAGACCAATTCTGTCCCTCAGAATTTTTTCCAATAATTTCCCTACCACTGATGTTAGGCTCACTGGCCTGTAATTCCCTGGTTTATCCCTACTACCCTTCTTGAATAATGGTACTACGTTAGCTGTTCTCCAGTCCTCTGGCACATCCCCTGTGGCCAGAGAGGTTCTGAAAATTTGTGTCAGAGCCCCTGCAATCTCCTCCTTTGCTCGATGATGGACCTGGTTGAAGTGTGGCTGGCGTTGTAGCACTCTTCAGCCTCGTTAGCTGAACTCCTTATCGGCATCGTTAGCCATCATAACACACTAGAGTTCCGCAGAATGAAAGCATCATGGCCACTACCACAGAACTTGGTGCAAACATGCATAATCTCCTTCTTCTGTTTACACACCAGCTGTACGTTGAGGGAGTGGAAGCCCTTGTGGTTGACAAAATAGCTGGGTTGTGATGGGGTGCCCTAAGGGCCACATGTGTGCAGTCTATGACGCCCTGCAACATTGGCAAGCCTGCCATATTTGCAAAGCCAACTGAACGTGCGATTATACTTGCTTGATCCCTTGAGAGGTGAATGTAATTATGGGCCTTTGCGAAAAGGGCATCGGTAACCTGCGTGATGTAACTGTGGGCGGCCAACTGGGAGATGCCGCTGATGTCTGCTGATGATCCCTGGAAGGAGCCTGAGGCAAAAAAGTGACTTTGACAGCCATTGGTAAGGGGTGTCCACCCGCTCCTCTGGGCTCCACGTGTTGGTGCAGCAGTCCGCAGATCTTTCCGACAACCTCTCGTGAAAGTCTCAGCCTCCTTTGGCACTGCTGCTCACTCATGTTGAGGTAGCTCATCATCTGTCTGTAAACCCTTTGTCAGGGGGCATATCCTGCGGCGAGGTGTCTCGATGCGCTGGCGCCTTCTGTCCTGTGCAGCACCAAATGGCTGAGCAGGAGGTTGGGGCTCCTGCTGCTGTTGCTGCTGAGCTGCCTGGTTCTGCTGCTGTCATGGCTGCTCCTCATCCGAATCTGAGGACCATGGTGAAAGGAAATAAATGGTTCCCATGCTGCTGGCAGATAACTCCGTTGGGGAAGTGCTCAGTCCAAGCGGGGAGAGGGTCTTCCAAGGAGGTCCCACAGTTGAGAGAAAGAAGCTGCAACACCTTCAACTTTGGTAAGCCTGCTAAAAGTGCTGAAAGACATTTTGAACCAAAGTTCTGCCACCTGCAACTAATCGCTGATGAAAGCTCCATTTTAATGGTGGAGCTGCAGCTGTGAGGAGGCCACCCACTTTTCAACCCGCCAGGTTTAGCTGGCATGGTTTAGAAGGGTCGTGGAACATGCTGAAAATGTGGAAAAATAACGAGGGCCTGTTAAAACAGGATTATAGAGGCTCTTAACTACTATTTAAGGCTCTTAACTACCTCTATGGGCTGCTAGAGGTGGGACTGAATCGCACCCATCAAAAATGCCTCCGGCAAAATTGCACAGAGGCGAATTGAAGGCAGGTTCCGAGCCCGCACTCAGTTTTTGCCATTTTGCCAACTGTCCCGCCTCCAAACCCGCCTCCTCGGTGTTGGGAAAATCGCCCCCTGTAGCTGTCATTGAGTGACTGGGGCATGGCTTTACTTGGAGTGGGACTGACATCCTGGATTTTCTGAATGGGAAGCTTTTGGAGGCAGGACTGCTGCTTGCTGTGTCTCAGTCCCGCCTCCATCAGCTCCTGCCAACCAACGGAAATTTCCCCTGATTGACCTTGTTAAGCCCACTCGATGGGCTCAACAGGCCAATTAGGGGGAAGTCAGTGACAGGGCATGTCAATGTATGACGTGTCATCTGTCAAGAATTTTTGAAAGAAGCTCTGTGAAGCTGTCAAACACTGACATTCTGTGTAGTTTGATGAGTCCTTGTTTTTGGCGCTCATCAAACCTTTCTACTTTGGCAGTTGTTGGATCGTAGGATGCAACAGCCAGTCTGTGATCTCTACAATGGAGATATCGGGGACTCCGTCTCCACAGTGGCTGAAGGCTGAAGGTAGAAACAAAGGTAAGTTAGCATTTTCTGACACTTTACACTCACCTCACATACTTACCACTCCACACTTGCACCCATCACTCACCTCTACATCGCACTTTCAGACCCCTCCTACCCCTGCAGACCTCCTGCTCACCTCCTACACCCCGGCGGGGTTCCCCCAGGTCGGGAAGCCCACACTTCAGCATGAAAAATGGGGATAATATTATTTTCTGCCTTTTAACTACCTGTTAACAGGCAGTTAATAGGTTTTAATCAGTTCCCGCCTCCAAGGAGACGGGACCCGGGGCAGGACGGCTTCCCACCTCCTGGCAAGAAGGCACAGAGGCGGGTTAGGGGCGGGTTTGCCACCCGCCCCCAAATTCTGCAACTTTCCCGGCAGTCCTGCCTCCATACCCGCCTCCTCGGGGCTGAGAAAATCCAGCCCCATGTCTGCATTTTATTTTTTTTAATTTGCTTTTATGGGATGTGGGCATCGCTGACAAGGCCAGCATTAATTGCCCATCCCTAATGCCCTTGAGAAGGTGGTGGTGAGCTGCCTTCTTGAACCGCTGTAGCCCGTGTGGTGAAGGTATTCCCACAGTGCTGTTAGGTAGGGTGGTGTGTGACTTGGAGGGGAACTTGGAGGTGGTGGTGTTCCCATGCACCTGCTGCCCTTGTCCTTCTAGGTAGAAGAGGTCTCGGGTTTGGTAGGTGCTGCCGAAGAAGCCTTGGCGAGTTGCTGCAGCGCATCTTATAGATGGTACACACTGCAGCCACGGTGCGCTGGTGGTGGTGGGAGTGAATGTTTAAGGTGGTGGATGGGGTGCCAATCAAGATGGCTGCTTTGTGTAAGGGGTTTTCTCCGACACTGGTCCCCTGTTACATACAGTTCTTGGATGTCAGGATTTATAAGAACCAAATACACACGGAACAGGGTTTTGGCTCAACCTTTGATTCATTCATTTATTGAACACACACACACACACACACAATTACCTCTCCAGTATAAATCCCTACGATTTATATTAGGATAACAATCCCAAAATACAAACCCCTACGCAAGGGTCATTTGCATTGACACAATATGACACAGTTAAACCCGTCCGCGATTTGACTGTTACATATAAAGTTACCCAGACTCAATCACAAAACCCTTATTGTGATCTGACTGAAACTTACAATTTACTCAGACTCAATCACAAAAGCCCCCTCTATTATTTGTCTGAAATATACAATCACCACTCTCGAACGGCTGTCTCCTGTTGATAGTAGGCCCGAATCTTTCTGCTTGCTGTTCTTCCAATGGCTTCCCACACCGACTCTCTTTCAAGTAAGTCTTCCTTTAAACCAAAACCAACTTGCAGTATCTTGAAACACATATCCTGGCCCCCTCCTGAGCATACGATGGCCGTTTGTCATGCGTATTGTCCATTGATTAGAGATACCTTTCTGATAATGCAATCTTCCCAAGGTGACTGCATATGCTAGTTGTTGATTTCTGTTAGCATTCGTATGCAAATGGTTCAAGGCCCGGCCCATTGTCTAGGCCTGCACCGATACTAGTTATTCTGGGGCCATGGCCTTCTTTAACAATATAACCCCTTAATATGCGAATGTTCTTGTTCAGAAGCATTCATATTTAAGATTGTCTGTGATCATTGATATCCAGTCTCTTGATGGTTCGTCTGCAATGTTTGAATTAACCCTTTATTGCCCATCTCTTTTTGCGGGCTGTGCAGTTCTGGGTTTTTATATTTCATAGTCCAATTTTTACCATTGGGGGGAGGAACGGATCCTACATTTGTTTTGGATGGTGTCAGCTCCTTGAGTGTTGTTGGAGCTGCACTCATCCAGGCAAGTGGAGAGTATTGCATCACACTCCTCACTTGTGCCTTGTAGATGGTGGAAAGGCTTTGGGGAGTCAGGGGGTGAGACACTCGCCACAGAATACCCAGCCTCTGACCTGCTCTTGTTGCCACAATATTTATGTGGCTGGTCCAGTTAAGTTTCTTGTCAATGGTGACCCCCAGGATGTTGATGGTGGGGGATTCGGTGATGGTAATGCCGTTGAATGTCAAGGGGAGGAGTTTAGACTCTCGCTTGTTGGAGATAGTCATTGCCTGGCACTTCTGTGGTGCAAATGTTACCTGCCAAGCCTGAATGTCATCCAGGTCTTGTTGCATGTGGACATGGACTGCTTCATTATATGAGGAGTTGTGAATGGTGCTGAATGCTGTGCAATCATCAGCGAACATCCCCATTTCTGACCATATGTTGGAGCGAAGGTCATTGATGAAGCAGCTGAAGATGGTTGGGCCTAGGACACTGCCCTGAGGAACTCCTGCAGTGATGTCCTGGGGCTGTGATGATTGACCTTCAACCACCACAACCATCTTACTTTGTGCTAGGTATGACTCCAGCCAGTGGAGCATTTTCCCCCCGATTCTCACTGACTTCAGTTTTACTAGGGCTCCTTGATGCCACACGTGGTCAAATGCTGCCTTGATGTCAAGGACAGTCACTCTCACCTCGCCTCTGGAATTCAGCTCCTTTGTCCATGTTTGGACCAAGGCTGTAATGAGGTCGGGAGCCGAGTGGTCTTGGCAGCACCCAAACTGGACATCAGTGAGCAGGTTATTGGTGAGTAAGTGCTGCTTGATAGCCCTGTTGATGACACCTTCCATCACTTTGCTGATGATTGAGAGTAGAAACATAGAAACATACAAATATAGAAGATAGGAGCAGGAGTAGGCCATTCGGCCCCTCAAGCCTGCTCCGCCATTCAATGAGATCATGGCTGATCATCCAAATTCAGTACGATAGCAAAATACTGCAGATGTTGGAAATCCGAAATAACAACAGAAAATGCTGGAAAAACTCAGCAAGTCAGGCAACATCCGTGGAGAGAAATTTGAGTTGACGTTTCGGGTTTGACCCTTCTTCAAAACTGGAGAGAAAAGGAACTAGATCGAAGGCAGGTGAAACAGCGATTTACTTGTACTTCTCGCAATCTAGTATACTGTATTCGCTGCTCACGATGCGGTCTCCTCTACATTGGGGAGGCCAAACGCAGATTGGGTGACCGCTTTGCGGAACACCTCCGTTCAGTCCGTAAGGGTGACCCCGAGCTTCCGGTCGCCTGTCATTTCAATTCACCGCTCCATTCCCACTCGGACCTCACCGTCCTTGGCCTCTTGTACTGTTCCACGGAAGCTCAACGTAAACTCGAGGAACAGCACCTCATCTTCCGATTAGGCACTCTGCAGCCTTCCGGTCTCAATATCGAGTTCAACAATTTCAGATCATAACCTCGGCCCCCATTTCATTTTCACTTATATTTTTCCACTCCTTTCCTTTCCCCCCCCCCCCCCCCCCTTTCCTTTTGTTTCTCTCTCACACCTGGCAGCTATCTTTTGCCCTGCCAGTACACTTTACACCTAATCACAGCCTATTACCATCTCGTCTAGCTTCTAATCTCTTTTACTTCTTTTGGTTCTTTTATTCTTTTGTCCGATCGCAGCCCTGCCTTCGATCTAGTTCCTTTTCTCTCCAGTTTTGAAGAAGGGTCAAACCCGAAACGTCAACTCAAATTTCTCTCCACGGATGTTGCCTGACTTGCTGAGTTTTTCCAGCATTTTCTGTTGTTAATCCAAATTCAGTACCCTGTCCCTGCTTTCTCCCCATATCCCTTGATCCCTTTAGCCTTAAGAAATATATCTAACTCCTTCTTGAATATATTTAATGAATTGGCCTCAACTGCCTTCTGTGGTTGAGAACTCCACAGGTTCACCACTCTCTGGGTGAAGAGATTCCTCCTCATCTCTGTCCTAAATGGCTTACCCCTTATCTTTAGACTGTGACCCCTGGTTCTGGACTCCCCTGCCATCGGGAACATCCTTCCTGCATCTAGTCTGTCTAGTCCTGTTAGAATTTTATAAGTTTCAATGAGATCCCCTCTCATTCTTCTAAACTCCAGGGAGTATAAGCCCAATCGACCCAATCTCTCCTCATACATCATTCCTGCCATCCCAGGTATCAGTCTGGTGAATCTTCGCTGCACTCCCTCCATGGCAAGTCCATCCTTCCTCAGATAAGATGACCAAAACTGCACACAATACTCAAGGCATGGTCTCACCAAGGCCTTGTACAACTGCAGCAAGACATCCTTGTTCCTGTACTCAAATCCTCTCGCTACAAAGGCAAACATACCATTTGCCTTCTTAACTGCCTGCTGCACCTGCATGCTTACCTTCAGCGACTGGTGCACAAGGACACCCAGGTCTTGTTGCACTTCCCCTTCTGCCAATCTATTGCCGTTCAGATAATAATCTGTCTTCCTGTTTTTGCCACCAAAGTGGATAACCTTGCAATTATCCACATTATACTGCATCTGCCATGTAGCTGCCCAACCACCCAACCTGTCCAAATCATAATGGAGTTTCTCGGCATCCTCCTCACAGCACATATGCCCACCCAGCTTTGTGTCGTCTGCAAACTTGGAGATATTACATCTTGTTCCCTCATCTAGATCATTAATATATATTGTGAATAGCTGGGGTCCTAGGACCGAAACCTGCGGTACCCCACTAGTCACTGCCTGCCACTCGGAAAAAGACCCGTTTATTCCAACTCTTTGCTTCCTGTCTGCCAACCAGTTCTCTATCCAAGTCAGTACCTTGCCGCCAGTCCCTTGTGCTTTAACTTTACACGCTAATCTCTTATGCGGGACCTTATCGAAAGCCTTCTGAAAGTCCAAATACACCACATCCACTGGTTCTCCCTTATCTATTCTGCCAGTTACATCCTCAAAAAATTCCAGTAGATTAGTCAAGCACGATTTACATTTTGTAAATCCATGTTGAGTTTGTCCGATCCTGTCACTGTTTTCCAAGTGCTCTGCTATTACATCTTTTACTAGCTGAAGTGCCCGGCGGTGCCGAGGCTTTTTCGAGGGCATGTTGTTGTTGGAAGAGAGAGAGAGAGAGCGACTGGGGGGAAGAGAGAGAGCGACTGGGGGGAAGAGAGAGAGCGACTGGGGGGAAGATAGAGAGCGACTGGGGGGAAGAGAGGGAGGGGAGGGGTGGGGGGAAGAGAGGGAGGGGAGGGAGGGCGGGGGGGAGGAGAGGGGGAGGGGGAGGGCGGGGAAGGGAGGGAGGGGGAGGGCGGGGAAGGGAGGGCGGGGGGAGGGAGGGGGTGAAGGAAGGGAGGGAGGGGGGAAGGGAGGGCAGGGGAGGGGAAGGGAGGGCGGGGGGGAGGGGAGGGAGGGGAAGGGAGGGCGGGGAAGGGCAGGGGAGGGGAGGGGGGGATGGAGGGCGGGGGGGAGGGAGGGGAGGGAGGGCGGCGGGCGCCCCCCCCCCGAGGGTCGCGCCCCCCCCCCCCCGGAGGTGAAGACCGCCGATTGCGCGCGCAGCAGGAGCTGAGACGCGGCGTCTCTCTCGGCCGGCGTGCCCGGTTGCCAGGGCAACCGTGACGCTGACCAAGCCAGAGAGAGAGACGCCGCGTCTCAGCTGCTCCTGCTGCGCGCGCGGCCCCCCCCCCCGAGGGTCGCGGCCCCCCCCGAGGGTCGCGGCCGCCACCCCCCCCCCCCCCCCCCGAGGTGAAGACCGCCGATTGCGCCCGTTGCCAGGGTAACGCTGGACGCTCAGCAAGCCCCGGCAGAGAGAGACGTCTCAGCTCCTGCTGCGCGCGCACCCTAGCGGCGCTGGGCTGAGGCTCGGCCCTCCAGCCTTCGAGTGGGGCCGGGAGGTGCCTAGCTCGGGCGTGGGTGCGGAGGAGACGCACCTGGAAAAACGGGGAAAGGTAGGAAAATTAATGAGATTAGATAAGTTAATTACTTTCTAAATCATTTTTTAAAAAAACAATATGTGTTTTAAAAGCAACGTTTTTTTTTAAGACGCAGAAAGCGGGAAAAAGAAAGGAAAAGTTTGGAATCTAGATGGCGGCGACTCACCTCGGTTCAGAACGATAAAGCCCGGCCACACGCGCACCGATTGGCCCGGCGGCACACACCAGCAACCCGGCGTACGATTGGTCGAGCTCGAGGTCACTCTGTCGCTAATGAGCGGATAATGAGATGCTAATGAGCAGAATGTTGAAGGTTTTTGGGATACCGCGGGCGCAATTTTAGCCCGGTCGAAACGTAAATATGCTTAAAACCGTCTCGGAAGCGTAAGCTTTCTTTGGAGTTAACGTGCGCGTAGGTACGCCCTGTAACTTTCGAGTGCATACCCGCAACGCACACGCGATGACAGACAGATAGACAGATAGACAGAATGACAGAAGTACCGATTTATATATATAGATAATGGACTCTAGCATTTTCCCCACTACCGATGTCAGGCTTACCTGTCTATAATTTCCCATTTTCTCTCTACCACCTTTTTTGAATAGTGGGGTAACATTAGCTGCCCTCCAATCCATGGGAACTGTTCCAGAGTCTATAGAATTTTGGAAGGTGACCAGCAATGTATCTACTATTTCTAGGGACACTTCCTTAAATACCCTAGGATGTAGATTATCAGGCCCTGGGGATTTATCAGCCTTCAATCCCATCAATTTCCCTAACACCATTTCCCTACAAATACTGATTTCATTCAGTTCCTCCCTCTCATTAGACCCTATGTTCCCCGACATCTCTGGGAGGTTATTTGTGTCCTCCTTTGTGAAGACGGAACCAAAGTATGTATTTAATTGGTCTACCAATTCTTTGTTCCCCATTATAAATTCCCCTGATTCTGACTGCAAGGGACCTACGCTTGACTTCACCAATCTTTTTCTCTTCACATATCTATATAGAAGCTTTTACAGTCAGTTTTTATGTTCCGTGCAAGCTTACTCTCATACTCTATTTTCCCCCTCTTAATTAATCCCTTTGTCCTCCTTTGCTGAATCCTAAACTGCTCCCAATCCTCAGGGTTGCTTCTTTTTCTGGCCAATTTATATGTCCTCTCCTTGGATCTTATGCTATCCCTAATTTCCCTTGTTAGCCACGGTTGAGTCACCTTTTTTGCTTTATTTTTATGCCAAGCAGGGATGAATAAATTCTGTAGTTCATCCATGCGATCTTTAAATGTTTGCCATTGCCTATCCACTGTCAACCCTTTAAGTAATGTTCCCCAATCCATCCTACCGAACTCACGCCTCATACCATCATAGCTTCCTTTATTTAAATTCAGGACCCTAGTCTCTGAGTCAAATAATTCACTCTCCATCTTAATGAAGAATTCTATCATATTATGATCGCTCCGCCCCAAGGGGCCTCGCACAACAAGATTGCTAATTAATCCTTTCTCATTACATAATACCCAGTCTAAGATGGCCTGAACTCCAGTTGATTCCTCGACATATTGGTCCAGGAAACCATCCCGTATGCACTCCAGGAATTCCTCCTCCACAGTATTGTTACTAATTTGGTTAGCCCAATCTATATGTAGATAAAGTCACCCATGATAACTGCTGTGCCCTTATTGCATGCATCTTTAATTTCCCATTTAATGCCATCCCCAACCTTAGCATTACTGTTTGGGGGTCTGTATACAACTCCCACTAACGTTTTCTGCCCCTTGGTATTTCTCAGCTCTACCCATACAGATTCCACATCATCAGAGCTAATATCTTTCCTTACTATTGTGTTAATCTCCTCTTTAACCAGCAGTGCTACCACACCTCCTTTTCCTTTTTGCCTGCCTTTCCTGAATATTGAATACCCCTGGATGTTGAGTTCCCAGCCTTGGTCACCCTGGAGCCATGTTTCTGTAATCCCAATCGCATCATAGACTGAAGGGGCGGCAATTGGCCGGGATGGATTTGTCCTGCTTTTTGTGGACAGGACATACCTGGGCAGTTTTCCACATTGTCGGATAAAGGCCAGTGTTGTAGCTGTGTTATGGCTTCACTCACTTTCCATCTTGCATTTCTTGAGGGTTTTTCACACAAATGGGGAGAAGTGACAAAATGTTCCATTAGGTGTTCCACCTGTGGCCTGAGTTTGGGATAATTGGGTCTCATACTAGTAAGAAATGACTGTAGTGTAAACACGGTAATTTCTGGGGTAATTACTTAGGACCTTTTACAGCTTTAATTGCTTTATGGCCTTTAGCTCTGAAGATTGTGGGCTAAAAATTGAGTCACACCCCCTGGGGCTACTTTTAGTGCCCCAGAAAAATTAGCACCCCCGTTACGGAAACCCCACTGCGGCACATCGCGCCACGGTATTGCATGCATTCCTCCCCTTCTTAAAAGCTGGCCCCTAGGGGATCGGGAGTGCTGGCAAAAGAGACCAGCACTCAAGAGAAGTGCTGGGCTCATGGAGCGCAGCCAGCACTCTGCGGGGGTCGGGGGGGGGGGGCCGAACGGGTAAGGAGGCCGGGGATGGGAGCGGAGGCAGGTGCTGACAGGCAGCCAGCAACAGAAATGGCTACCCGGCACCTCGCCTTTAAATAGTGCCTCCTCGGCTGCAGGTAGGCCCATCTGACCACATTGGACATAGCATCCAGCGGTAAGTTAGGGGGCACTACTGACGATCACAGCTGGGGCGTGAGTGGGGTGCTGAATTTCACAGGAGGCATTGGTGACACCGCGCCCAGGCGCTAGTGGCTTTGAGGGCGCTAACGGGAGGCGCAAAGCAACTGGATTTCTCCCCCCCATATGTCCAAATAATCTTGGAATTTCCATGGGCAGAAGCTTGGGTGATAGTTTGAATTCGTTTTGGTGCTGTTAGCTAAAAGCCTTTCCCCAGCATTCAGTTCAGTAGCTGAACTCCATTTTGTGTGGTCAGCTTTCCAGATAAAACTCCATTTTAGAAACATTTTAGGGCATTTCACCTTTGAACCTCGAATGCACCCTTTGGACAATTTATGGGGCACTGTCCCTACAATGGCAGAATCACCTCTTTTTATTACTAATTTGCTTTCCTTCTCCTCCTCCTCCCCTGAAGGCTGAACATATATGGGTGATGAAGTTATAAGTGCAAGTTTTTTTCATGATGAATTAAATAAAATACTCACACTTGAATAAGTGCATACAGTCTGTTTATGTTACTGCCCCAATTATAAGCTTTCATATCCAACTGGGCAAGATTCCATGGGTGCTGGTTGTCTTCATCACTCATGTGTAAACCTTAACAGTGAGTGCTCACATCACAACCAAGCCCTCACCCAATATCTGCATATGTGACATCTACATATCAGCAAAAGTTGCAGGATAGCAATAACAAGCAGGAACCCTGGCTGAATATCTCCTGCCTATCTCAGGGATATGCCTACTCTTATACTGGCTCAGATTAGCTAATTCAAAACAGACTGGGAATCAAACCTGGGATCTTGTGGCCTGTATGGTTGCAACCTGCAAGTACCAAATGAGTAAACAAGGGAACTAAGACTAGAAACTAGAAATTGCTGTCAGTGATAATAATGGAAAAATATTTAATTAATTCATCTGACCATTCTCTGCCTGTTATCATATAACTAAAGCAAACGGGTAATTTATCGCTGATAGCAATTGCTGCCCAATAATATTTTTTTGATGTTTTAGTTAAGGCAGATCTCCAAATTCAGTGTTCCTCACAATTTCCCACCCTAAAACACCTTCGAATAACGACTCCACCTTACATACGGCAACTTAGTAGGAAATGAATGGAGTATTTCTTGTCAAAAAACAAGAGATGGCAGGTCTCATAAGGTAAGCTTTGCTGATGACAAATGCGTGTGTGTCTTAATGTCAATTACAAACCTGAAAGAGATTATCAGAGGCAAGTATTTCAATCCCAGGGGACATGTACCAGTGTTCCACACAACTGAAACGCCAGTTGAATTTTACTCTGATGTGTGATGTTCTATTTATTTGGTAGTTGGGATTTCCAAAACATAAAATCAATATGTTGCTTAAAAAGAAAAGAAAACACTTTACATTTGGCAACTTAAAGAGACATACAAAATGTGTTTCTCATCTCTTTTTCGTTAAGCTTGAAGTAGAAATTTTAAAAAGGCTCTAATTTTCTTTCGACTGCAGTACCTCTCTGAATGGTACAGCTCTGGCTGTGAAGGTCGCAGACTGACTAAGCAAAAGGGAATACAAGAAGCTGACTTTATATATTGTTTTAAATTTACCTTGGAAGCTTATCTTGACACTTGTTTTGAATATAACATTACACTGTCCAAAGAATGAGAAAATCCACTAAATTTGTTAATAAAATATTGCCTCTGTGCTTTTCAATTATTATGAATGGTTCAGCAATGGACATTCTGTAAGAAAAAGAAAATTCTATGACAGGAGTTAAGACTGAGAGGAGGAAAGTATGGCCCTTGGAATCTTATCATCCTCTACCATTGATAAATGATACTGTCTAAACTGATCAGTGTTGCTTCACTTAAAATGAAGAACAGTCAAATCAGAGCAGGTCCAATAGAGCCAGACCTGTTAGTGTAACAAGCTTTTCACCTGTCAGATTGTTACATTTAACTTGATAGTCTTCCAGTTGGTAGTACGTGCACAGGCTTTCTGATAGGCCATTTAGCCCCATTTAGTACATAAGGCAGGAATGATTCAGAAATAACAAAAGTGAACTATAATGTGAGGTGGCAGCATCATTATAATGTTAACGGATTATGGGAGATGATCTCTGCTTTCAGAAACCAGGATGTTAACTTGCTACTTTTTTAGTTTAATAAGAAGGAAAAGAAATACAAATTACATTAACTTTCCTTTGGCTATGTTTACTCAACAGAATTTTGTTAGCTTTACTGGCAGAAGCCTGGCCAATCAGAACTCACCTGCAATCATGCTTATGTTGTGCCTCTTAATAGCAATTTAACTAGTCAAGTAATGGCTAAGGATGATAGAAGAGCTCTTGAGAGCAGGAAACTGTAAGAAATTAAGTATAGCACAACATTTCTACATTTGACTTTATTGACGTGGTTTTAAAGGATTAATCCAGAAGCAAATATTTGCTTTTATGCATATAATTAACCTCTGATATCAGAAAATGTAAAAATCATGTGCATCATCGACTTGTACAGTTTGTATTGATAATTATAAATAAATTAATTTCTTGGTTAGTCCGGTCTTCTTTGTACTCTTGGTTCCTCATGAGGGAGATTGAAATATACAACTGAGCACTACGTTTGACCCCAAATATGCTTGATTTTTCCAGTGATTCTTTGGTGTTGGAATGGTGTTTATAATCACCGTGACAGTCAACCATACTACCCTCCTCCAACACCTCTTCTTTGTTTTCTAGCTCAATGGGACTGTCCTCGCTTGGTTCCACTCTTACCTATCCAATTGTGGCTGGAGCATCTCTAGTAAAGGCTTCTCTTCCTGTCCCCACACAGTTGCCTTCGGAGTACCCCTAGGATCTATTCTTGTCCCCCTCCATTTCTTCATCAACATGTTGCCCATTGGCATCTGGAGGCAAGGGCCCTGCAATTAACAGGGAGGTGGGGAGGGTGCAGAGAGCATGGTTAAAAACTCAGCAAGGCTGGGGTGGTGGAGGCTCTGCTGATCTTAATGACAGCGCCTCATTTAAATAATTTGACGGGGACAGTCCCTGGCAGTGAGTACAGTATGGAAGCTCTGGGCTGCCATCGAGGGAGGCGGGGGGTGGGGGGGGAGAAGACAACGGGACCACGATCAGGGCTGAGGGAGACCGAAGGCTTCCTTTTAATGCCGGGGGGAACACTCCTGCTCCTCCTGGCCCACATGGAGTGCTAAAAGGAGCAGAGCTTTAGTACTTACCTTGGCCAGTCAGCACCTCCTGCTTGGATCTGCTGCCGGGAATCCCACAACGCGAGCCTTCCCCTCACTCACTGTCGGGGTGGGGGTTTGGTGGTTAAATTCAAGGAAAAGAGGTCAGATTCCATATGTATGCTTATCACAGCCAGCTCTACCTCTCCACCACCTCTCTTGACACCTTAATTGCTTCTATGCTGTCAGGCAGTTTGTTCACCATCCATTCTTAACTGAGCTGAAATTCCCTCCAGCTAAACATTGGGAATACCGAAGCCATCGTCACTACGAACTCTGGACCCTTGTCACCAATTCCATCTCTCTCCTTGGTCACTGTCTGTGGTTGAATGAGACTGTTCACAATCTTGGCATCTTATTCAACCCAAGCTGAGCTTCTGACCTCATATCTTTGCCATCACAAAGACAGCCTACTCCCATCTCCATAACATTGCCCGCCCCCATGCCTACCTCATCACATCTGCTGCTGAAGCACTTACCCATGCGTTTCTCACCTCCAGACTTTACTATTCCAATGCTCTCCTGACTAGCCTCCTGTAATGAAATCTGTTTGCCTTGGTCCTGTATTCGTTTTGCACTCATGTATATTACCCTCCCCCACTGTGTATAGTTTCACTTCCTCTTTCCCGAATAACCTGGGAGGTTCCAGGTCTTGGCTCTTGGCTCCGCCCCTGACTTCTCTTACATAGAGATCCCAGGATCTGTATGACTCATTCCTGTCCACTCCATAAGGTCTCTGTTATGTACTGCCACTAACGCTACCCCTCACGAAAAGATGTTCGTTTTCCCCCGGAAATCCACCTCGGGCATATCTCTATCCGCATGGCTGATGTCTCCAGGGACAGTACTATTGCGGAAGCACGTGAGAGGCCATAAAAGACCTCGCTCCCTCGGGGAGCGGAGAGAACGATGGGAGACTACCCGATGAAGACCTACACTACAAAGAGACAGGACGCCCAGAGGTATCAATACCCAACTTTAACCTGGAGGACACTGCAGATAACCTGAAAGACACTGCGGAGGCCCGGACAGCAGAGGAACCAGAATCCACTCCCCTAGAGGCACCCCAACCGGCTTTGCGCCGATCACTGAGAACTGCAAAACCTCCTGACAGACTCACTTATACCAACTTTTAAGAAACATCACCCCAATGGACTAAATCTATAGAAGGGGTGAATGTAATGAAATCTATTTGTCTTGGTCCTGTATTCGTTTTGCACTCATGTATATTACCCTCCCCCACTGTGTATAGTTTCACTTCCTCTTTCCCGACTAACCTGGGAGGTTCCAGGTCTTGGCTCTTGGCTCCGCCCCTGACTTCTCTTACATAAAGATCCCAGGATCTGTATGACTCATTCCTGTGAACCAGTCGGCGTGTTGAGATGTTAGCTCTGATCTTAGTGATTAAAAGCCAACTTGTTTAAGTCTATAACTTCTAGTTTTGTGGTTATTGAAGGCCCATCACCTCCCATCCTCCACCAGCCATAAAATTCAGCACATCTAAAACTCTGCTCCCCATAGCCTATCCTTGTACCATGTCTCACTCACCCATTATCCCTGTGTTCGCTGACCTACTTTGGTTCTCAGTCCCTTAATGCTTCAAATTTAAATTTCTCATTGTGTTTAAATCTCTCCATAGTCTGTGCCTTCTTTCAGTCCTACAACCCTACCCTCCAAACTCTCGATTGCTCTGACTCTAGCCTTTTCACCATCTGTCCCTTTCTTTGCTTTACCATTCCTGTGTGTGCCTTCAGACGTCTAGGCCCCACTTCGTCCTTAAAACCCACCTCACTCTTTCTAATGCCTCCTTCTTTGGCTTAGAGTCCATTTTTTGATTATGCTTATGTGAAGCACTTTGGGATGTTTTTCTACATTAAAAGCATTATATAACTAAAAGTAATCATTATTGTTGGCACATAGGCCGGGATTTTCTGGTGTCTGTGCGGGCAGGATTGGAGGTTGGTCAGGAGGGAAATTTGAAATAAGTTGGAGCGGGTCAGGAACCCGGCGCCACCCCGCCCCCACACGCCTTTCCCTCGGGTATGTTTGCCAGCGTGGCAGCAACCCGCGGCAGAGGTAATTGAGATCATTATGAGGTACTTGTCAGACCCTTAAGCGGCTTTTTAACACTACCTTGCAAATTTCCCTGGAAGAGCACGGGAATCACCCAGCTCGAGAACCACGCCTGTGAACCTGAGGCAGAAGTTGAGTGGCCACTGATGCACCTCATTAGTGTACAGCATGAAAAGTACAAGAAAAATTCCCACCTGACAGCTGGTCACTTTCCTAAAGCAGATGCTGTTGCTGAGAGCATTGTCAGCACCGATTTAGCTTTCTGGAAGTTGCAAGTGTTTCCAGCAAAGTCAGGATCCACTGTCACCTCATTGGTAGTACCTATCACACCATTGACAGATTGCTTCTGTCATCTCTACTTGAACTGCCATCTATTACATCAGCATGGGTGCCATTTATACTGTCTCACCTTGGTCCGCAGAACCGGACCACGATGAGCCCCAGGCACACCAACTGCACCAACAACAACACCGCCAACATTCTCCTCAACCACCTGATGCTGCACAGGACAGAGAGCATCAGCGCAGGGCTGTACCACATCGGAGGTGATACCCTCGACACAGGGCATACAGGCAGAGGATGAGCTTCCTCAACATGATGGAGCAGCAGAGTCAAAGGTTATTGCGCCAGGTCATCGCAGACATTTGCAAGACCTGCAGCCCAGAGGAGTGGGTGGACATGCCTTACCAGTGGCTGTCAAAGTCACCAGTGCCCTGAACTTCTTCGTCTCAGGCTCCGTCCAGGGATCTACAGCAGACATTTGCAGAATCTCGCAGTCGGCTGCCCACAGATGCATCACACAGGTGACCGATGCCCTCTTTGACAAGTCAACCAATTATATCAACTTTGCCACTGATGAAGCCAGTGTTACTTAGTGCTGCTCTGGTTGGCTTCCAATGGGTGCAGGTCATCATCAACTGCACACATGTGGCCATCAGGGCACCACATCATCACCCAGGAGTCTTTGTCAACTGCAAGGGCTTCCACTCAATCTGCAGCTTGTCTGCAACCATAGTAAGATCATCATGCATGTGTGCGCCAAATTCCCTGGTGTGACTCTTTCATCCTGCATCAGTCCCCCCTGCTAGCTGCTTGGAGACAAGGGCTATCCACTGAAGATGTGGCTCATGAGACCCTTGAGGAGGCCAAGTACTGAGGCCGAGGAGAGATCGGGGGAAAATTTCAGTACCTTAGCACCTCCCGTTAGTGCCAGCAGATGGTGCTATTGGGGCATTAGAGCATTATCACTGGGGCAAGGTGAATCCAATACCACATGCCAAATCCCACGGAACACCACCGCCCCCCACCCCGGCAGCTCCGCCGCGAACAGTGGCCGCCGGGAGCCTCAAAGCCATGTGGATCATGACATCAGTGAGTGTACAACGCTCACTGACCACCCAATCTGCAAAATTAATTGTTGCCACCTACCTTAGCACCTGATGCAAACAGTGACTGGGAGAGCTGGCATGAAGCAACACTAAGCTGGCTCCAGGGACATTATTTAAAGGGACCATCAGTAATGAGTCGCAGCTGTCAGATAAATGGAATTTCAGTGCTTTCGTGTCAGTTTCACATAGTGCAATAATCTCATTCTGTAATTTCAACATTATTTAGTACCAGGAGCATTATGGCAACTAAGAAGTAGCTACATTTATTCTTAAGAAAATCAAATTGCTACACTTGATTATATTAATGGGCGCTGTACTTGCAGTCAACTTCGCCCTCCAGGATCTACTACGGAGGGTGCGGAGGCAGCGAGAAAGACTGGAACATGTGGCCAGAGGGAGGAGGAGGGCCATCAGGGCTCTCAACAGGAGCAGCAGCAGTGAGAGGATAAAGAGCGGCCCAAGAGCGGACCTGAATTAAAGCAGCAGCAGCGGCAAGGCTCCAATTAAAAAAACAACAACAAAAATTCAAAGAGTGACGTCGCAGGTAGGTGATTGGTTGGTGAGTATTACAGCTTTTTTTGCTCTCTAAGTTAGGGAAAGGGGTTAAATTAAGAGCTGAGAAACTGTAACTTACTAGTACTTATTAAAATAATAACTTCAACTAGATAAAATAATCAAACAATAAAACAAAAATATCAATTAAATAAAAGCTTTAACTAATTAGTTAATAAATAAAACAAGGTTAGAGATGGCAGGGCAGGTGGTGTGTTGTAACTGCAGCATGTGGGAGTCTGTGGAGAGCATTGCGAACCCGAGCAACCACATCTGCAGTAAGTGTCTGCAACTCAAGGAATTTTGACTCAGAATTGTTGAGCTGGAGTACGAGCTGCAGACATTGTGATGCGTCAGGGAGGGGGAGAGTTACCTGGACACTTTGTTCCAGGAGGCAATCACACCCTTTAGGTTAGTTAATACTTTAGATTTCATCAGTCGTCAGGGACAGAAGGGTGTGACTGCAAGTCAGGCAGGTATGGAGACCCAGGATATAGTGATGGAGGAGTCTCAGCCCTTGTACTTGTCCAACAGGTGCGAGGTACTTGCTACCTGTATAGATGAGAAAAACAACTGCAGGGAGGATGGGCAAACTGACCACAGCACCGTGGTACAGGTGTCCATCCAAGTGTGGGGGAGAAGGACTGGAACATATGGCCAGAGGGAGGAGGAGTGGTAGGGGACAGTATAGTTAAAGGGATAGATACTATTCTCTGCAGCCACAAAAGAGAGTCCTGAAGGCTGTGTTGCCTGCCAGGGCTAAGGATATCTCCTCGCTGTAGTGTATGTACCTTGAAGAGGGAACTATATTCTGCAGCCCCTGTATACTGCGGTACCAGTAGTGACCACTCCTGTATATAAGCCTGTATAATAACTCTGTATAGTAGTTCCAGTTTTGTCTCCATTCAGTAAACACCTGTTATAACCAACTTCTGCAGTCCGTGTCTCAATTACACATGGACATTACATTGGCAACGAACAGATCCGAACTTACCTACAGTTCTGCACCACCTCACGGGGATCCATCCCTGAAGCGAAGTTGTTAGAGGTCGAGGCCAGAAGGAAGAAATCCAAAAAAAACCCAGAAGAAACGGGCGTCGACCGTGGGCAACCGCCCTCTGATTCATCGAATTCGAAGATTTGCAGGAGAGGCTGTCGTGAGCTGGGCTTGGTTCTCCAGTCTATGGTGTTCCAGCTAATCGGGCTGGTGGCAGGTAGTACACTGATCCTTCCTGGGCTGCAGCGGGCTAGAGCTCGATCAGGTGGCTTTTCAACGGGGCCGAGCAGCGTTGTCGGGAAGAGGAGAGAGAGAGAGAGGGTGGAGCACACAGGGCGCGGCTGGTGCTATGAAGCTGGGCAGCATACAAACCCGAGAAGAGGGAGGAAAGTGTCCCATAGGGACTGCTCTGACGATGGGAACAGTCATTAAAATAAAAGAAATTAGAAGCGCAGAAAGCCGTGAGGAACTGCAGTTTGCCACGGGGATCGCGGAGAGCGGCGTTGGCAGCAGTGCGGGGGGAAGTGCGTGAAGACCATAGGGCGTCGCCATCAAGGCATAAAAATGCCAGAAACAGCGCTGGCAGCAGCGGAAAAGACAGAAAGCGCGGGAGGCGCCATCTTAATCCAGCGGGGAAGAAGGCAAAGCGCGGGAGGTGCCATTTTGTTCAATCGGGGAAGAAGGCAAAGCACGGGAGGCACCATCTTAGATCTCCAAGATGCCGAAGACTGGCAATATCACTGCCTTCGATAATGCAATAGAAGACTGGACCACGTATGTGGAAAGAGTCGAAGTATATTGCAAGGCAAATGAAGTAGCCGATGAGAAAAAGACATCGGTACTACTAAACTTAATGGGTGCAAGAACGTCTGGCCTATTGCGGAACCTGATCACTCCAGTCAAACCGATGGAGAAGAGTTTTAACGAAATTGTTGATTTCCTACAGGAATGCCTAAATCCTACACCGCTGCTGATAGCAGAAAGATTTAAATTCCACAAGAGAAATCAGCATAAAGATGAGAGCAATGCTGATTACCTTACGGAACTATGCAAGCTATCAAAGCACTGCCAGTTCGGAGCAGGACTGGCAGATACCCTACGGGACAAATTTGTCTGTGGGCTCCTGAGTGAATGAACCCAGAAGAGGTTACTCTCAGAGAAAGAGCTGACGCTAGATAAGGCTTTCAGCGTGGCAGTATCGTACAAAGCAGCAGCAAGGGGAGCTGTGGAAATACAGCAAAAGCCACAGGAATACGGCACCCATGAAGTGACACGGGGATTTGAAAAATGTTATCGCTGCGGCAGAACAACCCATGACCAGAAGGACTGCTGGTCCAAGGACAAAACATGCAGGCAATGCGGAAAGATGGGACACATTGCATGAGTTTGCAGGTCCAGGAAGAAGACTAACGACAACAAAAAGACTACTAAGGAAAAGTACAGGAAAGTACAAAAGATGACGGACAGTAGTTCCGAAGACCAGAAGAGCGATAGTGAATCCGGGAACAAGAGACTAAGCTGTCTCAAACTACACAACGTAATCGCAAAAGAGGATCACCGAACCATTTGGGTCACCCTCACGATAGCAGGGTCCCAAGTCAAAATGGAATTGGATACAGGATCAGCCCTGACCGTCATGAATCGACGAGACTACGAGCAGCTATTCTCACACATACCCTTGAAAGACACATCCATTGTCTTGAAGACATATACAGGGCAGAAAGTATACCCCAGAGGGAAAATAAGGGTGCCTGTCAAATACAACGGCAAGGAAATACAGAAATTGTATCTGTACATACTGCAAGATGGTGGACTACCGTTATTGGGAAGTGAATGGATCAGAAAGATAAGTTTAGACTGGCACTCCATTCAGGCACTGACTGTGGCTGGTAAAAAGGATGACGACGTCACACCTGGACGATTGTCAAAAATTTTGGCTAACGCTAAAGAGGTATTTCAACAAGAACTGGGAACTCTTAAAGACGTAACCGCCTCGATAAAAATAGGAGAGAATGCAATTCCCAAGTTTTTCAAAGCAAGACTGGTACCGTATGCAATTCACCCAGCCGTCGAGGCAGAGCTGGAGAATCTGGAGAATGCAGGCGTGTTAACTAAGGTAGACTGGAGCGAGTGGGCAACACCCATCATTCCTGTCATGAAGAAAACGTTAAACAATAAGTCTGAGGAGCCAAGGAAGGTTCGCATCTGTGGGGACTTCAAGGTGACTGTGAACCCAGTCCTTCACACAGTACAGTATCCTCTTCCGAGGATAGAAGATATTTTCGCCTCACTATCTGGAGGGAAACGTTTTACAAAAATTGACGTAGCGCAAGCATATTTGCAGATGGAGGTTGAAGAATCCTCTAGGAAATATCTCACGATAAACACTCACAAAGGTCTTTACCAGTATAATGGACTGGTATTCGGAGTTGCATCAGCTCCGGCTATATGGCAAAGAGCGATGGAACAAGTCCTGCAAGGGATTCCGGGGACTCAGTGTTACTTGGACGAAATCCTAGTGACAGGTGAAAATGACAGTGAACACCTTGCCAACCTAGAGCAGGTGCTCACTAGACTAAGAGAACATGGGCTACGAGCCAATCGCCCCAAGTGCGAGTTTTTTAAGAAGCAAATATCGTATTGTGGCCACGTGATTGATGAAGAGGGGTTACATAAGTCCCCTAACGAAATTGAAGCGGTAGTTAAGGCTCCAGCGCCTGAAAATGTGTCGCAACTGAGGTCATTCCTCGGATTGTTGAATTACTACCATAAGTTTTTGCCGAATTTGTCCACAATTCTGCACCCACTGAACGCCCTGCTACAAACTGGAGTAGCATGGAAATGGAGCGATGAATGTAAGCGGGCCTTTCAGAAGCATAAAGGCCTGATCACTTCAAGAGAAGTATTGGCTCACTACAACCCATCACTACCGATAAGACTGGCGTGTGATGCGTCTCCCTATGGCGTTGGAGCGGTACTGTCACATAAATCCCTTGATGGTTCAGAGAGGCCGATAGCTTTTGCGTCATGCTCGTTAACTTCAGCCGAGCGTAACTACGCCCAGATTGACAGAGAGGCCCTCAGCCTGGTGTGGGGGGTGAAGAAGTTCAATCACTACCTGCACGGACAGAAATTTACTCTACTAACTGATCATCAACCTCTTGTCTCCATTTTCAACCCTAAGAAGGGCGTCCCGATAATGACAGCACAACGGCTACAGAGGTGGTCCCTTTTCCTAGGGGCACACCAATATGACATCAAGTACAAAGGAACTAAACAGCATGGGACTGCTGATGGATTGTCGCGCCTACCGTTGCCGACGGTGGAAGAGGCACCTGCAGTGGATCCTGTGGAGATATTCCACTCGACCATAGTCGAATGTCTACCTGTGACGAATGCAAACATAGAAAAGGAAACACGAAATGACCCGACACTCTCCAGGGTCTATGATTTAACGGTGAAGAGATGGCCAGCACATGGCAAACCACTGTTGCCAGCATTCTCGCCGAGAAGAGAACAGCTGTCAGTGTGCCAAGTGTAAAGTCTGTGGGTTGTATTGCAAATAATACACAGACTCCAAGATTAACAAATAAAACAGGTCTTTACTATTCAGAGGTTCGGGCGAATCTGCCCTAGTTAACGTATCACAACCCTTATATACTGGTGTGGTCACTATTGGTATTACAGTATACATGAGCCAACAAATAGTGCCACACCTAAAGTAGTGCTCTTAAAGGCGAACGGTTACATTCTATAGTTCCCTTAAAGGTAAACGGGTACATACACTACAATCCTCCCTTTTTAGCTTTTTACTTACAGAATCCCGTTAAACATACAATCTTCAACTTTATATAAACAGTTTGCAGATATACTCTCGATGGAGTCAACGTCATATAACAATTTACAAACATACTCTCAGTGGAAACAGTTTACAGGTTCAGTCTCTGTGGGAACAGTTCATAAATTCAGTCTCTGGTATTAATTCGTCCCAGACAGCATCTTTTTGGTGTAGCCGGTTCACCTGGTAAACGTGACTCCTCCATAGCCTTTTTAACAGCTTGTACTTTCGTCTTGTTGAACCAGCAGTGCGGACTTATACAACCCACTGGCTGTCTTGATAATGTCCCCGGATTTTTTTTACAAATTTAGCACCTTTCGTAGTGTTCGGACTGAGGTAGTAGAAGTAATAATATTTTAAACAGTTATTATCTCCGGCTTCTTCTTTTTCTTTTCTGCCTTTTTGAAACTCTCGAAGCTCCTTTCTCGGCGGCCAGCTGTAGCGTCACCAACTCTCTATGTTCCTTAGACCTTAAGTGCTTCATCCGCATTTCAGCACTTTGGGAGTTTTCATCACACTTTGGGCAGACCACCTCCTCGTAATATTCAGTGTCACTCAACAGGTCATGGTCACATTCGGGGTCATCCTGAGTTAGTCCATCGAGAGGGCCTTCTACTTCCTCCTTACCCATCTTGACGTTAGCTGACTGTGGTTCCTTCCCTAGACATCTTTCTTGAAAAGACTTCTTCATGCATTCATCTTCATCCTGTAGGGGTTTTTTTCCTGCTCTCTTGCCCGTTCTGGCCCCCTGCCAGGCTTCGTGCAAGAATTACCCTTGAGTGGTTCGACCCACCCCCCCCCTACGGTTCTAGACCTTGGACTTAGATGCAGAGAACAGTAGTGCAGAGAAGAGGACTCAATAGACCAGGCTGAATAGCACGAAATGGATGCTTTTATTTTTGAACAGTTTGAAGCATTACAAAATACATGTCATAGGCACAGATTAAAGTAACTACAATCATGCACAAATTTATGAACTTGACTCTATGGAAATGGGGAACACACGGCACATCGTAAAAGGGGAAACACATTACGATTTCCCTTAACTCCCTCCCCTATACCTAAACTAAGTTTCGACCTGGGGAACTTGGGATCATGCTCACCACTCTCGAAATCGCGAAAAGGGGTTCGCAGACCTTTTGACACCGCTTCCCGTCGTCACGTGGATTGGAAGCTTCTGGCGCAGTCGATATTCTCTCCTCCCTCGAGGCGGTGGGGTAGACCCAGCCTCGATGAGCGCTCGTCAAGGTTGAGATCCACAATCGTGGATTTGGGTTCATGGAGTAGACCTAGATGCAGGTTATGCACATGGGAGAATCTTGTGGCATCGATCGCCGGTTCTCCAGAGGGTTTCTTCTCCGTCGGCCTGGGTCGTCGATGATTTCCCGACCCCAGTACCCGGGCCACCCTTGTCGTCTTCTCGTCGTGGCCGAGCCTTGTTTGGCTGAACACCGGCCACGTTGTCCTTTTTCCGAAACCGTCCGTCTTTAAAAAGACGAAAACGTTTTCATCGATCTGCCGAATTGGAAGAGGCGCCGATCCGGGCACCGTCCGCCCTTCGTTCGTTCCTCGTAGAAGAAAGTTCTTGAAGAAAGGGAAGCCTGAAGTCGCCCAACAAGAAGCCGTAGCAGTGAAGAAGTCACTTAGATGGACTTTCAATCCATAGTTATACTCTTTTGGGACAGTCTTATCTCCCGCCAAATCATAGTCCTGTCTTTGTATTAATTTTGGCGGGCAGAGATCTCTGCAGGGGCGCTTTGTCTTGTAACGGAGCCGGTGATAACTTGAACTGGCCTTCCTGGCCGATAATGTCTGTTAATGTCCTTTGCATTGTCACCGCGGCTCGGTTCGCATATTGATCGGTCCGGACATTTTCCTTGATGGCTGCTAAACGTTTTTTCCTTTGTACGATAAATGGGTATAAGTGTTTTTACATTGTCCGCCCATGTCTTGATGGGCCCCATCCTGTACTTATAATCCATTGAATATGTATGCTGTTGCTCTGAGTTTCGGTTCCCAGATACTGGCTTTCGCGGGCTCACTGTCTTCAATCCACAAGCCTGTCTGGCTTGCAGTAACAGAAATAAATGGTTCATAAACTGATCACAGGGCCTGGCGGCCATTTTGTATGCCCTTTTATCAAAGGTTTTTCTGTGCAAGCTTACTTTGGTCAATAAAAAGTCTTATTTTATCCAGTTTTCTTGCGTGATTTTTGCTGAAAATTGCGAATCTTACAGGCCCCCCTGTGATACTGATAGCTTGCTTAAAGTATCAATAATCCTTGATGAGCAAATTTTCCCTGATTCCCCACATCCAAACATTCCTGGCACTTAGCTATCTATGACCCTCACGACACATGCAGTTCCCATTTCCGCAGAAAACGAAAATTACCTTTTGTACATTTGGACAATCATAGACAGCGTATTTTAAACTATAACACATTCACTTGTCAGATGTGCGGGGGTTGATACCCCCTGGCACCATCTGCATGCATCTTTTATTAATCCAAAAAAACTTAAGAACAACTAATAACATAACAATACTTATTTCATTATAACCCAAAACAATGACAAAAATTTTTTAAATGGAGGGACGCTTAATCTTATACTAGCAGCTGAAAGTGGGGTCTCTTCTTCCCCCATTCGCACATAGCGTTCTTTCCATTCGCCCGCGTTCTCGTGCCTCTGGAGGCGTTTGCCTCTCTTACAATGCACGAAGAGCAAAAATATCACAATCAAAACCTGACATACGACTAGGATATGGGATGCTATTCTAATCCAGGCGGGGACCTCTATGTTGGTGAACAAGTCCCACCATGGTGGGATGGTTATGTCCAATATGTCTTTTCCTATCTCTAAAGTCTTCTGCTCCAGTGTGTAGAAATGTTTCTGCGAAATTATAACGGCTTTTAAAATCTTGGTGAGGTGTTCGGGAAGAGGGGGAATGACATAACCAAAATGCGCGACAAATAGTTGTAAGTCTGTGAAATTCTCTTTGATAGTGATGTGTACGGTGGAGGGCGCAGGAATGGGAACAATTCGTTGTTGTGCCACTTGAACCTCGGCCCTGGGTTTGAAACAGAAACTGCTATCACCGATCGAACACCACTCGTGTTGTCCATATCGGTACTGAGGCACTGCAGTGGTGACGCAGTATGTCCCACCCCCGATATATGCTACCTGTGGGGGCACATGGTCCTCTGCCATTGCCTCCATGGTGCAATTCACCGGCTTTGCGCTAGCAGTCCTGAACCCGCACTGCGGTTTCAGAAAGGCGTTCAAGTGCTGGGGACACAGGATGATGTGTGCTCCCCGGCTCCGACATCCCGAGAGGTCAGTGCCTGTCATCGTACGCTCCCATCTGATGACGTAAGGCGGGACCACTGCGTAACGAATGTGTGCGCCCCCCCGAATGACTCCAATGTTCTCTACTCTGTATACCGGGGCGGGCTTTGCTGCGGGACCCAACACCGGCATTCTTACTACTATTCCCATAATAGTGTGATTCGAATGTCCGCAGTCCACTGGAACTGGGTATGCTTCTGCGGCTAGCCTGAGCTGGCACGGGCTTAATGCATTCTCAGAAGGGTGGAGCGCTTGCAAGTGCTTGTTGCTGATCCAGGACGGGACCAAACCCTGTTTTAAATCCTCAAGATTACTGCGGCCCTCGCCCAATAACCACGCCCCGTACAGCACACAGGCCTCGTTTTGCGCAGCTTGATCGGACGCATTCCGATCCTCCTTAATGAGTGCATTTACCGTTCTCGCGTGTTTCTCCAGCTCAGCAATTATGTCCTTAAAGTGTAGTGTCATGGCCTGGTCCTCATGCAACTCAGAACCCACTACCTTGTTTTCGTCTGTCAATATGTTCCTTAACTGGGCTTTTAAACCGTTGATCTGTGTCTGCAGCTCCACGTTATCTAGAGCGTTGACAACAGATGTCCCGGTATTAAAAGCAGTGAATATGTCATTTACAGTACCCCTTCTTTGCCTCCCGACTCGATCCAAAACTTCTGGCGGTGTGGTGTATAATTTGGCTCTGTCGATGTCGGCAAAGTCAAATTCGTAAAATTGTCTAAACATACGGGTTAACAGGACCTGGTATAATTGTTCCGTTTCTTTGGGACACCACTCCGGCAATCTTACCTCAGTGAGATTTAAAATCACTGAGGCCACCGCGTAGTGTACCCCTTGGTACAGCACCTGACCGGTGGGTACCAATACTAAACCGTTCCCGGGTCCCTTGGTGGTGGTTGGGCACCCTCCTTTCTGGGCTAGTGCTACCGGAAGCGTGGGCAGGGGTGTGCATGGGCGGGTGATGAGTTCAGTGGCGTTCACCGGAATAGGGGAGTATGGGGCTCCGCACGCTCGAGTGCTAACATCCCATCTCATCCCCTTCCCTTCATCCTGCCACTGCCTCTGGAAGAAGATGGACACGCCCTTGGGGCAGACGTGTCTCGAACCCCACATACAGACATATATTCCCTCATCTGGTTCCCACCATTTGTCCCAACACACACGTAATTGTCCGTGAGTTCCCGTAATAGCCCGATGGGTATTATTACCCAGTCGCTCCCACTCGACCGTAGAGTTTCTCATGTCCTTTCCCAGCTTTCGTAGCCACCACCATCGCCTTGGTGGTACGTTCCCATTGCACACCAGACAAATCCTCTTTCCCACGGTGACGCTGACTCTGGGCGCTAGGATCCTCACTCGAGGGCACGTTAATGAAGTCTCTTGGTAGGCAAAACCGAAATTGCTGGAATATTCCGTAGAATTCGTTCCCAGCCAACCTGGCCATCTCCCTTGGTGGAAGTAGGTGGCGGTTTCCTCTACCTCTCGCTCCCCCGTCCCATCCGTTGCGATGGGGGCCGTGTCCCCGGAGCACCCGAAAATGATGACGTCTTTGGTGCGGCCTCGGTAGGCCCACCCGCACCCAATCGCCATGAACACGACGACAATCCTTTCCATCGTATCCCAGGTTTCTGTAACCAACAAAATGATGTAGCCGGGCTCCCGATAGGTGCTGGCCTAAATTAATTGGACGCGCGGGTTCCTGGACCCCGCTCCCTAACAAACACACATACCGGGCAGACCTCAAAATTGTACTCTTAACACCATATACTTTACATTCCTTAAACTATGACCATAATTACCTAACTTAACTTATGTACAGCGCCGCCCTCCGTGGGGCGGCTTTCCGAATCCCTGTGAGGTCTGTCGTGTGCCACACCCTGCGGTGGGGCTGCATTGATCTTTGGCTTTGATCCCCCGCAGCCTGTCGCTGCTGAACGGGGATCATGTCTTCCTGGGGCTGCTTTAAACCGTGGTTGGGAAGGATGGGGAGAATCTGGCCAAAATTTTCTGGGCTGGGGCGCTCGAGCCGACCTACGAGGGGCTGCTTTGGGTTGGGCTCCCGGGGCCGATGGACCGGGGTTTGTGACTGTTACCGTTACAGCCTGTGGTTCCTCCACAGCTGCCGGCTCCAGCTCCCCTCCCTCAGGCGCCGCCCCCCCGGGGTCAGGATCTGTGGCTTCTGACTCCACCTCACCTGTCCCTACAGGTAACGAGTCTCCACCCCCACTCCCTACCTCCCCCAAGCTTGAGTCGAGGGCGGGACTGCTGTCCTCTGACTCTTCCTCCTCCGTGATTGGGTCTAAAGCGAGGTTGAGCTGTTCGAGCTCTCCCCTGCCTAAATCCCATTCAAAAGATGAGACCTCCCACTCCAATGGGATGGCCTCTCCCTTCACGCAGGCTACTGCTCCAGCCTGTGTGGTCTGTGACTCTGTTACAGGCTGAGGATCTTTGTTCTCAGACCTGGTCCCCTTTGGTGGCCCTTGTGTACCCGGTTTAAACAGTTTACACTGGTTGATGTGAAACCATTTGGTACGTCGGGGCGTCTTCACTGCATAAACCATGGGGCTGGCCTTGTCTACAATGCTGTATGGCCCCATGTACAGTGGTTCAAAACTCCCTATCCTGGCGTAGTTTCGGACCATGACCTGGCCTCCGACTACCCACTCTTGTTGTTTCCGAGGTTCCAACAACAGTTTATTTCCCTGGTGCTGTCTTCCCATGTTCCCAGCCGCCTGCCCATAAATCTGTCTCAGGCGCTCCAAGAGGGTTTGGGCGAATTTGTCCCGTTTCACCTCTCGGAGCTGGCCCTCAGTGAGCACCGGGGCTAGCACATGGGTGGGTGTTCGCATGATCCTTCCAGTCATTAACTCGTGCGGGGAATACCCCGTGCTTTTGGACTGGCTGGCTCGGATCCCCATGAGGACTAAAGGCAGGACCTCCGCCCATTTCTGGGGCGAGCCCATTCTCTCTTTCCTCAGCTTTTCCTTGAGGGTCCGATTCATACGCTCAACAATCCCGGATGACTGGGGATTGTATGCTACGTGCCACTTTCCCTCAATGCCCAAGAGCATGAGGGCGTTCTGCATTACTTGACCGGTGAACTGACTCCCTTGGTCGGACTCTACAAAACGGGGGAGTCCCCACCGTGAGAACACTTCCCGAATCAAGATCTTAGCAGTACCCAGTGCCGTAGCTGTTCTGCACGGGAAGGCTTCTACCCATTTGGTGAACACATCTACCAGGACAAGGCAGTACTTATAGCCTCCCTGGGCGGCGGGCAGGGGCCCTATGTAGTCGACCTGAATCGACTGCCATGGTCCCTCTACCCTCCTGATGTGCCCCATGGGCACCTTCCTTTTGTGGGGGTCTGGGTTGTTAGCAGCACACACAAGACAGCTTGCGCAGAACTCGCGGACATCGTCCCGAAGTCCCGGCCACCATCCCGCCTGCTCCACCCGTTGCCAGGTGACCTCAGGTCCGGGGTGTCCCGCTCCTGGACCCTCGTGGGCCAATTGCAGGAATTCCCTTCGGTGCTGCTGCGGCACAACCCACTGCTCCTCTCGGAACAGCATACCTTCTTTGATTGTGAGGGCTGCCGTACTGTATGGACGTTCTACCTGTTTGCCCTCTGTGATGGCTTTTAGGACTGCTTTTAGGGCGGGATCCAGGGTTTGGACGGTCTTTAGGTCTGGGGGCGGTGTCACCCCTGTGTTCCCGGGAATTCCCTCCCTGCCTTGGATCGCCGCCACGGGTCCGGGTTCGTATGGGTCCCAGAGAATGCCGTTGCGGGCACCCTCCCTGGCTAGTGCATCCGCCTGCTGGTTGCCCTGACTGCGGGGTTCTGTACTGGAGTGAGCCTTCACCTTATGGATGAACACCTCTCCTTTCTCCCCCACAGCTGCTAGGATCTTCTCCAGCAAGGGCTTAACTGTTAAAGGCCGCCCGTCCGCGGAGGTGTACCCGCGTCGGGACCAGATGGCGAGGTACTCTGTACACGAATTGCACGTGAACATGCTGTCTGAGTAAATCGTGTATGGGGTTGGGAAAATCTCGGGGTGGGTAACCATGTACGCCACCGCGGACAGTTCAGCCTGCTGCGCGCTCATAGTGCTGGGGAGCTTAATTGCCAGGGCAATGTTTGCCGCAGGGTCATAAACTCCACACCCTGTGAGTCGCTTGCCGTCAGCTACAGTGCTAGAACCGTCTACGTAGATCTCGCGGCCTGTGGGATGTATCCCAGCCCGTAAACCTATGTTAACTTCCCATACCCCTTCTATGGAACATTGATGGGCTGTCCCGGGATATGCCATATTGGCTGCGAGCCTTGGCGCGCAGAGGCCTTTAACTTTGAGATCCATCTGGGAAAGGAGGAGGGTCCAGCGCGCAATCCGAGCGCTGCTTACGGTCCCATCCTTAATCCTCCCGTCCAGAAGCATCTTCATGGGGGTGTGATGGGTGAGGAGCGTAATGGGAGAGGTCCCTGTGAAGATCACTGATCTGTTCACAGCCCAATGCGTGGCCAGGAGATGCCGTTCGCAATTGGAGAAACTCCTCTCCACATCCGTGAGCACCCTGGAGGAATAAACTACTGGTCTTAGCTTGCCGTGCCGCTCTTGGAGCAGCACTGCGCTCAGGCTGTCCCCACTAGCGGCTACCTCCAGAAAGAACTCCTCTCCCCCATCTATGGCCCCTAGGGCTGGCGCGGTCTGCAGATC
The DNA here is from genome assembly GCF_052327205.1 of Somniosus microcephalus. NCBI lineage: Eukaryota > Metazoa > Chordata > Chondrichthyes > Squaliformes > Somniosidae > Somniosus > Somniosus microcephalus. The sequence continues at coordinate 130,720,633 of NC_140996.1, forward strand.
TCTTTTCAACTTCTCGAATGCTGCCTGGCACCCCTCGTCCCAAGACCACTCGACTCCCTTGTGTAAGAGTCGAAGTAGCGGGGCCGCTGTGGCAGCATAGTCCTCGATGAAATCTCTGCAGTACCCGGTCAATCCCAAAAAGGACCTTACACCCGTTACTGTGTTGGGAATCGGCAGATCTTGTATAGATTCCCGTCTGGCCTTATCTATGGCTCTTTCCCCAGCGCGGATGGCTAGACCCAGGAATTTAACTTCCTGCTGGCCGATCTGGGCTTTCTTTGGGTTTACTTTGAAACCCTTCCTTTCTAACAGTTCCAACAATTCGGCTAACAGTGGGCCGTGCTGCTCCCTTGTATCTGTGAACAGGAGTAAGTCGTCCACATACTGCACTATCTGGTTGGGCTGGCTGAACTCTTTCAAACTCCCCGCCATGCACTGATGGAAAATGCTGGGGCTGTTGTGAAAACCCTGTGGTAAGCAGTTCCAAGTGTACTGTTGCCCTTTGAAAGTAAAGGCAAACTTGTACTGGTCCTCCCGCCGCAGCGGAATGGACCAAAAACCGTTCGAGATGTCCAGCACCGTGAATGTGGTCGCCGATGCTGGAATACTCCCTATTAAGTCTGCAACTGCTGCTACCGTGGGCGCGCAGGCTGGGATATTACTATTGAGGACTCTGTAGTCCACCGTGGCTCTCCACGAATTGTCCGGTTTCTTTACCGGCCATAATGGGGAGTTCACGTGGGTGGCTATCGTCCTCAACACGCCCTGCTGTACCAATGAAGATATTGCTGTCTCCATGTCGGGTTCTGCCTCCTTGGGGAAATTATACTGCTTTTGGGGTCGGATCATGGGGTCCCCGTCTACGCTGACTTCGAACCCAGTGACTCTCCCGCAGTCGTGCTTGTGGGTGGCGAACGCGGTCAGATTTTCTGACACACGCGCCTGCAAGTCCGTTGGGACGTTTGTTACCATGAGCTCGAGATCGTAACCTCCTGATGGCTTCATAGTGCACAGGGCCCCCTTTTCTTCCTTCCCCGGGATTACGACTACCTTACCTAAACCGCCCTCGGCTCCCCAGAGACAGTGATTTCTCAGGTCCACGAGGATCCCGTGTTCCACCAAGAAATCAGCCCCGAGGATGCCTTTCCCCCCCCCCTCATTCCACTTCAATAGGATGCACGTCCATGTGGTGTGGAGCGCTCCCAACTGAATGGAGAGCGGGAGGGAGTACGCGCCAGCCTGTTCTCTACCTGTGAAACCCGCTACTAAATATGGAGCCTGGGCGGACAGAGGTGAGGCAAAAGGTTTGTCCGTGTGGATCATGGTACACGAAGCTCCCGTATCCAACAGGTAACTACCCCTTTGTTTCTCCACCTCCATCTCCACCACAGGTCTTCTCCAAGCGTCATAGCGGAGCGGACACAAGTAGACGGGCTGCGCGGGCATCAGTCATTTAGGTGTTTCGGCTGGGGTCTCGGGGGCGATAGGGCTGTTAGCAACCGCTACCTTCCCCTGCCAGGTCATCAGAGACCGCATAGTCTCCAAGACTGACTCGATCGCAGCGGGGTCCACAACCGCACCACCCCCTTTATTCGGGGCAGAGGCTACGGTTGGGTTCTGGACTGGTGTTGGGGCAGCGGCCTGCACTTGTGGTTGTGCTGGTGTTGGGTAAACTCTCGGGCCGTTGGCGACTCGGGCTTGGGCTTGATCTTGGGCTGCGGCGAACGCTCTCTCCCTCTTATCCTTCCAAGGATTCCTACAGTCCTTGCGCCAATGACCCTCCTTCCCACACCCGTAACAACTGCTATTGGCTTGGGGATGGCGATTTCCCTCCTGACGCCATTCCTTTTTAGCAGAGGCTGCGGGTCTCACCTCATGCACCTTTCCTTTCACAACAGGCGTTTTCTTGCCCTTGTTGTTTCTATAACTGATCGTGAGCTGATCTAGTACTACTTCCTCCGTGGAGCGGGCGTTAGTGGGGTCAAACCATGCTTTGGCCTGTTCCTTCACTACTGGCAGGCAACCTGCTACCAGGCACCGAAGCCAGTGAGCCCTTTGTTCGCCATCCAGCCCGGCCCGGGCTGGCCCGCCCGGGCAGCTGCGCCGATACACTGGCCACAACCTGTCGGCGAAAACCCGTGGGGGTTCTCCCTCTAGCTGCACTGTCTTTTCTAAACGGAGGAACGGAGTTCCGTCCCCCTCTCCCATGATCTCCAGAATCTCATCCCGTAGCAACTCATAGTCCCTGTGCCCTCTCTTGCTCTCGTCAGGGAGACACTAGAGGAGCGAACTGTCCAGGGAGAACAGCAGCATTTTAGACTGTTCAACCCCGTCGCAGTCATTGACTGCTGCGGTCTGCTCCACGTCCCTGAAATGCACGGAGGGATCTCCTGACTCGGAGAGTTTTGGGATGTGACTTATCATCTCTCTTAGCTGTCGTGCGCTATGAGGCATTATGATCTGACTCTCAAGGGGTCCGTCATCGCCATTTTCTTCATTTGGACCGATCCTCCGGTGTCTCGTTGGACACATTGGCGCCGGCCCCGACTCTACTGTCTGGGGTTGCTCTACCTCAGGGCTCTCTTCCTCTACCGTCTCCGTCTCCTGTCCCGGAGTCCAAGACTCCTCATAGGCAGGAGGCGCAGAAGGTTCGGGGGTTGGTACCCCAACTGCCTCTTGTGGAATCGGTCTTTTGGATTCCTTGGCTAGCAACAGCTGACTCGCTGGTGGATTTATGAGACACACCAACCCGTTTGCCTTCGCTAGGGCCTTTCTCAGGTCCTCTAGCTCCCGGCGGCAAGCGCTGTGGTCGGTGTTCTCAGATCTATCCTCCATGGCCATCTTATATGCTGCCCTGGCTCCCAGGAGCTTTTCCTCTTGGGCATCTACTTGTTTGGCTAGACGGAAACACCTCTCTCTCATTCTACCTTCACTGGCCTTGGCCTCAACGACCTGACATTTTAAATATTCTACCCGGGTTTCGTGGCAGCGAATTACAGAGCGGCGTTCCTGATTCAGCGCGTCAAGCGATTCAATCAGTTTTTGACCTTCCGCAACCTTTTCCTCTACGTCTTTGAGCAAGCCGTTGATCTGGACTGTCTGTGCTGCAACTACCTGGTCCAAAAGCTGGACTTGCTTCTTGTAGCACATCAGCCAGACCGCCTTTTCTACAGATTTCTTATGCTCTCTACCCGCTGTCCACTTGATGGCTGCGTCTAGCGGGCGCCTATCCCTTAGTAGATCAGATATCCATTGTTTTGTGAGGTTGACTTTTCCGAAAACATAATCTGCTATTCTTTCATCCATCACATTTCGTTTATTCAGATCTTGATCTAACACACTACTTTCCTGCTGCCAAGGTCCTGCCGCGGTCGTCATTTCTGTAGGTTTTTTTTTCCTGCTCTCTTGCCCGTTCTGGCCCCCTACCAGGCTTCGTGCAAGAATTACCCTTGAGTGGTTCGACCCACCCCCCCCCTACGGTTCTAGACCTTGGACTTAGATGCAGAGAACAGTAGTGCAGAGAAGAGGACTCAATAGACCAGGCTGAATAGCACGAAATGGATCCTTTTATTTTTGAACAGTTTGAAGCATTACAAAATACATGTCATAGGCACAGATTAAAGTAACTACAATCATGCACAAATTTATGAACTTGACTCTATGGAAATGGGGAACACACGGCACATCGAAAAAGGGGAAACACATTACGATTTCCCTTAACTCCCTCCCCTATACCTAAACTAAGTTTCGACCTGGGGAACTTGGGATCATGCTCACCACTCTCGAAATCGCGAAAAGGGGTTCGCAGACCTTTTGACACCGCTTCCCGTCGTCACGTGGATTGGAAGCTTCTGGCGCAGTCGATATTCTCTCCTCCCTCGAGGCGGTGGGGTAGACCCAGCCTCGATGAGCGCTCGTCAAGGTTGAGATCCACAATCGTGGATTTGGGTTCATGGAGTAGACCTAGATGCAGGTTATGCACATGGGAGAATCTTGTGGCATCGATCGCCGGTTCTCCAGAGGGTTTCTTCTCCGTCGGCCTGGGTCGTCGATGATCTCCCGACCCCAGTACCCGGGCCACCCTTGTCGTCTTCTCGTCGTGGCCGAGCCTTGTTTGGCTGAACACCGGCCACGTTGTCCTTTTTCCGAAACCGTCCGTCTTTAAAAAGACGAAAACGTTTTCATCGATCTGCCGAATTGGAAGAGGCGCCGATCCGGGCACCGTCCGCCCTTCGTTCGTTCCTCGTAGAAGAAAGTTCTTGAAGAAAGGGAAGCCTGAAGTCGCCCAACAAGAAGCCGTAGCAGTGAAGAAGTCACTTAGATGGACTTTCAATCCATAGTTATACTCTTTTGGGACAGTCTTATCTCCCGCCAAATCATAGTCCTGTCTTTGTATTAATTTTGGCGGGCAGAGATCTCTGCAGGGGCGCTTTGTCTTGTAACGGAGCCGGTGATAACTTGAACTGGCCTTCCTGACCGATAATGTCTGTTAATGTCCTTTGCATTGTCACCGCGGCTCGGTTCGCATATTGATCGGTCCGGACATTTTCCTTGATGGCTGCTAAACGGTTTTTCCTTTGTACGATAAATGGGTATAAGTGTTTTTACATTGTCCGCCCATGTCTTGATGGGCCCCATCCTGTACTTATAATCCATTGAATATGTATGCTGTTGCTCTGAGTTTCGGTTCCCAGATACTGGCTTTCGCGGGCTCACTGTCTTCAATCCACAAGCCTGTCTGGCTTGCAGTAACAGAAATAAATGGTTCATAAACTGATCACGGGGCCTGCCGGCCATTTTGTATGCCCTTTTATCAAAGGTTTTTCTGTGCAAGCTTACTTTGGTCAATAAACAGTCTTATTTTATCCAGTTTTCTTGCGTGATTTTTGCTGAAAATTGCGAATCTTACAATCCCGCTCTTCCTGGGTTTCCTGCAAATCCTTCACTAATGACCTCATTTGTGATTTCAATACTTCCCCTTCCCTCGGGGATTGATTGATCGGGCTATTCAATCCTTCTACTGGAGCAGCTGTTTCAACATTCTGTTGTTCACATAGATGCGATTCAGCGTACTTTTGGCATCCCAGCAAAGTCTGTTTTGCAACCTCAGCTATTCCCCAAACTTTTGAGAGCTCTGAACTCCTTCCCGTTGAAGATTGAAGCTCGTGTTCAGATTGTTCCCATTGCAGAGTCTTTTCCCTCGGCATATGAAGGAGTTGGCTGACCGTTAACTCTTCCACGGGAACACTGTGGATCAGAGTCTTCTCCATTTCATCCACCTTTTCCTCCAATGCTTCCACCTTCTGTTCCTCTTGTACTTTGGCTTTCAGCGCTCGGAAAAGTTGCGCCCTGATGCTCTCTAGCTCATGTTCAGGGACCATTCTTACAGTCTCTGTGTTTCTTACAGTTTCCTTTTCTTCCACTGAAAGGATTCCCAGTTGAATCTGCTCTTCAAGTTGTTGAACCTCGGACATTGCCGCCTCATATTTGTCTTGGGTTTCCTTCAATATTTTTATGAGTTCTTGGACATCTTGTCTTTCATGTTCTGCCATGTCTTCCACCACTAATTTTTCCTCTATGGATTGAATCCCTAACGATGAGTCAGCCTTGGCCTGGAGCTCATCAAACATCTCCTGCAGTCTTTGTAATTCTTGCTCCTGTTCCGACTTTTGTTGTTCATATGCTTCCAGTAAAACTAGCTTTTCGGAGGTTGCCAAGTTAACCCCTTCCAGGATTGTAGTCTGAGCCTGTTCATACTGTTCTTTCAACTCATTACACTCTGCTTGCAACAAGTCGTAGAGATGAACTGGAATACCATCCTGACTTCCTGAAGATTCCTCTTCCTTTGGATCATTCTGTGCATATTCTAGTTCCTGAACAGCCTCAGGGAGATGTGATTGGTACTTGGCCACGATGGCTCTATGGTCGCTCTCTGCTTGAGCTAGCTGTCTCTGTTGTCTTTCCAGGGTCTCCCATTCGGTGTCCCAGAACTTTTTCATCTTTTCCATCTCTTGTACGAGACGGGCACTCAACTGTTCTAATTGTCGTTGTACTTTGACATAAGTTTGGGACCGAGCTCGGTGTTCTTCCATCGTGGATGAATCCTTAGCTTGAGCAGGCTCAGAATTCTCTGTCAACCTGGAGTTCTGCTCTACAGCTTGATTTTGCTTGGTAACATGGGCCTGCCTGCCTGTCTTCGTTTCCTTTCCCCTCATCAGCAATTCCCTTTTTGCCTTGTCTTCCATGTTTACATTGGTCGTCACGTCATCCATTTCAGAATCTGAGCTGATAGCTTGCACCGAGTCCTCCTTCCCTATGGCTTTTAGGTAGTGCCATTCTATGTTTATTTTCTGCATCCACTCCTGCTCTAGGAGTGGTGGTCCTCCCTCAGGTAATACGTACAGATTCATTCGTGGGTGTTCTTTGCCCCTATCTCTCACTTTGACTCGTATTTTTCCCATGGGGTATATATTATGCCCCGTGTATGTCTGTAATACGAACTTGGTATTTCTTAAGGGTATGTGAGAGAATAGCCGGTGGTAGTCCTTTTGGTTGATGACTGATACAGCTGATCCCGTGTCCAGCTCCATTCGTACTTGGACTCCAGCTATTTTTAGTGTGACCCAGATCGTCTGTAGATCAGTTACTTTACCCACATTGTGGATTCTCAGACTATCCAGCTCCTGGCTGTTTGGGTCTGAGTCTGAATTTTGTTTGTCTGAACTCTTTTCAGCCACCTGATGCACCTTGTTGTACTTTTCTTGTGGTGGTGGCTTCCTTTGCTTGTTGGTCTTCTTTCCGGACCTGCATACCTTCACGATGTGACCCAGTTTGCCACATTTCCTGCACTCTTGGTTCTTAAACCAGCACTGATTCTGGTCGTGCGTTGTCTTTCCACAACGGTAGCATTTGGAAGTGCTTGCAGTAATTTGGTCCACCCCGAGTGCCGCCGCCTTTAGCTGCATTTCTGCCGTTCCTTTCGCTGCAGCTTTGTGCAATGAAGCTATGAGGACAGCCCTGTCCAGTGTGAGGTCGTTTTCTTCCAGAAGTCGCTTCTGCGTTCCTTCTTTGGCCAAGCCGCATACGAACTTGTCCCGCAGCGCCTCTGTCAAATTCCCTCCAAACTGGCAGTATTTCGCTAGCTTACGCAGTTCGACTAAGTATTCCGCATTGCTTTCATCTTTCCTCTGGGTTCTTGCGTAAAATTTAAATCGTTCAGCCAGCATCAATGGTGTGGGGTTCAAGTGATCCTTCAGCACTGCTACGATCTCTTCGAAGGTCTGGTCCACTGGTTTAACTGGTGCTATTAGATGTTTCAAGAGCCAGTATGTTTCTGCTCCCATCGAATTTAACAAAGTTATTGCCTTGTCGTCATCCTCAATTTCGTTGGCTTTGCAATATATTTCTATGCGTTCCACATATGTGGCCCAGTCCTCTATCTCAACATCAAAATCATTAATATTTCCTCGCTTAGGCATCTTCTTCTCTTCTCGAGTACAACACAAGTATCTCTTTACTTATTATTATTTTTCCTCTCTTCTTGAGAACAACACCAGTAATTCTTTACTTATTATTATTTTTCCTCTCTTCTTGAGAACAACACCAGTATTTCTGTAAATTCTTATTATTTTTCTAAGATGGCGGTTTCCCGCTTCTGTCTTCTTCCCCGGCGGTTTTCCCGCGAAAAATGGCGGCTTTCCCGCGCTTCTCGGCTCTCCCCGCCCACTTTAATGGCGGTTTTCCCCGCGCTTTTCTGTTCTCCCCGCCCACGGCAATGGCGGTTTCCCGCTTCTTCCCCTGGCGGGAGGGGTACACTTTCCCCCGCGGGCGACGGCCGCTGGCTACCGGTCCCCAGCCTATGCGTCGGCTTCAGCGCTCTCCGCTGGTTTTCAGATCCCCAGCCCGCACGTCGGCTTCAGCGCTCTCCTTCCCGCGGCAGGCAACCGGCTCCGGGTACCCCCGATGACGGCGGACAGTTACAGCCTCTGAACTGGCTCTCGGCCAATTCCCGATTTCTCGGCTCTGTCTCACCCGGCCTGCTCCCGGTCTCAGCGCCTCTGGACCCGACTTTGTCTGGCTCCTTTCCCCCTCGACCGTGGTCGAGTGTACCGCCCTTATCCTCTGGTTTTACTCCTTCCTTATTTTCTTTTACTGTTCCCTTACTCACAGTCCGTGGCAGCCTTGCCTCTCTTGTCATAAGAACATAAGAACATAAGAAATAGGAGCAGGAGTAGGCCAATTGGCCCCTCGAGCCTGCTCCGCCATTCAATAAGATCATGGCTGATCTGATCCTAACCGCCAATCCACTATGACAGGACTATCTCCTGAATCTAACAGCATTAGACACACGAAAACAGGAGCAGGATCAGGCTACACGGCCCCTGGGCCCGCTCCGCTACCCACAGGGCCATGACCTATCCGAACCTAGACTCATGTCCAAATTCCTGCCCGCTCCCCGTAACCCTTAATTCCCTTTTCTACTAGGAAACTGTCTATTTCTGTTTTAAATTTATGTAATGATGTAGCTTCGACAGCTTTTTGGGGCAGCATATTCCATGGACCTACCACCCTCTGAGTGAAGTAGTTCCTCCTCATCTCAGTTTTGAAAGAGCAGCCCCTTATTCTAAGACTATGCCCCCTAGTTCTAGTTTCACCCATCATCTGGAACATCCTCCCTGCATCCACCCGATCCAACCCCTTCATAATCTTATATGTTTCAATGAGATCGCCTCTCATTCTTCTGAACTCCAATGAGTAGAGTCCCAATCTACTCAACCTCTCCTCATATGTCCATCCCCTCATCCCCGGGATTAATCGAGTGAACCTTCTTTGTACTGACTCGAGAGCAAGTATGTCCTTTCTTAAGTATGGACACCAAAACTGTATGCAGTATTCCAGGTGCGGTCTCACCAATACCTTGTACAACTGAAGCAATACCTCCCTATTTTTATATTCTATCCCCCTAGCAATGAAAGCCAACATTCCATTGGCCTTCTTAATCACTTGCTGCACCTGCATACTAACCTTTTGAGTTTCGTGCACCAGGACCCCCAGATCCCTTTGTACTTCAGTACTTTCCAGTTTCTTGCCATTAAGATAATAACTTGCTCTACGATTTTTCCTGCCAAAGTGCATAACCTCACACTTTCCAGTATTGTATTCCATCTGCCAAATCTCTGCCCACTTACTTAGCCTGTCTATGTCCCCTTGCAGGTTTTTTATGTCCTCCTCACTCACTACTTTCCCTCCCATCTTAGTATCATCTGCAAACTTTGACGTGTTACACTCGGTCCCCTCCTCCAAATCGTTAATATAGATTGTAAAGAGTTGGGGACCCAGCACTGACCCCTGCGGAACACCACTGGTTACTGATTGCCAGTCTGAATATGAACCATTTATCCCAACTCTCTGCCTTCTGTTAGATAGCCAATCCTCTATCCATGCCAGAATATTACCCCCAATCCCGTGATTTTTTATCTTAAGCAATAATCTTTTGTGTGGCACCTTGTCAAATGCCTTTTGGAAGTCTAAATACACTACGTCCACTGGTTCACCTTTATCCACCCTATATGTTACTTCCTCAAAGAACTCCAGCAAATTTGTCAAACATGACTTCCCCTTCATAAAACCATGCTGACTTTGTCTTATTAAATTATGATTATCCAAATGTCCTGTTACTGTCTCCTTAATAATGGACTCCAAAATTTTACCTACCACAGATGTTAGGCTAACCGGTCTATAGTTTCCAGCCTTCTGTCTACTGCCCTTTTTAAATAAGGGTGTTACATTAGCAGTTTTCCAGTCTGCTGGGACCTTTGCTGAGTCCAGGGAGTTTTGGAAGATTATTACCAATGCATCCACAATCCCTACCGCCACTTCCCTCGCTCCTCACTGTGGCAGAAGGGACCGTCAGTGCCTGTTGCAGATGGAAGTTTTCAATGCCAAAATCTTCCTCTTTGCTATCGCTGCAGCCTTGAGTTTTCAGCCAGCAGAACGACGAGGGCGGGTGCCTCACTTCGACGCTCCTTAGTTGCTTAGGAACTACTGTTGCCACAGGGTACGATTGGCCTCGTTGCCATTGTAAAGTCTGTGGGTTGTATTGCAAATAATACACAGACTCCAAGATTAACAAATAAAACAGGTCTTTACTATTCAGAGGTTCGGGCGAATCTGCCCTAGTTAACGTATCACAACCCTTATATACTGGTGTGGTCACTATCGGTATTACAGTATACATGAGCCAACAAATGGTGCCACACCTAAAGTAGTGCTCTTAAAGGCGAACGGTTACATTCTATAGTTCCCTTAAAGGTAAACGGGTACATACACTACACCAAGGAACCTTGATGTGTGGATCCAGAGTGGTAATTCCACCCAAATTGAAGTATAGAGTGCTCAATGAGCTTCATGAGGGTCATCTGGGAGGGGTAAAAATGAAGAACTTAGCCAGAGCGTTTGTGTGGTGGCCGGGAATCGATAGACAAATCAAAGAGATGACCAAGAGCTGTACAGGATGCCAGAAGGTCCAAAACACCCCACCACAAGCCCCTCTACATCCATGGGAGTGGCCCTCATCTCCATGGCAAAGGGTACACATTGATTTTGCTGGTCCATTTATGGACTCAATGTTTTTAATTGCAGTGGATGCACATTCAAACTGGCCAGAGGTAATAAAAATGTCCTCAACCACCACAGAAAAAACTATCACAGTCTTACGAACCATATTTGCCAGAAATGGGCTGCCTGAACAGATTTGCTCCGACAATGGACCACAGTTTGTGTCTGAAGAGTTCCGGAGGTTCTTAAAGAACAATGGTGTAAACATAAGAACATAAGAACATAAGAAATAGGAGCAGGAGTAGGCCAATCGGCCCCTCGAGCCTGCTCCGCCATTCAATAAGATCATGGCTGATCTGATCCTAACCGCCAATCCACTATCACAGAACCATCTCCTCAATCTAACAGAATTAGACACACGAAATAGGAGCAGGATCAGGCTACACGGTCCCTGGGCCCGCTCCGCTACCCACAGGGCCATGACCGATCCGAACCTAGACTCATGTCCAAATTCCTGCCCGCTCCCCGTAACCCGTAATTCCCTTTACTTCTAGGAAACTGTCTATTTCTGTTTTAAATTTATGTAATGATGTAGCTTCGACAGCTTTTTGGGGCAGCATATTCCATGGACCTACCACCCTCTGAGTGAAGTAGTTCCTCCTCATCTCAGTTTTGAAAGAGCAGCCCCTCCTTCTAAGACTATGCCCCCTAGTTCTAGTTTCACCCATCATCGAGAACATCTTCCCCGCATCCACCCGATCCAACCCCTTCACAATCTTATATGTTTCAATAAGATCGCCTCTCATTCTTCTGAACTCCAATGAGTAGAGTCCCAATCTACTCAACCTCTCCTCATATGTTCATCCCCTCATCCCCGGGATTAACCGAGTGAACCTTCTTTGTACTGACTCGAGAGCAAGTACGTCCTTTCTTAAGTATGGACACCAAAACTGTACGCAGTATTCCAGGTGCGGTCTCACCAATACCTTGTACAACTGAAGCAATACCTCCCTATTTTTATATTCTATCCCCCTAGCAATGAAAGCCAACATTCCATTGGCCTTCTTAATCACTTGCTGCACCTGCATACTAACCTTTTGAGTTTCGTGCACCAGGACCCCCGATCCCTTTGTACTTCAGTACTTTCCAGTTTCTTGCCATTAAGATAATAACTTGCTCTATGATTTTTCCTGCCAAAGTGCATAACCTCACACTTTCCAGTATTGTATCCATCTGCCAAATCTCTGCCCACTTACTTAGCCTGTCGATGTCCCCTTGCAGGTTTTTTATGTCCTCCTCACTCACTACTTTCCCTCCCATCTTAGTATCATCTGCAAACGTTGATATGTTACACTCGGTCCCCTCCTCCAAATCGTTAATATAGATTGTAAAGAGTTGGGGACCCAGCACTGACCCCTGCGGAACACCACTAGTTACTGATTGCCAGTCTGAGAATGAACCATTTATCCCAACTCTCTGCCTTCTGTTAGATAGCCAATCCTCTATCCATGCCAGAATATTACCCCCAATCCCGTGATTTTTTATTTAAGCAATAATCTTTTGTGTGGCACCTTGTCAAATGCCTTTTAGAAGTCTAAATACACTACGTCCACTGGTTCCCCTTTATCCCCACGGGCAGCACGGTGGCATAATGGTTAGCACTGTTGCCTCACAGCGCCAGGGACCCGGGTTCAAATCTGGCCTCAGGTGACTGTCTGTGTGGAGTTTGCACATTCTCCCCGTGTTTGCGTGGGTTTTCTCCGGGTGCTCCGGTTTCTTCCCACAGTCCAAAGATGTGCGGGTTAGGTTGATTGGCCATGATTAAAATTGACCCTTAGTGTTAGGGGGGATTAAATACGTGGGGATAGGGCTTGGGTGGGATGGCTGTCGGTGTAGGGACCGGGTGCTAGGATTTGGATGATCAGCCATGATCTCGTTGAATGGCGGAGCAGGCTCGAAGGGCCGAATGGCCTACTCCTGCTCTTTTCTTCTATGTTTCTATCCACCCTATACATTACTTCCTCAAAGAACTCCAGCAAATGTGTCAAACATGACTTCCCCTTCATAAAACCATGCTGACTTTGCCCTATTAAATTATGATTATCCAAATGTCCTGTTACTGTCTCCTTAATAATGGACTCCAAAATTTTACCTACCACAGATGTTAGGCTAACCGGTCTATAGTTTCCAGCCTTCTGTCTACTGCCCTTTTTAAATAAGGGTGTTACATTAGCAGTTTTCCAGTCTGCCGGGACCTTTGCCGAGTCCAGAGAGTTTTGGAAAATTATTACCAATGCATTCACAATCCCTACCGCCACTTCCCTCAAGACCCTAGGATGTAAGCCATCAGGTCCAGGTGATTTATCCGCCTTGAGTCCCATTATTTTACCGAGTACCACTTCCTTAGTGATTTTGATCGTGTTTAGCTCCTCCCCCCCTTTAGCCCCCTGTTTGTCCAGTGTTGGGATATTCTTAGTGTCTTCTACTGTAAAGACTGATTTAAAATATTCATTCAGTGTTTTTGCCATCTCCATATTTCCCACCATTAATTTCCTGGTCTCATCCTCTAAGGGACCAATATTTACTTTAGCCACCCTTTTTCTTTTTATATAACTATAAAAACTCTTACTATCTGTTTTTATATTTTTTGCTAATTTACTTTCATAATCTATCTTCCCTTTCTTAATCAATCTTTTTGTTATTTTTTGCTGTCTTTTAAAGTTTTCCCAATCCTCTATCCTCCCACTAGATTTGGCTACCTTATATGCCCTTGTTTTTAGTCGAATACTATCCTTAATTTCTTTACTGAGCCACGGATGGCTGTCTTTTCTTTTACACCCTTTTCTTCTCGGTGGAATATATATTTTTTGGAAGTTGTAAAATAACTCCTTAAATGTACACCACTGATCATGTATCATCTTACCCTTTAATCTATTTTCCCAATCCACTCTACTCAATTCCGCTCTCATACCTTCATAGTCTCCTTTATTCAAGCTTAGCACGCTTGTTTGAGATCCAACCTTCTCACCCTCTAATTGAATATGGAATTCAACCATGTTATGGTCACTCATTCCAAGGGGATCCTTTACTAGGACATTTTTAATTAATCCTGTCTCGTTACACAGGACCAGATCTAAGGTTGCTTGCCCCCTGGTCGGTTCAGTTACATACTGCTCAAGAAACCCATCCCTAATACACTCAATGAACTCATCCTCAAGGCAGCCCTGCCCAATTTGATTTGTCCAATTAATATGATAATTAAAATCCCCAATAATTATAGATGCTCCCTTATTACAAGCCTCAACTATTTTCTGATTGATACTCCATCCAACAGAGTTGCCACTGTTCGGAGGCCTATAGACTACGCCCACTAGCGTTTTTTTCCCTTTATTATTCCTTACCTCCACCCAAACAGTTTCATTATCCTGATCTTTTGACCCAATATAATTTCTCTGTATTACAGTGATTCCTTCCTTTATTAACATAGCCACCCCACCTCCCCTTCCTTCCTGCCTGTCCTTCCTGATCGTTAAATAACCTGGTATGTTTAATTCCCAGGCATTGTCACCCTGCAGCCATGTTTCTGTAATGGCCACAAGATCATACACATATGTAGTTATTTGTGCCATTAACTCATCTATTTTGTTACGAATGCTATGTGCTAAGCATTACACATCCGCCCCATATCATCCAGCCACCAATGGATTGGCTGAGAGGTTCGTTCAAACATTCAAGAAGGCTATCAAGGCAATGTGTAATGAAGACATACCCCTACAACACAAGGTGGATAACTTCTTGTTTGCCTACCGGAATGCGACACATGCGGTTACCAACCAAACTCCAGCCATGATGTTCTTCAATCGAAGACTAAGATGCCGCTTGGATTTGGTTAAGCCAAACATCAGAAGAGATGTGGAGAACAGGCAGTTTCAGAATATGAATGAAAGGCCAACCGGTAGTTTCAAGATAGGTCAACCAGTTTTGGCCCGGGACTACCGCACAGAGAAATGGCAGCCAGGAACGATCTGCACACGGCAAGGACCTCTAATGTATACCGTGGACGTTGGAGAGAGCATTGTAAGATGCCATGCTGACCAGATGCTAGAGTCACTGGAAAACGTCAAATCTACACCACGATCCTATACACCTGGTGATGAAACCGAAGTACCAATTGCATCTACCTCAGAATCGGTGATATTGGAAGCAGACGAACCAAACAACGATGTTGATCCCGAATCAACTTTGCCAGAAGAACCTGATACCCCAAAGAGGCGTTATCCGGACAGAATCATGAAGCCTCCTGAAAGACTGAATTTATAATTGATTAACTTCAGCTAATGTATATAGCAACTGTAATTGTAAATATGTTATTTAATTATTAATCGAATGTTATGTACTGTTTAGCTAAAAGGGGAGGAATTGTAGTGTATGTACCTTGAAGAGGGAACTATATTCTGCAGCCCCTGTATACTGCGGTACCGGTAGTGACCACCCCTGTATATAAGCCTGTGCAGTAAATTTGTATAGTAGTTCCAGTTTTGTCTCCATTCAGTAAACACCTGTTATAACCAACTTCTGCAGTCCGTGTCTCAATTACACACGGACATTACACTCGCGGCTGGAGAAGAACTTGGAGGGGGAGCATCCAGTTCCCGTTTTCCATGTAGGAACCAACGACATAAGTAAAAGTAAGGATGAGGTTCTGCTGAGGGAGGTTGAGGAGCTAGGTTCTAAAGTAATAAGCAGAATCTCAAGGGTTGTAATCTTTGGATTACTACCTGAGCCACATGAAAATTGGCATAGTGTCAAGCAGATCAGAGAGTTAAATGTGTGGCTCAGAGAGTGGTGTGGGAAGAAATGGGTTGAATTCATGGGGCACTGGCACCAGTATTGCGGAAAGATGGAGCTGTTCTGTCGAGACGGGCTCTGGGACCAGCATCCTTGCGAATCGAATAACTAAGGCTGTAGATAGGGCTTTAAACTAAAAAAGTGGGGGGAGGGGTCAGGTGAGGGGTAATTTAGGAATCTAAAGAGAAAGGTCAAGCAGGGAATAATGGTAAAAACATTAAAAAATTAAAGGCTCTTTATCTGAATGCATGAAACATTCATAACAAGATAGACGAACTAATGGCACAAATAGTGATACATGGGCTTGATCTAATAGCCATTGCAGGAACGTGGTTGCAAGGTGACCAAGGTTGGTAACTAAATGTGCCAGGGACTTTGATGTTTGAAAAAGACAGGTAGAATGGAAAAGGAGGGGGGGTGGTAGCCCTGATAATAAAGGATGACATAAGGACAGCAGAGGCAAAGGGGACAAAATTTGGTTGCTTTGTGCCTCCCATTAGCGCCCTAAGGGGGCACTAACCGGGCACAAAGCAACTAGCACCTGGGTGTGGTGCCACTAACACCTCCTGCGAAATTCAGCGGGAGGTTAGCGGTGGCAGTAGCCATTAGCGCCCCGCGGCGCTGCGCCTCCGGTGATGTGGTAATCACCGTGCACAGTACCCTGCTCGCGCCCCGGCCACAAACTTCGGTCGTGCCCCCTGACGTACCACTGGACACTATGTCCAACAGGGTCAGGGGGGTGTACTTGTGGCCAGGGAAGGTGCCGGACGGCCATTTATTTTGCTGGCCGCCTGCTAGCACCTGCTGCAATCAGGCAGCCCGGCACTCCTCTTGAGTGCTGGGCTCTTTTGCCAGCACCCCTCTCGCTAGTGGCCCAGCTGGGACCCGGTTCATGCAGCGCAAGGCCCCTTCCCTTTAATAAGGGGAGGTAAGCCTGCAGTACCACGGTGCGACGTGCCGGTGCGTGTGGTGCTGCGGCATGTAGCGCCGTGATATTGAGCTGGAGCGCCCCAAGAGTAAGGGGGAGCGCTTCCAGTAGCGCCCGGCCTCCTGCTTGGGGCGCTACCATTGAATTTTGGGCGCAGGGGCACGAACTTTTGCCGGGCGCAAACTGAAGCACCCGAGCACATTGCTGCCAAGGAGTTGGAGAGTACCTTGCTGCACAGCAGTGGGACCATGAGGACCCACGTGTACATTGACATCCCTCCTAGAGAGGAGGCCTATGAGCATCTGCCAACAATTCTCCATAGATAGCCAACTATTCTCCATAGATTGCATTTGCTCTGTGCGTGGCACATTAGCTGCTCCATGCAGGTGGCCATTCTTTCCATGGAAAAGCCTACAGTCGCCATCGCCTGCGACATGGTGGTGCTCATGTTGGAGATGGACTCCTCCATTCTCTGCACATTTGCAGATGTCGCAGTCGCAAAACCTGTCAAACCCTCCTGCACTTGTTCTTGCACCTCCAGGATCACCCGCGTTCTAGATGGGCCCCGAGGCTCAGCGTCTGCTTGCAGCTGAGCAGAGCTGTGAGTGTTTGCGCCCTCCGGCGAGGAGTCTCCATTGCTGTCCCTGTCTCCACCATCTGCTCTTGCTCACTTGTGGGTTCTGAGACACCAGGTGACAACACTACTCTATCTCGCATTGCACCTACCAAGGTGTGAGTATCTGCACTAGTGCTGGGTGCGCTTATAACTGGTGACGGTGCACCCTCAGAGGCTGGAGGCTCCTCTGAGGTGACATATTGCTCTTCCTCCTGGACAATCTTGATGGATCTGTGGAAGAGTAAAGAGATGAGTTAGGTATGTCATATCACGAATGGGTACAGATACCATTATGCACATGATGAATATTCACTGGCTGCTGACATCAGTCTCCATTGAGTGACTGCTGTATGCCATGTGGCAGTATGAGATGTAATTCTGTCACCAAGTTGCTGAGATGTCCCCCTTTCTCCATCTCCCACCTTCAGCTGCTCTACAACTCCTGACACTTCCAAGGTGACCTCCACTGCTGCTGTTAACTTGGCCAATGATGGAAGGCCACTTCCTGTTCTCTCCCTCTCCCTCTCATTGTGGGCTATCTTTTCCTGCAAGGAGGGAAAGCAGAGAAGGTTGAGTGAGAGTGATGGAATGAGTGTAAGGAATTGATGGGTTACACCTTTAGAGGGAGACTATGATGGAGTGGGGTGGCAATGCCAAGTGGCCTCCTTGTTGAATTGCGTATGTCACTCCACTATTTAAGACTGGCGAGAGAGGGAAACCAGGGAATTATAGACCAGTTAGCCTAACATCTGTTGTCCAGAAATTGCTAATGTCTATAATTAAGGATAGGGTGGCTGAACACCTCAAAACTTTTCAGTTGATCAGAGAGATGGATTTGTGAAAGGTAGGTCATGCCTGGCAAACCTGATTGAATTTTTTAAAGAGGTGAATAAAGTAGTGGACAGGGGAATGTCTATGGATGTTATGTATATGGACTTCCAGAAAGCATTTGATGAAGTCCCACATAAGAGACTGTTAACTAAGGTAGAAGCCCACGGAATTGAGGGCAAATTATTGACCTGGTTAGGAAATTGGCTGAGCGGCAGGAGACAGGCAGTAGGGATAATGGGTAAGTAATCAAATTGGCAGGATGTGACTAGTGGTGTCCTGCAGGGATCTGTGTTGGGGCCTGAATTATTCACAGCAGTTATTAACGACTTAGCTAATGGCATAGAAAGTCATACATCCAAATTTGCCAATGACACAAAGATAAGCGACATTGTAGGCAGTGTAGATGAAAGCATAAAATTACAAAGGGATATCGATAGATTAAGTGAATGGGCAAAAGTGTGGCAAATGGATTTCAATGTAGGCATCCAATTTGGACCTAAAAAGGTTGGAACAGAGTACTTTCTAAATGGTGAAGAACTAAAAACAGTGGAGGTCCAAAAAGACTTGGTGGCCCAGGTACATAGATCATTAAAACATCATAGAAACATAGAAGATAGGAGCAGGAGTAGTCCATTCAGCCCCTTGAGCCTGCTCCGCCATTCAATGAGATCATGGCTGATCACCCAAATTCAGTACCCTGTCCCTGCCTTCTCTCCATATCCCTTGATCCCTTTAGCCTTAAGAAATATATCTAACTCCTTCTTGAATATATTTAATGAATTGCCCTCTACTGCCTTCTGTGGTAGAGAATTCCACAGGTTCACCACTCTCTGGGTGAAGAAATTCCTCCTCATCTCTGTCCTAAATGGCTTACCCCTTATCCTTAGACTGTGACCCCTGGTTCTGGACTCCCTGGCCATCGGGAACATCCTTCCTGCATCTAGTCTGTCTAGTCCTGTTAGAATTTTATAAGTTTCAATGAGATCTCCTCTCATTTTTCTAAACTCCAGCGAGTATAAGCCCAATCGACCCAATCTCTCCTCATATGTCATTCCTGCCATCCCAGGTATCAGCCTGGTGAATCTTCGCTGCACTCCCTCCATGGCAAGAACATCCTTCCTCAGATAAGGCAACCAAAACTGCACACAATACTCAAAATGTGGTCTCACCAAGGCCCTGTACAACTGCAGCAAGACATCCTTGTTCCTGTACTCGAATCCTCTCGCTACGAAGGCCAATATACCATTTGCCTTCTTAACCGCCTGCTGCACCTGCATGCTTACCTTCAGCGACTGGTGCACAAGGACACCCAGGTCTCATTGCATTTCCCCTTCTCCCAATCTATTGCCAATCAGATAATAATCTGCCTTCCTGTTTTTGCCACCAAAGTGGATAACCTCGCATTTATCCATGATATATTGCATCTGCCATGCTTCTGCCCAATCACCCAACCTGTCCAAATCATTCTGTAGTTTCTCGGCATCCTCCTCACAGCACACACGCCCACACAGCTTTTTGTCGTCTGCAAACTTGGAGATATTACATCTAGTTCCCTCGTCTAGATCATCATTAATATATATTGTGAATAGCTGGGGTCCTAGGACCGATCCCTGCGGTACCCCACTAGTCACAGCCTGCCACGCGGAAAAAGACCCGTTTATTCCAACTGTTTGTTTTCTGTCTGCAACCAGTTCTCTATCCAAGTCAATACCTTGCCCCCAATCCCATGTGCCTTAACTTTACACGCTAATCTCTTATGCGGGACCTTATCGAAAGCCTTCTGAAAGTCCAAATACACCACATCCACTGGTTCTCCCTTATCTATTTTACCAGTTACATCCTCAAAAAATTCCAGTAGATTAGTCAAGCACTATTTACCTTTTGTAAATCCATGTTGAGTTTGTCCGATCCTGTCACTGTTTTCCAAGTGCTCTGCTATTACATCTTTTATAATGGACTCTAGCATTTTCCCCACTACCGATGTCAGGCTTACCGGTCTATAATTCCCCTATGAACAGATACAGAAAATAATTTTAAAAGCTAATGGAATGCTGGCCTTTATATCTGGAGGACCATATTACAAGCGGGTAGAGGTTATGCTGCAACTATACAAACTCTGGTTAGACCACGCCTGGAGTACTGTGAGCAGTTCTGGGCACCACACCTTAGGAAGGATATATTGGTCTTGGAGGGAGTGCAGCCTAGATTTGCCAGAATGATACCTTGGGCTGGATTTTGTCATTGGGGCGGGCTGGGGTTGTGTCATCCGCTTTTCGTGTTATCCACCCGATTCCAAATCGATGTGGGAGATTGATGCGATTTTCACATAATTGGGCAATTGAGTTCCAGCATGTGGGAACCTATGGCCCAATTAGTTTTTTCAGTCTGAAACTCGCCTCCGATGACGTCATCATTGCTGCTGCATTTAAGGTCTGCAAGAAGCCTTGCTTCCTCTGCAGACTGCCAACCTTTTGGCCTTTGCAGTGAGAGGGACCTGGAGGCAGAATGAGCAGTGGGAGACCTAAGTCTGCTCCCAGATTTGATGACATTGCCCTGCATGCTTTGGTGGAGGGAGTAAGAGCTAGTAAGGAGGGGCTCTTCCCTTCTTCAGGGAGGAAGAAGCCTCCCCAGTGTAATGATATCAGCAAATAGTGATGGTATTTGCCTGTTTGATTATGATGCCTTACCAGCATATTTGCCTGTTTGATTATTTATGCCTTACCAGCAGAGGGCATGTGAGAGAGCCAGCGTTTAGTTTTAGTTTCGTTTTAGATGGATCTCTAAGATGGTGTCTCCTGTAATGCTGTTAACAGAGTTGAACAGACTTTAGATAAAAAGACTTCTCTTTCATGAATGTGTCGTCATTGAACCCACATACAAATCAATACACCCAGCAGACGAAGACTGTGTGGATCCAGGTTGCCCAGGAGGTCAACTTGTTGTCGATGATCCGCAGAACCTGGCTTCAGGGCAGGAAGAGGTTTCATGACCTTCTGCGCACTGGAAAAGTGAGTATGACTTTCCCATCACCTTCAATCTGATCCCCATTGCCTCTCCTCGCCAGCACTCAGCTTTAGCAACCTCTTCCTCCACATCCCACTTGACACTGATATCCCTGCACCCTTACCCATTCTCTCTCTCTCTATGGTCACATTCACCTAACTATTCGACTATGCAACCCTCACACTCCCTATCACTGTGATGCTATGAAAACAACTTCCAAAACACAGGGAGGACCCTTGGTCTTGCCAACTCACTCCATCTTTGTCTCCTTCTAACCATCAATGATATGAATTCTCTACACTCACTCCTTCATTCTCACTCAAACTCCACTTGTTTCCCTCATTGCAGGAAAAGAGAGCTCACAATAAAAGGGAAAGAGCGAGAACAGGGGGCGGGCCACCCTCAGTAGCCCACCGCTCCCCTTGGGAGGAGGCGGTCCTGGAGATTGTGGGACTCGAGGACGATGTGCAAGTGGGGGACAGACAGACGGGTGCATCAGAGAAAGCTGGTGACAGAATAGTTTTTCATCTCTCTCATTGACATTGCATGAGTTGCTGATAATGATTTTGAAGCTCTAACGGATGGACTTATGATCATCTGCAATTTGTAATCTGCAAGTAACCTTGGCTTCACATCTCTGACTCTTTCCTTTACTCCCCCACAAGACCATCGCAAGCACCCGTCCCCACTATCCAGGAGGAACAGCCTGAGCCTCCAGACTCCTCAGAGGAAGCTGCAACCTCTGAGGGTGCAGCGTCAGCAGAATTCACCGCACCCAGCACCAGCACAGACACTCACACCTCGGTGGGACCATCGCGAGATAGAGTAGTTTTGTCACCTGGTGTATCACAGCTCACAAGTGAGCATCAGAAGATTGTGGAGACAGAGACAGCAGTGGAGAGTCCTAGTCGGAGGGTGCAGGACTCTCCCAGCTCAGCTCAGCTGCATGTTGACCCTCTGCCTCTGGGTCCACCCAGAAGAACAGCGGTGTTGGAACGCCAGGAACAGGTGCAGGAGTCTCTGGCAGGTTTTGTCTCCAGGGTCGCTGCGAGTGTGGAGCGAATGGAGGACTCCATCGCGAACATGAGCAGAGCCTTTGTGGAGTAATTGGCGCATGAACACATCACCATGGAAAGGATGGCAACCTCCGTGGAAAGGATGGCTACAGTAGACGAGAGGATGGTTACGGCCATGGAGGAGCTAAATCGCCAGAGTGTAGAAAACATGGTGAGTGTTCAGAATAGACTGACATCTCTGGAGAAGCGATGGTCAGCTATTGAACAGAGAAACCAGACCTTTATGGAAGTCCTTCTAAGTAGGACTGCCAGTGCAGATACGGGTCCCCATGGCCCCCCTGATGTGCAGCAAGGTGCTCTCAAGCCACTTGCAAGCATTGCGGTGGACATGACCCATGAGAGGGGTGTTGGTGGCAGAGAACAAGGAAGTGGGGGCTCCTCTCCAAGCGCACACACTTCCATGCCACTGCAAAGTCCTCAGTCAGAGCCCCACCAGAGTCCTCACCCAACTTAGGTCGGCGTCTCAACCCTTCACAGCCGCAGGAGCAGTTGATTGTTGCCTTGCCCTCACAGGTTCGCAACCCCAGAGGACGCCCGCCAAAGGTGTCGAGACAGGAGCAGCAAGAAACTGAGCAAGGTGCCTCCACATCCGCTGAAGCCACAGGGGAAGCACCATGTAAGAATACGCGTAAGAGAATGATACTGTACAAATAGTCACAAGGGTAGTCACTTGGGTGAAATGTCATGTTTAGTTTTAAAACGTCATCAGTTGGTTATTGTAAATAAAAATTCTGATGGCAACTGTTGCAGTTGTGGCATGTGTCATTTTGCAAATGGGACATCCACATTGAGGGCTTAGGATTACTTGCAATTGTCAGTATGGTGGTCAGAGTGCTAAGAATCCGCTGGTTCTTGGCCATTGTCGATGCTCTGGTAAGAAGCTGCAAGGCAAAAGTACTTCATTGGCTAGGCTAAGCAAATCTGGCCAAGATGAGTGTGTTCCTTGCATCCCAGGCAGCAATGTTCTCGCGTACTGCTGCCGCTGGTTGATGTTCTCAGATGGGCCTCTGCAAGATGTTCATTTTCGCTCTCCTCCTCCTCCTCGTCATCTGAGGAGGATATGTGAGGAGTCACTTGGTCCTCAGGAATCTGCAAGCCACGACACTGTGCCATGTTGTGAAGTGCACAGCAAACCACGATGATTCTGGAGACCCTGGCTGCTGAGTACTGCAGGGCTCCACCTGATCTATCCAGGCATCTGAAGCGCATCTTCAGCATGCCGATGGTTTGCTCAATTATGGATCTGGTGGAAATGTGGCTGTAGTTGTAGTTCTCCTCAGCTTCGTTGGATGGGCTCCTCAATGGCGTCATTAGCCACATCTTCAGGGGATAGCCCTTGTCTCCAAGTAGCCATCCGTTAAGTTGGTCTGGCGGACTGAAGAGTGGAGGCACACTAAACTGGTGCAGTATGAAGGAGTCATGGCAACTGCCAGGGTATTGGCACAAACATGCAAAATTTCCTTCTTGTGGTCACACACCAGCTGCACGTTGAGGGAGTGGAAGCCCTTGCAGTTGACAAAAATACCTGGATCACGATGGGGTGCCTTAAGGGCCACATGTGTGCAGTCAACGACGCCCTGCACCCTTGGAAAGCCTGCCAGATTAGCTAATCCAACGACACAGGCTGTGACACTTGCTTGATCCTTGGAGAAATGGATGTGATTGTGCATGATGGCAAATAGGGCATTGGTTACCTGCCTGATGCAAGTGTGTGCGGCCGCCTGGGAGATGCCGTTGATGTCTGCTGCTGATCCCTGGAATGAGCCTGAGGCAAAAAAGTTGAGTGCGGTGGTGATTTTGACGGCCACTGGTATGGGGGTCCATCTGCTCCTCTGGGCTCCAGGTCTTGCTGCACCATTGCGCAGATGTTCCCTACTACCTTTCGCGAAAGTCGGAGCTGCCTTTGGCACTGCGACTCACTCATGTTGAGGTAGCTGATCCTCTGTCTGTAGACCCTGTTTGGGGGGTATCTCCTGCGCTGATGGGCTTCCATGGTCTGGCGCCTTCTGGCCTGTGCAGCTTCAGGTGGGTGAGCAGCAGCTTGGCGCCCCTCTTGTTGCCGCTGCTGTTTGTGCTGCTGTTGTTCATGGTTCTGCTGCTGCCGCGGCTGGACTTCGTCCGAATCTGATGCCCAGGAGGAAAGGAAATAAATGGTTCCCATGCTTCTGGTAGATGCCTCAGTTGAGGAAACACTCAGTCAAGGTGGCGAGAGTGGTTTCCCAGGAGGCCACACTGGAGATGGGTGTCAGGCTCCAAATTTCCACAGCTATGGTTATGCCTGCCAAAAGTTCCCCCAGACCTGAGACAACAAAATCCTGCCACCTGCAAATGATGACTGATCAAATCTCCTATTTAATGGTGGAGCTGCAGCTGATAGTCAGCAATCCAATTGTTCTCCCACCAGATTTCACTGTCGTGTTTCAGAGGAGACGTGAATCACGTGGGAAATGTGTTAAAATCGGAAAGGCCTCTCAAAATGGGATTTTAGAGGCAATTTAGTGGTTGTTAAGGGGCTTAAGGGCCTATCCCGCCTCTTGCAGGCAGGACGGAGACAGGATCAGAAACCACGCATTTAGGAAAATTGCTTGGAGGCGGGATGGAGGTGGGGTCGGGCCCGCCTGCCACTTTTTGCAATTTTAACACCCGACACTCCTCCATTCCCGCCTCCTCAGGCCTGGCAAAATCCAGCCCAAGGGTTAAGTTACGAGGGGAGAATACGCAAATTAGGGTTGTAGTCCCTAGAATTTAGAAAGTTAAGGGGTGATCTGATCGAAGTTTTCAAGATATTAAGGGGAACAGGTAGGGTAGATAGAGAGAAACTATTTCCACTGGTTGGGGATTCTAGGACTAGGGGGCATAGTCTAAAAATTAGAGTCAGACCTTTCAGGAGTGAAATTAGGAAACACTTCTACACACAATGGGTGGAAGAAGTTTGGAACTCTCTTCCACTAAAGGTAATTGATGCTTGATCAATTGTTAATTTTAAATCGGATATTGATAATTTTTTATTAACCAAAGGTATTAAGGGATCTGGGCCAAAGTCAGGTATATGGAGTTAGGTCGCAGATCAGCCATGATCTCATTGAATGGCGGAACAGGCTCGAGGGGCTCAATGGCCTACGCCTGTTCCTACGTTCCTATGTTCCCATATGTGTTGTTAGTTTGTATGATTGCATTAGGATGAGAGTGCGTGTGAGGGGTGGTTAGTCAGATGGGGATGTGAAAATGTAGCTAGAGAGAGAGGTATGGGTGGATGTGCAAGGTATGTTGGTGTGAGTAATGATGTGCAAGAGTAGGGTTGGGAAGACAGAGTGATGGGGATGTGATGAGAGGCACAGCAGGATGAAGGTGAGTGTGGCTTTGTACTCACCTTTCCTGGTCTAATGAGATCATTGAAACATTTCTGGCACTGCAGACAGGTCCTCCTGAACACATCCCTGCTGTTGACCTCCTCTGCTATTTGGACCCAGGCTCCTTTGGTCTGCTGGGGAGATCACTTCCACCCATCGGAAGGGAAGAGGACCTCCGTGTGCTCTCACTCCCTCCACAAGCATATGGAGGCAGTCATCTGAGAACCTGGGTGCAGCCCTCAGTCTCAGTGCAGTCATCTCTTGCACTGTTTGGAACACTCCAATGGTGCAGTGCAGGGCCTGCACTATGTTAGATGAACCTTCAAATGCAATTTGGCCATGGCTCCTTTAAATATCCTGGCTAAAGACGTGTCATCGATGATGTCATCAGACCCGCACCATTTAATAGGGCCGGGAAACGCACAGGGCGGCCTTAATAGGCACCATTAACGGAAAGTCGATCTCAGGAGCGGGATGGAATGAGGAATGGGGTCGCGACCCGCCACGGCGACCACCCGCACCCGACCTGACCAGGTACAGAAAATTCCAGCCATACTCTTCCAAAACGGCACTATCACTGAATTAATACCATGTGAGCGGGTGAGTTAATTCCTAACTAGTTTTTTAATTTTTCCTAGCGGAAAATTGCCCCATCTCTCTACAAACTTCACTAACAAGAGATTAATAGGCCTTAAAAAGGAATAGCAGAATTTGCAAAAAAATTTGATAACCAATTTCATTCCCCTTTTTCGGCAGAAAACAAGGAGTGCAGAAAGGGAAAAGAAATGGTAGTTTCAGTTTATCTCCCAGTTTTATCACCCATCTCTGCTGCCCTTCTGTTAATGGTCCCATTATATTATTCACTGTTTAATAATCTTAGCAAAAAGTAGATCTGCATAAACAGTACTGTGCTTCGAGTGGAAAGTACTATTGTTCATCCATTTTTAGTTCTGCTTGGAGGATTGTTCCTATCCAAAAATGGGTTTGTGAAAATTAATGAAAGCAAAGTAAAAGATTTCTAGTTGTTACAGTCTTGTTAAATCACAAAAGGTGTGTTCACCTCTAAATCAAACACGCAGTTCATGAGATAAACAAAGCCTAAGATTTTGAGGTATCATCACAGCACTGAGAGAAGTGAATCCTACAGAAGAATTTACTGCCTAAGAGCATGTGTACACCCACCATTGCTCATAATGCAGCAGCAGGAGAAAGGGTGGGCAGCCCTGAAATGCAAATGGGTTAGTGGGTCCATGACTTAAGGCAAGCTTTACAGAAGATCCATCACATGACAGTGAACTATCTTGTCATGATGTGGAAGCAGTGTAGGATCACGCTCAGCAGCAATGAGTTATGAATGAAATAAATAAACTATTGAAGCTATGAATGAAATAAATAAACTATTCACACATTGAAATGAATAAATACAATTTAAGTCATTTAGTATGGGGAGCCTGGACGTATATGGGTGAAGATGTTATAAGTGTTAGTTTTTTTTAAGATGAATGAAATAAATAAAATGCTCAAATTCGAATAAATGTATCAGGTCAGTTTATCATCATTATCCAAATGATAAGCTTACAGAATGGAAAGTTGGGACTGGAAATATTGATATCTGGATGGCTGATGTTGAACTAGCTCCATTCTTACTGTAAACATTCATTCAGTTTGAAAGAATATCAGTTTAATGTATGTTCTAGGGAGTCCTGGATCTAATGCATGTATATTCTAACTGAAGTTTTAATATTTGCAGAGATAACCCTTACCAGTTCAAAAATACAAGTGCAATAGAAACAAAAGCATCAGCTGTTCATGTGAACTAATAGATGATTATGAATATCTAGGGGTCGATTTTATCTCAGGTGCGGGGAATTGGCGGGTTTCCCGAATTTAGTGATTCCGACACGATTGTAAATGGGTCTGTGAGATTGATGCAAATTTAACACAATTGGCCAATTGATTTCCAGCGTGTGGGAAGTCTTGGCAATTGAGTATTTCCAGTCAGAAAATCGCAGATTATGGCATCATCATTGCTGCTGCTTTAAAGGCCCACAGCAAGCCTTGCTTCCTCTGCAGGCTTCCAACCTTCAACATTAAGATGGCACAGGAGCCTGCAGGAAGAAGGGCCAGCGGGAGGGCCAGATCTGTGCCCAAATTTGATGAGGCTTCACTACAGGCGTTACTGGATGGTGCTAGGGCCCACAGGGAGGTCCTCTTCCCTTCTTCAGGGAGGAAGAGGCCTCCCAGCCAGACCAAGGCTGTGTGGCTAGAGGTGGCAGGTCAAGTCAACTGCTTGGGGCTCACACGAAGAACGTGGTTGCCGTGCAGGAAAAGATTCCATGACCTTCTTCGCACTGGAAAAATAAGTACTGTATGATGTTTCCATCACCCTCAATCTGATCCCCATTGCCTTTCCTCACCAGCACTCAGCTTTAGCAATCTCTTCCTGCACATCCCACTAGACACTCACATCCATGCACCCTTACCCATTCCCTCTCTCTCTATGCTCACATTCACAGAACTATGCCACCATGCAGCCCTCACACTTCCTCTCACTCTGATGCTTTGAACACAACTGACAACACACAGGGAGGGCCCTTGGTATTGCAACCTCACTCCATCTTTGTCTCCTTCTAAGTATCTATGCTATGCAATCTCTGCACTCACTCCTTCATTTTCACTCAACCTCCACTTGTCTCCCTCATTGCAGGAAAAGAGAGCTCACAACAGGAGAGAGCGAGTCAGGACAGGAGGAGGGCCACCCTCATTAGCCCAGCTCAACCCCTGGGAGGAAGGCGTCCTGGAGATTGCCAGGGCTGACCGAGATGTGGACGTTGGGGAAGGACAGGCAGGAGCATCTCCGCAAGCTGGTGACAGAATAGTTTTCCATCTCTCTCATTGGCATTGCATGAGTTGCTGATAGTGATTCTGAAGCTACATCATATGGACTTATGATCATCTGCAAAATGCAATGTGCATGTAACCTTGGCATCACATCTCTAACTTTTTCCTTGACTCCCCCACAGGACCATCGAGAGGCCCCGTCCCCATTGTGCAGGAGGAAGAGCCTGAGCAGCCAGACTTCTCAGAGGAATCTGCAACCTCTGAGGGCGCAGCGTCAGCAGAAATAAGCGCACCCAGCTCCAGCGCAGACACTCACACCTCAGTGGGACCTTCAGGACATAGAGTAGAGTTGTCACCTGGTGTATCACAGCTCACAAGTGAGCATCAGCAGATTGTGGAGACAGGGACAGCAGTGGAGAGTCCTATTCAGAGGGCGCAGGACTCTGCCAGCTCGGCTCAGATGCATGTGGACCCTCTACCTCTGGGTCCATCCATAAAATCAGAGGTGATGGAACTCCATGCAAAGATGCAGGAGTCTCTGGCAGGTTTTGCCTCCAGGGTCGTTGCGAGTGTGGAGCGAAGGGAGGAATCCATAGCGAACATGAGCTGTGTCTTTGTGGGGTCAGTGGCGCATGAACGCATCAATACGGAAAGGATGTCTACCTACATGGAAATGATTGCTGCCTCCGTGGTAAGGCTGGCTACGGTAGAGGAGAGGAGGGCTACTGCCATGGAGGAGGTTAGTCGCCAGGGTATGGAAAGCATGGTGAGTGTTCAGAATAGAATGACATCTCTTGAGGAGCGATGGGCATCCATTGAACTGAGAAACCAGACCTTCATGGAAGTCCTTCTGAGTAGGACTGCCATTGTAGATACGGGTCCCCGTGGCCCCCCTGATGTGCAGCAAGGTGCTCTCAAGCCACTTGCAGGCACTGAGGGGGACATGACCCATGTGAGGGAGGTTGGTGGCAGACCTGAAGGAAGTGGGGGCTCCTCTCCAAGCGCTCACACTTCCATGCCACTGCAGAGCCCTCGGTCAGAGCCCTGCCGGAGTCCACACCCAACGGAGATAGAGGTCTCAACCCCTGCACAGCCACAGGAGCAGCAGACTGCTGGCGAGCTCTCACAGGCTCGCCATCCCAGAGGACGCCCGCCAAAGGTGTCGAGACAGGAGCAGCAGGAAAGTGAGCAAGGGGCCTCCACATCTGCTGAAGCCACAGGGGAACCACTACGTAGGAGCACGCGTAAGAGGAAAATAAAGCACAAATAGTCACAAGGGTAGTCACTTGGGTGAAATGCTGTGTATTTTGTAAAAATGCCATCAGTTGTGTGTTTTTCATAAAAATTCTGATGGCAACTTCTGCAGTTGTGGCGTGTGTCACTTCGCGAATGGGGCTGGATGTCCTCTAATGCCAAGCGCGGAAGGAAAAAAAGGATTATTTTGTATCAGTCTTTACAGTAGAGGACACTAAGAATATCCCAACACTGGACAAACAGGGGGCTCTAGGGGGGGAGGAACTAAATACGATTAAAATCACTAAGGAAGTGGTACTTGGTAAAATAATGGGACTCAAGGCGGATAAATCCCCTGGACCTGATGGCTTGCATCCCAGGGTCTTGAGGGAAGTAGCGGTAGGGATTGTGGATGCATTGGTAATAATTTTCCAAAACTCACTGGACTCAGCAAAGGTCCCGGCAGATTGGAAAACTGCTAATGTAACACCCTTATTTAAAAAGGGTAGTAGGCAGAAGGCTGGAAACTATAGACCTGTTAGCCTAACATCTGTGGTTGGTAAAATGTTAGAGTCCATTATTAAGGAGACAGTAACGGGACATTTGGATAAACATAATTTAATAGGGCAAACTCAGCATGGTTTCATGAAGGGGAAGTCATGTTTAACAAATTTGCTTGAGTTTTTTGAGGAAGTAACATACAGGGTGGATAAAGGGGAACCAGTGGACGTAGTGTATTTAGACTTCCAAAAGGCATTTGACAAGGTGCCACACAAAAGATTATTGCTCAAGATAAAAAATCACGGGATTGGGGGTAATATTCTGGCGTGGGTGGAGGATTGGCTCTCTAACAGAAAGCAGAGAGTTGGGATAAATGGTTCGTTCTCAGATTGGCAACCAGTAACTAGTGGTGTTCCGCAGGGGTCAGTGCTGGGTCCCCAACTCTTTACAATCTATATTAACGATTTGGAGGAGGGGACCGAGTGTAACATATCAAAGTTTGCAGATGATACAAAGATGGGAGGGAAAGTAGTGAGTGAGGAGGACATAAAAAACCTGCAAAGGGACATAGACAGGCTAAGTAAGTGGGCAGAGATTTGGCAGATGGAATACAATACTGGAAAGTGTGAGGTTATGCACTTTGGCAGGAAAAATCATAGAGCAAGTTATTATCTTAATGGCAAGAAACTGGAAAGTACTGTAGTACAAAGGGATCTGGGGGTCCTGGTGCACGAAACTCAAAAAGTTAGTATGCAGGTGCAGCAAGTGATTAAGAAGGCCAATGGAATGTTGGCTTTTATTGCTAGGGGGTTGGAATATAAAAACAGGGAGGTATTGCTGCAGTTGTACAAGGTATTGGTGAGGCCGCACCTGGAATACTGCATACAGTTTTGGTGTCCATACTTAAGAAAAGACATACTTGCTCTCGAGTCAGTACAAAGAAGGTTCACTCGGTTAATCCCGGGGATGAGGGGGTGGTCATATGAGGAGAGGTTGAGTAGATTGGGACTCTACTCATTGGAGTTCAGAAGAATGAGAGGCGATCTTATTGAAACATATAAGATTGTGAAGGGGCTTGATCGGGTGGATGCGGTGAGGATGTTCCCAATGATGGGTGAAACTAGAACTAGGGGGCATAATCTTAAAATAAGGGGCTGCTCATTCAAAACTGAGATGAGGAGAAACTTCTTCACTCAGAGGGTGGTAGGTTTGTGGAATTTGCTGCCCCAGAAAGCTGTGGAAGCTACATCATTAAATAAATTTAAAACAGAAATAGATAGTTTCCTAGAAGTAAAGGGAATAAAGGGTTACGGGGAGCGGGCAGGAAATTGGACATGAGTCTGGGTTCGGAATGGTCATGGCCCTGTGGGTAGTGGAGCGGGCCCAGGGGCCGTGTAGCCTTGTTCTGCTCCTACTGTGTTCTAATTCTGTTAGATTTCAGGAGATGGTTTTATTCCTGTTCCAGGCTGGGGTGGAGATCGCCTTTACAGAAGGTAAGTACTGTAGAAAATATAGGGACAGAGTGATCTCCTGGAAGAATTTCGATCGCCTAGATGGGTCGGAGAGGAATTTCCCAGATTTTTTTCTCCCAAATTGGCCATTGGGTCTTTATCTGGTTTTTCGCCTCTCCCGGGAGATCACATGGGTTCGGGTGGATGCAGAGTGATAGAAGATTTGAGGTTAGGATCAGATCAGCCATGATCTTATTGAATGGTGGAGCAGGCTCGAGGGGCCGATTGGCCTACTCCTGCTCCTATTTCTTATGACTCCCATGCTTCTGGTAGGTGCCTCAGTTGAGGAAGCGCTGAGTGAGGGTGGCGAGAGGGGTCTCGCAGGAGGTTACACTGGAGAAGTGTGCGAGGCTCCAACCTTCCACAAGTGTGGTTAGGCCTGGTGAAAGTTGCCCCAGACCTGAGACAACAATGTCCTGCCACCTGCAAATGATGACTGATCAAATATCCTCTTTAATGTTGGACCTGCAGCTGATAGTCAGCAAGCCAATGGTGTTCACGTCAGGTTTCACAGGCGTCATCCCAACCAGGCGCGTTTTACATGGGAAAAGGGTTAAACAGGCAAGGGCCTTTAAAATGGGATTGTAAAGGCCAGTCAGTGCTGTTTAAGGGCCCTAAAGACCATTCCCGCCTGTTGCAGGCGGGACTGATTCGGGTCAATCAGACACACCTAGGTTAAAATGGCGTGGAGGCGGGAACCAGGTGGGGGGGTCGCGACCCCCAGGTTTTGCAATTTTAACCCCCCACACGCCTAAAAGCTCGCCTCACGGCCCAATGAAAATCGAGGCCCTAATGTACAATAGATTCAGTGGCAGTTGGGTTGTTTTTTTTTCTTTATTCGTTTATGGCATGCGAGTGTCGCTGGCAAGGCCAGCATTTATTGCCCATCACTAATTGCCCTTGAGAAGGTAGTGGTGAGCTGCCTTCTTGAACTGCTGCAGTCCGTGTGTTGAAGTTACTCCCACAGTGATGTTAGTTAGGGAGTTCCAGGATTTTGATCCAGTGACAATGAAGAATCGACGAAATACTTCTAAATCAGGATGGTGTGTGACTTGGAAGAGTACTTGGAGGTGGTGGTGTTCCCATGCACCTGCTGCCCTTGTCCTTCTAGGTGGAAGATGTCGTGGGTTTGGGAGGTGCTGCCAAAGAAGCCTTGGTGAGTTGCTGCAGTGCATCTTGTAGATGGTACACACTGCAGCCACGGTACACCGGTGGTGGATGGAGTGAATGTTTAAGGTGAATGGGGTGCCAATCAAGCGGGCTATTTTGTCCTGGATGGTGTCGAGCTTCTTGAGAGTTGTTGGAGCTGCACTCATCCAGGCAGGTGGAGAGTATTGTATCACACTCCTTACTTGTGCCTTGTAGATGGTGGAAAGGCTTTGGGGAGTCAGGAGGTGAGACACTCACCTCAGAATACCTAGCCTCTGACCTGCTCTGGTTGCCACAGTATTCATGTGGCTGGTCCGGTTAAGTTTCTGGTCAATGGTGACCCCCAGGATGTTGATGCTGGGGGATTTGGTGATGGTAATGCCGTTGAATGTCAAGGGGCGGTGGATAGACTCCCGCTTGTTGGAGATAGTCATTGCCTGGCAATTCTGTGGCGCGAATGTTACCTGCCACTTTTCAGCCCAAGCCTGAATGTCATCCAGGTCCGAGAGTCATGGCAGCTGCCAGGAAAGTTGGCACACACATGCATGATGATCTTCACTGAGGGAGTAGAAAGACTCCTGGGTTATGATGGGGTGCCCTGATGGCCACATGTGTGCAGTTGATTACGCCCTGCACCTGTGGGAAGTCAGCCAGAGTGGCAAAGCCAAGCGCCCGCTCAGTAACATTGGCTTCATCAGTGACAAAGTTGATATAATTGGGTGACTTGTCAAAGAGGGCATCGGTGACCTGTAGGATGCATCTGTGGGTGGCCGACTGCGAGTTGCCGCAAATGTCTGCTGCAGATCCCTGGAAGGAGCCTGAGG
This sequence comes from Somniosus microcephalus, assembly GCF_052327205.1. Lineage (NCBI taxonomy): Eukaryota > Metazoa > Chordata > Chondrichthyes > Squaliformes > Somniosidae > Somniosus > Somniosus microcephalus. The sequence continues at coordinate 130,753,901 of NC_140996.1, forward strand.
CGAAGAAGTTTAGAACGCTGGTGACTTTGACAGCCACTGGTAAGGTGTGTCCACCCACTCCCCTGGGCTGCAGGTCTTGCTCGAGCAATGTGCAAATGTCTGCGACGACCTGGTGCGCTAGCCTGAGCCTCTTTTGGCACTGCTGCTCAGTCATGTTGAGGAAGCTCATCCTCTGCCTGTATACCCTGTGTTGGGGTATTACCTCTGGCGCGGTGCAGCCCTGCGCTGATGCCCTCTGCCCTGTGCAGCATCAGGTGGTTGAGGAGAAGGTTGGTGGTGTTGTTGTTAGTGCTGCTGGTGTGCTTGGTGCTGCTGGTGTTGGGGCTCATCGTGGTCTGATTTTGAGGACCAAGGTGACACAGTATAAACGGGACCCATACAGATGGAATAGATGGCAGTTTAAGTAGAGATCAGAGGAGCAATCTGTCAATGGAGTGCTAGGTTGTAATAATGAAGTGAGACTGGATGATGACTTTGCTGGAAGCAGCCTGTAGAAAGCTAAATGTGTGCTAGGAATGCAGCCAGCAACAGTTTCTGCTTGAGGAAAGTGATCAGTTGTGAGGTGGGAGTTTTTATAGTACATTTCATGCTGTCATCTAATCAGCTGGTGCAATGGCCACTCAACTCTCGCCTCAGGCTAACAGACATGGTTTCCGAGCTGCGTGAATCCTGTGGGCAGCCAGGGAAATTTGAAAGGTAGGCTGAAAAAGGCCCTTAAAGATCTGACAACTGTAATGATCAATAACATGTCATTCTATAGTGGACACTAGGTGGAGGCGTAGAGCTATGTAGAGCTGTATATAGCTGTATGTATAAGACTACACTACCCAGCTGTATATATATTAAGACTACATTACCCATGAGGCTAGGCGACCCACAAGGCAACAGTCAAGATGGCAGCCTGCACACAGGAGCACACATGCTGAATCTCTACAGATACTGTACCTGGAGAATGTGTACTGAATAAATGACTAGCTAGAAGCTAGCTGTGTTCATAATAAGAATGTCTAGTTATTGATGAACATAAGATGGTGTGGTGTATGTGCCTTTAAGAGCAATTATGGTGTATGTGCCTTTAAGAGCCCCAGGTGTGCGTAATGCTGGTAATTGCCACTTGGGCTATATAAGCCTGTGTATTGTGTATATCCTTTAGAAACTCCGCCCAGACTTGCTTAGTAAATACCTATGAACTAACTCCTGTCTTCAGTGTCTTTATCTACACACGGACACTACAGTGGCGACGAAGTGGAAACGGACTTACCTGCAATTCGGCAGCACCTCAAGGACATCGATTCCTCCAGCGTCCAGAAGACTCAAGGAAGTAAGAGAAACTGTGGTTTCACCAGCTGGCCAAGCTGGTGACAGGTACTGCGCTAATCCTTCCTGGGCGTCAGGCTGGAGCTCCAGCGGCGGGCTCTACAGCTGAGACAGGCAGCGAAATCGGAGGCAAGCAATAACGGACTGGGAGGGTGCACTCGAGAGACGGCCGGCGCGGCAAGCAGGTCAGCGTTTAGACCTCCATCGGGAACAAGTCTCCAACAGTGAATAAACGGAAACCACAGTAAAACAGCGTTGTTATCGGTAGCAGCGGCGGGAAAGCGCGGGAAGCGCCATATCGTTGCTACAGAGAAAAAAAAGCGCGGGAAGCGCCATATCTTTTCTGAAATGCCTAAATCTGGTAATATTGAGGCTTTTGATGGCGAAATAGAAGATTGGACCACATACGTGGAAAGAGTAGAGGTTTATTGCACTGCAAATGGAATAGCAGATGAAAAAAAAGCTTCAGTACTTCTGAACTTAATGGGCGCGAAGACATACGGGCTGTTACGAAATTTAATCACTCCAGCCAAACCAAAGGACAAGACTTTTAAAGAAATTGTTGATACCCTGCAGGAGCATTTAAACCCAACACCGCTGCTGATAGCGGAACGATTCAAGTTCTTCAAGAGAAATCAACACAAGAATGAAAGTAACGCTGATTACCTAACCGAATTAAGAAAGCTATCAAAGTACTGCCAATTCGGAGCAGGACTATCGGATTATCTTCGAGACAAATTTGTTTGCAGTCTCTTAAGTGAAGGAACACAAAAAAGACTGCTTTCTGAAAAAGATTTAACATTGGACAAAGCTTTCAGTATGGCTGTATCATACGAAGCAGCAGCAAAAGGAGCTGCAGAGATACAACAAGAGACACAGGACTTCGGCACCCATAAAATGACACAGGAGTTCGGAAGATGTTATCGCTGCGGCAGATCCACCCATAACCAGAGGGACTGCTGGTTCAAGGGCAAAGCATGCAGGCAATGTGGTAAGATTGGACACATTGCACGGGTATGCCAATCTGGACAAAATAAATCCACTGACAGAAAACAAAAAATCAATAAAGAAAAGTACAGGAAGGTACAAATGATGACGGACAATAGCTCCGAAGACCAGAATAGCGATAGCGACTCCGAAAACAAGAGACTAAGCTGTCTCAAATTACATAATGTACTTGCCAAAGAGGATTACCAAACCATTTGGGTTACCCTCACAATAGCAGGGTCCCCAGTTAAAATGGAGCTAGATACAGGATCAGCTCTAACCGTAATAAATCGACGAGATTACGAGAGGCTATTTTCGCATATACCTCTAAAAGACACATCCATTATCTTAAAAACATATACGGGGCAGAAAGTCTACCCCAAAGGAAAAATAAGGGTGCCTGTGGTATACAACGGCAAAGAAATACAAAAGTTGTATTTATACATTCTACAAGATGGTGGTCCACCGTTGTTGGGACGTGAATGGATAAGGAAGATACGTTTAGACTGGCACTCCATTCAGGCACTGACGGTGACCAGTAAGGAAAAAAACAATGATGACATCATACCTGAACGATTAAAAGACATCTTGGCCAACGCCAAAGAAGTGTTTCAAAAGAAACTAGGAACCTTGAAAGGCATCACCGCCTCAATAAAAGTGGAAGATACAGCAATTCCAAAATTTTTTAAGGCAAAACCGGTGCCATATGCAATACCTCCGGCAGTCGAGGCAGAGCTGGAGAATTTGGAAAAGGCAGGCGTATTATCCAAAATAGATTGGAGCAAATAGGCAACACCCATCGTTCCAGTCATGAAAAAAACATTGAAAAATAACTCTGAGGAACAGAAAAAAATTCGCATCTGTGGGGACTTTAAGGTGACTGTAAACCCGGTCCTTCCCACGGTACAGTATCCTCTTCCGAGGATAGAAGATATTTTCGCCTCACTATCCGGAGGGAAACGTTTCACAAAAATTGACTTGGCACAGGCATATCTACAGATGGAGGTTGAGGAGACCTCTAAAAAGTATCTCACAATAAACACACACAAAGGCCTGTACCAGTACAATCGACTGGTTTTTGGAATAGCATCAGCTCCAGCTATCTGGCAAAGAGCTATGGAGCAAGTCCTGCAAGGGATTCCGGGGACTCAATGCTACCTAGGCGACATCCTTATAACAGGAGAAAACGACAACGAGCACCTTGCCAATTTGGAGCAGGTGCTCACTAGGCTGAAAGAACGGGGCCTACGAGCAAATCGCCCCAAGTGCGAATTTTTCCAAAATCAGATATCATATTGTGGCCACATAATTAATAAGGAAGGGTTGCATAAGTCACCTGAAAAAATTGAAGCAGTTATAAAAGCCCCAGCACCTGAAAATGTTTCACAATTAAGGTCATTCCTGGGATTAATAAATTACTATCATAAATTTTTACCGAACTTATCAACTATTCTACACCCTCTTAATGATCTTCTACAGACAGGAGTGATTTGGAAATGGAACGAAGACTGTAAACGTGCCTTCCATAAATGTAAAGACTTAATCACATCCGAGAAATTTTTGGCTCATTACAACCCATCACTACCAATCAGACTGGCGTGCGATGCATCCCCTTACGGCATAGGAGCGGTATTGTCCCATAGATTCCTTGATGGCTTGGAACGGCCGATAGCTTTTGCGTCACGCTCATTGAACTCAGCTGAGCGTAACTATGCCCAGATAGACAGGGAAGCACTCAGCCTGGTATGGGGAGTGAAGAAATTCAACCATTACCTACACGGACAAAAATTTACCTTGCTGACTGACCATCAACCCCTCATCTCCATATTCAACCCTAAAAAAGGTGTCCCCATTATGACGGCACAAAGACTACAGAGGTGGTCCCTTTTTCTAGGGGCACACCAATACAACATTGAATACAAAGGGTCAAAACAGCATGGGAATGCTGATGGTTTATCGCGCCTACCATTGCCAACGATAGAAGAGGCACCTACAGTAGACCCAGTAGAGATATTCCACTCTACCATAGTGGAATGTCTACCGGTGACAAATTCTGCCATTGAAAGGGAGACAAGAAATGACCCTACTCTCTCACGGGCCTACGATTTAACAGTGAAGGGATGGCCAGCACATGGCGAACCACTGTTGCCAGCATTCTCGCAAAGAAGAGAACAGCTGTCAGTGTGCCGAGGAACCTTGATGTGTGGATCCAGAGTGGTGATTCCACCCAAACTCCAGGATAAAGTGCTAAAGGAGCTTCACGAGGGGCATCTGGGTGGAATGAAAATGAAGAACCTAGCTAGGGCGTTTGTATGGTGGCCAGGTATCGATGGAGACATCGAAGACATGACCAAGAGCTGCCTAGGATGCCAGAAGGTCCAAAATGCTCCGCCACATGCCCCTCTACATCCATGGGAGTGGCCCTCATCTCCCTGGCAAAGGGTGCACATCGACTTTGCTGGTCCATTTATGGACTCAATGTTCTTAATCGCAGTTGATGCACACTCCAAGTGGCTGGAGGTAATAAAGGTGTCCTCCACCACCACGGAAAAAACCATCACAGTATTAAGGACCATATTTGCCAGGAATGGGCTGCCGGAACAGATATGTTCTGATAATGGACCGCAATTTGTGCCCGAAGAATTCAGAAAGTTCTTAAAGAACAATGGGGTAAAGCACTACACGTCCGCCCCATACCATCCCGCCACCAATGGATTGGCTGAAAGGTTTGTCCAGACCTTCAAGAAGGCCATCAAGGCCATGGGTAATGAAGACATAAAACTTCAGCACAAGGTGGATAACTTCTTATTTGCATATAGGAATGCAACGCATATGGTTACTAACCAAACTCCCGCCATGATGTTCTACAATAGAAACCTAAGATGCCGGCTGGATTTGGTCAAGCCCAACATCCGAAGGGACGTGGAGAACCGGCAGTTTCAGGGCATGAATGAAAGGCCAACTAGGGCCTTCCAGATAGGCCAACCGGTTTTGGCCCAGGACTACCGTACCGAGAAATGGCAGCCTGGAACTATCTGCACACGATTAGGACCACTGATGTATACCGTGGACATCGGAGACAGCATAATAAGGCGCCATGCTGACCAAATCATCAAGTCATCCGAAAAGGGACAACCTACACCACCACTCTATACATCTAACTATGAAGTAGAGATACCCATATCTACCTCCGATCCGGTGATACTGGAGCCCGATGAACCCGACACTGGCCTTCAAGCCGAATCAGCCTTGCCAGAAGAACCTACTACACCACCAGAAACTACTACACCCCCGAGGCATTATCCGGACCGAGTCAGGAAGCCTCCTGAGAGACTAACTTATAATTAATTAATACAGCAATGTATATTATTTTGCATATAACATGTAATTAATAATTACTTAAAATATGATGTACTAGTTAGCTAGAAGGGGAGGAATTGTGGTGTATGTGCCTTTAAGAGCAATTATGGTGTATGTGCCTTTAAGAGCCCCAGGTGTGCGTAATGCCGGTAATTGCCACTTGGGCTATATAAGCCTGTGTATTGTGTATATCCTTTAGAAACCCCCCCCAGACTTGCTTAGTAAATACCTATGAACTAACTCCTGTCTTCAGTGTCTTTATCTACACACGGACAGTACAGATGGTACCAGGGTGGTGAAGATCTGCTGAAAATTGTGAAAAGCAACATGGAGAATTTGAAGCCACCAGAGCGTTTGAATCTCACAGAAAAAATCGACTACAATTGGCAGACTTTTAAACAACAATTCGAACTCTACATTGCAGCCATCGGATTCGGTACGAAGCCAGACACAAGGAAGATAGCGTTGCTGCTTACGGTTGCAGGCCCACAGGCGATAGAGGTATTTAATACATTTGTATTTAATCCAGAGGAGAACAGAGGAAAATTAGAAGATCTGCTAAAAAAATTTGATGCACATTGCTCTCCCAAAAAGAATGAGACGTATGAAAGATACATCTTCCATTCTCAGACACAGCAACAAAATGAGACTTTTGATAGCTTTATAACTGATCTGAAACTGAAAGCACAGACATGTAATTTCTCTGAGCTGAAATCATCCATGATTCGTTAACAGATTGTGTTTGGTATTCATGATAAAAAAGTCAGGGAATGTCTGTTGAGAGAAACCGAACTAAATTTGGAAAATGCGGTGAAAATATGCCAAGCCAGCGAGCTAGCTCGAAAGCACGCGAAGACTTTCAGTGAAATCAATAATGATGCGATTGTAATGAGCGATAATGCTGCTGTCGGTGCTGTGTCCTACAAGGGGAAGAAACGTGGGCAGAACAGAAATGAAAAGCAATCGGAGGATGACATTTTTAATTGTAAACGCTGTGGTTACAAACACCAGTTAAGGCAATGCCCAGCGTTTGGAAAAATGTGCACAAAGTGTAATGGAAAGAATCACTTTGCCAAACAATGCTTTTCAAAAGTAAAAACTAAGAAAGGGCAACGAGTTAATGTAATTGAGGACACTGATTTAAGTGAGACATTTTTTGTAGGAATGGTGTCATGTGACAATATCAAAAAGGATACAGAAAATGTGCAGCCCTCCGAAATGGACAATGCTGAACATAAAGTTAATGCAGTAAAAGAGGACAAATGGATGATCCCACTGCAGGTAAATGGAGCATTAGTTACCTTGAAACTAGACACTGGGGCAAAAGCAAACTTAATCAGCATGAGTGACATTAACAATATGAAAGAAAAGCCCAAAATACAGAAAAAGTCAGTACTACTGAAGGACTATAATGGACAAAAAATAGATAGCTTAGGTGTATGCAGACTTAAAGTGACAGTCAAAGACAAAGTGCATCATCTCATGTTTTCTGTTGTGGCTGAAAGACTTGATTCACTGCTGGGTGACAAAGCTTGTGAGGACTTAGAACTGGTCAAGAGAGTCTACCATATAAATTGTGCCATAAGCAGACCAGATGACTTGGTGGATTCTGTAGCGAATAATTTCCAGGATGTGTTCAAAGGATTTGGAGTTCTACCATTCACTTACAAGATCCAGCTAAAGGAGGATGCTCAGCCAGTGGTACATGCTCCACGAAGAGTTCCAGCACCCCTGCGTGACAGGCTCAAGAATGAACTGGACAGAATGACCACACTAGGAGTCATCAGGAAAGTCGAAGAGCCAACAGACTGGGTTAACGCCATGGTATGTGTAAGGAAAAAGAACAATGATCTAAGAATATGCATGGATCCAAAGGACTTAAATGCAAACATAAAATGTGAACACTACCAGATTCCCAAGCAAGAAGAAATCACCAGTGAAATGTCAGGTGCCAGATACTTTACAAAGCTCGATGCCTCACAAGGATTTTGGCAACTAAAACTGGATGAAGAGAGCACCAAATACTGTACCTTCAACACACCATTTGGCAGGTATTGTTTCCTCAGAATGCCTTTCGGGATAATATCTGCATCTGAAATCTTTCATAGAGCGATGGAACACATAATTGAAGGTCTGGAAGGAGTTCGGGTCTATGTTGATGACATCATCATCTGGGGCTCCACACTGAAAGAACACAATGAGAGACTGACTAAAGTGCTACAGAGCATACGCCGGAATGGACTGAATCTCAACAAAGCCAAGTGTCAGTTTGGCATCCAGGAAGTCACTTTCCTAGGAGATAATCTATCTGGTAAAGGAATAGAGCCAGATATGGAAAAAGTAAACGCCATACTCAAAATGCCCCGAACCACTGACAAAAAAGGAGTGCTACGCATCATGGGGATGATAAACTTCATTGGAAAGTTCATTCCTAACTTGTCAGCCAAGACAGCCTGTCTGCGAGACCTGCTACATAAAACAAATGAGTTCGCATGGACAGAAAGACATGAACAAGAGTGGATAAACCTCAAAACAGTGCTGACAACCACACCTGTACTCACATTCTTTGACCCAACAAAAAGAATCAAAGTGTCAACAGATGCATCAAAAGATGGCCTAGGTGCGGTCTTGCTACAAGCAGAGGGTGAAGATTGGAAGCCTGTTGCCTATGCCTCCAGGTCTATGACTGTTACTGAGTGTCGATACGCCCAGATTGAAAAGGAATGTCTAGGCTTGGTAGTTGGACCAGAAAAGTTTCATGGCTACATATATGGACTTCCCACCTTCACAGTTGAGACAGACCACAGCCCTCTGGTTGCCATCATAAAAAAGAACCTGAATGAGATGTCTCCAAGGATTCAACGACTCATGATGAAGCTGCAAAGATATGACTTTGAACTGATCTACACACCAGGCAAATACATAATGTTAGCAAATGCACTATCCCGAGCACCCACAATGAGTCATGTGAGCTCTACTGAAGAAGACGTGGATGTTCATGTGAGTATGGTCACTGCTGCGCTGCCCGTGTCAGACACAAAATCAAAGCAAATAGCAGAAGAAACAGTAAAAGATACAGTATTACAAACAGTAATAGAGAACATTCATTATGGTTGGCCAAAAGGTTCCTGTCCAAAATATTTTCACATAAGGTCAGAATTGAGTGTCGCAAGTGAACTATTACTAAAACAGAACAGAATAGTCATTCCACAGGCTCTATGTCAAGACATGCTCAAAAGAATTCATGAGGGACACCTCGGAATTGAAAAATGCAAAAGGAGGGCAAGAGACACTGTTTATTGACCTGGCATAATTAAGGACATTGAGAACATGATAGGCAAATGTGAGACATGTCAGAAACACCAAAACAAACAAGCAAAGGAACCAATGATAGTAGCTGACATACCAACAGCACCATGGCAAAAGGTTGGTATGGACCTTTTTTATTTAAATGGTAAAGACTATCTAATAGTGATTGACTACTATTCTAACTATCCTGAGATGGCACTGCTCTCAAGCACCACAGCAAGCAGTGTCATAATGCATGTGATATCCATCTTCGCCAGACATGGAATTCCCAGGATTGCCGTTAGCGACAATGGTCCGTGCTTCAACTGTAAGGAGTGGCAACAATTTGCAGCACATTATGACTTTCAGCACATCACATCCAGTCCTTTGTATGCTCAGTCAAATGGTAAGGCAGAGAAAGGTGTTCAAGTTCTCAAGCAGCTACTGAAGAAAGTGACAGAAAGCAAGTCTGATCCTTATCTCGCCCTGCTGAGTTACCGAGCCTCACCTTTAGACTGCGGTTCTTCACCTGCTGAACTACTAATGGGTCGCAAGTTGCGCACCACGCTACCCTGCTGTGCAAAAGAACAGCAAAGTGAGGAACTGAGACAGAGACTTCAACTGTTAAAGCTGAAACAGAAATCATACTATGACAAGTCATCCAAAACTCTAAAACCATTGACAAGGGATGATGTTGTCAGGATTGAGGATCCAGATGCATGGAACAGGAAAGCTACAGTTCTTGAGGAAGTAGGAGCAAGGTCATACACTTTTAGAACTGAGGAAGGACAGATTCTCAGGAGGAACCGCCGTTCCCTCCTAAAAACACAAGGGACTATTCAAGACCAGATTGATGACAATGCCGCAACTGCATCTTGTCATTCACCGCCAGAACAACCTCATGAAGACACATCAGACTTACCCATGTTGAGAAGATCCACACGTGAAGTATAAGAGCCTGATAGACTTAACCTTTGAGTACAATGTAAAGCTTTGAAAATGTGTTGACTGTTTTGAAAATGTTTATGTTTATATTGAAAGTTGATTGATATTGATTTTGTTAAACCTCAAAGAAAGGGGGATGTAATGATCAATAACATGTCATTTTATAGTGGACACTAGGTGGAGCCATAGAGCTATGTAGAGCTGTATATAGCTGTATGTATAAGACTACACTACCCAGCTGTATATATATTAAGACTACATTACCCATGAGGCTAGGCGACCCACAAGGCAACAGTCAAGATGGCAGCCTGCACACAGGAGCACACATGCTGCATCTCTACAGATACTGTACCTAGAGAACGTGTACTGAATAAATGACTAGCTAGAAGCTAGCTGTGTTCATAATAAGAATGTCTAGTTATTAATGAACATAAGAACCTGTTAATGGTTTGAATTAGGTCGCCCGCCTCTGCCGGTCGGGTCACTGCCGCACTTGCAAACACTCCCGAGAGAATAACATGTGGGGGTGGGATGACTGCGGGTTCCCGACCCACAGCAACTTTTTTCAAATTTCCCACCCGATCCACCTCCAATCACACCCACATGGACCCCAGAAAATTCCGGCCATGGAGGGAAATTTTTACCCTCAAAAATGGGCGGGTTTGGGTCAGGTTGGTTATTAAAATGTTAAAAATTTCATGACCAAACCAAACTCACCTTAAACCCACCCACTTCCACTTTTAACAGAGACAGGATGGGAGTGGGCAGCCAACCCACTCCCAGGAAGGGGGATCCCTTCTGAACTCCCTCCACAGCCCTTACAATCTTCGCCCACCCGACCCTTTCGATCCCCCCACCCCTGATGCCTCCATCCTCCCCTCCGGCCTCCGATCTCCCCCTGCTCTAGATTTCCGATCCCTCCCTCCTGCCTCTCTGCTCCCCGGCTGTGGCCTGGTGCTGAACGCTTACCTACCCGACAACCAGCCAGCCTCTCAATCTGGCTGGCTGTGGCCGGGAAACAGAGACAGAAAATGTTAACCAGGTCCTGCTGTTAAATTCGGCAGGACCTGAGGGAAATCCCTTCTTCTGGGTTCCTGACTGCAAAACAGCCCCCTCCCCCAACTCCCCGTCGTCTCCGAGTTAATACCGGGGCCATAATAACAAAAGGAATGTTTTATTATTCATCCCTGGGATGTGGATGCCATTGGCAAGGCCAGCATTTATTGCCCATCCCTAATTGCCCTTGAGAAGGTGGTGGTGAGCCGCCTTCTTGAACCGCTGCGGTCCTTGTGATGAAGGTACTCCCACAGTGCTGTTCGGGAGGGAGTTGCAGGATTTTGACCCAGCGACGATGAAAGAATGGCAATATATTTCCAAGTCAGGATAGTGTGTGATTTGTAGGGGAACTTGGGGGTGTTCCCATGCGTCTGCTGCCCTTGTCCTTCTAGGTGGCAGAGGTCGCGGGTTTGGGAGGTGCTGCCGAAGAAGCCTTGGCGAGTTGCTGCAGTGCATCTTGTAGATGGTACACACTGCAGCCATGGTGCGCCGGTGGTGGAGGGAGTGAATGTTCAAGGTGGCAGATGGGGTGCCAATCAAGCGGGCTGCTTTGTCCTGGAAGGTGTCAAGCTTCTTGTGTGTTGTTGGAGCTACACTCAATCAGGCAAGTGGAGACTATTCCATCACACTCCTGACTTGTGCCTTGGCCTTGTAGATGGTGGAAAGACTTTGGGGAGTCAGGAGGTGAGACACTCTGCAGAATACCCAGCCTCTGACCTGCTCTTGTTGCCATAGTATTTATGTGGCTGGTCCAGTTAAGTTTCTGGTCAATGGTGACCCCCAGGATATTGATGGTGGGGGATTCGTGATGGTATTGCCGTTGAATGTCAAGGGGCAGTGGTTAGATTCTCGCTTGTTGGAGATAGTCATTGCCTGGCACTTGTGTGGCATGAATATTACCTGCCACTTATCAGCCCAAGCCTGAACGTCATTCAGGTCTTGTTGCATGCGGGCATAGACTGCTTCATTATCTACAGAGCTGCGAATGGCACTGAACACTGTGCAGTCTTCAGCGAACATCCCCATTCCTGACCTTATGTTGGCAGGAAGGTCATTGATGAAGCAGCTGAAGATGGTTGGGCCTAGGATGCTGCCCTGAGGAACTCCTGCAGCGATGTCCTGGGGCTGAGATGATTGACCTCCAACCACCACAACCATCTTCCTTTGTGCTAGTTCCGGTCTCCATGTAACAAAATAGATATAGAGCCACTGGAGAAGGTGAAATAAACATTTACAAAGTTGATACCAGAACTGAGAGGCTCTAACTATTAGGAAAGATTGAACAGGCTGGAGCTATTTTCTCCAGAAAAGAGAAGGGTGAGGGGTGATCTAATAGAGGTCTTTAAAATTATGAAGTGGTTTGATAGGGTGGACATAGAGAAGATGGTTCCATTTGTGGGAATTCCAAAACTAGGCGTCATAAATATAAGATAGTCATTAATAAATCCAATTAAGAATTCAGGAGAAACTTCTTTACCCAGAGCGCGGTTAGAATGTGGAACGCGCTACCACATGGAATCGTTGAGACGAATAGCATAGATGCATTTAAGGGGAATCTAGATAAGTACATGAGGGAGAAAGGAATAGAAGGTAATGCTGATAGAGTTAGATGCGGCTCATGTGGAGCTTAAACATTAGCATAGACCTGTTGGGCCGAACGGCCTGTTTCTGTGCTGTAAACTCTATGGCCCGGATTTTGCAGTCTGCAACAAAGGAATGGCACTCACCATTCACCTCGCTGTCAGCTGCCCACAAAGTTTCCGTGGCTTTAGAATGGAGACTTGACCTAATCCGGCATCTGATCCAGCACGGTGCCTTCTACAGGGGATCTGTGGCATCTGTGAGCAGGATAAAAAACAGTGTGGGTCTTCAACCAATCAAACTGAAGAATCCTCATTGAAGCACACAGAGTCTCATCCAGGAAGTACAATGGAGGAAGTATAAATTAGATTTAAATCATGCACAGAAAGCAGAATAACGATTGGGGAGACAGATGGGATTAAGAAAGAGAGATTAAAGAGACAGAAAAAGTTTTTAAAAAAATGTTAATCTCCAACTTCTGAAGGAATAAGACTCCACACTTGTAAAATTAAATTTTCAGGGCCAGAGAGGTTGTTTGGCAGTAATTATCAATTACCACACTGTTAAAAATGGACTTACTCCTGAATGAACCAGCACTAACTTTTTCTGATGCCTTTATTTGGGAACTAGTGGGCAGGTATTACAAGTTCATGCCATTGCATGTCTTTCAGTGCCGAGCCTATCGGCGAGGACTGTTACAGAGCAGCCTATGGAGGAGTGGGGTATCTCTGACAGCAACTTCTGGATTTCCACGTTGAAATGCGCATGTGCGGATGCCAGAACATGCTGTCAGATTTACTCCATAAGAATGGTGAGCACTGTCAAAATCCACAAAATCCGGGCCTATGTAATTTAATTTAAATCATATGTTTGTAAGCTAATGTTTTGCATAGTCATTTCTAGTTGCAATCCTATAAAGAGAACAGTTCCAACCAAAAAATACATCCAGGAATTCTAACAAACATAGACTAGACAAACATGACCCTAAATGGATTGACAGACAAATGAAAATTGAGATTAAGAGGGAAAACGACATTACAAGTCCTGCAGTGAGAAAGGGGAAGGGGTTCATTTGGATGAATACAAGAAAACACAGAAATATGTTACAAAGGAAATCAGAGGGGCCAAAAGCAGCTGAGGTTAAATATAACAGCAAAAAACAATGTCCTACACAGTAAGAGGACAGTCAGAAAACAGATGAAAAGAATAAAAGATGCAAATGGACTCAAAACTAGGCTGAGCACAGAATAGTAAATATTCCAACTGCCTCCTTCCTCCAAGTATTCACAAGGGAAGAATTGATTATTATGCCTTCTGCTAACAAAAATATCTCAAGTAAAATTAAGGACTTTGATATAAATCAGTTCTAAAAAGGCTACAAGGGCTCAAAGCAAATAAATCCCTAGATGGTATAGATGATAATTATCCCAATGTGCTGAGACAGTCTAGGGCAGAGATTTGTGCGGCACTGACATTATTATCATTCAAATTGCTGCTTTAAAGGGAACCGAGAGGAAGGTGCGATGGGGAGGGTAAGGTGGAGGGAAACTGGTCGCTCGTCACATGCCCTTGGAAAGATCAAGTGTGAGTGGGGGAAATGGATGGAGGGTTAAGAGTGAGGTGATTGACAGCAAAACAAGGTGGAGGGGAGGAGTAGTGATGGGACTGAAGGTGTGATAGGCAGGTGAAGGAGTAGGGGCCATAATGGAATCAATACTGTGTGATTAGGGGAGGGAATAGCAAGGGAGTTGCTGAGAGCCGCATTTTTCCTGCAATGCCTCCCCCCACTCTAAATGCTATCTTCAGCTATCTCTGGCTCCTTTCCCAACCACACCACACCATATCACTCATCACCTTTCCTGAAAGGAACAAAGAAAAGAAAAAGATAGCGAGTGAAGCAAAAAGTAGAGTTGGGTGAGAGAAGCAGAAGAGAAGGGAAAGAAAGAGACAGAACCAGAAGAGAAGAGTCAGCAAGAAGCAGCAACATGAAGACAGCAGAAGCAAGTAAGAGAAGGACTATATTCTCAAACTTGTCATGTGCAATAGCACGGAACATAGGAGTAGGCCATTCAGCCCATTGAACCATTCAATTAGATCATGGCAGACCTGCACCTCAACTCCATTTACCTGCCATTGCTCCATATCACTTAATACCCTAACCTAATAAAAATTAGGGAGTTTGACCTGTGACATAATAAAACTCACTACGCACTTGGCTCGAGTATAAAGCAAGGCTTTAATCAACTTGATTCAAAACATGGAGGTCTAGTTGTACTTCACTAGTTCCTGTCTTACAAAATGTCCCTGGGCAAGCTGGGCCCACGCCCGAGTATTTATACTCCTTGGATGGCGCCACCAGCTGGCCGTCCAGTGTTATTTCATGAGTCGTTTCTTCATGATGAGATTTATAACATTCTTCCTGCCTAAAAGATTTGGAAGTCCGACGACTTCCTCCTAATGGATTAGGCGGACCACGAATAGCCGCAGTCTTTTAGATCTTTGTTTACGGCTGGAAGGCACATCTCCCCAGACTGTGTCTTGGTCCCTGGGCCGCCTGATCCATACTGGTAGATCGATAGGGCCCGTGTCGCCTTGATCAGCCTGAGGGAGACTGGGGAGATCGTGACTCTGGGTACGGGTCCCCACAGGCACAGAGCTGGCTTCATCTTGTTTGATAGCCGGGGATTGACCGGCGTCCTGGCTTCGGGTGGCTATCCCACAGGGAGTGCTCGGCTCCCTGAGTGGATCTGGTGAGGTAGCCGGCGGATCTCTTGATATCCCAGGTAGGGCATCATCTTTAAAGGAGCGCAGAGTGTTGGCATCATCAGTTGGGTCCGTGGGACCGGTTGGACAGTGTAAGGGGTGGTGTGTGGGTCAGCTTCACCTCTGACTTAAGAGCAGTTCGAATCGCTCCCACTCCCTTGGTTCTAGACTTGGACCTATTTGGGGGTTGTAATGAAATTGCCGCAGACAACTGAATTTGATACAAGAACTTTGGTTTTTATTTGAGAAGGAAAAATACAATACAATAATCATCACTCTAAAAGGGGGGAACACTCCGGAATATACGAGGGAGAATAACAATGGACAGAATACTTCACCCCTCCCAATCCCACTACACTGACTAAGTTGGACTCCAGAGGACCAGGAAAAATGCTCACCAAACGCAGGAATAGTTTGTAGAGTGGAAAAACTTGCAGATCTTCGGTTTCTTCCGAGTTGGTTTCTTGTTGGTCGCGGTGGCCCAGTGTTACCTGGTTGGCTTCTGGTAATGTTTGATTGATGGTTTCATGGGGCCCTTGGTGCCTCGAGGTGTCCGATGATGTGTTACTTCTTCTTCTTCGAAAGAACTGCTTCCAGATGCTTGCTTCTGAAACCCCCGAGTTTCGATGGTGTTTTAAACTTGAACAATGGGTCTCTCCTTTCTTCTCGAACTGGTTTAACTGTTTCTGTTGAACTCCTTCTGCGGAACTGTACTTATCGAACTGTTCGAACCCATCAAACTCATCGAAATGTGTAGAGAGAGAGAGCTGCCTTTCTGAACTGACTGCTGAACTCTGTAAAGAGAGAGAGCTGCTTGAACTGCTTCTTGATGATTTCCTTGATGAACTCCCCTCGATGAACTAACTGCTTTCTTGTAAAAACAGGCCTCCAATTATACTAAACGAGGCCTGCTAATTGTTAGATTTTGGGCAGGCTCATTAATATTGATCTGTTCAATTGTTTAATTGGTTTCGGGATTGCTTCGAAATTGGTTTAAGTTGGTGTAAACTAAGTTCGGGATGGTCCATCGAAACCTAACTTGGCTTTAAATGACTGTTTAATCTTTGGTCCGATTAGTAAGTTTTGTCTTCTCCTGCTGGGGCCAGGGTCCCTTTTGTTGGTCAGTGGCATGTACTGCATTATGCATACTCTTGATGGCTCTGTAATTTTGGCGGGAACTGCTCTTTTGTAGGCCTTTTGTCATTTATGTGAAATGACTGAGATGGCCCAGAACATTCCCAGACAGTTTGGCCTATGCCAATACCCAAACTGCTTGTTTTACAGAGGCCCATCCCAACCCCTTTGCCGCAGCCTTCCACAGGCCTGGACATGCCCTTTTAAAATAACCAACATCCTAGGGTTTTAACTTTAAGCACCTTTTGGCCCAACATTCTTTAAAACAGTCCAACAATCTCTTCTTTTGGGGTAATCTTCTTAGTTTGAGGGAATCTGCAGAATTTGCAAACCTTACAACAGGGAGCCAGATCCCGGAGTGAAACGGTGCACTCCCGGCCATCATGGTACTGCACGTGTGCGTACGTGGAATTAACGTCCATGGGTTCCACCTCGTCAATGAGGGGATCATTTTTGGAAGATCGGACGAATCTTTGGAGCAGCACGGGGCTGGGAGCTGCCAACCATGATGGTAGGGACGTCCCATGAGTGGATTGACGCTGGAACCTGAAGAATCGCTCATGAGGCGTGACATTAGTGGACGTAGAAAGAAGAGTCCTGATGGAATGCAATGCGTCAAGGGAGCATAGTTTCCCACTGCTGGTCTGGTAGGTTGCATGACCTCATAAGAACATAAGAACATAAGAAATAGGAGCAGGAGTAGGCCAATCGGTCCCTCGAGCCTGCTCCACCATTCAATAAGATCATGGCTGATCTGATCCTAACCTCAAATCTTCTATCACTGTGCATCCACCCGAACCCATGTGATCTCCCGGGAGAGGCGAAAAACCAGATAAAGACCCAATGACCAATTTGGGAGAAAAAAATCTGGGAAATTGCTCTCCGACCCATCTAGGCGATCGAAATTCTTCCAGGAGATCACTCTGTCCCTATATTTTCTACAGTACTTACCTTCTGTAAAGGCGATCTCCACCCCAGCCAGGAACAGGAATAAAACCATCTCCTGAAATCTAACACAGAATTAGAACACAGTAGGAGCAGAACCAGGCTACACGGCCCCTGGGCCCACTCCACTACCCACAGGGCCATGACCATACCGAACCTAGACTCATGTCCAATTTCCTGCCCGCTCCCCGTAACCCTTAATTCCCTTTACTTCTAGGAAACTATCTATTTCTGTTTTAAATTTATTTAATGATGTAGCTTCCACAGCTTTCTGGGGCAGCAAATTCCACAAACCTACCACCCTCTGAGTGAAGAAGTTTCTCCTCATCTCAGTTTTGAAAGAGCAGCCCCTTATTTTAAGATTATGCCCCCTAGTTCTAGTTTCACCCATCATTGGGAACATCCTCACCGCATCCACCCGATCAAGCCCCTTCACAATCTTATATGTTTCAATAAGATTGCCTCTCATTCTTCTGAACTCCAATGAGTAGAGTCCCAATCTACTCAACCTCTCCTCATATGACCACCCCCTCATCCCTGGGATTAACCGAGTGAACCTTCTTTGTACTGACTCGAGAGCAAGTATGTCTTTTCTTAAGTATGGACACCAAAACTGTATGCAGTATTCCAGGTGCGGTCTCACCAATACCTTGTACAACTGCAGCAATACCTCTCTGTTTTTATATTCCATCCCCCTAGCAATAAAAGCCAACATTCCATTGGTCTTCTTGATCACTTCCTGCACCTGCATAATAACTTTTTGAGTTTCGTGCACCAGGAGCCCCAGATCCCTTTGTACTACAGTACTTTCCAGTTTCTTGCCATTAAGATAATAACTTGCTCTATGATTTTTCCTGCCAAAGTGCATAACCTCACACTTTCCAGTATTGTATTCCATCTGCCAAATCTCTGCCCACTTACTTAGCCTGTCTATGTCCCTTTGCAGGTTTTTTATGTCCTCCTCACTCACTACTTTCCGTCCCATCTTTGTATCATCTGCAAACTTTGATATGTTACACTCGGTCCCCTCCTCCAAATCGTTAATATAGATTGTAAAGAGTTGGGGACCCAGCACTGACCCCTGCAGAACACCACTAGTTACTGGTTGCCAATCAGAGAACGAACCATTTATCCCAACTCTCTGCTTTCTGTTAGAGAGCCAATCCTCCACCCACGCCAGAATATTACCCCCAATCCCGTGATTTTTTATCTTGAGCAATAATCTTTTGTGTGGCACCTTGTCAAATGCCTTTTGGAAGTCTAAATACACTACGTCCACTGGTTCCCCTTTATCCACCCTGTATGTTACTTCCTCAAAAAACTCCAGCAAATTTGTCAAACATGACTTCCCCTTCATGAAACCATGCTGAGTTTGTCCTATTAAATTATGTTTATCCAAATGTCCCATTACTGTCTCCTTAATAATGGACTCTAACATTTTACCAACCACAGATGTTAGGCTAACAGGTCTATAGTTTCCAACCTTCTGCCTACTACCCTTTTTAATTAAGGGTGTTACATTAGCAGTTTTCCAATCTGCCGGGACCTTTGCTGAGCCCAGTGAGTTTTGGAAAATTATTACCAATGCATCGACAATCTCTACCGCTACTTCCCTCAAGAACCTAGGATGCAAGCCATCAGGTCCAGGGGATTTATCCGCCTTGAGTCCCATTATTTTACCAAGTACCACTTCCTTAGTGATTTTAATCGTATTTAGTTCCTCCCCCCTTAGAGCCCCCTGTTTGTCCAGTGTTGGGATATTCTTAGTGTCCTCTACTGTAAAGACTGATACAAAATAATTGTTCAGTGTTTTTGCCATCTCCATGTTTCCCACCATTAATTTCCCGGTCTCATCCTCTAAGGGACCAACATTTACTTTAGCCACCTTTTTTCTTTTTATATAACTATAGAAACTTTTACTGTCTGTTTTTATATTTTTTGCTAATTTACTTTCATAATCTATCTTCCCTTTCTTAATCAATCTTTTAGTTATTTTTTTCTGTCTTTTAAAGACTTCCCAATCTTCCATCCTCCCACTAGATTTGGCTACCTTATATGCCCTTGTTTTTAGTCGGATACTATCCTTAATTACTTTACTTAGCCACGGATGGCTATCTTTTCTTTTACACCTTTTTCCCTCAGTGGAATATATATTTTTTGGAAGTTGTAAAATAACTCCTTAAATGTACACCACTGATCATGTACCGTCTTACCCTTTAATCTATTTTCCCAGTCCACTCTAATCAATTCCGCTCTCATATCTTCATAGTCTCCTTTATTCAAGCTCAGCACGCTTGTTTGAGATCCAACCTTCTCACCCTCTAATTGAATATGGAACTCAACCATGTTATGGTCACTCATTCCAAGGGGATCCTTTACTAGGACATTTTTAATTAATCCTGTCTCATTACACAGGACCAAATCTAAGGTTGCTTGCCCCCTGGTCGGTTCAGTTACATACTGCTCAAGAAACCCATCCCTAATACACTCAATGTACTCATCCTCAAGGCTGCTCTGTCCAATTTGATTTGTCCAGTTAATATGATAATTAAAATCCCCCATAATTATAGCTGTTCCCTTATTACAAGCCTCAACTATTTCCTGATTAATACTCCGTCCAACAGAGTTGCAACTGTTCGGAGGCCTATAGACTACACCCACTAGTGTTTTTTTCCCCTTATTATTCCTTATCTCCACCCAAACTGTTTCACTATCCTGCTCCTTTGACCCAATATCATTTCTCTGTATTATAGTGATTCCTTCCTTTATTAACATAGCCATCCCACCTCCTCTCCCTTCCTGCCTGTCCTTCCTGATTGTTAAATAACCTGGTATGTTTAATTCCCAGTCATGGTCACCCTGCAGCTATGTTTCTGTAATGGCCACAAGATCATACCCATATGTCGTTATTTGTGCCGTTAACTCATTCATTTTGTTACGAATGCTACATGCATTCAGATAAAGAACTTTCAAATATGTTTTGTAACATTTAGTTCCTGTTTTTTCCCTTTTTAGTTCTTTACTTTTTGCTCCATACCTTCTGTCCCTTCCTGACACATTCTGTTTTTTAATTCCCCCACTGCTACCTAAGTCTATGACCTTCTCTGTTGTCATTTCTATTATTTGCTCTCTAGAAACCTCCCCCCCACTAATTAGTTTAAAGCCCTCTCTACAGCCCTAGTTATATGATTCGCCAGGACTCTAGTCCCAGCACTGGCCAAGTGGAGTCCGTCCCAGTGGAACAGCTCCCTCCTATCCCAGAATTGGTGCCAGTGTCCCAAGAAGCAAAACCCATTTCTCCCACACCAGTCTTTGAGCCACGCATTTAACTCTTTAATTTTATTATCCTAGCCATATTCGCTCGTGGCTCAGGTAATAACCCAGAGATTATTACCCTTGAGGTTTTGGTTTTTAATTTGACACCTAGCTGCTCATACTCCTTTAACAGAACCGTCTTCCTTGTCCTATCTACATCGTTTGTACCAACATGGACCACGACAACTGGATCCTCCCCCTCCCACTCCAAGTTTCTTTCCAGCCCAGAAGAGATGTCCTTAACCCTCACACTGGGCAGGCAACACAGCCTTCGGGACTCCTGCTCTTGACTGCAGAGAACCCTATCTATCCCCCTAATGATACTATCCCCTACCACTACAACATTTCTTTTTACTCCCTCCACTTGAATGGCCCCCTGTACCACGGTGCTGTGGCCAGGTTGCTCATCCTCCCTGCAGTCCCCGCTCCCGCCCTCACAGGGAGTAAGAACCTCGATCCTGCTGGACAAAAACAAGGGCTGCATCTCCTTCAACACTACATCCTGGATCCCTGTACCTTCCTCACTCGTAGTCACACCGTCCTGTCCCTGACCACGGACTACATCTGCAGTAATTAACTTCATAGGTGTGACCATCTCCTGAAACATAGAGTCCAGGAACTTCTCCCCCTCCCTGATGTGTCACAGTGTCTGAAGCTCGGTCTCAAGCTCCATAACATGGAACTTGAGTTCCTCTAGCAGCAAACACTTGTCACAGATGTAATCACCGTGAGCCTCAATGGGGACCACCGGTTCCCACATCTCGCAACAGTAACACATCACCTGCTCCATTCTATATTATTAATTAAATTTCTTATTATTAGTTATGAAGACCCTGCCCGGATATAGATGATAATGTCACACCACTATTCGAAGGACTTACCAACTTAAAGGTATAAAAGAGAAGAGAAGGAAGAAAACCAACCAACCAGCTGATCACCAACCTTCTCCTTGAATACTGTCTGTGGGGCCTGTTTGGTTGACTCATCTCGCTGCTCCGCCTCCGCAGTGTTGTCCAAGCCTGGGAGTGGGGAACAAAACAGAGCAAAAAACACACACTCACCTCCCACTTATCCGAACTCTCCCACTTAGCAAAACTCCAGCACCACTCAATGCACAGGGCACTCCGTGCACTGCACTAGCCCCTCCCCTTTTATACCCGGATTCTACTTCCAGTTTAAACTGCCCAAGAGTTTAAAAAACCCTTAAAAAATTAAACTTACTTCAAATAATTGACTTCTTAACACACTAAAATTCACAAAATACACTTAAATGATTTTTCTCCCACTTAGCAAAACTCCAGCACCACTCAATGCAGAAGGCAAGACGAACAGCATTCCAAATGATAGCATTGTATCTCTGAACCTGTCCTTACCGATGGGATGGTACAGTGTTGTTTTACTTGTGGTGATTCCCCATTGGGAAAGATAACTTTTGAGTTAGCTTGACATGAAGGAGGGACCCCGAGCAGAGTGGATGAAATTGGCCGTACCGCAAAGGGAAAAGACTTGATCAAGGCATTTGATCACTGTGGAAGTAAGCAAATTGGGACAGGGGAAAGCAAAGGGAAAGCGTGAATATTCGTCCACCATAGTAAGTAAGTAGGTGTTTCGCGTTGAGGAAGGCAATGGCCCTTTAAAGTCAATGCTGAGTCGCTGCATAGGCTGCATAGCGTGTATGAGCGAGCCATCTGATGGATGGAAGAATTGCGGTTTTAATTCCGCACAAATTCTACAGGAGGAGCATGTTATTTTCACATCTTCCATAGGAAATGGGAGATTTTTAGATCGCACAAAGTGCAACATATGGGTAACGCCAGGATGGCATAAGTCAGTATGAAGATCCGCCAGTGTCGAAGTTGAAATAGAAGAGCAGAATGCCCGCGTGAGGGTATCCGGGGCCACATTCTCTTTGCCGGGTCGATAATGTATGGTGTATCCAAAGGCGGCCAATTCCATCCTCCAGAGTTGTATTTTGTTATTCTTGATCTTAGTGCGTTTCCGGTTATCCAGCATAAGGCCACGGAGTGCTGATCGGTTATAAGTGTGAAATGGCGACAAGCGAGAAAATGACTCCATTTATGTACAGCTTCGATGATGGCCGTAGCCTCCTTCTCAACAGGAGGATAATGGAGCTCGCTACCCTGCAAAGTACTGGACAGAAATGCAACGGGTCGACCAGCTTGATTCATGATAGCAGAGATCGCCACCTCCGATGCATCGCACTCGACCACGAAAGGAAGATTTTCATCAATGGAACAAAGCGTGGCTTTTTCCAGTTTTCGCTTGAGGAGGTTGAAAACTGAAATAGCCGTTGCCTCCAATGGAAATGACTTTGCGTGAAGCAGGGGCTGGATCTTGTCGGAGAAGTGGGGTATCCATTTCGCATAATAGGCGAACATGCCGAGTGCCCGACGAAGAGAGCCAAGAATCGTAGGGGGAGGGAGCTCCTGAAGCAGACGAAGTCGCTCCGGGTCCGGTTTGATGACACTGTTACCCACCCAGTAGCCACGGATGTTGACTGATGGTACTGATTTCACAGATTTGGACTCATTTAAGGTTAAATTGCGATGACGGAGAACGTCAAAAAATTTCTGGAGATTGGCATCATGCTCCTTCTGGTCATGAGCAGCAATGGTGATATTATCTAGATATGGAAAAGTGTCCGTTAAGTTCGCCTGTTTGACTAGGCTATCCATTGCCCGTTGAAAGATGGCCACCTCATTGGTGACCCCAAATGGAAGGCGACAAAACTGATAAAGCCGACCATTGGCCTCAAAGGTCGTATACTTATTGTCAGTGTCCTTTAATGGTACTTGATGATATGCGCTCTTTAAATCAAAAGTTGAAAATACCTTGTAGTTGGCAA
Organism: Somniosus microcephalus; assembly: GCF_052327205.1. Taxonomy (NCBI): domain Eukaryota; kingdom Metazoa; phylum Chordata; class Chondrichthyes; order Squaliformes; family Somniosidae; genus Somniosus; species Somniosus microcephalus. The sequence goes on from NC_140996.1 coordinate 130,777,458, forward strand.
GGTGATTGACCATATCATCGATGTGTGGTAGTGGGTAGGCATCCAGATTGGTATACTGGTTAATAGTTTGCGAGTAATCGATGCAAAGATGTTTCTTGTGTTGCTTCAGAGGATTTTTAACAACAACGACTTGAGCCTGCCAGGAAGATGAACATGGCTCAATGATACTGTCAGCTAGAAGGTAAGAGATTTCTGCCTCGATAAAGGATCGATGATCTTGGCTGAAACATCGTGATTTAGTGACTATGGGCTTACATCAGAGGGAAAGATTGGCAAACAAGGAGGGCTCGTCGAGCGAAGTCGCTGAAAGCACACAAAACGGTACTTTGGAAATAGTAAGCTCTGGCTTTGACCCTCCAAACTCGAAAGTGAGTCTTTTGTGTTGTTTCTGGAAATCCTGTCCCAGGAGCACATCACTGCATAGGTTTTTGAGCACCCCGAGCCGGGTGGAGAAATAAGTGTGGCTATTGAGAATAAGGTCGACAAGACAAAAGCCGGAAGAATTGGTGGTTCCTGTCATCAGAGCCATTGCAATTTCCCTGTCCGAGGGGTAAATACACAGTTTTAAGTTACTGACAGCCTGCTCACTAACGAAGCTGTCAGAGCTGCATGAGTCGATTAGTGTGCTCAAAATGTGTCCATTTACCGAAACCTTCGTGGCTGCATGGGACAGACTTTGGGGAAAAACAGCTGTGATGGGAGGAGGAGCAGTTTTACCCTTGACAGCTGTAACCTTAGTAGTGGTTCTTGGGGGAGGAGCAGGTTCATAGATAGCAGCTGTAACCTTAATAGTGGCTTTTGGAGGAGGAGCAGTTTTATAGATAGTAGCTGCAAAACTAACAGGAGCTCTCGACCGGTATACCTTAGAAAAGTGGCCTTTCTTACTAACAGAGGCTCTTGACTGGCATACCTTAGAAAAGTGACCTTTCTTGCTGCAATGATTGCAGTTTGCGTTACGAGTAGGACAAAATTTCCTATAATGGAACGCACCTCCACAGAAGAAACACTTCCTTCCAGTTTGCCAAGATGCCGCTAGGGCGGGGTCGTCATCAGTGAAGGCTTCTAGGGTAGGGTTGTCATCCGCTAGTTTAGAGTCATCATCAGTGAGTGCTTCCGCCCGAGACCTATCGAAGGAGTCATTAAAAGTGATAGCAGCAGCCCGTGCACGAGGTAAAAGATATGTATCTGCATTCCTCTTTCCTAAGTCCAGGGAACATGCCTGGTCATAGGCAGCCTGTAGCTCAAGGGTTTTATTCTCCAACAGATGCTGGCGTATGAAGGGAGACGCAATCCCATTAATAAAGGAATCACAAATTAACCCCTCCTGTTACTGCTTAGCTGTGACAGCTTTAAGATTACAATCCTTGCTGAGCCTGTGAAGTTTCTGAAGGAATTCGTCAAGTGATTCCCCGGGTTGTTGTCGAGTTGTGGCCAGTAGATGCTGAGCAAAAATTTTGTTTGGGGCCTTAACATATAGTCACTATAATATTAGGATAGCGGAGTCATAGTCTACACAGTCTTCGATATAGTCAAATACATGAGGAGATACATAATTGGCAAGTATCTTTAATTTATCAGAAACATTCTCACCACACACCCTGAGGAAGTTGCTGAAGGTACGATACCAGTGTTTCCATACCTTAGCAGTTGTAGGTGAATTTGGGTCCAGGTCAAGACGGGCGGGTCTGAGTAGTTTGTCCATGATGGATTGATTACTATGCCAGAGTTCCCTTCTGCAGTTGAAGTCGTAGCTGGCTGTTCCCAAAATCACTCAGAGCATGGAGTCGATATCAAGTTGATTAAATTGATGTAATAAAACTCACTACGCACTTGGTTCGAGTATAAAGCAAGGCTTTAATCAACTTGTTTCAAAACATGGAGGTCTAGTTGTACTTCACTAGTTCCTGTCTTACAAAATGTCCCTGAGCAAGGTGGGCCCACGCCCGAGTATGTATACTCCTTGGACGGGGCCACCAGCTGGCCGTCCAGTGTTATTTCATGAGTCGTTTCTTCATGATGATGAGATTTATAACAACCTGTAATTAAAAAATTGAGTTGTTCTGTCTGATAGTGTTTGATCTCACTGATAATGTATATCTATTCATTACATCACTAATGTAGATCAAATAAAATCTGTCCAATTACGTCATTTTTCAGTGAATTATCTATTGATATATAACAATTTAATATCAGCTATCATCTTTCACAATGATTTACCTGTTAGATAATTTCAAACTGTACTGTGCAAACTACTCTCAGATATAATCACACATATGGTCCTTATTATGCTCAATCATTTTAATAAAATGCTGGCAGTCGGTTGGCTCTACCAGATTGAGGTTGCTTGATGCCCTCCTGCTGATGCACAAGTTTAAATCCTTTCTGGCATAAATTTGTCTTAGTGGTAATGTAGGACATTTTCCTGCTACTGTTCGGACCTCGAGAATTACGAATAAGCGTAACAAATTGTGATAGATAAGGTTGTTATAAATAAAATTATCTTTATTCACACTAATTCAAGCGTACATAGTCACTCTCGCGGCAATGTCTGTGCCCACAGTTTATTACTAATTCCTCTGGCAATGAATATGCTCACAGTTTATTAATTTGCTCTGGCAATAAATATGTCCACAGTTTCATACATAAAAGTACTGCCCCAGCAACCTATATGCTAATCCCTGGCGATTGATATCCCAAGTCAACCGTATATAAAAGTACTCTTTAAGCACTATCTATGCTCTATGCCCGACTTTCATACATACAAAGTAGTAGGCTGCAAATGTTGACTGCCATTTCAAACAGCCCTCTTTGTCTCTTCTCTTATTCTGAATTTCCCGCTTCTGGGTCATTCCTTTATTGTGCCTTCCTGCTGGCCCCCCTCATGTTTCTTCATCTGCCTCCCTCTGATAGGTCAGTTTCACTCCCAACCTTCCCTGATTGGAGTTCCTTCTGCATGACATGTTCATGTTCCTGTGATTTGTGTGGGGGCAGGACTTCCTCTTCATCCAGTGTTTCTTCTTCCTGTCCATGTGGCCTCACAGACAAAGGAACACATGCTGGCCATCTCCATTTTTGAGTCCTCACAGACAAAGGACACCCTGCTGACTTCCTCCATTTGTGAGTCCTCACAGACAAAGGAACACATGCTGACTTCCCACATTTTGAGTCTGTTCGTTATCATTTCACAATTCATTCGCAATTTTGATCTCAACACAGTAGCAGCGGTTTTATTAAGTTTTTTAGAATCTTACAGTAGCGCAAAATGGGTGATAGCAGATTAGCAGCCCATTTTGCACTCTGCCTAATTTCCTTTTCCAATGAAATATCTCTTTGTGTGCAAATAAGTAGTGTGACAGAATCCATCAGCCATTACCATGAATTCAAAGCACGGTCATTCCAGCTTTTTGGCACCAGAGGCTGATAGGTTCTAACTCTGTTGTTATTTGTTCCCTATATAAGATAATAACAAGCTGAACATGAGCTAACAAGCTAGTTTGTGCATTTAATGGGTAACTGTTTTCATTCATTGGTTCAACTTACAAATTCATTAAAGATCATACCATATTGTTTCTTGACTGTGAAGTAGAATCTGCTGTTCAATTTATTTGGATCAGAAATCATTTGTGTTATTTTCTTCCAAATATGCCACAAAGAATAGTTTATTTATTTGTTGATTCGAGTGGTGATGTGTGAAGAATTTCTGTAATTTGTGTTTCTTTCACATTGCAATAGAAGTAATGGTTTCCATCAGCAATAGTCAATGATGATTAAGGCAATTTAAGTTCAGAAAAAAATGACATGGATTACTGATTGAAGTTAACAGTATCTTAACAGATGATAAGCTTCAGAAATTAATACCTATATGAATGAATTCCATATACTGTATTTCATTCAGTCCTAAAACAAGTAGTGTTCAGTATTGTTTCCTACAGATCGTTTAAGCTAGTCACAGGAACCTGGAGGACAAATAGGAATTCCTTGTTGTTGCCAGCACATTAGCAGCACTGGATTGGCAGAGCTATTTTTCCAGCAAAGAAGCTCCCCTGGAAGACATTTCCAGTACTTGTGTGCCTTTAAATGGCTTCCCCCGAGCTGGTGGAGCCATTCCACGTATGCTTGTGAGTGGCCACTGGCCTCATTTACAAGCAGCTGCCTGTCAGCCAGTGGCGCTGTAGCTGAGAGTTTCCTGGTTTTACCCCACTATTGCACTCAGGGTAAGCTACACCTGGTTGTATGAGGCACAGCAGCTGCCAGGATCAGCTGACACTGGTGGAAGGAAACAGTTACTGACAGAGAACAGCCTGAAGATTGTTTATTGAAGATTTTTGAAAGTAGGAAATACTTTCTGAATTTTTTTTTTGCTTTTGAGAGGATCAGAACACTAGCGGAATTTAGAACCCCTTTACCTCCTATCCACAGTCAGGTGCTCTCAGGGGCAGGTATCACTATGGGCATATCATGGATGGTAGACTCAGAGAACATTTAGTGCAAGATACATCATAACACATCTCATTACTGATGTCTTCTCTTCTGTGGAATAACATCTACCTTTGACACTGCAGTCTTACCTCCTTCCACCACCCTTTCCAATAAAGGAACATTCCCTCAAACATTACCCATTATATCACATGACAACACAGAAGTCCACTTTGCTGTTCAGTCATTATCACACCAGGGAAGGCATCAGCACCCATAAGTGGACCCTTTCCTGTATAGTTCTAAATTCCACCAGTAACAAAACGTCATGTCAGTCAACATTCAATTTTATTATGGTGAATTCCAAAGTGAACACAATCAATTTACACTTTCTTCACCCTGTGCTTCCCCTGTATACCAATTTTTTTTAACCTATTCTCATGTTTCTTCTAAGTGCCAGCTGAGGACCAGAATCGTGGCAGATGGTTGGCTGCTTATACTCTGGAAAAGGCTCATGGGTTTGAGATGGCCCTCATCTCATATCAGTTTTCTCCTTGGCAGCTTGGTGTTGCCTCCCACGTCCCAATGCTGTAGTGCTATGAGGGGATGGCTGGAGGTCTGGCATGTACTGCTGCCCTGAGAGACCTGGGTGCCTGTTTTCTCATCATCCTCATCAACATCATCATCATCTTCCTCCTCCTGCACCACCTGTTGCTGTAGTGGATCTGCATAAAAGGAGGGTAGAAGCCAAGAATCTAGGGAATAATTTGCTAATCATACAAAGATAGGTGGGTTAGCAAGTTGTGAGGAGGACACAAGGGGATCGATTTTGCTAGTGTGGGCAGGCTGGGGCATGTCAGGTGTTTTTAGAGTCCTGAACCCAACTCCAGTGTGATGTGGGGAAAAATGAGCTATTTTCCCCTAATTAGGCAATTGATTTCCAGCGTATGGTGTAGGGGGTTTCTCTTGCTCGTTCTGGTCTCCTGCCAGGTTTCGTGCAATAATTACCCTTGAGTGGTTCGACCCACTCCCCCTACGGTTCTAGACCTTGGACTTAGATGCAGAGAACAGTAGTGCAGAGAAAGAACTCAATAGACCAGGTTGAATAGCACGAAATGGATGCTTTTATTTTTAAACAGTTTGAAGCATTACAAAATACATGTCATAGGCACAGATTAAAGTTACTACAATCATACACAAATTTATGAACTTAACTCTATGGAAATGGGGAACACACGGCACATCGTAAAAGGGGAAACACATTACGAATACCCTTAACTCCCTCCCCTATACCTAAACTAAGTTTCGACCTGGGGAACTTGGGATCATGCTCACCACTCTCGAAATCGTGAAAAAGGGGGTTTGCAGCCTTTTGGCACCGCTTTCCGTCGTCACGTGGATATGGAAGCTTCTGGCGCAGTCGATATTTTCTCTCCCTCGAGGCGGTGGGGTAGACACAGCCTCGATGAGCGCTCGTCAAGGTTGAGATCCACTATTTGTCGTGGATTTTTGTTCATGGAGTAGAACAACAACCCAATGGGATGTTGAGACACGGAAGTGTCAGGCCCGGAATGTCCTCTCTCTGGCCTGGATCGTCGGTTTTCCTGAGGGTGTCTTCTCCTTCGGCCTGGGTCGTCGATGATCTCCCGACCTCAGTACCCGGGCCACCCTCGTCGTCTTCTCGTCGTGGCCGAGCCTTGTTTGGCTGAACACCGACCACGTTGTCTTTTCACCGAAACCGTCCGTCTTTAAAAAGACGAAAACGTTTTCATCGATTCTGCATCTGCCGAAGTGGAAGAGGCGCCGATCCTGGCACCGTCCGTCCTTCGTTCGTTCCTTGTAGGAGAAGTCCTTGAAGAAAAGTCAAGTCTGAAGTCGTCCAAGAAGAAGAAGCAAAGAGAAAAAAAAAAATTTTTAAATGGAGGGATGCTTAATCTTATACTAGCAGCTTAAAGTGGGGTGTCTTCTTCCCCCATTCGTACATAGCGTTCTCTCCATTCTCCTGCGTTCTCGTGCCTCTGGAGGCGTTTGCCTCTCTTGCAATGCACGAAGAGCAAAAATATCACAATTAAAACCTGACACACTACTAGGATGTGGGATGCTATTCTAATCCAGGCTGGGACCTCTATGTTGGTGAACAAGTCCCACCATGGTGGGATGGTTATGTCCAATATGTCTTTTCCTATCTCTAAAGTCTTCTGCTCCAGTGTGTAGAAATGTTTCTGTGAAACTATAACAGCTTTTAAAATCTTTGTGAGGTGTTCGGGAAGAGGGGGAATGACATAACCAAAATGCACGACAAATCGTTGCAAGTCTGTGAAATTCTCTTTGATAGTGATGTGAACGGTGGAGGGCGCAGGAATGGGGACAATTCGTTGTTGTGCCACTTGAACCTCGGCCCTGGGTTTGAAACAGAAACTGCTATCACCGATCGAACACCACTCGTGTTGTCCGTATCGGTACTGAGGCGCTGCAGTGGTGACGCAGTATGTCCCATCCCCGATATACGCTACCTGCGGGGGCACATGGTCCTCTGCCATGGCCTCCATGGTGCAATTTACCGGCTTCGCGCTAGCAGTTCTGAACCCGCACTGTGGTTTCAAAAAGGCATTCAAGTGCTGGGGACACAAGATGATGTGTGCTCCCCGGCTCCGACATCCCGAGAGGTCGGTGCCTGTCATCGTACGCTCCCATCTGATGACGTAAGGCGGGACCACTGCGTAACGAATGTGTGCGCCCCCCTGAATGACTCCAATGTTCTCTACTCTGTATACTGGGGCGGGCTTTGCTGCGGGACCCAACACCGGCATTCTTACTACTATTCCCATGATAGTGTGATTTGAATGTTCGCAGTCCACTGGGACTGGGTATGCTTCTGCGGCTAGTCTGAGCTGGCACGGGCTTAATGCATTCTCAAAGGGGTGGAGCGCTTGCAAGTGCTTGTTGCTGATCCAGGACGGGACCAAACCCTGTTTTAAATCCTCAAGATTACTGCGGCCCTCGCCCAGTAACCACGCCCCGTACAGCACACAGGCCTCGTTTTGCGCAGCTTGATCGGACGCATTCCGATCCTCCTTAATGAGCGCATTTACCGTTCTTGCATGTTTCTCCAGCTCAGCAATTATATCCTTAAAGTGTAGTGTCATGGCCTGGTCCTCATGCAACTCAGAACCCACTACCTTATTTTCGTCTGTCAGTATGTTCCTTAACTGGGCCTTTAAACCGTTGATCTGTGCCTGCAGCTCCACGTTATCTAGAGCGTTGACAACAGATGTCCCGGTATTAAAAGCAGTGAATATGTCATTTACAGTACCCCTTCTTTGCCTCCCGACTCGATCCAAAACTTCTGGCGGTGTGGTGTATAATTTGTCTCTGTCGATGTCGGCAAAGTCAAATTCGTAAAATTGTCTAAACATTCGGCTTAACAGGACCTGGTATAATTGTTCCGTTTCTTTGGGACACCACTCCGGCAATCGTACCTCAGTGAGATTTAAAATCACTGAGGCCACCGCGTAGTGTACCCCTTGGTACAGCACCTGACCGGTGGGTGCCAATACTAAACCGTTCCCGGGTCCCTTGGTGGTGGTTGGGCACCCTCCTTTCTGGGCTAGTGCTACCGGAAGCGTGGGTTGGGGTTTGTGTGGGCGGGTGATAAGTTCAGTGGCATTTACCAGGATAGGGGAGTATGGTGCTCCGCACGCTCGAGTGCTGACATCCCATCTCATCCCCTTTCCTTCATCCTGCCACTGCCTCTGGAAGAAGATGGATACGCCCTTGGGGCACACGTGTCTCGAACCCCACATACAGACATATATTCCTTCATCTGGTTCCCACCATTTGTCCCAACACACACGTAATTGTCCGTGAGTCCCCGTAATAGTCCGATGGGTATTATTACCCAGTCGCTCCCACTCGACCGTAGAGATTCTCATGTCCTTTCCCAGCTTTCGTAGCCACCACCATCGCCTTAGTGGTACGTTCCCATTGCACACCAGACAAATCCTCTTTCCCACGGTAACGCTGACTCTGGGTGCAAGGATCCTCACCCGAGGGCACATTAACGAAGTCTCTTGGTAGGCAAAACCGAAATTGCTGGAATATTCCGTAGAATTCGTTCCCAGCCAACCTGGCCATCTCCCTTGGTGGAAGTAGGCGGCGGTTTCCTCAACCTCTCGCTCCCCTGTCCCATCCGTTGCGATGGGGGCCGTGTCCCCGGAGCACTCGAAAATGATGACGTCCTTGGTGCGGCCTCGGTAGGCCAACCCGCACCCGATCGCCATGAACGCGATGAGAATCTTTTCCATCATATCCCAGGTTTCTGTAACCAACAAAATGATGTAGCCGGGCTCCCAATAGGTGCTGGCCTAATTAACTGGACGCGCGGGTTCCTGGACCCCGCTCCCAAACAAAACACACATATCGGGCAGACTTTGAAAATCGTACTCTTAACACAGCTTAACGCTATATACATTTCCTTAAATTATCGCCATAATTGCCTAACTTAACTTATGTACAGCGCCGCCCTCCGCGGGGCGGCTTGCCTAATCCCTGTGAGGTCTGTCGTGCGCCACACCCTGCGGTGGGGCTGCACTGATCTTTGGCTTTGATCCCCCGCAGCCTGTCGCTACTGAACAGGGACCATGCCTTCCTGGGGCTGCTCTAAACCGTGGTTGGGAAAGATGGGGAGAATCTGGCCAAAATTTTCTGGGCTGGGGCGCTCGAGCCGACCTACGAGGGGCTGCTTTGGGTTGGGCTCCCGGGGCCGATGGACCGGGGGTTGGGACTGCCACCGTCACAGCCTGTGGTTCCTCCACAGCTGCCGGCTCCAGCTCCCCTCCCTCAGGCTCCGCCCCCCCGGAGTCGGGATCTGTGGCTTCCGACTCCACCTCACCTGTCCCTACAGGTAGTGAGTCTCCGCCCCCATTCCCTACCTCCCCCAAGCTTGAGTCGAGGGCGGAATCGTCGTCCTCTGACTCTTCCTCCTCCGTGATTGGGTCTAAAGCGAGGTTGAGCTGTTCGGGCTCTCTCCTGCCTAAATCCCATTCAAAAGATGAGACCTCCCACTCCAATGGGATGGCCTCTCCCTTCACGCAGGCTACTGTTCCAGCCTGTGTGGTCTGTGACTCTGTTACAGGCTGAGGATCTTTGTTCTCAGACCTGGTCCCCTTTGATGGCCCTTGTGCACCCGGTTTAAACAGTTTACACTTCTTCATGTGAAACCACCTTTTCCGTTGGGACACCTCTACTGTACGAGTGGCGCAGACCGGCGGATTTTCCACCGATTCCGGTTCTTCCTCCTGGTCTACGGTTCTCTCGCCAGCGCATAGGGTTAGACCCAAGAATTTTACTTCTCGCCGGCCAACCCGCGCCTTCGTAGGGGTTTTCTCAACACTTTCTATCCCCTCCACACTCGTACCCTCTCCCCAGAGACAATGATTTCTCAGGTCCACGTGGATCCCGTGGGCTACCAAGAAATCAGACCCCAGGACTCCCGTTCCACCTCCCACCTCCCATTTGATCAGGATACACTTCCACGTGGTGCGGAGTGGTCCTAAACGAATGGAGAGGGGAAGGGAATGTGCGCCAGCCTGTTCTTCGCCCGTGAAGCCCAACAGACGATATGGGACCCCGGTGGACAGAGGCGAGGTGATGGGGTTAGCTGCATGGATTACGGTGCACGATGCGCCCGTGTCCAACAGATAGGTTTCCTTCACCTCCCCTACCTCCATCTCTACGAGGGGTCGTCTCCATGCATCATAGCGGAGCGGAAACAGGTAGACGGGCTGTGCCAACTCTAGTCATTTGGGTACAGCGATCGGAGCTTCGGGAGCGCCAATGCCGGTGGTGACAGCTATTTTCCCCTGCGAGGTCATCAGAGACCGCATTGTCTGTATGATTGATTCGATCACAGCGGGATCCACAACCGCACCACCCCCTGTGGTTGGGGCGGGGGCTACGGTTGGGTTCTGGACTGGTGTTGGGGCAGCGGTCTGCACTTGTGCTTGTGCTGGTGCTGGGTAAACGATCGGACCGTGGGCGACTTGGGCTTGGGCTCGATCTTGGGCTGCGGTGAACGCTCTCTCTCTCTTATCCTTCCATGGATTCCTACAGTCCTTGCGCCAATGACCCTCCTTCCCACACCCGTAGCAACTGCTGTTGGCTTGGGGAGGGCGATTTCCCTCCTGACGCCATTCCCTTTTAGCAGAGGCTGCGGGCCTCACCTCATGCACCTTTCCTTTTACAACAGGCGTTTTCTTGCCCTTGTTGTTTCTATAACTGATCGTGAGCTGGTCTAATACTAGATCCTCTGTGGAGCAGGCGTTAGTGGGGTCAAACCATGCTTTGGCCTGCTCCCTTACTACTGGCAAGCAACCTGCTACCAGGCATCGAAGCCAATGAGCTCTCTGTTCACCATCCAGCCCGGCCCGGGCCGGCCCGCCCGGGCAGCTGCGCCGATACACTGGCCACAACCTGTCGGCGAAAACCCGTGGGGGTTCCCCCTCTAGCTGCACTGTCTTTTCTAAACGGAGGAACGGAGTTCCGTCCCCCTCTCCCATGATCTCCAGAATCTCATCCCGTAGCAACTCATAGTCCCTGTGCCCTCTCTTGCTCTCGTCAGGGAGACACTGGAGGAGCGAACTGTCCAGGGAGAACAGCAGCATTTTAGACTGTTCCACCCCGTCGCAGTCATTAACTGCTGCGGCCTGCTCCATGTCCCTGAAATGCACGGAGGGATCTCCTGACTCGGAGAGTTTTGGGATGTGACTTATCATTTCTCTTAGCTGTCGTGCGCTATGGGGCATTACGATCTGACTCTCAAGGGGTCCGTCATCGCCATTCGCTTCATTTGGACCGAGCCTCCGGTGTCTCGTTGGACACATCGGCGTCGGCCCTGACTCTACTATCTGGGATTGCTCTACCTCAGAACTCTCTTCCTCTACCGTCTCCGTCTCCTTTCCCGGAGTCCAAGACTCATCATAAGCAGGAGGCGCAGAGGGTTCGGGAGTTGGTACCCCAACTGCCTCTTGTGGGATCGGTCTTTTGGATTCCTTGGCTAGCAATAGCTGACTCGCTGGTGGATTTATGAGACACACCAACCCGTTTGCCTTGGCTAGGGCCATTCTCAGGTCCTCTTGCTCCCGGCGGCAAGCGCTGTGGTCGGTGCTCTCAGATCTATCCTCCATGGCCATCTTATATGCTGCCCTGGCTCCCAGAAGTTTTTCCTCTTGGGCCTCTATTTGCTTAGCTAGACGGAAACACCTCTCTCTCATTCTACCTTCACTGGCCTTGGCTTCAATGACCTGACATTTTAAATATTCTAGCCGGGTCTCGTGGCAGCGAATTATGGAGTGGCGTTCCTGATTCAGCGCGTTAAGCGCTTCAATCAGTTGCTGCCCTCCCGCAACCTTCTCCTCTACGTCTTTAAGCAAACCGTTGATCTGGGCTGTCTGTGCTGCAACGACCTGGTCCAAAAGCTGGACTTGCTTCTTGTAGCACATCAGCCAGACCGCCTTCTCTACAGATTTCTTATGCTCTTTACCCGCTGTCCACTTGATGGCTGCGTCTAGCGGGCGCCTATCTCTCAACAGTTCAGATATCCACTGCTTTGTGAGGTTATCTTTTCCAAAAATATAATCGGCTATTCTTTCGTCCATCACATCTCGTTTATTCAGACCTTGATCTAACACACTACTTTCCTGCTGCCAAGGTCCTGCCGCGGTCGCCATTTCTGTAGGGGGTTTATCTTGCTCGTTCTGGTCTCCTGCCAGGTTTCGTGCAATAATTACCCTTGAGTGGTTCGACCCACTCCCCCTACGGTTCTAGACCTTGGACTTAGATGCAGAGAACAGTAGTGCAGAGAAAGAACTCAATAGACCAGGTTGAATAGCACGAAATGGATGCTTTTATTTTTAAACAGTTTGAAGCATTACAAAATACATGTCATAGGCACAGATTAAAGTTACTACAATCATACACAAATTTATGAACTTAATTCTATGGAAATGGGGAACACACGGCACATCTTAAAAGGGGAAACACATTACGAATACCCTTAACTCCCTCCCCTATACCTAAACTAAGTTTCGACCTGGGGAACTTGGGATCATGCTCACCACTCTCGAAATCGCGAAAAAGGGGGTTTGCAGCCTTTTGGCACCGCTTTCCGTCGTCACGTGGATTTGGAAGCTTCTGGCGCAGTCGATATTTTCTCTCCCTCGAGGCGGTGGGGTAGACACAGCCTCGATGAGCGCTCGTCAAGGTTGAGATCCACTATTTGTCGTGGATTTTTGTTCATGGAGTAGAACAACAACCCAATGGGATGTTGAGACACGGAAGTGTCAGGCCCGGAATGTCCTCTCTCTGGCCTGGATCGTCGGTTTTCCTGAGGGTGTCTTCTCCCTCGGCCTGGGTCGTCGATGATCTCCCGACCTCAGTACCCGGGCCACCCTCGTCGTCTTCTCGTCGTGGCCGAGCCTTGTTTGGCTGAACACCGACCACGTTGTCTTTTCACCGAAACCGTCCGTCTTTAAAAAGACGAAAACGTTTTCATCGATTCTACATCTGCCGAAGTGGAAGAGGCGCCGATCCTGGCACCGTCCGTCCTTCGTTCGTTCCTTGTAGGAGAAGTCCTTGAAGAAAAGTCAAGTCTGAAGTCATCCAAGAAGAAGAAGCAGCCGCCGTCCAGTCAAGTGTACTTTTTGATGGACTTTCAATCCATAGTTATACTCTTTTGGGACAGTCTTATCTCCCGCCAAATCATAGTCCTGTCTTTGTATTAATTTTGGCGGGCAGAAATCTCTGCAGGGGCGCTTTGTCTTGTAACGGAGCCAGTGATAACTTAAACTGGCCTTCCTGGCCGATAATGTCTTTTAATGTCTTTTTCATTGTCACCGCGGCTCGGTTCGCATATTGATCGGTCCGGAGATTTTCCTTGATGGCTGCTAAATGGTTTTTCCTTTGTACAATAAATGGGTATCAGTGTTTTTGCATTGTCCGCCCATATCTTGATGGGCCCCATCCTGTACTTAGAATCCATTGAATATGTATGCTGTTTCTCTGAGTATCAGTTCCCAGATACTGGCTTTCGCGGGCTTACTGTCTTTAATCCACAAGCCTGTCTGGCTTGCAGTAACAGAAATAAAATGGTTCAGAAACTGATCATGGGGCCTGGCGGCCATTTTGTATGCCCTTTTATCAAAGGTTTTTCTGTGCAAGCTTACTTTGGTCAATAAACAGTCTTATTTTATCCAGTTTTCTTGCGTGATTTTTGCTGAAAATTTCGAATCTTACAATGGGAACCCCTGGCCCAATTAGTCTTTCCATCCTGAAAGTCGCCTCCGATGATGTCATTAGTGCTGCTGGATTTAAGACCTGCAAGCAGCCTTGCTTCTTCTGGAGACTGGAAGCGCTTTGGACATTGTATGAAATAATTCATTTATCGACCATGTCCAACAGCAAGCAAAAGTGTGCACCTCGATTTGATGAGCCCTCCCTCCAAGCTCTGGTGCAGGGAGCAAGATCTAATAAGGAGTTGCTCTTCCCTTCCTCAGGGAGAAAAAAGCCACCACAACAAACTAAAGCTGTGTGGCTGCAAGTGGCCAGGGAGGTCAATGACATCTCTATGTTCCACAGAACCTGGCTGCAGTGCAGGAAGAGGTTTCATGACCTTCTGCGCACTGGAAAAGTGAGTATGACTTTCCCTTCACCCTCAATCTGATCCCCATCGCCTCTCCTCACCAGCACTCTGTTTTGCCAACCTCTTCCTCCACATCCCACTTGACACTTACATCCCTCTCTCTCTATGATCACATTCACTTAACTATTCGACCATGCAGCCCTCACAATCTCTATCACTGTGATGCAATGACAACTTACAACACACAGGGAGAGTGCAGGATTCTCAAAATTCCCACATTCCCCAAAAGTTATGGATAAAGGGACCCTGTACGGACAAGTTATTAAAAATTGTACCCAAAATGGCTTCTGAAACCGCGTGACCAAAACGTACAGGATTTTAAAAGCAAGGCCCTGCAAAAGGCAGGTACTTTTCAAAACCTGAAACGAAACCTAACATGCATGGATCTGTGAAAGACTTTGTAATGCCAGACAGCTAAGTAAACACAGAATATGCATTCTTCATCTTGGAACAGATCAAGTCAGAATGGGCCTAATCTTGAGGCCATTAAGATTTTGCATACATAATCGGTAACAGCTCACAGTAGCTACCAAGCCAGGAAAAGGACAATTAAATTTCATCAATAACAAACAGCCAGGATATCGAAGCCATTAAACCAGGAGCCAACCGCCCCAAAAGCCATTAACGTGGATGACCGTAATCACTTTAGACGAGCCCGCCAAAAAGTTAGACAAAGGACTGATCTGATTTGGCACGCAGATAAGGGATGAAGAACCGGGTATAATTGTAGGCCCACCGGTAGCCAAGGTCTCTTGCCTCTTGCCTCTCGCTCTTGCTTCGTGCCTCATTGTGGGCTCTCTTCTCCCTCCCCGCGCTGCTCGACACCAAGGGCGCCCATTACTACACCGGGGGCCAAACGCGGGAGGAGAACGAGACCCGATTCGAATACGCACAGGACACATGGGGCCATGAACGGGCAGACGAGGCGAGACGAGACGAGACGAGATGAGACGAGACGAGAAAAATGGTAAAACCGATAAAGGCAGAGAAGGGCAGCGGAAAGACGCGTTGGGGACGAGCGGGTACACACCCCGGCCTAGTTATAAGCTGGTGTTCGAAGCATGGGTAGGAAGACCAATTGACAATATAAACCGCCAACTGAGCCCCAACCGCAACAAAACCGTCGGCGACCAAACCGCCACCAGAAGAAGAAGACCCATCGCTGCAAAGTATCCAACAAAGACGTTAACGGAGGAAAAGGAGGGTACTTCGCACAAACGACTCCATCGCCGCGCCCTGTGACCATGTGATGATGACGGACCCCAAAGGACAACAAGAGCGAACCCCAAAAACCACAACCAGTTTAATCAACAGGTTTCGAATTGGTGAGCATAAATCCCTGGCCCCTCATAACTTAATCTAGTTAGGTATTGGGGGTGGGACAAGGGTACGGAGATTTTGATGTGTTTGTTCCCTCGATGTGCCATGTATTCCCCATTCCCGAATATGTGTATTGTTTTTATATGCCTGTAATTATCCTAGTAATTCTCAGTATTGTGACTTTGTTTTGCCTTTAATAAAAATTACGGCTTTCTTGCACCAAACCAGTTGTCTACTCTATTTTCTGTATCGCCGCCTGTACCTATGTCCGGTGTCTAGAACCCAGGGGTGTGGGAGCAATTCGAACTGCTCAGGGACAGTCAAGGGCAGAGCTGACTGGACTCACGCCAACCCCCTACAAGTGTGATGTGGGGAAAAATGAGCTATTTTCCCCTAATTGGGCACTTGATTTCCAGCATGTGGGAACCCCTGGCCCAATTAGTCTTTCCACCCTGAAAGTCACCTCCGATGACGTCATCAGTGCTGCTGGATTTAAGGCCTGCAAGCAGCCTTGCTTCTTCTGGAGACTGGAAACGCTTTGGACATTGTATGAAATAATTCATTTACCGACCATCTCCACCAGCAAGCAAAAGTGTGCAACTCGATTTGATGAGCACTCCCTCCAAGCTCTGGTGCAGGGAGCAAGATCTAATAAGGAGGTGCTCTTCCCTTCCTCAGGGAGAAAAAAGCCACCACAACAAACTAAAGCTGTGTGGCTGCAAGTGGCCCAGGAGGTCAATGCCATCTCTATGTTCCACAGAACCTGGCTGCAATGCAGGAAAAGGTTTCATGACCTTCTGTGCACTGGAAAAGTGAGTATGACTTTCCCTTCACCCTCAATCTGATCCCCATCACCTCTCCTCACCTGCACTCTGCTTTGCCAGCCTCTTCCTCCACATCCCACTTGACACTTACATCCCTCACTTTCTATGGTCACATTCACTTAACTATTCGGCCATGCAGCCCTCACACTCCCTATCACTGTGATGCAATGACAACTTACAACACACAGGGAGGGCCCTTTGTCTCCTTCTAAGCAGCTATGCTATGGAATCTCTACACTCACTCCTTCATTCTCACTCAAACTCCACTTGTGTCCCTCAATGCAGGAAAAGAGAGCCCACAATAAGAGGGAAAGAGCCATGACAGGAGGAGGGCCACCCTCAGTAGCCCAGCTCAAAACCTTGGAGGAGGTGGCCCTGGAAATTGCCAGGATCGAGGACGATTCCCAAGTGCGGGACGGACAGGCGGGCGCATCACAGCAAGCTGGTGACAGAATAGTTTGGCATCTCTCTCATTGACATTGCATGAGTCACTGATAATGAATCTGATGCTCTAACACATTGACTTATGATCATCTGCACTATTTAATGTGCATGTAACCTTGACCTCACATCTCTGACTCTTTCCTTTACTCCCCCACAGGACCATCGAGAGCCCCCGTCCCCACTGTCCAGGAGGAAGAGCCTAAGCTTCCAAATTCCTCAGAGGAAGCTGCAACCTCTGAGGGCGCAGCGTCAGCAAAATTCAGCGCACCCAGCACCAGCGCAGACACTCACACCTCGGTGGGACCTTCGAGACATAGAGTAGAGTTGTCACTTGGTGCATCACAGCTCACAAGTGAGCATCAGCAAATGGTGGAGACAGGGATAGCAGTGGAGAGTCCTCGTCAGAGGGCACAGGACGCTCCCAGCTCGCCCCCGCTGCATGTCGACCCTGTGTCTCTGCGTCCATCCAGAAGGAGAGCGGTGCTGGAACTCCAGGAACAGGTGCAGGAGTCTCTGGCAGGTTTTGTCTACAGGGTCACTGTGAGTGTGGAGCGAATGGACGAGTCCATCGCTAACATGAGCAGAGCCTTTGTGGAGGTGTTGGCGCAAAAACGCATCACCACAGAAAGGATGGCAACCTCCGTGGAAAGAGTGGCTACCTCTGTGGTAAGGCTGGCTACCGTAGAGGAGAGGATGGCTACCGTAGAGGAGAGGATGGCTACGGCCATGGAGGAGCTTAGTCGCCAGGGTCGTAAAAACATGGTCATTGTTCACAATAGACTGACATCTCTTGAGGAGCGATGGTCAGCTATTGAACATACAAACCAGACATTCATGCAAGTCCTCGGGAGTAGGACATCCAGTACAGAAATGGGTCCTCATGGCCCCCCTGAAGTGCAGCAAGGTGCTGTCAAGCCACTTGCTATCTCTGAAGTGGGGCTGACCCATGAGAGGGATGTTGGTGGCAGACACCAAGGAAGTGGGTGCTCCTCTCCAAGCGCTCACATGATCATGCCACTGCAAAGCTCTCAGTTAGAGCCCCACCAGAGTCCCCACCCAACTGAGATGGGCGTCTCAACCCCTGCACAGCCGCAGGAGCAGCAGACTGTTGCCAAGCCCTCACAGGTTCGCAACCCCAGAGGATGCCCGCCAAAGGTGTTGAGACAGGAGCAGCAGGAAAGTGAGCAAGGGGCCTCCACATCTGCTGAAGCCACAGGGGAAGCACTACGTAGGAGCACGCGTAAGAGGAAGATAATGCGCAAGGGTAGTCACTTGGGTGTAATGTTATGTTTAATGTTGAAAAGCCATCAGATGCTTATTGCCATTAAAAATTCTGATGGCAAACTATTGCAGTTGTGGCGTGTGTCATGTCACTAATGGGACTTCCACATTGAGAGCTTAGGATTACTTGCAATTGTCAGTATGTTGGTCAGAGTGATAGGAATCTGCAGGTTCCCGGCCATTGTCGAGTTTTTGATAAGGAGGTGCAAGGCAAAAGTGTTTGATTGTGCAGGCTAAGCAAATCTGGCCAAGATGAGTTTGTGCCTTGCATCCCGGGCAGCAATGTGCTCGCATGCTGCTGCCGCTGGTTGGTGCGCCTCTGCAAGCTGTTCATTGTTGCTCTCCTCCTCCTCCTCCTCCTCCTCATCTGAGGAGACTATGTGATGAACCATTTGTTCCTCAGGCATCTGCAAGCCACGATGCTGTGCCATGTTGTGAAGTGCACAGCAAACCACGACTATTCTGGAGACCCTGGCTGCTGAGTACTGCAGGGCTCCACCGGATCTATCAAGGCATCTGAAGCGCATCCTCAGCAAGCTGATGGTTTGCTTGATTATGGATCTGGTGGAAATGTGGCTGGAGTTGTAGCGCTCCTCTGCTTCATTGGAAGGGCTCCTCAACGGCATCATTAGCCACATCTTCAGGGGATAGCCCTCGTCTCCAAGTAGCCATCCGCAAAGTTGGTCTGGTGGACTGAAGAGCGGAAGCACACTAGACTGGCGCAGGATGAAGGAGTACTTGGCACAAACATGCAAAATTTCCTTCTTGTGGTCACACAACAGCTGTACGGTGAGGGAGTGGATTCCCTTGCGGTTGACAAAAATACCTGGATTGTGATGGGGTGCCTTAAGGGCCACATGTGTGCAGTCAACGATGCCATGCACCCTTGGAAAGCCTGCCAGATTGTCGAACCCAACTGCACGCACAGTTACACTGGCTTAATCCTTGGAGAAATTGATGTGATTTTGCGCGATGGCAAAGAGGGCATCAGTTACCTGCGTGATGCAAGTGTGTGTGGCCGCCTGGAAGACGCCGCTGATGTCTACTGCTGATCCCTGGAATGAGCCTGAAGCAAAAAGTTGAGTGCGGTGGTGACTTTGACAGCCACTGGTAAGGGGTGTCCACCTGCTCCTCTGGGCTCCAGGTCTTGCTGCAGCATTGCGCAGATGTCACCCACTACCTCTCGCAAAAGTCTGAGCCTCCTTTGGCACTGCTGCTCAGTCATGTTGAGGTAGCTGATCCTCTGTCTGTAGACCCTTTTTTGTGGGTATCTCCTGTGCCAACGTGCTTCCATGCGCTGGCGCCTTCTGGCCTGTGCAGCTTCAGGTGGGTGACCAGCAGCTTGGAGCTCCTGCTGTTGCTCCTGCAGTTGGTGCTGCTGTTGGTCAGGGTTCTGCTGCTGCTGCAGCTGGTCTTCGTCTGAATCTGTTGTCCAGGAGGAAAGGAAATAAATAGTTCCCATTCTTCTGGTAAATATCTCAGTTGAGGAAGCGCTCAGTCAAGGTGGAGAGAGAGGTTTCCCAGGAGATCACACTGGAAGTGGGTGTCAGGCTCCAAACTTCCACAACAATGAGTAGGCCTGCTAAATGTCCCCCAAACATGAGATAACAAAGTTCTGCCACCTGCAAATGATGATTGGTGGAAACTCCTTTATAATGGTGGAGCTGCAGCTGTTATTAAGCAGTCCACCTGTGAAGCCACCAGGATTCACTGGCGTGTTCCAGAGGCGGCGTGCAGAATGTGGGGAAAGGGTTAAAATTGGAAAGGCCTCTCAAAATGGGATTATACAGGCAATTAAGTGGTTGTTAAGGGCCTCAAGGACCTAGCCCGCCTCTTGGAGGCGGGATGGAAACGGGGTCAGAAAACTCGCATGTGGGAAAATTGCTCGGAGGCGGGATGGAGGCGGGATCGGGCCCACCCGCCATTTTTTGTGATTTTAACAACTCACACGCCTCCAATCTCACCTCCTCAGGCCTGGCAAAATCGAGCCCATAGAGTCTGCAAAGGGATATAGATAAAGTGAGTGGGCAAAAATTTAGCAGATGGAGTATAATGTGGGAAAATGTGAGGTTATCCACTTTGGAAGGAAGAATGTAAAAGCAAACTATTATTTAAATGGAGTGAGACTGCAAAATGCTGCGGTACAAAGGGATCTTGGTGTCCGAGTACATGAAACACAAAAAGTTAGCATGCAGGTACAGCAAGTAATTAGGAAGGCTAATGGAATGTTGTGGGGAAAAATTCGGTTGCTTTGTGCCTCCTGTTAGCACCCTGGGCGCAAAGCAACTAGCGCCTGGGCGTGGCGATGTTTGTGCCGCTCGCAAAATTGACCAGACATTTTGCGGCGGCATTAAACACTACTGCCATGATCTCCTGCGCCCGCAGATCGTGAACTTCAGTCAAGTGTGCAACGCCCCGGACCGGATATTGAGTGGCACTCCCTGCCTTACCACCTGCCGTTAGCAACGACTGGTTGAGAGGAGCGTTTTGCAGTCGGGAAGGGACTGGGGGAGCGCTATTTAAAGGCGACTGCTTCCTGCCTTTTTTTTTGGCGACATTTTTGCACCACGCATTCTGCGAGAGAGAGAGAGAGAGACTTCTGGAGATATTCAATGCTGTGTGAAGGAATTTTGGGTACTGAGCAGCACTTTGCAGGTTCATTTTGATTTGATCTTCCTTGCTTCGATTTAGAAGAGCCTTAGGAGGCTGCACTCTGAGCTCTTTCCCTGGGCCTCTTCATTGTTCTTTCCAGTAGATTTGATGTACAGGTCTCTCCAGGCCAAGATTCAAGGCTACAATGAGCAGGGCGTGGATGGAGGGCAAGATCAGCCCTCCCCTTTAAAAACTGGCCGGCGCCAGTGTGTCTGTGTTCCATTGCTGACTGACATCACATGAGCTTCACCAGTGCTCTGAGGTAGCGCCTCGCTCCTCGGCGTTAGCGCCTTCAGAGAGGTGTGTAGCGCCTGATTTAGCACTCCAATCACCTCCAGGGGTGATAGAAGCCATGTTTGTAGTCGGAGGCGATAATTAACACCAGGCACTAAACTTTGCGCTCGGCCGATAATTGCGCCCCAAACGGGGTGATACCGAATTTCTCCCCCTTGGCCTTTATTGCAAGGGGCATGGAGTATAAAAGTAGGGAAGTTTGGATGCAACTTTACAGGGCGCTGGTGAGACCGCACCTGGAGTACTGTGTACAGTTTTGGTCTCCATATTTAAGGAAGGATATATTTGCATTGGAGGCAGTGCAGAGAAGGTTCATTAGGTTGATTCCTGGGATGAAGGGGTTGACGTACGATGAAAGGTTGAGCAGGTTGGGCCTATACTCACTGGAATTTAAAAGAATAAGAGGTGATCTTACTGAAACATATAAGATTCTGAGGGGGATTGACAGGGTGGTTGCTGAGAGGATGTTTCCCCTAGTGGGGGTATCTAGAACTAGGGGGCATAGTTTCAGAAGAAGGGGTCGCCCATTTAAGACAGTGATGAGGAGAAATTTCTTCTCTCAGAGGGTTGTGAATCTTTGGAATTCTCTACCCAAGTGAGCTGTGAAGGCGGAGTCATTGAATATATTAAAGGTGGAGATTGACAGACATTTGAACTACAAGGGAGTCAAGGGGTATGGGGAGAGAGCGGGAAAGTGATGTTGAGGCCAAGATTGGCTCAGCCATGATATTATTGAATGGCGGAGCAGGCTCGAGGGGCCGATTGGCCTACTCCTCCTCCTGTTTTTATGTTCTTATAGCAGAGGCATTACTACACATATTTAATAATTCATTGGAAAAAGGTATAGTGCCAGAGGACTGGTGGATAGTTAACGTAATACCTAGATTTAAGAAGGGGGATAGAACATGTACAGGGAATTAATGACTAGTCAGCTTAACATCGGTGGTCGGAAAAATTATGGAATCCCTATTAAAGGAGAGAATAGAAGAACATCTAGAAATGAAAAGTATAATAATGAATAGTCACCATGGATTTCAAGAGGGAAAATCTTGCTTGATCAACCGTATTGAATTTTTTGAATAGGTAACAGAGAGAGTAGACAATGGTAATGCAGTAGATGTAATTTATCTAGATTTTCAAAATGCCTTCGATAAGATACCCCATAATAGAATAATGAATAAGGTCAGAGAATGCAAAGTGAGGGGACAAGTAGCAGAATGGATTGCTGGCTGGCTTCAAGACAGAAAGCAGAGAGTAGGGGTAAAGGGTAGCTATTCACAGTGGCAGAAGGTGGGTAGTGGTGTTCCACAAGGATAAGTGCTGGGACCACTGTTGTTCACAATTTACATTAACGATTTAGACTTTGGAATCAAAAACACAATTTCTAAATTTGCGGATGATAAAAATTGGGGGGGGATAGTCAATACCGAGGAGGACTGCAACAAATTACAGGAGGACACTAATAAACTAGCAGAATGAGCAAATAATTGGCAAATGAAGTTCAACACAGACAAATGTGAGGTATTACATTTTGGTAGGCAGAATAGGGAGGTCACTTATAACTTGGAGGTTGCGAATCTAGGTAGGTCGATGAACAAAGGGACCTCGGAATACAAATACACAAATCTCTAAAAGTTGCACCACAGGTTAAAAAGGCCATTAAAAATGCAAACCAAGCACTAGGGTTTATTTCTAGAGGGATAGAATTGAAAAGTAGGGAAGTTATGCTAAACCTGTATCAAACCTTGGTTAGACCACACTTGGAGTACTGTGTGCAATTCTGGTCGCCATATTATAAAAAGGATATAGAGGCACTGGAGAGGGTGCAGAGAAGATTTACAAGGATGGTACCAGAAATGTGAGGGTATACATATCAGGAAAGGATGAACAGGCTGGGTCTCTTTTCTCTTGAAAAAAGAAGGCTGAGGGGTGACCTAATAGTGGTCTTTAAAATTATGAACGGTTTTGATAGAGTGGATACAGAGAGAGAATGTTTCCACTTGTGGGGAAGAGCATAACTAGAGGCCATCAATATAAGATAGTCACCAAGAAAACCAATAGAGAATTCTGAAGAAACTTCTTTACCCAAAGAGTGGTGAGAATGTGGAACTCGCTATCACAGGGAGTGGTTGAAGCAAATAGTATTGATGCATTTATGGGGAAACTGGACAAACATATGACGGAGAAGGGAATAGAGGGTTATGCTGATAGATTTAGATGAGGAAAGACGGGGGGGTGGCTCGAGTGGAGCATGAACACCGGCATGGACTGGTTGGGCCGAATGGCCTGTTTCTGTGCCGTATATCCTATGTAATCCTATGTAATTCCTCCTCCTGTACTACCTGTTGCTATGGTGGATCTGCATAAAAGGAGGATAGAAGCCAAGAATTGGTGAACATCATGCCCTTGGGATTAAGGAGACAGAGAAGTAGATGGAAAGTTGTGTGCTGCTTCACAGGGATTCCAGGGTGAGAGTTAAGGCACTCAGTCAGTTAGTTGGCACCAGCAAGAGGAGGGTGAACAGCCAGAGGTCATGGTCCATATCGGCACCAACTACATAGGAAGAAAGAGGGATGAGGTCCTGCAGGCAGATTTTAGGGAGCTAGGAAAGAGATTAAAAAGCAGGACCTCAAAGGTAGTATTCTCCAGATTACTCCCTGTGCCATGTGCTAGTGAGTATAGAAGTAGGAGGATAGAACAGATGAATGCGTGGCTGGAGAGATGGTGCAGGAGGGAGGGTTTTAGATTCCTGAGGCATTGGGACCATTTCGGGGGAAGATGGGACCTATACAAGCCAGACGGGTTGCACCTCAACAGGGCCGGGAACAATATCCTCCCGGAGGGGTTGGTGGTGCTGTTAGGGAGGGTTTAATCTCACTTGGCAGGGGGATGGGAACCTGAGAGTAGTTTCAGAAGGGAGAGAAGCAAAGCTGGAATTGGAGGGCAGAAAATTAGTAAGCGAGTCTGCAAGGCAGAGGAAACAAAGGCTGGAAAATAGACACCAAGGGAGTTTGGCAGTGCTAAATGGTATATACTTCAATGCAAGGTATATAAGGAATAAAACAGATGAGCTGAGGGCACAGATAGACACATGGGAGTATGATATTATAGCTATTATTACTGAGACATGGCTGAAAGAATTGCAGGAATGGCAGCTCAGCATTTCTGGTTACAGGATTTTCAGACGAGATAGAGAGAGGGATAAAAAAGGAGGGAAAGTCACAGTATTGATTAAAGAAACAATTACAGCTGTTAGGAGGGATGGTATCTTAGAAGGATCATCCAATGAGGCCATATGGGTTGAGCTGAAGAATAAAAAATGGGCAATCTCACTGCTGGGAGTGTATTACAGACCCCCAAACAGTCAGAGGGAGATAGAAGAACAAATATGTAGGCAAATTTCTGAGAAGTGCAAAAACTATAGAGCAGTGATAGTAGGGGATTTCAACTACCCTAATATTAACTGGGATAAAATTAGTGTGAAGGGTATAGAGGGTGAAGAATTCCTAAAATGCATTCAGGTGTACTTTTTTTAACCAGTACGTGGCAAGCCCAACAAGGAAGGGGTCAGTTCTGGACTTACTTTTAGGGAATGAAGCTGGGCAGGTGGAAGGGGTATCCGTGGGAGAGCATTTTGGGGGTTGTGATCATAATATTAGATTTAGAGTAGTTATGGATGAGGACAAAGATAGACCAGGAATAAAAGTTCTCAATTGGGGAAAAACCAATTTTACTAAGTTGAGATGTGATTTAACCAAGGTGGACTGGAAGCAGCTACTTGAAGATAAATCAGTGTCAGAGCAGGGGGACGCATTCAAGGAGGAGATAGTGAGGGTTCAGCGCAAGTATGTTCCCTTAAAGAAAAAGGGTGGGACTAACAAATCCAGAACCCCCTGGATGTCAAGGGGCATACAGGGTAGGATAAAGAAAAAAAGGGAGGCTTATGACAGTTACCGAGTGCTTAATACCATAGAAAACCTAAAGGAGTATAGAAAGTGCAGGGGTGAAATTAAAAAGGAAATTAGGAAAGCAAAGAGAGAGCATGAAAAAACATTGGCAGGTAAAATCAAGGAAAACTCAAAGATGTTTTATAAATACATTAAGAACAAGAAAATAACTAAAGTAAGAGTACGGCCTATTAGGGACCATAAAGGTAACCTGTATGTGGAGGCAGAAGCCAAAGATATGGTTCTTAATGAATACTTTGCGTCTGTGTTCACAAAAGAGAGAGACGATGCAGACATTGCAATCAGGGAGGTGGAGTGTGAAATATTAAATGAAATAAGCATAGTGAGAGAGGAAGTATTAAGTGATGCAGCACCTTTGAAAGTGGGTAAACTTCCAGGTCCAGATGAAATGAATCCCAGACTGCTAAGAGAAGTGAGAGAGGGAATAGCAGAGTCTCTGACGATCATTTTCCAATCCTCGCTGGCTACAGGTGTGGTGCCAGAGGACTGGGGGATTGCTAACATGGTACTGTTGTTTAAAAAGGAAGAAAGGAATAGACTGACTAATTACAGGCCAGTTAACCTAACCTCGGTGGTGGTAAAATTACTGGAAAAAATTCTGAGGGACAGGATAAATCTTCATTTAGAAAGAGACAGATTAATCAAGGAAAGTCAGCATGGATTTGTTAAGGGAAGGTCATGTCTGACTAGCTTGATTGAATTTTTTGAGGAGGTAACAAGGAGGGTTGGTGAGGGTTTTGCATTTGATGTAGTGTATATGGATTTTAGCAAGGCTTTTGATAAGGTCCCATATGGCAGACTGGTCATGAAAGTAAAAGCCCATGGGATCCAAGGCAAAGTGGCAAGTTGGATCCAAAATTGGCTCAGAAGTAGGAAACAAAGGGTTATGGTCAATGGGTGTTTTTGTGACTAGAAGGCTGTTTCCAGTGGGGTTCCACAGGGCTCAGCACTAGGTCCCTTGCTTTTTGTGATATATATCAATGATTTAGACTTGAATGTAAGGGGTATGATTAAGAAGTTTGCAGATGTTACAAAAATTGGCCGTGCAGTGGATAATGAAGAAGAAAGCTGCAGACTGCAGGAAGATATCAATGGACTGGTCAGGTGGGCAGAACAGTGGCAAATGGAATTCAATCCAGACAGGTGCGAGGTAATGCATTTGGGGAGGGCTAACAAGGCAAGGGAATATACAACAAATGGTAGGACACTGAGAATTGCAGAGGAACAGAGGGACCTTGGAGTGCATGTCTACAGATCCCTGAAGGTAGCAGGACAGGTAGATAAGTTGGTTAAGAAGGCATACGGGATACTTGCCTTTATTAGCCGAGGCATAGAATATAAGAGTAGGGAGGTTATGCTTGAACTGTATAAAGCGCTAGTTAGGCCTCAGCTAGAATACTGTGTGCAGTTCTGGTCACCACATTACAGGAAAGATGTGATTGTGCTGGAGAGGGTACAGAGGAGATTTATGAGAATGTTGCCTGGACTGCAGAAATTTAGCTATGAGGAAAGATTGGAGAGGCTGGGGTTGTTTTCTTTGGAACAGAGGAGGCTGAGGGGAGACCTAATTGAGGTGTATAAAATTATGAGGGGCCTAGATAGAGTGGATAGGAAGGAACTATTTCCCTTAGCAGAGGGGGTCAATAACCAGGGGGCATAGATTTCAAGTAATTGGTCGGAAGCTTAGAGGGGAGTTGAGGAGACATTATTTCACCCAGAGTGGGGTGGGGTCTGGAACTCACTGCCTGAAAGGGTGGTAGAGTCAGAGACCCTCATCACATTTAAAAAATACTTGGATATGCAATTGAAGTGCCATAATCTACAAGGTTATGGACCAAGTGCTGGAAAGTGGGATTAGTGTGGATAGCTCTTTGTCGGTCGGCACGGACAAGATGGACCGAATGGTCTCCTTCTGTGCTGTAAATCTCTATGATTCTATGATTCTAGGTGCAGCTGACCTTGCCATCTCCCAAACCAAGAGCTGAGTGTTTCCCCACGACGTGCATGGCCTTCTCCCCAAAGTGTGTTGGGTAAGTGACCTGCCAGTGGCAGGAATTGTATGGCAATTTGTCCTAGAAAATTAGAAGATAGTAGCAGGAGTAGGCCATTTGGCCCCTCGAGCCTGCTCCACCATTGAATGGCGGAGCAGGCTCGAAGGGCCGAATGGCCTACTCCTGCTCCTATCTTCTATGTTTCTATGTTTCTATATTCGGTTTTTATTCCTAAAACTCCTTCCTTCGCATTAACAGCCTAATTTCCACACACCTCTTGCGTTACCCCTCCCATGCCATTTGGCACACACTCCCTGCATCTAGTCTGTCCAGTCCTGCCAGAATTTTATAAGTTTCAATGAGATCCCCTCTCATTCTTCTAAACTCCAGCGAGTACAAGCCCAATCGACCCAATCTCTCCTCATACGTCATTCCTGCCATCCCAGGTATCAGCCTGGTGAATCTTCGCTGAACTCCTTCCAAGGCAAGAATATCCTTCCTCAGATAAGGCGACCAAAACTGCACACAATACTCAAGATGTGGTCTCACCAAGGCCCTGTACAACTGCAGCAAGACATCCTTGTTCCTGTACTCAAATCCTCTCGCTATGAAGGCCAACATACCATTTGCCTTCTTAACCGCCTGCTGCACCTGCATGCTTACCTTCAGCGATTGGTGCACAAGGACACCCAGGTCTCGTTGTACTTCCCCTTCTCCCAATCTATTGCCATTCAGATAATAATCTGCCTTCCTGTTTTTGACACCAAAGTGGATAACCTCACATTTATCCACATTATATTGCATCTGCCATGCTTCTGCCCAATCACCCAACCTATCCAAATCATCCTGGAGTTTCTCGGAATCCTCCTCACAGCACACACGCCCACCCAGCTTTGTGTTGTCTGCAAATTTGGAGATATTACATCTAGTTCCCTTGTCTAGATCATTAATATATATTGTGAATAGCTGGGGTCCAAGGACCGATCCCTGCGTTACCCCACTAGTCACTGCCTGCCACTCGGAAAAAGACCCGTTTATTCCAACTATTTGCTTTCTATCTGCCAACCAGTTCTCTATCCAAGTCAATACCTTGCCCCCACTCCCATGTGCCTTAACTTTACATGTTCTCTTATGTGGGACCTTATCGAAAGCCTTCTGAAAGTCCAAATACACCACATCCATTGGTTCTCCCTTATCTATTTTACTAGTTACATCCTCAAAAAATTCCAATAGATTAGTCAAGCACGATTTACCTTTTGTAAATCCATGTTGATTTTGTCCGATCCTGTCACTGTTTTCCAAGTGCTCTGCTATTACATCTTTTATAATGGACTCTAGCATTTTCCCCACTACCGATGTCTGTAATTCCCCGTTTTCTCTCTACCACCTTTTTTGAATAGTGGGGTAACATTAGCTACCCTCCAATCCATGGGTACTGTTCCAGATTCCATCGAATGTTGGAAGATGATCAGCAATGCATCTACTATTTCTAGGGCCACTTCCTGCAAGAGAATAGAGTGAATGAGGGTATGGCTCATAGTGGAGGAGTGTGTGCCAAATGGCATGGGAGGGGTAACGCAAGAGGTGTGTGGAAATTAGGCTGTTAATGCGAAGGAAGGAGTTTTAGGAATAAAAACCGAATATAGAAACATAGAAACATAGAAGATAGGAGCAGGAGTAGGCCATTCGGCCCTTCGAGCCTGCTCCGCCATTCAATGAGATCATGGCTGGAACCAGTCAGCAGGCCAGGCAGCATCTGTAGAGAGAGAAACAGAGTTAACGTTTCAGGTTGATGATCTTTCATCAGAACTGCTGAGGAAAGCGATGTGGCTGTGAAAGCAAATTTTGGTAGATAGCTGATCAAACAGGAGAAGGGAAACAGAAAGCAGAGAAGATGAACAAGATAAAAGAGACAAGCAGAAATCCCATCGAAGAGAAGAGCAGAACTTCTTCAAGGTGGGCATTCCTAGAAGAGAAGTGGCAGTGAATTAAACCCTAATACAAAAGCAAAATACTGTGTGTGGTGTATGTAACCTGTACCACCTTAAGAGACTACCTTAAGAGATGGACTACTTTCTCTTGGCTACTGTATATTGTAGTACCGGTGGTGACCACACCGGTATATAAACTCTGTGTAGTAATTTGCTAAGCAGTTCAGCCCTGACCTTCGATTAGTAAAGACCTGTTTAAGTTATTCTTGTTGTCTGTGTCCAGTGATTTAGAATAAGCATATCTGGGACACTCAGACTCAACAGTGGCGACGAGTCCGATCTTACCCTGCGGCAGTTTTGCATCCAAGGCAGCTTCGTCCTCAGAACGGGCGTCGAGAAGAGGCATCCGCCCTCATCATCCTGCTGAGCACCGCATCGCACGGGAGGCATCGAGAACCCGGGTTGAAATTACTGACCACGAAGTCCTCCATCAGCGACAGGCAGTGATCATCCTTCTACCACGGTGGTGGGTAAGCCGATCTAGCGACACGGGCAGAAGGTCGGCCGCGTTGTCAGTGGAGAAGGGGAGGGAAACCGGAGGAAAAAGGGCGGAGAACTCGACCGCAGCCGGTGAAAAGGGCCGGGCTGCAATCGGGGCCGAGAGGCGCAGCGACAAGAGCAGCGTTAATGCCACGAGAACTGCGGAGAACTCGACCGCAGCAGGTGTAAAGGGCCGGGCTGCAATCGGGGCTGAGAGGCGCAGCAACGAGGGAAGCGTTAATGCCCACGAGAACCGCGGGGGAGCAAAAGCAGCGTGGGGGAAATTAAGAACCGCTGGGAGGCGAGAACGCAACAGCGCGGTCATCACCATTGTAGCCAGCGGGGGAAGAAGACAAGCGCGGGAAGCCGCCATTGTAGTCAGTGGGGGAAGAAGACAAGCGCGGGAAAAGCCGCCAAGCACGGGAAGCCACCATTTTAGTAGGCGGGGGAAGAAGACAAGCGCGGGAAGCCGCCATTTTGGAAAAATAAAATATTTAAAGAAACTCTCAAGGATGCCTAAACATGGTAACATCATGGCTTTTGATAGCGATGTTGAAGATTGGGCCACGTATGTAGAATGCATTGAAGTTTATTGTACAGCAAATGAGGTACCAGATGATAAGAAAGCACTAACCTTATTAAACTCAATGGGTGCGAAGACGTACGGGTTATTGAGGCACCTTGTAACACCAGATAAACCGGCGGATCAGACTTTCGCGAATATTGTTAATATCCTGCAAGAACATTTAAACCCCACGCCACTGCTGATAGCGGAACGATTTAAATTTTACAGAAGAACGCAGCGGAAAGAGGAAAGCAACGCTGAATTCTTAATTGAACTGCACAAGCTATCAAAGTACTGTCAGTTTGGTACAGGACTAGCAGATGCTCTGAGAGATAAATTCATGTGTGGATTATTAAAAGAAGGAACACAAAAGCGACTGCTAGAGGAAAAGGACCTTACGCTTGATAAAGCTGTCACCATTGCAGCATCGCACGAGGCCGCGGCAGGAGGCACCGCGGAAATGCAGCTAAGGTCATCGGAACTCAGCACCAATCAAATGGCATTGGGTGCAGTAAAGTGTTATTGTTGCGGAAGGACAATGCACGATCAGAACCAGTGCTGGTTCAAAAATCAGGAATGCAGAAAATGTGGCAAGCTCGGGCACATAGCTAAAGTATGCCGGTCAGGAAAGAAGACCAGCAACAAAAAGTCACCGCAGGAAAAGTGCAAAAAGGTACACAAGGTGACAGAGAACAGTTCGGATGAGCAGAAGACGGATTCAGACTCCAGCAGTAAGGAACTGGGTTGTCTAAGAATACATAATGTGGGTAACACAGCAGACCACCAAACTATCTGGGTCACACTTCAGATAGCAGGAGTCCAAGTGAAGATGGAATTGGACACTGGATCGGCATTGACGGTCATGAAAAAGCAAGATTACAAAAGGTTATTTCCACACATTCCCCTAAGGGATACGGAGATTGTATTGAAAACATACACGGGGCAAAGAGTATACCCCATTGGAAAGATAAAGGTAAAGGTGGTCCACAAGGGTAAAGAAAGCCGAGGAATGGACTTATATGTGTTACCTGAGGGAGGTCCACCACTACTGGGACGGGAATGGATCAGGAGAATAAATATGGACTGGCATTCCTTAAAAGCACTAACTGTAGATTCCGGTAAAAAGGACGATGTCAAACCTAAACGACTGTCCAGAATATTGGACGATGCTAAAGAGGTGTTCCAGCAGGGACTGGGAACACTGAAAGGAATTACGGCAAACATCAAGGTTGAAGAACATGCAAACCCGAAATTTTTCAAAGCTAGACCGGTACCTTATGCGATACGACCTGCTGTGGAAGCTGAGCTGGAAGGACTAGAACGTTCCGGAGTACTGTCAAAGGTGGACTGGAGTGAATGGGCCACGCCCATTGTTCCCGTCATGAAGCGTTCATCGAGTAACAAGCCGGGGGAACCGGGGAAGGTTCGCATCTGTGGCGATTTCAAGATCACTGTTAATCCGGTGCTTCACATGGTGCAATATCCGCTTCCACGGATTGAGGATATCTTCGCTTCGTTGTCTGGCGGGAAACACTTCACCAAGATAGACCTGGCGCAGGCGTACTTACAGATGGAAGTTGATGAAGCGTCACGCCAGTATCTCACGATCAACACGCATAAGGGCTTATATCGGTATAATAGACTAGTTTTTGGAGTGGCATCGGCTCCAGCGATTTGGCAAAGGGCCATGGAGCAGGTATTACAGGGAATTCCAGGCACACAATGCTACCTGGATGACATTCTGATTACAGGAGATGATGATGAGGAACACCTTGCAAATTTGGAGCAGGTGCTCACCAGATTGAAAGAATATGGACTTCGAGTTAATCACCAGAAATGTGAGTTCTTTCAGAAGCGAATCTCGTACTGTGGTCACGTCATTGACCAGGAGGGGCTTCACAAGTCACCTGACAAGATCGAAGCTGTTGTGAAGGCTCCCGCTGCGGAAAATGTATCCCAGTTGAGGTCGTTCCTAGGGTTGATTAACTATTACCATAAGTTTCTGCCAAATTTATCCACGGTGCTACACCCGCTGAACGCTCTTTTGCAGAAGGGAGTGCCATGGAAGTGGAGCGAGGACTGTAAGCGGGCCTTTCACAAAAGCAAGGCATTGATCACCTCTAAGGAAGTGTTGGCTCACTTTAACCCAACGCTGCCTATTCGTTTAGCTTGTGATGCTTCTCCATATGGTATTGGGGCAGTGCTCTCACATAAGTTGCTAAATGGCTTGGAAAGACCAGTCGCATTCGCATCCAGATCATTGACCTCCGCTGAGCGCAACTATGCTCAGATAGATAGGGAGGCTCTCAGCCTTGTGTGGGGAGTAAAACAATTTAATCATTACCTGCAAGGGCAAAAGTTTACGCTGCTGACAGACCACCAGCCGTTGGTTTCCATTTTTAACCCTAAGAAGGGTGTTTCGGTGATGATGGCGCAGAGGCTCCAGAGATGGTCCCTTTTCCTAGGGGCACATCAATATCAGATCGAATTCAAAGGTACAAAGCAACATGGTAATGCTGATGGGCTGTCGCGCCTGCCACTACCTACAGCGGAAGAGGCACCGACAGTTGACCCTGTTGAGTTATTTCACTCGACCATCATCGAATGTTTACCAGTCACCAATGCAAGTATTGAGAGAGAAACCAGGAACGACCCGACACTGTCTCGGGTCTACGAATTGACAGTGAAGGGATGGCCAGCTCATGGTGAACCACTGTTACCGGCATTCTCAGCCAGACGAGAACAGCTGTCCGCCTGTCAAGGAACATTGATGTATGGAACAGGGGTGATTATTCCTCCTAAATTAAGGGAGAGAGTTCTAAAGGAACTGCATGAAGGTCATCTGGGGGGAATCAAGATGAAAAGCCTTGCTAGGGCTTATGTGTGGTGGCCAGGTATCGACCAACAAATAGAGGATCTGACTAAAAGCTGCTCAGGGTGCCAAAAAGTTCAAAATGCACCTCCAATTGCACCGCTGCATCCATGGGAATGGCCTTCAACCCCATGGCAACGTGTACATATTGACTTCGCAGGTCCATTCATGGACTCCATGTTTTTAATTGCGGTAGACGCACATTCTAAATGGCCAGAAGTTATTAAGATGGCGACCACTACCTCGGAAAAGACGATCGCAGTTCTAAGAACGATATTCGCAAGAAATGGGTTGCCAGAACAAATATGTTCAGACAACGGACCGCAGTTCGTGTCAGAAGAATTCCAGAAATTCATGAAGAAGAATGGGGTGAAACATTATACCTCTGCCCCATATCATCCGGCTACAAATGGGTTGGCCGAGAGATTTGTACAAACGTTCAAAAAGGCGATAAAGGCCATGAGCGAAGACCAGATTCCACTACAACACAAGGTGGACAATTTCCTAATGGCATATCGAAACGCCACTCATGCAGTGACAAATCAAAGCCCTGCCATGATGTTCTATAACAGGAGGTTGCGGTCCAGGTTGGACTTGTTAAAACCAAATGTGCGGAGGGAAGTCGAAAACAAACAGTTCCAGCATATAAATAACAAGACCACTCGGAGTTTCGAAATAGGACAACCAGTGTTAGCCCGGGACTATAAGAATGAGAAATGGCAATCTGGAACAATTCGTGCCAGACAAGGACCCCTGATGTTCACGGTAGATATTGGTGAAAACGTAATACGATGTCATGCTGACCAACTTGTAGAATCGAGAACAAGGGTCGAACCCATGACTACGACAGAGACACCAGTGGAAGAAGTTAGTGAACCTGAAGCATCTACCTCAGACGCCAATGTATCTGATGATGTCCAAACCATAAGAGATCAACTAGATGAGTCACCCCAGCAACGAGAATCAGAGACCCCTGAAAGGCGTTATCCAACTCGGATCAGGAGGCCTCCTCAGAGACTGAGGCCTAGAAATTGAGTTTTGGCTTAGCCAGGGCTTTAGCGCCGGAAGTTAGTGCCGGCGCTAAGTCCCCCTGCGCGCGCCAAAAATTCAGCAGGGCCGCGCCCAAACGGCTGCCGGCGCTACTGAAGGGTCTTTGCGGCGGTAAATCGGCGCTAACTGCCGTTTCGCGCCGCAATTCCGGCGCTGCGGCACCCGATGCGGTGCGGCAGGCTCGGGAAGTGCAGGCCTCCTCCTTCCCTTAAGGAGGAGCTGCCTGCACCCGATCGCGGCCCGCGAAAATCTTTTAAAATATGAGCCCGGCACCTCGGACAAGTGCCGGGCTTGCTTCTGTTCCGGGGGGGGGGGGGGGGGAAGTCCGGGGAGGGAGCTGCGGCCAGGCGGCCGGCGGGAAAGAGGCCGGCCGCCGCGGGGCCTTTAATGCGCCGGCGCAAAGACTCGTAAGACTCTGTTGCCAGAGTCTTAGTTGCGGCTGTCACGGGCGAGGCGGCCGCAACTGAATTTCAGCGCTGGGGCCCGTCGGCATGGCAACCGGGACGCTGCGCACACCGATGACGTCATCGGTGCCGGCGCAGCGCTACCGGTCTACCGCGGCGTAAGGGCCCCAGGCAATTTCGGCGCCGGCGCCAAATGCAGCGCTAGGCCCTCTAGCGCCGCAAAATCGGCGCTAAGGGCACTCAATTTCTAGGCCTGAATCTTTGAACAGTTTTGCATGAAGTTGTATATATGTTATCCATGTTGGGCCAGAAATTCCAGGCCAGAAGCGTGAGTACGGTCGGCTTACTCACGCTTCTGGCCATTGGAAATGCCGGCGTTCAGCATGAACAGCGCATGCGGGGAACGCCGGCATTTCCAGACCTCGAGCGCGTGCGACTGCACAGGCAGTGCTTGCGCAGTGAACTTCGTGGATTTCATCCGTGAGATTAAGTCCTTAGAAGTTACACTTGAAAAAAGCAAGTGTAAAGTTGTTCATTGGCTGCGGAGGAAGATATATTTTATCGTGGAGCTTTTGAAATGCAATATTTTTGTTTGGGAAAGGGAGGGAAGTTATTTTAAGAAATTTTAAGTAAGTTTAAAAGTTTAAATTTTTTTTTTAAAAGGGTTTTCAGAACGGTAGGTAGAAGGAGCAATTGTGGCTGTGTGAATGGAATGTGAGAATGAGTTATGTATGTATGTCCACATATATTCCTTTACGTATATGTATGTATGTTTTATATTCCTTTACTAATGTGTATGAATGTATGTTTTTAATTATGATTTTCCAATAAGTTACTTTCTCTGAAAGTCATAATTAAATAATACATTCATACACATAAATAAAAGAATATATACATAACACGCAAAGGAATATATTCAGACATACATACTTTCAGAAGCTCCACGATAAGAAATATCTTCCTCCGCAGCCTGTGGAGCAACTGTACCCATGCTTTTTTCATGTGTAAGTTGTAATGACTGGACCTCACTGAAAGCATTAATGAAAGCGGCGAATTATACTGCGCATGCGCTGCCTGTGCAGTCGCACGCGTTCTGCCTCTGAACCCCTTCGTTCAGAGGACAGGAAATGCCGGTTTTCCCCACATGCACTGTGAATGCTGAAAACCAGCATTTCATCCGGCCAGATGCGTAAGTACCCCGACCGTACTAGCGCATTTGGAAGGGAATTACTGGGCCAACATTTTACATGTCAATAAAATAAAAAATTTAACAATTGCACGACTTGCCCCCTCGCATCTGCGACTGAGGGCCCAAGGAGGTGCATTGCGCAAGAGGTCATCATCGTACGTATCCTCACACTGTTCCCTTTGGGGAACTGTATGAAGTGGTGGAAGGATTTATGGCCGTGATTAACGCTCATTCCGTGACCGTAACCATCTTTGAACCAGCCATTAGGGTGGTTAGTCCTATGGCGGGAGGGTTTTACGGGCTCCCACAACCCATCTGAGGAGGGGGGGCCACCAACACCCACGGACGCAAGTATCCCGCTGGATGTCCACCCAGAATTTAAAGCTGGAGCTCCGACTCCACTTGCCGGGACTGTCTGGAGTGGGGTTCAAAACCCTACTCCTTCTGGCCCAGCGGCGGGGATGCTTACTGCTACGCAAAAGGCCCACTCCGCACAAAAGGTGACACCCATACGTTTCCTGCGCCTTTTCCCTCCCCGTGACTGGAGCCCTATGCTGCCATTTCACGTTGCTAATCGGATTGGGCCTTTGTCATAGCGGTAGGATCCCCGCCGCTGGGCCAGATCAGGGTAGGGTTTCGAACCCCGCTCCAGACAGTCCCGGCAAGTGGAGTCGGAGCTCCGGCTCTAAATTCTGGGTTGACATCCAGTGGGATATTTGCGTCCGTGGGTGTGGGTGGCCCCCCCTCCTTGTATAGCTTGTGGGAGCCCGTAAAACCCTCCCGCCATAGGGCTAACCGCCCTAATGGCTGGTTCAAAGATGGTTACGGTCACGGAATGAGCGTTAATCACGGCCGTAAATCCTTCCACCACTTCATACAGTTCCCCAAAGGGAACAGTGTGAAGACACGTATGACGACGACATTGCTAAATAAATAAATGGAATTTAAAAAATTCTTTTAGGGCTTTTAAAAGTCTTTAAATTGCTTTAATTCTCTTTAAAACTACTTCAGATTACTCAAAATAATGTAAACATTTTAAAAAGTTTATAAAAGTTACCAAAATCTTCAAAAAACTTCCAAAAACCTATTTAAACTGCTGCTTTGCATGTAAAAAAGCAAAGCAGCTTGACAGAAACATTGGGGGCGTGTCCAGTGAAACTGAGACCTCAAGGGGCGTGTTTCACTTACACTGCACGCTCCTGGCTCCGCGCTGGCTGCACTCCTGGGCGGCGTGACGTCATACGCTGCCCGGGATTCTTCTTTCAGTTTCTGCAAGTGCAGGCGTCCCTGGAGCTGATCGGCAGGAGCGCAGGGTAAGTGCAAATACGGGGCTTGCACGCGCTGCAAGCCCCGTTCTGGAATTTCTGGCCCATTATGTTTAAATTGGGATGTACACTGTTAAGCTAAAAAGGGAGGAATTGTGGTGTATATAACCTGTACCACCTTAAGAGACTACCTTAAGAGATGGACTACTTTCTCTTGGCTACTGTATATTGTAGTACCGGTGGTGACCACACCAGTATATAAACTCTGTGTAGTAATTTGCTAAGCAGTTCAGCCCTGACCTTCGATTAGTAAAGACCTGTTTAAGTTATTCTTGTTGTCTGTGTCCAGTGATTTAGAATAAGCATATCTGGGACACTCAGACTCAACACTGTGGATGCTGGAAATCTGAAATAAAAGCAGAAAATGCTGGAAATACTCAGCAGGTCAGCGAGCATCTGTGGAGAGAGAAACAGAGTTAACGTTTCAGGTCGATGACATGACGAAAGGTTATCAACTTGAAATGTTAACTGTCCATGACGTCACACGCACGCTGTGGAGTTGTAACTCTGGGACTTCCGGGTTTCCCGCGTTCTACCACGCCACCCCCGCAACCCTACCCCCCCACCCCCCACTCCTTGCGGGTCTAAAAGTTCAAATTCCGGCCTTAATGTTGAGTCTTCCTGCTCAGTATGCCTCAGTATTACATCAAACTTTTCAGTAAATCTTTATTACAAATAAATAGGTCTTACATTAAGCTTTTATGTGTTCCCTTTTAACTGAATAAAAGAACATATAGGAAAAACTATACAATATATAAATCATAGAATCATAGAAAGTTACAGCACAGAAGGAGGCCATTTCGGCCCATCATGTCCGCGACGGCCAGCAAATAGCTATCCAGCCTAATCCGACTTCCCAGCTCTTGGTCCGTAGCCCTGCAGGTTACAGCACTTCAAGTGCACATCCAAGTACTTTTTAAATGTGGTTAGGGTTTCTGCCTCTACCACCCTTTCAGGCAGTGAGTTCCAGACCCCCCACAACCCTCTGGGTGAAGGAAATTCCCCTCAATTCCCCTCTAAACCTTCCACCAATTACTTTAAATCTGTGCCCCCTGGTTTTTGACCCCTCTGCTAAGGGAAATAGGTCCTTTCTATCCACTTTATCTATGCCCCTCATAATTTTATACACCTCAATAAGGTCTCCCCTCAGCCTCCTCTGTTCCAAGGAAAACAAACCCAGCCTATCCAGTCTTTCCACATAGCTAAGATTCTCTACTCCCGGCAACATCCTTGTAAATCTCCTCTGTACCCTCTCTAGTGTAATCACATCTTTCCTGTAATGTGGTGACCAGAACTGCACACAGTACTCTAGCTGAGGCCTAACTAGTGTTTTGTACAGTTGAAGCATAACCTCCCTGCTCTTGTATTCTATGCCACGGCTAATAAAGGCAAGCATTCCGTATACCTTCTTAACCACCTTATCTACCTGGCCTGCTACCTTCAGGGATCTGTGGCTATGCACTCCAAGATCCCTTTGTTCCTCTACACTACTCAGTGTCCTACCATTTAATGTGTATTTCCTTTCCTTGTTAGCCCTCCCCAAATGCATTACCCCTCACTTCTCCGGATTGAATTCCATTTGCCACTGTTCTGCCCACCTGACCAATTTATTGCTATCTTCCTGCAGTCTACAGCTTCCTTCTTCAGTATCAACCACACAGCCGATTTTAGTATCATCTGCAAACTTCTTAATCATACCCCCTATATTCAAGTCTAGATCATTGATATATATACCACAAAAAGCAAGGGACCTAGCACTGAGCCCTGTGGAACCCCACTGGAAACAGCCTTCCAGTCACAGAAACACCCATCAACCATTACCCTCTGCTTCCTGTCTCCGAGCCACTTTTGAATCCAACTTGACACTTTGCCCTGGATCCCATGGGCTTTTAACTTCGTGACCAGTCTGCCATGTGGAACCTTATCAAAAGCCTTGCTAAAGTCCATATACACTACATCAAACGCACTACCCTCATCTACCCTCCTTGTTACCTCCTCAAAAAATGCAATCAAGTTTGTCAGACGCGACCTTCCCTTAACAAATCCATGCTGACTATCCTTGATTAATCTGTATCTTTCTAAATGAAGATTTATCCTGTCCTTCAGAATTCTTTCCAATAATTTTCCCACCACTGAGGTTAGGCTGACTGGCCTGCAATTACTTGGTCTATCCTATTCTCCCTTTTTAATCAAAGGTACCACAGTAGCAATCCTCCAGTCCTCCGGTACCACACCTGAAGCCAGAGAGGATTGGAAAATAATGGTCAGGGCCTCTGCTATTTCCTCTTTTGCTTCGCTTAACAGCCTGGGATACATTTCATCCGGGCCT
The DNA here is from genome assembly GCF_052327205.1 of Somniosus microcephalus. NCBI lineage: Eukaryota > Metazoa > Chordata > Chondrichthyes > Squaliformes > Somniosidae > Somniosus > Somniosus microcephalus. The sequence goes on from NC_140996.1 coordinate 130,816,550, forward strand.
GGGGATTTATCCACTTTTAAAGTTGCTAAACCCCTTAATACTTCCTCTCTCACTGTGTTTATTTCATCTAATATTTCACACACCTCCTCCCTGATAGCAATGTCTGCTTCGCCCCTCTCCTTTGTGAAAACAGATGCAAAGTCTTCATTAAAAACTCTACCGACGTCTCCCACCTCCACACACAGATTACCCTCATGATCTCTAATAGGCCCTACCCTTTCTTTAGTTATCCTCTTACTCTTAATATATTTATAAAACATCTTTGGGTTTTCCTTGATTTTACTTGCCAAGAATGTTTCATGCTCTCTCTTTGCTTTCCTAATATCCTTTTTAATTGCACCCCTGCACTTTCTGTACTCCTCTAACAATTTTGGAGTATTTAGCCCTCGGTATCTGTCATACGCCTCCCTTTTTTTCTTTATCCTTCCCTGTATGTCCCTAGACATCCAGGGGGCTCTAGATTTGTTAGTCCCACCTTTTTTGTTTAAGGGCACATATTTGATCTGAACCCTCTAGCTCTCCTCCTTGAATGCCTCCCACTGCTCTGACACTGATTTACCTTCAAGTAGCTGTTTCCAGTCCACTATGGCTAAATCCCTTCTGAGCTTAGCTATAGTTTAGGCCCAATCAATTGCTAGAAAACCTGTACAGATTCTCAGGCAGCTGTCAATAGTTTTGTTTCATTAAACTAGTTTCCTCTGGGCTCAGGACTTGTGTCCAGAGATTACTGGCAATCAGGTTACGTGCCCAATACCATAAGGAAGCTTTGCAAATTTTGTGAGCTTGCTCATGCATTCATTTTCATTACATGGATGAGAGGATTCACTTTGTGAATTTTTTTTATTCTGTACAATACAGCATAATTGTGGCAAGCATGAGATTGAACAAGGTTTGACTTGTGGATTAAGGCGTTGAGTTTTCGGGGTTTGCTAAGATTACCTACAATGATTAAAGACCAATGGATGAATCGGAGTGATTGCAAGAAATGGCTCATTTGGGGTCATTTTCACCTTCACTGCTTGGGCAGTAAACTGAAAATTAATAGTAATGAAAATTGAACAGTTTCTATCATGGGTAGTTGATCCACTCTGCCAATTTACAGTCTAAACGGTGAAGGTGAAAATTATGGCCATTACTGCAGGATTACAGGAATTATTTAAATAGTAGTGGATTGGTGGATGGCAAAACATTGGCCCAGAAATTCGGGTCGGGGGCTTGCCGCGTGTGCAAGCCCCCGATATGCACTTACGCGACGCGCCGGCCGTTGAGCTTCAGCGACGCCTGGAATTGGTGTTTTAAAATGTTGACTCCCGGGCAGCGTCTGACGTCACGCCGCCCAGGAGTGCAGCCAGCGCGAAGCCTGTAGCGCGCTGTGCAACTGAGACACGCCCCTTGAGGTCTCAGTTTAATAGGACACGCCCCCAATGTTTCTCACAAGCTGCTAAGCATTTTTACATGCAAAGCAGCATTTTAAATAGGTTTTTGGTATTTTTATGAAGCTTTTGGTAACTTTTATAAACTTTTAAAAATGTTTACATTATTTTGAAGAATCTGAAGTAGTTTTAAACAGAATTAAAGCAATTTAAAGACTTTTAAAAGACCTAAAAGAATTTTTTTAATTCCATTTATTTATTTAGCAATGTCGTCGTCATACGTGTCTTCACACTGTTCCCTTTGGGGAACTGTATGAAGTGGTGGAAGGATTTATGGCCGTGATTAACGCTCATGCCGTGACCGTAACCATCTTTGAACCAGCCATTAGGGCGGTTAGCCCTATGGCGGGAGGGTTTTATGGGCTCCCACAAGCTATACAAGGAGGGGGGGCCACCCACACCCACGGACGCAAATATCCCACTGGATGTCAACCCAGAATTTAGAGCCGGAGCTCCGACTCCACTTGCCGGGACTGTCTGGAGCGGGGTTCGAAACCCTACCCCGTCTGGCCCAGCGGCGGGGATCCTACCGCTACGCCAAAGGCCCAATCCGATTAGCAACGTGAAATGGCTGGAATGAGCACAATTCACGGCATTAAAAGAACTCACAATTGAACTGATGATGACCTCAGCAATCTCAACGAGGTGGAGGCGCAGCGCCTGCTCATCATTGGTAATGAGAAGTCAAAGGCGCCGCAAAAAGGACAGATGATAGCTTGGTCTTTCAAGTGGCAGCATAGGGCTCCAGTCACGGGGAGGGAAAAGGCGCAGGAAACGTATGGGTGTCACCTTTTGCGCAGAGTGGGCCTTTTGCATAGCGGTAAGCATCCCCGCCGCTAGGCCAGAAGGAGTAGGGTTTCGAACCCCGGTCCAGACAGTCCCGGCAAGTGGAGTCGGAGCTCCAACTATAAATTCTGGGTGAACATCCAGCGGGATACTTGCGTCCGCGGGTGTGGGTGGCCCCCCCCCCTCAGATGGGTTGTGGGAGCCCGTAAAACCCTCACGCCATAGGACTAACCACCCTAATGGCTGGTATGAAGATGGTTATGGTCACGGAAGGAGTGTTAACATGGCCAGAAATCCTTCCACCACTTCATACAGTTCCCGAAAGGGAACAGTGTGAGGATACGTACGACGATGACCTCTTGCGCAATGCACCTCCTTGGACCCTCAGTCGCAGATGCGAGGGGGCAAATCGTGCAATTGTTAAATTTTTCATTTTATTGACGTAAAATGTTGGCCCAGTAATTCCCTTCCAAACGCGCGAGTACGGTCGGGGTACTTACGCGTCTGTCCGGAGGAAATGCCGGTTTTCAGCATGCACAGTGCATGCGGGGAAAACCGGCATTTCCTGTCCTCTGAACGAAGGGGTTCAGAGGCAGAACGCGTGCGACTGTACAGGCAGCGCGTGCCCAGTATAATTCGCCGCTTTCATTCATGCTTTCAGTGAGGTCAAGTCCTTACAACTTACACATGAAAAAAGCATGAGTACAGTTGCTCCAGAGGCTACGGTTGTTTGGGAAAGGGAGGAAAGGTATTTTAAGAAATGCTGAGGTAAGTTTTAAAGTTTATTTTTGTTTTTTAAAATGGGTTTTCAGTACTGTAGGTAGAAGGATCAATTGTGGCTATGTGAATTGAATTTGCTGTGTTTATTAAATGTGAAAATGACTCCAACATTTTTAAGAAAGAAACTTTTCATCAGTAATATATTCTTTTAAGTAATTATGTATGTATGTCTGTATATATTCCTTTGCGTGTATGTATATATTCCTTTACTTATGTGTATGAATGTATGTATTTAATTATGACTTTCAGAGAAAGTAACTTATTGGAAAATCATAATTAAAAACATACATTCATACACATAAGTAAAGGAATATAAAACATACATAGATATACGTAAAGGAATATATGCGGACATACATACATAATTACTTATTACTGATGAAAAGTTTCTTTCTTAAAAGTGTTGGAAATGTTACATTACTCATTTTAGAACACTCATTCTCACATTCAATTCACACAGCCACAATTGCTCCTTCTACCTACCGTACTGAAAACCCGTTTAAAAAAAAAAATTTAAACTTTAAAACTAACCTCAGCATTTCTTAAAATAACTTTCCTCACTTTCCCAAACAAAAATATTGCCTTTCAGAAGCTCCACGATAAAATATATCTTCCTCCGCAGCCTTGGAACAACTTTACACATGCTTTTTTCAAGTGTAACTTGTAAGGACTTACCCTCACTGAATCCATGAATGAAATCGACGAAGTTCACTGCGCACGCGCTGCCTGTGCAGTCGCACGCGCTGTGCCTCTGAACCCCTTCGTTCAGAGGACTGGAAATGCCGGTGTTCTCCGCATGCACGGTGTTTCCTGAACGCCGGCATTTCATCCGGCCAGATGCGTGAGTACCCAGACCGTACTCACGCATTTGGACCCGAATTACTGGGCCATTAATTGCTGGTAAATTGCTGATCACTTTGTCAGTCATGGCAGATCATCATGATAGTCTTGCAAGTGGACAAAATACTGTGTTATAAAAAGCCACAGAGGTGGCACTGCTGTCAAAGTTTAATGAGTTCCAACTGGATACAATTGATGGAATACCAAGAACCAGCTACAGATAGCACAGAAGGAGGTTTTCATGGTGGGAAAGTGGAGTTGAGATCGAAGATCAGCCATAATCTTATTGCATGGCGGAGCAGACTCGAAGGGCATTATGGCCTACTCCGGCTTATTTTTAGCATTCTACAACATCAGGAATTGACAGTGTGCAATTGTTATGTGCCATTGTTAGAAACGTTTGATGAAATCTGTTAATCTCTAAAGTATTTATTGTCCAGAAATTCCATGTGGCCAATTATGCTAGTTTTGCGCTCTTGAGCCAGGACTTGTTGCCTGCCAATGATCTGTAGTGCTGAAACTGTCATAATTTTCAGGGATGACTCATTTAGGTGGTCCTGTACCACAAATCCTGTATAAAACAGGATACTGGGGGTATCTTGGACTTCTGACTGTAGCTTTTAAAAATTGAAAAGTGCAGCAGTAGGCTGAGGGAGCAACAGATAATTGGAAATTGCTTGGGTGAGTGTGTCGATTGGATGTTAGCTAGACTGAATGGCTCATGTGAGATTTTGTGCCACTTTTAAAGAATATATTCCACTGGAGGATCTATCAGATAGCTGCTGGGTCTCCTTGGGAGGAATCTGTACAAAATTGTGCCTAATGCCATGTGGAGGGATTTGACAGTAGCAAAGAGTACCATCTCTCTTATCCCCAGAACTATGGAACAGTGCAGGAAGAAGCTCAGTGATCTGATGAGGGCAGGTAAGGTAACACACTGCTACTCTCCCTTTTCTTCCTTGAGCACTCTAGGCACCAACATACTGTTCACCTTCTAAAATTAATGGATTTATGAGTAACCCTCCACACTGCACTGTGGTTAAGTTGGGCCCTAACTCGAGATCTTAAAGTACGTTTTGAAATATCCCCTAATAGCAATTATTTGGATGCAAAAACTTAAAACCCCACCACCGCTTTAACAGGGTTAGGTCACCATCTCACTTCCATTAGCTGTCCAATGCAGCCTGGGGACAGTCCTCAATTGCTATACTTCACCTAATTCACTCAACCTTGTTGCAGGAAAAACTTGCATTCATTGGCTATGAGCGGCAGGAAACTAGATGGGACATTCTTGACATTAAAGACCTCGCCACCTTTGAGGAGCAGGCCCTGGAGCTGCTCTGCTCTAGCTGTTTGCAGCACTCCTCCTGGCCTCACAAGCAAAGTCAAAAGAAGTTTTTTTAAAACCTACCTCTTTGGTCTGCTTCTGGCTCCTAGATTGGCTTGGCAGAAAGTCACAGCAGCTTTAGCCTCACATGCCTCTGGGTAAAATAGCAGTTGGGCCCCTATGATGTCATTGGAGCCTGATCTGCATATCTAAAGAAAGACTCTGCCAGTTTCCGGAACGTATCCTTCCTGCCTTCTGAGATGAGCAGGTTGAAACCAGAGCCAGCAGGAAGTGAGCGGGACTTTGGCGAGTAAGTTCCACAGGCGATTTTAATTGCCCAGCCGTCCAGTTTCTGCCGGGCAGGCGAGGTTAAAATCGCCCCTAAAATGTCCTCATTTTTGCCAGTTGCAGCTGATCCTGGCAACAGATACACCTACAAAGCCCATTCTAAGTTACTGTTCTGGACTTATTACATGCAGATAGCACCCTCTAGTGGGAGTTAGTGAATAGCAGTGTTATTGTATAGCAAGGTGTTATTTGACCTTCTTCCTGTTTGCCCCGGAAGTAGTATTCCAGGAAGTACCTGCTGAGTTGTGAAGAAAGCTCACATGAGGCAGACATTCTCAATCCTGTTCCATCCTTCTTATACGCTAGGCAAGACGCAATGTCTGTGAGTATCCTTGTTTAGTAACATGATAACAACCTTGTCAGCGTAGTATTTTGACAATACTTTGTCTATAAGAAGTTATTAGCTGTTAGCTACCGAGGTTTAGCTTCAGTGCTATTTAGTTATACAATTAGTCTATTCTGTTGTCATAAACATGTTTTTATCTTATGTAATATCTAATGTATAGTACTCAGCTCTATGTACAAAATATGCTTTGTCTTTGTTTACAGTTTCACAAATTCATTCAAGTAAAGCTTCAAAACAGCACCCTGCTTCTCGAGGAATTATTTGAATGAGTGTTTAGCTGACTGGATAACTGGATAAGAGTACATCTAGCGAGACCAGTACAGTTACCCATACTGTATGGTGAGTGTAACCTCTGGAAATTCAGCTCACCAGTGCCACTGACCCAACATTTACATTTATTTAAATAACTCTGTGGGGACTCAGTGAGCAGATTGCGAGAAGGGACAAAATTCAATTGCAAACTCGAACATATACATTTAGGGTGGGAAAAGAACAGATAAGGTTTCTTCCCCAATTTCCAGGCCAAAGAAAATTTGCACTGGTGGCAAAGCACCAGATGAGGTGAGTAAATTCAAAGCTTTTATGTTTAGAAAAATGTTTTATTTCATTCACTGTTATTCTTTTCTCTACTCAACTTCACACACCTTCTATTATCTGTTGGTATCAGGAGCTGAGAAGCTCTGTGCTGTCACCTAGTGGGTTTTGGAAATTCCCTTCTGTGTCCTTCACATGCTTTTAATTAAAATCACAGAACTCAAACCCTATCTAAAACTTAGTTAACTTGGCACCTTTCATAATTAAAAATGGCAATTTTTAAGAACTGTGACTATTTAAAGGCACTTGTGACTTCCACGATTTTTCAAATGTCACTTAGACAGTGTTATGAATGTACCTTATTTTCGTTCACGGAGTTACCTACAGTTTAGTGTAAAATTATATGGGTCGTGAGACATTTCATCAGTAAACAGTTAGAATTCTTTTACGATAGCAAAATACTGCAAATGCTGGAAATCCGAAATAACAACAGAAAATGCTGGAAAAACTCAGCAGGCCAGGCAACATCCGTGGAGAGAAATTATAGTCGACGTTTCGGGTGAACCCTTTTTCAAAGGTAGAATTCTTTCCTCATATCCTATTCTCAGAACTTTCCCTTTCCCTCACAGACCTGCGTGAAAGTGGTTTAAAATCATTGACCTGTTCTATAACATCACAGGACATTGCTGTCTTTCATTCTGCCAGCATAATTTACACTTCATCTAGAGTCATCTTTTGTTTCTTAACCTGTCCCATTACCATCTCCTTTTGCCTTGAATATTTCTTAGGGCTGGATTTTATTTCAGGGGCGGGTTGGTGTCATGAAATCCGCATTTCGTGTTATCCACACGAATATAAATCGATGTGGGAGATTGATGCTATTTTAACTTAATTGTCCAATTGAGTTCAAGCGTGTGGGAACCCTTGGCAAATGAGTTTTTCCAGTCAGAAGGTTGCATCTTATGACATCATAATTGCTGCTGCATTTAAGGTCTGCAACAAGCCTTGCTTCTTCTGCAGGCTGCCAACCTTTTGGCATTTACTGTTAGAAAAACCTGGAGTCACAATGGCCAGCGACAGACCTAGGGCTGCTCCCAGGTTCGACGACGTTGCTCTGCAGGCTCTGGTTGAGGGAGCTAGATCTCATAAGGAGGTGCTCTTCCCTTCATCAGGGAGGAAGAAGCCTCCCCAGCAGACCAAGGCTGTGTGGCTGCAAGTGGCAGAGGAGGTCAACTCTGTAAAGTCTGTGTGTTATATGGCGAATTAATACATAGACTACAAGAGTAACTTTAACAGGACTTTACTATTCGAAGGTCAGGGCGAATCTGCCCAATAAATCCTTACACAGCACTTATATACCGGTGTGGTCACCACCGGTATTACAGTATACAGTAGCCAAGATAAAGTAGTGCAACCCTTAAAATAGTTCTCTTAAAGGTGGAACGTTACATACACTACAATCCTCCCTTTTTAGGTTAACAGTATATATATATTCCCATTAATATAACATCATAACATATATACAACTTTATGTAAAACAGTTCACAGATTCAGCCTCTCTGGAGGCTTCCTGACTCTGTCCGGATAACGCCTTGGTGGTGTAGTAGTTTTCGGTGGTGTAGTAGGTTCTTCTGGCAAGGTCGATTCTGCTTGAAGGACAGTGTCAGGTTCATCTGATTCCAGTATTACCGGATCGGAGGTAGATGCTCTGGGTATCTCTGCTTCAACATTAGACGTATAGAGTTGTGGAGTAGGTTGGCCCTTTGTGGATGACTCTATGACCTGGTCAACATGGCGCCTTATTATGCTTTCACCAATGTCCACGGTATACATCAGCGGTCCTAGCCTTTTTCCAATAGTTCCAGGCTGCCATTTCTCGGTACGGTAGTCCCGGGCCAAAACTTGTTGACCTATCTGGAAGGTTCTAGTTGGCCTTTCATTCATGCCTTGAAATTGCCGGTTCTCTACGACCCTTCTGACGTTTGGCTTAATCAAATCCAGCCGGCATCTTAGTCTTCTATTGAAAAACATCATGGCGGGAGTTTGGTTTGTGACCGCATGTGTTGCATTCCTGTACGCCAACAAGAAGTTATCTACCTTATGTTGTAGATTTATGTCTTCATTACCCATGGCCTTTATGGCCTTCTTGAAGGTCTGGACAAACCTTTCAGCTAATCCATTGGTGGTGGGATGGTATGGGGCGGACGTGTAGTGCTTAACCCCATTGTTTTTTAAGAACTTCCTGAATTCTTCGGACACAAATTGCGATCCATTATCAGAACAGATCTGTTCCAGCAGCCCATTCCTGGCAAATATGGTCCTTAATACTGTGATGGTTTTTTCCGTGGTGGTGGAGGACATCTTTATTACCTCCGGCCACTTGGAGTGTGCATCCACCGCAATTAAAAACATTGAGTCCATAAATGGACCAGCAAAGTCGATATGTACCCTTTGCCATGGAGATGAGGGCCACTCCCATGGATGCAGAGGAGCTTGTGGTGGGGCGTTTTGGACCTTCTGGCATCCTAGACAGCTCTTGGTTATTTCTTCGATGTCTCCATCAATACCTGGCCACCACACAAATGCTCTGGCTAGGTTCTTCATTTTCACTCCACCCAGATGCCCCTCGTGAAGCTCCTTTAGCACTTTATGCTGGAGTTTGGGTGGAATCACCACTCTAGATCCACACATCAAGGTTCCTCAGCACACTGACAGCTGTTCTCTTCTTTGCGAAAATGCTGGCAACATTGGTTCGCCATGTGCTGGCCATCCCTCCACCGTTAAATCGTAGACTCGTGAGAGAGTCGGGTCATTTCTTGTTTCCTTTTCGATCATAGAATTTGTTACTAGTAGACATTCCACTATGGTTGAGTGGAACATCTCCACTGGGTCCACTGTAGTCGCCTCTTCTACCACTGGCAACGGTAAGCGCGATAACCCATCAGCATTTCCATGCTGTTTGGACCTTTTGTATTCGATGTCATATTGGTGTGCCCCTAGTAACACGGACCACCTCTGTAGCCTTTGCGCTGTCATAGTGGAAACGTCCTTGTTAGGGTTGAATATGGATACCAACGGCTGGTGGTCTGTCAGCAATGTAAACTTCTTGCCCTGCAGGTAATGATTGAATTTCTTTACTCCCCACACAAGGCTGAGAGCCTCCCTATCTATCTGAGCATAATTGCGCTCAGCGGAGGTCAATGATCGGGATGCAAATGCGACTGGCCTTTCCGAGCCATTTGGCGACTTGTGTGAGAGTACTGCTCCAATACCATAAGGGGAAGCATCACAAGCTAGATGAAGAGGTAGCGTTGGATTGAAGTGAGCCAACACTTCCTCAGAGGTGATCAATGCCTTGCTTTTGCGAAAGGCCTTCTTACAGTCCTCGCTCCACTTCCATGGTACTTCTTTCCGCAATAGAGCATTCAGCGGGTGCAGCACCGTGGATAGATTTGGCAGAAACTTATGGTAATAGTTAATCAACCCCAGAAATGACCTCAACTGTGATACATTTTCCGGAGCGGGGGCCTTCACGACAGCTTCGATCTTTTCAGGTGACTTGTGCAGGCCCTCTTGGTCAATGACATGACCGCAGTACGAGATCCGTTTCTGGAAGAACTCACATTTCTGGCGGTTAGCTCGAAGGCCATATTCCTTCAACCTGGTGAGCACCAGTTTCAAATTTGTGAGGTGTTCCTCCTCGTCCTCTCCCGTAATCAGGATATCGTCCAAGTAACACTGAGTGCTTGGAATACCCTGTAAGACCTGCTCCATGGCCCTCTGCCAAATTGCTGGAGCCGAAGCCACTCCAAAAACCAGTCTATTATATCGATACAAGTCTCTGTGCGTGTTGATTGTGAGATACTGGCGCGACTCTTCCTCGACTTCCATCTGTAAGTATGCTTGCGCCAGGTCTATCTTGGTGAAGTGTTTCCCGCCAGACAATGAAGCAAAGATATCCTCAATCCGCGGAAGTGGGTATTGTACCGTGTGAAGCACCGGATTAACTGTGATCTTGAAGTCTCCGCAGATGCGGACCTTTCCCGGTCCCCCTGGCTTGTTACTCGACGAAGGCTTTATGACGGGAACAATGGGCGTGGCCCACTCACTCCAGTCCACCTTAGACAGTACCCCTGAATGTTCATGCTCTTCCAGTTCTGCCTCCACAGCAGGTCGTATCGCGTAAGGTACCGATCTGGCTTTGAAAAATTTTGGGCTTGCATGTTCTGCAATCTTGATTTTTGCCTTAATTCCTCTCAGTATTCCCAGTCCCTGCTGGAATACCTCTTTAGCCTCGTCCAATATTCTGGACAATCGTTCAGGTTTGACATCTTTCTTTCCGGAATCTACCGTCATTGTGTTTAGGGAGTGCCAGTCTATCTTTATTTTCCTGATCCACTCCCGCCCCAGAAGTGGTGGACCTCCCTCGGGTAGTACATATATGTCCATTCCTTGGTGTTCTTTGCCCTTGTGTCTCACCTTGACTTTTATCTTTCCGGTGGGGTATACTTTATGCCCCGTGTATGTCTGCAATACTATCTCCGTATCCCGTAGGGGAATATGTTTGAATAACTTTTTGTAATCTTGCTTATTCATGACCGTCAACGCCGATCCAGTGTCCACTTCCATCTTCACTTGGACTTTTGCAATCTGTAGTGTGACCCAGATCCAGATAGTTTGTCGGTCAGTTTCCTTACTCACATTGTGAATCCTCAGACTACCCAGTTCCTTGCTGTTGGAGTCTGAATCCGAATTCTGTTCATCTGAACTCTTCACAGTCACCTTATGTACCTTTCTGTACTTCTTCTGCGGTGACTTATTGTTGCTGGACTTCTTTCCTGACCGGCATGCTTTAGCTATGTGACCAAGCTTGCAACATTTTCTACAATCCTGGTTTTTAAACCAGCATTGGTTCTGGTCATGTGTTGTCTTCCCACAACGATAACATTTCGTTGTACCCGAAGTCATTTGATCCACGCTGAGTACCGCTGTCTTCAGCTGCATCTCCGCCGTGCCTCTCGCTGCGGCTTCGTGCGATGCTGCAATAAGGACAGCCTGATCAAGTGTAAGATCGTTCTCTTCGAGCAGTCGCTTTTGTGTTTCTTCCTTCGACATCCCACACACGAACTTGTCTCTCAGTGCCTCTGTCAGATTTTCCCCAAACTGACAGTATTTTGCTAGCCTATGCAGTTCAACCAAGTACTCCGCGTTGCTTTCCTCTTTTAGTTGCGTTCTCACGTAAAATTTAGATTGTTCCGCTAACATCAGCGGTGTGGGGTTCAAATGATCCTTCAGGACAGCAACAATATTAGCGAAAGACTGATCCGCCGGTTTAGCTGGTGATAGAAGATGCTTCAATAGCCCGTATGTCTTCGCACCCATTGAGTTTAGTAAGGTTAGAGCTTTATCATAATTTGCTATCTTATTGACCTTACAATATATCTCGATGCGTTCTACATACATGGCCCAATCTTCCACATCGGAATCGAAATCGTTGATGTTACCACGCTTAGGCATCTTCACAATCTTTCTGAGAACAACAACGAAATTTTTCTTTACTTTTTAACTTTTTTTTTCAAAAATGGCGGTTTCCCACGCTTATCTTCTTCCCCGCCTCCGAGGATGGCGGTTTCCCGCGCTTGTCTTCCTCTGGCGGGGGGTAAGCTTTGCCCTCGGGCGACGATCGCTGGCTTTCGGGTTTCGCAGCCTGCGCGCCGGCTTCAGTTTATTCTGAAGCTCTCCCGCTCGCTCGGGCTCTGTCTCTCCCTCAGCGGCTTTCAATCGCGCCTCCCCAGCCCTCTCGCAGTCCAGTCCTTTCCTCCCCCGGCTGCGGCTGAGTTCTCCGCAGTTTTATTTATTTATTTCTTACCGCGCCTTACGATCCCGGTCGCAGCGCCTCGCGGCCTCGGTAGCTGCCCGGCCTTTTTCGCCGGTCGCGGTCGAGCTGTCTCCCGACGCTGTTGCGTCTCCCAGCCCACTTGTAGCTCGGTCTCTCACACCGGCTGCGTTCCCGCTTGTAGCCCGGTCTCTCACACCGGCTGCGTTCCCGCTTGTACCGCGGCTTCCGTGCCCTACGCTGCCCCAGTCTCAGCGTCACTGGCCCCGACTTCTGTCCGGCTCCTTTCCCCCGACCGTGGTCGAGTTCACCGCCCTTATCCTCCGTTTCTTTTTATTTCCCCCCTACTCACAGTCAACGTGGCTGATCGGCTCACTCACCACCGTGACAGAAGGGACGATCACTGCCTGTTGCTGATGGAAGGCTTCGTGTCTGAATTCTTCCTTCTTCCTTGCTCTGCAGACTCGAGTCTTCTCTCAGCAGAACGACGAGGGCGGATGCCTCTTCTCGACGCTCGTTAACTGCTTCGGATGTATCGCTGCCGCAGGGTAAGGTCGAACTCGTCGCCACTGTAAAGTCTGTGTGTTATATGGCGAATTAATACACAGACTACAAGAGTAACTTTAACAGGACTTTACTATTCGAAGGTCAGGGCGAATCTGCCCAATAAATCCTTACACAGCACTTATATACTGGTGTGGTCACCACTGGTATTACAGTATACAGTAGCCAAGATAAAGTAGTGCAACCCTTAAAATAGTTCTCTTAAAGGTGGAACGTTACATACACTACAAACTCCTTAACGGTTACCCGTAGAACCTGGATACAGTGCAGGAAGAGATTTCATGACCTTGTGCGTACTGGAAAAGTGAGTTTGCATTTCCCATCACCCTCAATCTGATCCCCATTGCCTTTCCTCACCAGCACTCAGCTTTAGAAATCTCTTCCTCCACATCCCATTTGACACTGACATCCCTGCATCCATACCCATTCCCATTCTCTCTATGCTCACATTCACCTAACTAGTTGACTATGCAGCCCTCACACTCCCTATCACTGTGATGCTATGAAAACAACTGACAACACACAGGGAGGGCCCTGGGTCTTGCCGCCTCACTCCATCTTTGTCTCCTTCTAAGTACCTATGCTATGGAATCTCTACACTCACTCCTTCATTCTCACTCAAACTCCACTTGTCTCCCTCAGTGCAGGAAAAGAGTGCTCACAATAAAAGGGAAAGAGCCAGGACAGGAGGCGGGCCACCCTCAGTAGCCCAGCTCACCCCCTGGGAGGAGGCGGTCCTGGAAATCGTCGGAGTGGAAGATGATGCGCAAGTGGGGGACGGACAGACGGGCACGTCACGGCAAGCTGGTGAGAGAATAGTTTTACATCTCTTTCATTGACATTGCATGAGTCGCTGATAATGATTCTGAAGCTCTAACAGATGGACTTATGATCATCTGCAATATGCAATGTACATGTAACCTTGACCTCACATCTTTAACTCCTTCCTTTACTCCCCACAGGACCATTGAGAGCCCCCATCCCCATGGTCCAGGAGGAAGAGCCTGAGCTTCCAGACTCCTCAGAGGAAGCTGCAACCTCTGAGGGCACATCGTTAGCAGAATCCAGCACACCCAGTACCAGCGCAGACACTCACATCTTGGTGGGAACTTCGGGACATAGAGTCGTGTTGTCACCTGGTGTATCACAGCTCACAAGTGAGCATCAGCAAATTGTGGAGGCAGGGACAGCAGTGCAGAGTCCTCATCGGAGGGCGCAGGACTCTGCCAGCTCAGCTCAACTGCATGTCGACCCTCTGCCTCTGGGTCCATCCACAAGATCAGCGGTGCTGGAACTCCAGGAACAGATGCAGGATTCTCTGGCAGGTTTTGTCTCCAGGGTCGCTGCGAGTGTGGAGCGAATGGAGGAGTCCATAGCGAACATGAGCAGAGCCTTTGTGGAGTCATTGGCGCATGAACGCAGCACCATGGAAAGAATGGCAATCTCCATGGAGGTGATAAGTCACCAGAGTGCAGAAAACATGGTAAATGCTCAGAATAGAATGACATCTCTGGAGGAGCGATGGGCATCTATTGAGTTGAGAAACCAGATCTTCATGGAAGTCCTTCTGAGTAGGACTGCCAGTGCAGATACAGGTCCCCATGGCCCCCCTGATGTGCAGCAAGGTGCTCTCAAGCCACTTGCAAGCGCTGAGGGGAACCTGACCCATGAGAGGGAAGTTGGTGGCAGACATCAAGGAAGTGGGGGCTCCTCTCCAAGCGCTCACACTTCCATGCCACTGCAGAGCCCTCGGTCAGAGCCCCACCAGAGTCCACACCCAGCTGAGATCGGCGTCTCAACCCCTGCACAGTCGCAGGAGCAGCAGACTGTTGACAAGCCCTCACTGGTTCGCAACCCCAGAGGATGACCGCCAAAGGTGTCGAGACAGGAGCAGCAGGAAAGTGAGCAAGGGGCCTCTACATCTGCTGAAGCCACAGGGGAAGCACCATGTAGGAGCACGCATAAGAGGAAGATAAAGCACAAGTAGTCACAAGGGTAGTCACTTGGGTGAAATTTGATGTTTTATGTGAAAAAGCCATCAGATCATTAATGTTAATAAAACATCGGATGGCTACTGCTGTAGTTGTGGCGTGTGTCATTTTGCGAATGGGAATTACACATTGAGGGCTTAGGATTACTTGGAATTGTCATTATGGTGGTCAAATTGCTAGGAGTCAGCTCGGTCTTGGCCACTGTCGATGCTCAGGTAAGAAGATTCGAGGCAAAAGTCCTTCAGTGGCTAGGCTAAGCAAATCTGGCAAAGATGAATGTGTTCCTTGCATCCTGGGCAGCTATGTTCTCGCGTACTGCTGCCGCTGGTTGATGGGCCTCTGCAAGATGTTCGTTTTTGCACTCCTCCTCCTCCTCCCCCTCCTCCTCCTCCTCCTTCTCATCTGAGGAGGATATGTGAGGAGCCACTTGGTCCTCAGGAATCTGCAGGCCACGACGCTGTGCATGTTGTGAAGTGCACAGCAAACCACGACGATCCTGGAGACCCTGGCTACTGAGTACTGCAGGGCTCCACCTGATCTATCCAGGCATCTGAAGCGCATCTTCAGGAAACCGATGGTTTGTTCGATAATGGCTCTGGTCGACATGTGGCTGGAGTTGTTGCACTCCTTAGCTTCGTTGGCTGGCCTCCTCAACAGCGTCATTAGCCACGTCCTCAGGGGATAGCCCTTGTCTCCAAGTAGCCATCCGTTAAGTTGGTCTGGTGGGCTGAAGAGCGGAGGCACACTAGACTGGCGCAGTATGAAGGAGTCATGGCAACTGCTAGGGTACTTGGCACAAACATGCAAAATTTCCTTCTTGTGATCACACACCAGCTGAACGTTAAGGGAGTGGAAGCCCTTGCAGTTGACAAAAATACCTGGATTGTGATGGGGTGCCTTAAAGGCCACATGTGTGCAGTCAACGATGCCCTGCACCCTTGGAAAGCCTGCCAGATTAGCTAATCCAACCGCACGCGCCGTGACACTTGCTGGATCCTTGTTGAAATGGATGTGATTGTGCACAATGGCAAAGAGGGCATCGGTTACCTGCATGATGCAAGTGTGTGCGGCTGCCTGGGAGATGCCGCTGATGTCTGCTGCTGATCCCTGGAATGAGCCTGAGGCAAAAATGTTGAGTGCAGTGGTGACTTTGACGGCTATTAGTAAGTGTTGTCCACCTGGTCCTCTGTGCTCCAGGTCTTGTTGCAGCATTGTGCAGATGTCAGCCACGACTTTCTCACTGCTGCTCAGACGTGTTGATGTAGCTGACCCTGTGTCTGTAGACCCTGTTTGGGGGGGGTATCTCCTGCGCTGATGGACTTCCATGCGCTGGCCCCTTCTGACCTGTGCAGCTTCAGGTGGGTGAGCAGCAGCTCGGCGCTCCTGTTGGTGCTGCTGTTGTTGGTGCTGCTGTTGTTGGTGCTGCTGTTGTTCCTGGTTCTGCTGGTGCCGCAGTTGGTCTTCTTCTTCCTCATCTAATGCCCAGAAGGGAAGGAAATAAATGGCTCCCATGCTTCTGGTATATGCCTTAGTTGAGGAAGCGCTCAGTGACGGTGACGAGAGGGGTTTCCCAGGAGGTCACACTGGAGATTGGTGTCAGGCTCCAAACTTCCACAGCTGTGGTTATGCCTTCTAAAAGTTCCCCCAGACCTGAGACAACTAAGTCCTGCCACCTGCAAATGATGGCTGATCAAATCTCCTCTTTAATGTTTGAGCTGCAGCTGATAGTCAGCAATCCAATTGTGCTCCCGCCAGGTTTCACCGTCGTGTTTCGGAACAGGCGTGTTTCACTTGGAAAAAGGGTTAAACCCACAAAGGCTTTTTAAAATGGCATTATAGAGCCAATTTAGTGGTTGTTAAGGGCCTTAATGGCCTATCTCGCCTCTTGGAGGCGGGACGGAGACGGAACCACTAGACATGAATTATTTATAATTGCTTGGAGGCAGGATGGAGGCGGGCTTGGGCCCGCCCACCAGTTTATGCAATTTTAACCCCCCACATGCCTCCAATCCTGCCTCCACGGCCCAATGAAAATCCTGCCCTAAGAGTACGGAAGTCTTGCTACAATTGTACAGGGCCTTGGTGAGACCACTACCTGGAGTACCACGAGAGCATGGTCCTTGCACTAAACATACGTAAGACAAAGGTCAGCTACCAACCTGCCCCCGCCACACAGTACTGCCCCCCGATTATCAAAATCCATGACAAGGCCTTGGACAACGTGGACCACTTTCCATACCTTGGGAGCCTACTGTCAACAAGGGCAGACGTCGATGACAAAGTCCAACACCGCCTTCAGTGTGCCAGTGCAGCCTTTGCTCACCTGAGGAAGAGAGTGTTTGAAGGCCAGGACCTCAAACCCGGCACCAAGCTCATGGTCTATAGAGCAGTAGTAATACCCGCCCTCCTGTATACCTCAGAGACATGGACCATGTACAGCAGGCACCTCAAAGCACTGGAGACGTACCAGCAATGCTGCCTCCACAAGATCCAGCAAATCCATTGGCAGGATAAGTGCACCAACGTCAGTGTTCTCGTTCAGGCCAACATCCCCAGCATCGAAGCTTTGACCACGCTCGATCAGCTCCGATGGACGGGCCCCATTGTCTGTATGCCCGATACGAGACTCCCAAAACAAATGCTCTACTCGGAGCTCCGACATGGCAAGAGAGCCCCAGGTGGGCAGAGGAAACGCTTCAAGGACACCCTCAAAGCCTCCTTGAAAAAGTGCAACATCCCCACCAACACCTGGGAATCCCTGGCCCAAGACTGTACAAAGTGGAGGAGAAGCATCCGGGAAGGCGCCGAATACCTTGAGTCTCATCGCCGGGAGCAAGCGGAAGCCAAGCGCAAACAGCGGAAGGAGCGCACATCAACCCAAGCACCCCACCCACCCGCCCCTTCAAGCACCATCTGCCCCACCTGTGACAGAGACTGTAGGTCCCGCATTGGACTCATCAGTCACCTGAGAACTAATTTTTAATGTGGAAGCAAGTCATCTTCGGTTCCGAGGGACTGCCTAAGAAGAAGAAAACTATGCACAGTTTTGGTCTCCTTATCTAAGGAAGGATATACTTGCCTTGGAGGCAGTGCAACGAAGGTTCACTAGATTGATTCCTGGGATGAGAGAGCTGTCCGATGATGAGAGATTGTGTAGAATGGGCCTATACTCTCTGGAGTTTAGAAGAATGAGAGGTGATCTCATTGAAACATACAAGATTCTGAAGGGAATTGACAGGGTAGATGCTGAGAGGTTTTTCCCCTGCTGGAGTGTCTAGAACTAGGGGGCATCGTCTCAGGATAAGAGGTAGGCCATTTAAGACTGAGATGAGGAGCAATTTCTTCACTCAGAGGGTTGTGAATCTTTTGAATTATCTGCCCCAGAGGGCTGTGAATGCTGAGTTTTTGAGTATATTCAAGGTTCAGATAGATAGATTTTTGGACTCTAGGGGAATCAAGGGATATGGAGATCGGGCGGGAAAGTGGAGTTGCGGTCGATGATCAGCCAGGATCTTATTGAATGGCGGAGCAGGCTCAAGGGGCCGTACGGCCTACTCCTGCTCTTATTTCTTATGTTCTTATGAATTATAGCATTATATGCCTATAACAATATGCAAATTCAAATGTGTGCAAAACATACCAAGCACACTCTGGATCAGCCACCAGTATTACATTATGTGGATTATAACAATAGGTGACTTAACATTATGCAAACTCAACGGTATTTCATTTTGTATGTCATACTTGAGGCAACTAGTTTTCAGTTTTCACAGAAAAACAAACTGAATGTGATCCCAAAACACTAATAACATTTAGAAATTCAGTGTAATAAAAAAGGAATTTAATTTTTTCAGCCACCTTGAACAGTGGCTTTGGTGATAGGTATCTAGTCAGGGCTGTTTTTCAGTTGTACATTTTTTTTTGAATTGATAGCTTTTTTTGAAACTCAGTTTTTCTGAGTTTTGTAGATTGGGATGTATGCACTCACATTGAACAGTAGCATTGGGGAATCTCAGGAAGAGGAAGAGAGAGAGAAAACATGAGTTGATAGAGAAAAAAAAATGATGACTGAGAAATAATCAGAAAGAGAAAATTAACATGAATTAGGGAAATGTAAATGAAAAAAGATGAATGTTAAAGTGACTTGCCAAACAACTCTGAGCCCTGTAACTTCCAGTTGATACTGTGATGTACCCTGAGGCACAATGAACATCAGTTAGATAGAAGACACTGTACTGATTGCACCTTTTTTAAGAATCTTCTTTTTTGCTGAGCTTTTGAAAAGAGTTACTTTACAATCAGTTTTTCTGTGGTCTTAAATGCAATGATTGGGTTGGTTGTCTACTAACAGAAACATTTCTCTATGTTCTGATTCAAAAAGCTAAGCAAAATCCACCCAAAATAATTCAAAGATTTATACAGGTATAATCCATCAAAAATAACCGAAATAATTATACAGACTGTGGAGCCACTTATAGTATCATACACTTAAGACATGCGCTAACCTTGTGGTAATTATTGCCGGCATAATTGCTCATAATGGGCCAGTGCACCAAATTGCATGTACAACACACTCCCATATTCAAACAGGCATTGCAGTTAAACAAGGTTCTTCCCTGTCAAGATTCTAAAGACAACTGCTGTTTCACTGAAATTCTGCTGACAGAAAGTTCATTACAATGGAGAGTGCTATCAGTGGTCTCCTGGCACTTGAATTAGTTAAGGACAAGTAAAAGAAAGAACAGAGAAAAAATTCCAGAAGTGTCAGGTAGTCTGGAATTGCCTCCCATTGCATCAGCAGGCCTTGGCACAGCTACTTTGCACTGATTGAAGAGCACTGGCTCTGGAAACTAAGCTTAGCATGGAGGCAGTTACAGAGCTGTGCCCTCTGCTTCAGGAAGACTTGCAGACAGCCTTGCACTGTCAGAAGCCATCAAGATAATCGTGACTCCCAATTTTTATGTCTTGAACTACTTCCAGGCTAGCACAAGATAAATTATGCAGCATCAGCCAAATTTCTGTGGACTAATGTAGCAAATATGTGACTGATATGTTATTCAGTGGAGCCAACAACTTCATCTGCTTTCCCACTGAACAACAATAGAGAATAACAATTTTGCAGGATTGCTGAATTCCTACAGTACAGGAGTAATTGATGGGGTCCATACAGACATCTGAGCTCCTATCCACGATGCAATAGCCTGAAATAGCAGAAAAGGGTTCAGCTCTATCAATGTGCAGTTCATCAGTAAGCAATATGATATCATGCGTGTCAGTGCCTGCTTCCCAGGCAGCACTTATGATGCTGTGCATGATGGGTGCAGAAAAGATTTACAAGAATGGTTCCAGGGATGAGGGACTTCAGTTATGTAGATAGACTGGAGAAGCTGGGGTTGTTCTCCTTGAAGCAGAGAAGGTTGAGAGGTAATTTGATAGAGGTGTTCAAAATCATGAGGGGTCTAGACAGAGTGGATAGAGGGAAACTGTTCCCATTGGCAGAAGGGTCGAGAACCAAAGGACACAGATTTAAGGTAATTGGCAGAAGAACCAAAGGCAACATGAGGGAAAACTTATTTACGCAGTGAGTGGTTAGGATCTGGAATGCACTGCCTGAAAGGGTGATGGAGGCAGACTCAATTGAGGCTTTCTAACGGGAATTGGATAAGTAGCTAAAAGATAAAAAATTGCTTGGCTACGGGGAAAGGGCGGGGGAGTGGGACGAGCTGAAGTACTCTTGCAGAGAGCCAGCATGATCTCGACGGGCTGAATGGCCTCTGTTGTTTCCGTGTATTAATGGAGACATGGAATGCAGGAGTTGGTTTAACAGGTGTTTACTGAACAAAGTCTGGAGGTGAACTAAAAGATACAAGACACTATACAGGCTTATATACCCGAGTGGTCACTACCGGTATTACAGTATACAGGGGCTCTTAAAGGTACATACACTACAATTCCTCCCCTTTTAGATAATTAGTACATAACATTTTAAGTAATCATTAATTAACATGTTTACAAGAACAATAATCTACACATTTGCTGCAGTTAATCAATTATAAGTCAGTCTCTCTGGAGGCTTCCTGACTCGGTCCGGATAACGCCTCGGTGGTGTAGTAGTTTTTGGTGGTGTAGTAGGTTCTTTTGGCAAGGTTGATTCGGCTTGAATGCCAGTGTCGGGTTCATCTGGTTCCAGTATCACCGGATCGGAGGTAGATACTATGGGTATCTCTGCTTCATCATTAGGCGTATAGAGTTGTGGTGTAGGTTGTCCCTTTTCAGATGACTCTATGATCTGGTCAGCATGGCGCCTTATTATGCTTTCTCCAATGTCCACGGTATACATCTGCGGTCCTAGTCGTGTGCAAATAGTTCCAGGCTGCCATTTCTCGGTACGGTAGTCCCGGGCCAAAACTTGTTGACCTATCTGGAAGGTTCTAGTTGGCCTTTCATTCATGCCTTGAAATTGCCGGTTCTCTACGTCCCTTCTGATGTTTGGCTTGATCAAATCCAGCCAGCATCTTAGTCTTCTATTGAAAAACATCATGGCGGGAGTTTGGTTTGTAACCACATGTGTTGCATTCCTGTACGCCAACAAGAAGTTATCTACCTTATGTTGTAGATTTATGTCTTCATTACCCATGGCCTTTATGGCCTTCTTGAAGGTCTGGACAAACCTTTCAGCTAATCCATTGGTGGCGGGATGGTATGGGGCGGACGTGTAGTGCTTAACCCCATTGTTTTTTAAGAACTTCCTGAATTCTTCGGACACAAATTGCGGTCCATTATCAGAACAGATCTGTTCAGGCAGCCCATTCCTGGCAAATATGGTCCTTAATACTGTGATGGTTTTTTCCATGGTGGTGGAGGACATCTTTATTACCTCCGGCCACTTGGAGTGTGCATCAACCGCAATTAAGAACATTGAGTCCATAAATGGACCAGCAAAGTCGATATGCACCCTTTGCCATGGAGATGAGGGCCACTCCCATGGATGTAGAGGGGCTTGTGGTGGGGCGTTTTGGACCTTCTGGCATCCTAGACAGCTCTTGGTCATTTCTTCGATGTCTCCATCGATACCTGGCCACTACACAAACGCTCTGGCTAGGTTCTTCATTTTCACTCCACCCAGATGCCCCTCGTGAAGCTCCTTTAGCACTTTATCCTGGAGTTTGGGTGGAATCAGCACTCTGGATCCACACATCAAGGTTCCTCGGCACACTGACAGCTGTTCTCTTCTTTGCGAGAATGCTGGCAACAGTGGTTCGCCATGTGCTGACCATCCCTTCACCGTTAAATCGTAGACTCGTGAGAGAGTCGGGTCATTTCTAGTTTCCTTTTCAATGGTAGAATTTGTTACTGGTAGTCATTCCACTATGGTTGAGTGGAACATCTCCACTGGGTCCACTGTAGGTGCCTCTTCTACCGTTGGCAACGGTAGGCGCGATAAACCGTCAGCATTCCCATGCTGTTTTGATCCTTTGTATTCTATATCATATTGGTGTGCCCCTAGGAAAAGGGACCACCTCTGTAGCCTTTGCGCTGTCATAATGGGAACGCCCTTTTTAGGGTTGAATATGGAGACGAGGGGTTGATGGTCAGTCAACAAGGTAAATTTTTGTCCGTGTAGGTAATGGTTGAATTTCTTCACTCCCCACACCAGGCTGAGTGCTTCCCTGTCGATCTGGGCGTAGTTACGCTCAGCTGAGTTCAATGAGCGTGACGCAAAAGCTATCGGCCGCTCCGAGCCATCAGGGAATCTATGCAATAATACCGCTCCTACGCTGTAAGGGGATGCATCGCACGCCAGTCTGATTGGCAGTGATGGGTTGTAATGAGCCAACACTTCCTTGGACGTGATCAAGCCTTTGCATTTATGGAAGGCACGTTTACAGTCTTCGCTCCATTTCCAAATTACTCCCGTTTGTAGCAGTGCGTTAAGAGGGTGCAGAACAGTTGATAAGTTCGGTAAAAATTTATGATAGTAATTTATCAATCCCAGGAACGACCTTAATTGTGAGACATTTTCAGGTGCTGGGGCTTTTATGACCGCTTCAATTTTTTCAGGTGACTTATGCAACCCTTCTTCGTTAATTATATGGCCACAATATGATATTTGTTTCTGGAAAAATTCGCACTTGGGGCGATTTGCTCGTAGGCCCCGTTCTCTCAGTCTAGTGAGCACCTGCTCTAAATTGGCAAGGTGCTCGTTGTCGTTTTCTCCTGTTACAAGGATGTCGTCTAGGTAGCATTGAGTCCCCGGAATCCCTTGGAGGACTTGCTCCATAGCTCTTTGCCAGATAGCTGGAGCTGATGCTACTCTGAAAACCAGTCGATTGTACTGGTACAGGGCTTTGTGTGTGTTTATCGTGAGATACTTTTTAGAGGCCTCCTCAACCTCCATCTGTAGATATGCCTGTGCCAAGTCAATTTTGGTGAAACGTTTCCCTCCGGATAGTGAGGCGAAAATATCTTCTATCCTCAGAAGAGGATACTGTACCATGTGAAGGACCGGGTTTACAGTCACCTTGAAGTCCCCACAGATGCGAATTTTTCTCTGTTCTTCAGATTTATCATTATTCAATGTTTTCTTCATGACCGGGACGATGGGTGTTGCCCACTCGCTCCAATCTACCTTGGATAACACGCCTGCCTTTTCCAAATTCTCCAGCTCTGCCTCGACTACTGGACGAATTGCCTATGGCACCGGCCTTGCCTTAAAAAACTTGGGAATTGCCGCATCTTCCACTTTTATTGAGGCGGTGACGCCTTTCAAGGTTCCTAGTTCCTGTTGAAACACTTCTTTGGCGTTGGCCAAGATGTCTTTTAATCGTTCAGCTATGACGTCATCATCATTTTTTTTCTTACTGGTCACCGTCAGTGCCTGAATGGAGTGCCAGTCTAAAGGTATCTTCCTGATCCATTCACGTCCCAACAGCAGTGGACCACCATCTTGCAGAACGTATAAATACAACTTCTGTATTTCTTTGCCGTTGTATACAACAGGCACCCTTATTTTCCCTCTGGGGTATACTTTCTGCCCCGTATATGTCTTCAAGATAATGGATGTGTCTTTCAAAGGTATATGCGGAAATAGCCGCTCATAATCCCGTCGACTTATGACGGTCAGAGCTGATCCTGTATCTAGCTCCATTTTAACTGGGGACCCAGCTATCGTGAGGGTAACCCAAATGGTCTGGTAATCTTCTTTGGCAATTACATTACGTAATTTGAGACAGCTTAGTCTCTTGTTTTCGGAGTCGCTATCACTCTTCTGGTCTTCGGAGCTACTGTCCGTCATCATTTGTACCTTTCTGCACTTTTCCTTATTGATTTTTTTTCTGTCAGTGGATTTTTGGTTTCCAGATTGGCATACACGTGCAAAGTGTCCCATCTTTCCGCATTGCCTGCATGCTTTGTCCTTGAACCAGCAGTCCCTCTGGTCATGGGTGGATCTGCCGCAGCGATAACATCTCTCAAAACCCCGTGTCATTTCATGGGTGCCGAAGTCCTGTGGCTTTTGCTGTATCTCTGCAGCTCCTCTTGCTGCTGCTTCGTATGATACAGCCATACTGAAAGCCTTGTCCAGTGTCAAATCTTTCTCAGAAAGTAGCCTTTTCTGTGTTCCTTCACTTAGGAGACCGCAGACGAATTTGTCTCGTAGAGAATCTGCCAGTCCTGCCCCGAATTGGCAGTGCTTTGACAGCTTTCTTAATTCGATGAGGTAATCAGCGTTACTTTCATTCTTGTGCTGATTCCTCCTGAAGAATTTGAATCGTTCCACTATCAGCAGCGGTGTTGGGTTTAAGTGCTCCTGTAGGGTATCAACAATCTCCTTAAAATTCTTGTCCATCGGTTTGGCTGGAGTGATTAAGTTTCGTAACAGCCCGTATGTCCTTGCGCCCATCAGATTTAGAAGTACCGATGCCTTTTTATCATCCTTTACTTCATTCGCTGTGCAATATACCTCCACTCTTTCCACATATGTGGTCCAATCCTCTATATTACTATCAAAAGCAGTAATATTGCCAGTCTTAGGCATCCTGAAAATAAAAAATGGTGCCTCCCACGCTTTCCTTTCTTCCCTGCCGAGAAAAAATGGCGCCTCCCGTGCTTTCCCGCCGCTGCCGCTGCTGACAATGCTGTTCTCCGCAGTTTTTATTCACACAGATATTTTTAATAGTTGGAGACTTGTTCCCGCCGGACTCTCTGGGATTTTTCCCTCCCTCTGCTTGGTCCGAAAGCCGACCTGCTTTGCAGCGCCGGCCGTCTCCCGAGTGCTCCACCCTCCGTCTCTGTTTGCCTCCGCCTTCCGACTCACTGCTCGGCCCCGCTGCAGAGCCACCCGATCAAGCCCCAGCCCGCCGCCCAGGAAGGATTAGTGCAGTACCTGCCACCAGCCCGGCTAGCTGGTGAAACCACAGTTTTTTCTTTTTTTTTCTTCGACCTTCGTCTGAGGGATCGATCTCCTTGAGGTGCTGCCGAATTGCAGGTAAGTCCATTTCCAATTCGTCGCCACTGTTGTTTCCGTGTATTAATGGAGACACGGAATGCAGGAATTGGTTTAACAGGTGTTTACTGAACAAAGTCTGGAGGTGAACTAAAAGATACAAGACACTATACAGGCTTATATACCCGAGTGGTCACTACCGGTATTACAGTACACAGGGGCTCTTAAAGGTACATACACTACAATTTCCGTCTGTGTCGTAACCATTCTATGAATGCATAACGGTGATGAGTTGATTGCTTGATGTCATATTGGATGGATAGATGTATAAAGTTGGATTGTAAAGTTTGCTTTGTGGTGCCTTTTATTTCAGCATTGTGGCCAAAAGGATGCTGTGATGGTCAGTAACACAGGGAAGGTGAGGTGTGGGACAAATGTTGAAAGGAGAATTGAGGTTATGGTCACTGGTACCGGAGGCGGATGATTCCATCCCTGATATCCTGGTCAGAAAGAGGCTGTCTGGTTTGAATCCTTTCTTCTGCTTCTTTCTCATCTGCTTCCTCCTATTCTGCTTCTTTCTCTTCTGTATCTTCCTCTTCTGCATCTTCTTCTTCTGTGTCCTCCTCTTCCCTTTGCAAGTAGATGCTGTAAGTCTGAAGTAAAAGCATAAAATGCTGGAAATGCTCAGCAGGTCAGGCAGCATCTCAACCTGAGTCATCAACTCCGTTTCTCTCTCCACGGGTGCTGCCTGACCTGTTGAGTATTTCCAGCATTTTCTGTCTTCTCAGAGCCCTTCCTTTAGTGTCCAAGGTCTTGCAAGCATTCAGTAGCACTCCCTGCACTCTTAAAAAACTTTTAACATGTATTGCACCAAGCCAATACTTCACTAAAATAAAAAAAGTCCAGTTCAAAAGCTTAAAATGCAAACTTACCTGAAAGATGTGTGTGTCTCTTTAAAGAGGTGTTGACAGCATCTCTGTCAGTCTGCTGAATGTTCGCTTTTCAGAGCGAGGTTAGGACCCAGCGCTGAATTCAGCGCTAAGGTCGAAGTTCGCAAAGGTGACGTTAAGTGTGATGTCCCCTCTTTTCATTTACATCTCCAGGTCCAGCGCTGCTATTGGCAGTACTAAGGCCCTCACCAAAATGGCGGCCGCCGAGTCCCCACCTGAGAAGGGTGCTAGAGTGGCGACTGCCACTTTTCACCAGGATAGCGGCGCAAATGGGTGGTGGTAAGTAGCCCAATTTCTAGGCCAATGAACCATACCCACATCTTCCACCTCCACACACAGGTTACCTTTTTGGTCTCTAATCGGCCCTACTCTTTCCTTAGTTATCCTCTTGCTGTTTATGTATTTATAAAACATCTTTGGGTTTTCCTTGCTAATATTTTTTTCATGCCCTCTCTTTGCTTTCCTAATTTCCTTTTTAATTTCACACCTGTACTTTCTATAGGGTTTCTGCAGTATTGAGCTCTCGGTATCTAATAAAAGCTTCCCTTTTTTTCCTTACCCTACCCTATATGGTCCTTGACATCCAGCGGGCCCTAGATTTGCGAGTCTCACCCCTTTTTCTTTGTGGGAGTGTATTTGCTCTGAACCCTCACTATCTCCTCCTTAAATACCTCCCACTGCTCTAACACTGATTTACCTTCAAGTAGCTGTTTCCAGTCCACTTTTGCTAAAACGCATCTCAGCTTAGTAAAATTGGCCTTTCCCCAATTGAGAACTTTTACTCCTGGTCTATCTTTGTCCCTTTCCATAATTACCCTAAATCTAACTGAGTTATGATCACTACCACCAAAATGTTCCTCCACTGATACCCTTTCCACCTGCCCAGCTTAATTCCCTAAAACTAATTCCAGAACTTCCCACTCTCTTGTTGAGCGTGTTACATACTGGCTAAAAAGTTCTCCTGAATGCATTTTAAGAATTCTGCGCCCTCTACACCTTTTACACAGATTCTATCCCAGATAATATTAGGGTACTTGAAATCCCCAACTATTACTGCCCTATTGTTTTTGCACTTCTCAGAAATTTGCTGACATATTTGCTCTCAGCTCATCTGCCTTATTCACTATAGTGCTGAAGACCTGTGCTCCAGAACTAGCCATGCCCCTAGCTAAAGTGTTCCAGTACCACTACCACACTGGCATCTGCCTGGAAATTTGGAAGATTGCCCAGGTATGTCCTCTCTTAAAAAAAGGCACTCAAGAAGCTCAACACCATCCAGGACAAAGCAGCCAACTTGATTGTTGCTCCATCAACTAATTTAAACATCCAGTGCAGGGGTGAAATTAAAAAGGAAATTAGGAAAGCAAAGAGAGGGCATGAAAAAATATTGGCAAGTAAA
The DNA here is from genome assembly GCF_052327205.1 of Somniosus microcephalus. Taxonomy (NCBI): domain Eukaryota; kingdom Metazoa; phylum Chordata; class Chondrichthyes; order Squaliformes; family Somniosidae; genus Somniosus; species Somniosus microcephalus. The sequence goes on from NC_140996.1 coordinate 130,844,128, forward strand.
ATCAAGGAAAACCCAAAGATGTTTAATCAATACATAAAGAACAAGAGAATAACTAAGGAAAGAGTAGAGCCTTTTAGAGACCAAAAAGGTAACCTGTGTGTGGAGGCGGAAGACGTGGGTGTGGTTCTTAATGAATACTTTGCGCCTGCCTTCACAGAAGAGAGGGCCAGAGCAGAAATTGTAGTTAAGGAGGAGGAGTGTGGAATATTAGTTGGGATAAACATAGAGAGAGAGGAAATATTAAGTGGTTTAGCATCTTTGAAAATAGATAAATCGCCAGACCCGGATGATATGTATCCCAGACTGTTAAGAGAGGCAAGGGAGGAAATAGTAGAGGCTCTGACCATCATTTTCCATTCTGCTCTGGCTACAGGCATGGTTCCAGAGGACTGGAGGACAGCTAACATTGCGTCATTGTTTAAAAAGGGAGAAAGGGATAGACTGAGTGATTATAGGCCAGTCAGCCTAACCTCAGTGGAAAAATTTCTGAGGGACAGTATAAATCATTATTTAGAAAGGCACGGATTAATCAAGGACAGCCAGCATGTATTTGTTAAGGGAAAGTCATGTCTGATTAACTTGATTGAATTTTTTGAGGAGGCAACGAGGAGGGTCGATGTGCATAGTGCATTTGATATAGTCTACATGGATTTTAGCAAGACATTTGACAAGGTCCCACATAGCAGGTTGATCAAAAAAGTAAAAGCCCATGGGATCCAAGGGAAAGTGGCAAGTTGGATCTAAAATTAGCTCACTGGCAGGAAGCAAAGGGTAATGGTTGACGGGTGTTTTTGTGACTGGAAGGCTGTTTCCAGTGGAGTTCCACAGGGCTCAGTACTAGGTCTCTTGCTTTTTGTTGTATATATCAATGATTTAGACTTCAATGTAGGGGGCATGATTAAGACGTTTGCAGATGATACAAAAATTGGCCATGTGGTTGATAGTGAGGAAGAAAGCTGTAGACGGCTGGAAGATATCAATGGACTGGTCAGGTGGTCAGAAAAGTGGCAAATGGAATTCAATCCAGAGAAGTGTGAGGTAATGCATTTGGGGAGGGCTAACAAGGTAAGGGAATATACAATAAATGGTAGAATACTGAGAAATGTAGAGGAACAAAGGGACCTTTGAGTGCATGTCCACAGATCCCTGAAGGTAGCAGGACAGGTAGATAAGGTGGTTAAGATGGAATAATTTCCTTTATTAGCCGAGGCATAGAATATAAGAGCAGAGAGGCTATGCTTGAACTGTATAAAACATTAGTTATGCCATAGCTGGAGTACTGTGTACAGTTCTGGTCACCACATTACAGGAAAGATGTGATTGCACTAGAGCAGGTACAGAGGAGATTTACGAGAATGTTGCTAGGGCTGGAGAATTTTAGCTATGAGGAAAGATTGGATAGGCTGGGGTTGTTTTCTTTGGAACAGAGGAGGCTGAAGGGATACTTAATCGAGGTGTATATAATTATGTTGGGCCTAGATAAAGTGGATGTAAAGGATCTATTTCCCTTAGTAGAGAGGTCAATAACATAAGAACATAAGAAATAAGAGCAGGGGTAGGCCATACGGCCCCTCGAGCCTGTTCCGCTATTCAATAAGATCATAGCTGATCATCGACCTCAACTCCAGTTTCCTGCCCGATCTCCATATCCCTTGGTTCCCCTAGAGTCCAAAAATCTATCTACCTATATCAGCCTTGAACATAAGAACATAAGAACATAAGATGTAGGAGCAGGAGTCGGTCATTTGGCCCCTCGCGTCTGCTCCGCCATTCAGTAAGATCATAGCTGATCTGATCTTGGCCTCAACTCCACTTCCCTGCCTGCTACCCATAACCCTTGACTCCCTTATCATTCAAAAATCTGTCTATCTCCATGTTAAATATACTCAATGACCCAACCTCCACAGCTCTCTGGGGAAGAGAATTCCAAAGATTCACGACCCTCTGAGAGAAGAAATTCCTCCTCATTTCCATTTTAAATGGGTTCCCCCTTTTTCTGAAACTATGCCCCCTAGTTCTAGCTTCCCCCACGAGGGGAAACATCCTCTCTGCATCTACCCTGTCAAGCCCCTTCAGAACCTTATATGTTTCAATAAGATCCCCTCCCATTCTTCGAAACTCCAATGAGTATAGGCCCAACCTGCTCAACCTTTCTTCATAAGACAACCCTTTCATCTCCAGAATCAACCTCGTATACTCATACTCAAAGCTAGCATGCAGGTACAGCAAGCAATAAGGAATTTTTCTGCTGGGGTGCTAACGGGGTGATGCACCCAGAGATGATGTCATGATCTCCAGGCGCATGAGATCGGGTTGCAACCCAGTAGCGCCACCACTAACCTCCCGCAGAATTTGGCAATGGCGCAGTTAGCGCCGCAGCCGGGCGAAAAGGCCTTTGCGCCCCGTTAGCGCCCCCTGCGGGAGGCGTAAATGAGGGGAATTTCTCCTCCCTTGATTTTAAAATTCTCATCCCTCTTTTCAAATCCCTCCATGGCCTTGGCCCTCCATATCTCTGTAACCTCTGTAACCTCCTCCAGCCCTACAATCCTCTGCGATCTCTGTACTCCTCCAATTTTGGCCTCTTGCACATCCCCGATTTTATTTGCTCTACCATTGGTGGTCATGCCTTCAGCTGCTTCGACCATAAGCTCTGAAATTTTCTCCCTAAACCTCTTCGCCTCTCTACCTCACTCTCTTCCTTTAAGACACTTCTTAAAACTTACCTCTTTGACCAGGCTTTGGGTCATCTCTCATAATATCTCCTTATGTGATTCAGTGTCAAATTTTGTTTGATAACGCTCCTGTGAAGCGTCTTGGGATGTTTTACGACATTAAAGGCACTAGGTTGTTGTTGTGTACCAAACTGCACTTCAGTTGCTTTCTTGAAGTCAGTCATCCTCTTCCTCACATATATCCAGGTCCACCAAATTCTGTAATCTACATTCACCCTGTCTGCTATTCGTTCACAAGCCTGTTACATCAGACACTTCTGGGTTCGATGCCCTTCAGTTCTATACAGTAGTGCCCTAGTATTCTTTACTAACCATATCTGCAGTTCTACTTCTTGGTTGTAAGTTACCTCTTATTAGCTGTGAAAACCTGTATTTTACATCAATATCACTGAGTAAGTCCCTGGCCTGTTCGCTGCTGCACAAATGCAGACAAAAACCTATTTAATTCAGTTAAAAACTACTCAGCCTTGTTAATATATCTACCACTTTATTGGTCAGCCCACTGTGTGGGCATTGTAACACACAATGTACTCCCTGCACTCAAACCAGTAGTATCAGGAATTAGCCAACATGTGCTAATTCTCCAAGAAACACGTAGTAATCTACAGTTATCCCCTGAATGGCTCTAACAGCAACTTGTAGGCTTTATTGTCTCAGTTTACTATGAAGAATGGCCACTTGGATGAGATGCTGCAGGGCTCTAAGCACCCGTTGAATTGTATCTCATTATGAATTATCACCTTCAGGACAGGAGGGAGAAAAAGGAAGAAGGTTAAAAAGTAAAAATGATTAATAAATAAGGAGAAAAAATGGAATGACAGAAAAAGAAGGAACAGTCAGAGGTAGAGGATAAAGAAAGCAGCCTACAAAATTTTATTTTTAAAGGGGAGGAGGAAACTAAATTCACAAAGAAAGTCCTCATTATTGGCTGGCAGTAGCCCAAGTTGTTAAACGAAATGGACTGATGATAATGCATTTTAATGCTACAGATGCCATCTGTTTGGCAGATTGTGTTTAATTGGTACTCATGGCTTGTTGTGTATGATTACATAGTTACAATGTTCTCCACTTAATGAACAAAGGAACAAGTTCACTCTCTTCCAATGCAGTTTTGAGTGATAGGATCAGAGATACATTAGAAAAACTGGGCTTATGTTAAGCAGTTTCCTAAATTAATAAAACAAACATATTGGCCTAGAAATTCAGTTGGTTGCGCCAGCCGCTAGCGCCTTAAGAGGGCGAGAAGTGGGGCGCTAAGCGTCTAGCGACCGGGCGCGGCGAGATCTGCGCCTCTCGCGAAATTCAGTAACGATTTAGCGGCGGCGCAAAACCTTTGCGTGTGCTCAGCTGCGCGCGCAGATCCTGATGTCATTTCATGGTGCAACGCCCTTTGTGCGCCCCGAACCGGAAATTCAGTGGCGCCGGCCTATTGTGCATCTGGCACCCCCAGCGACTGGTAAAGGGGAACGGTTCCCAGTCGCTGTGGGGCGCGGGGGCGCTAATTAAAGGGGACTCCTCCTGCAGTATAAATGTCAGCCATTTTGCTCCACTCCTTCTTTGTGAGACACTGATATTTGGAGAGAGACAAAGGGAGAGAGCTTTCTGGTTTGAATCAACACTCGCTCAGGTACTTCTGGCTTCAGGCCAGAGCTTTGCACTTGTAATTAACTTTCAGTGTCAAAGCATTAATTCGATACATCTAATGGGGGCTGCAATGGGTGCAAACGTTGGCTTACTGCATTGCATTCAGAGGGCTCAGAGACGCCGTGAGAGACTGCCAGTCATGGCCAGACGGAGATGGGCCAACAGGCATCGGCACAGGAGGCCTTACTCACCCAGGGTATACCGCCAGCAGTTCTCATACCTGAACATGTCTGAGGAGCAGTGTGTTCGGAGGCTGCGATTCAGAAGGGAGGTGGTCACAGAGATCTGCCACCTGCTTCAGAGAGATCTGCAGCTACAGCTGAGGAGCAGTGAAGGTGACGGTGGCTCTCAACTTCCATGCCACTGGCTCTTTCCAATCCGCTACTGGGGACATTTCCAACATCTCCCAGTTCGCGGTACATTGCTGCATCCGCCAGGTGACCAATGCCCTTTTCAGAAGGAGACGTCAGTTCATCTCCTTCCCCATGACCCTCGACAAGCAGCAAGAGCGTGCAATGGGATTTGCAGCATTAGCGGACTTCCCCATGGTGCAGGGCGCCATTGACTGCACGCATGTAGCTTTGCGGGCATCTCTGGAGAATGCCGAGGATTACCACAACCGGAAGGGCTACCATTCGCTCAACGTGCAGTTGGTGTGTGACCACAGGCAGCTCATACTAGCTGTCAATGCCCGCTTTCCAGGCAGCAGCCACGATGCCTTCATCCTGCGCCAGACTTCTGTGGCAGACCTTTTCCAGGCCCAGCCTCACCCACGAGGATGGCTTCTCGGGGACAAAGGCTATCCTTTGTGCACCTGGCTGATGACCCCGCTCCGTGCGCCCAGCACCCCTGCAGAACAGCGATACAATGACAGCCATCAAGCAACCAGGAACATCATTGAGCACACAATCGGCGTGCTCAAGCAACGGTTCCGCTGTCTGGATCATTCTGGGGGAGCCCGACAGTACTCGCCTGAGCGAGTCTCCCATTTTGTTGTCGTGTGCTGCATGCTGCACAACTTGGCTATCCGCAGGACTCAGCCACTGCCAGCAGACATTGGAGGACCACCAGAGGAGGAGGAGGAGGAGGAGAAGGAGGAGGAGGAGGAGGAGGAGGACCAGGATGGGAGGGAGGCAGAAAGTGCAAGGGCCGTCCGTCTGCGGCTTATTGCAACTTAGTTCTAGGCCCCCTCTCAGGGAATGGCTTATGCCAATGAAGGAAGATGAATGTAGCCGCTCCGCAAGCCCTCAGCCGATCAAGGCAACCAATACTTCCAAAAGCAAACATGGACAGTGCGATTAAAGAAAATGTTTTACTCTTATAACTCTGTGCCCTTCCCACATGACAAAATAATTCAGAGAAACTCCCCAAACAAAAACACACCAGTCTCGGTCTTTATATAAAAAACAAACACACCAATCTCGGCCTTTATATAAAAAACAAAAACGCTAGTCTCGGCCTTCATATAAAAAAGAAATACAACAGTCTCGGCCTGTTTATAAAAAACAACAACATTGGCCAGACCTTCTACTTTTTCACCTGCGAGGGTGATCCGTCTCGCTTCCGGGCATGGCCCCTACCCGCCCTGCAGCTCCTCCTCAATGGGACCCCAGTGGCTGCAGCAAGGCTGGGGGAAGGCTGCTGAGGGTTAGTTGGTGATACAGCAGATGCCCTTGGGGGTCGGCCTGGACTAGCTCTGGGCCTGGAGGGCCCAGCTGCGGACTGCTCCAACTCAGCTTGGGCGGCAGCAGTCTGTCCTACGGGTGGTGGCAGCTGCAGTGGAGGAGTGACAGTGTTGGCTGCAGGAATGCTGCCAACCTGACAGAGCACAGGCACTCACTGGTCGGCTGATTCACTGGCACACGCACGGGCCAGCACTGCAGCATGCGCAGCAATCTGCTGAAGCACAGACTGCTGGGCTGCTGCGGCGCGGCGAGTGCCCCGGCGATGCCTGGCTGAGCCAGCGAGTGTGGCAGCAGTTAGTGCCCGTGTGGGCTTGGTCTGTGTCTGGATGACACCAGCCATTGAATGCACGGCATGACTGAGCACTTGGCTGGAGGCCGCCTGTGCTGCCGCGAAGTCCTGCAAACTCCTGGCCTGTGCTGCCCCGAATTCCTGCACACTCCTTGCCATTGACTCTATGGAGTCAGGCATCATTGCCACTGCAGCCATGAGCTCAGTGTGCCTGCGCTCAGCCTGGGCGCCCATTTCCGCAAGGAGCCGCACCTCCTCTGCGTTCACTGTAGCAGGACTGGAGGCCACACTCTCCCTCCGGGGAGAAGGCCGCCGAGCTTCCCCACCCCTCCCGCGTTGCTGCAGCCCACTGGTCCCCGGAGCATCACTCTCCTCCGACACTTCCCCCCTGCTCCCCTCCTGGGAAGATGTGTCCCCAGCATGGCCATGGGCTGCCTCAGCCGAGGGTGTCCCTGATGGGGCGGCTTCCTCTTCCTCCTCCTCTAGGTCTGAGTCCGACACAGTGCCAGCTTGAGGGGCCACTTCCTCACCTGGCGAGTCACCATCTGAAAGCAGGGAGGCACAAGAGTTGCTTTAGAGTGTGGACATGACGGCAGCGAGGGAGGCATGAATGCTGCTATGCACTGCATTGGTTCGATAGTGGCAAAGGATGCTGGCGTGAGGCGCAGGTGGAAAGAGAGAGGTCAAAAAGGTGAGGACCTTACCATTGGTGCCCAGAACAGGGTCGGCATCTCCAGTCGTGACGGGGCCAATCAGCCGGCCTGCCATGATCTGCTCCACTCGCAGCTCTAGGTCGCTGAGCTGCTTAATGTCAGGACGGCCTCCCCCGGTCGGGCGCTGCTGTCTCCGGTTGTGCGTCAGCTTGCCCTGCAAGAGAGAGGACGGCCTCTAAGTACAGTGTGAAGCCCTGATCTTGCCTGCACAGCCTCCCATGGTGGAATAGCCCTGACAGTGTGAAGCCCTGATTTTGCCTGCACAGCCTCCCATGGTGGAATAGCCCTGACAGTGTGAAGCCCTGATCTTGCCTGCACAGCCTCCCATGGTGGAATAGCCCTGACAGTGTGAAGCCCTGATCTTACCTGCACAGCCTCCCATGGTGGAATAGCCCTGACAGTGTGAAGCCCTAATCTTGCCTGCACAGCCTCCCATGGTGGAATAGCCCTGACAGTGTATAAACTCCTGAATATGCAAGTGCTTTTCATGACAGTCCCATAGCTGCTGGATGAGGGCTGGGCAGTAGGGCTTTCACGTCCCTTTGGCCATCAACTGAGGAGCACATGCAGGGATGAGGACGATACTGGAAAGGGTACTCACCCTGACAACCCGAGTGAGGTCGTTGAATTTTTTACGGCATTGGAGGGGCGTCCTGGCAACCACGCTTTTGGAGGCGACCCTGCTTGCCACCTCCCTGCAGGCTTTCCGATATTCGGAGGGCAGCGGCCTCCTGCCACCTTCAGGGAACAGAACATGGTGCCTGCGCTCAACTGTGCCAACCAGCACCCTCAGGTCACCCTCGTCGAAGCGCTGCGCTCTCTCCCTTGGCTTCTCCATTCTCCTGGGAGTGGAGCAGATGAATTAGCACTGTTCAGGCCTTCCCTCAGGGCTGCAGTGTGCAGGGCGTGGCAGCCAAACAATTCCACCCTCCCCCTTTAAGAGGTCACTGGCGCCAGCATGTCTGCCTTCAATCAGCAACTCGCCGCACCTGCGATGCGCCCGCCCTCGGTGGTAGCGCCCCGGATCGCCGGCTTAGCACCTTATGATACTCGTGCATCGCCTGCTTTAGCGCTGCAGCAACCTCTTGGGGCGATGCAACTGAATATCGGCGAAGGTGGCGCTAAGTTGCGCCGGGCGCAAAGTTTTGCGACCGCCCGGCTATTGCACCCCAAACGCGGCTATACCGAATTTCTAGGCCATTAGGTCAGAAATTCATATGGATTCCTATAATTTTTGTTTCATGAACCCAATAATTCCTGTCACTATACAACTTTCTGTTACGTGTCCCCAATTTTATATATAAAGTATGTTACACTTGTAAACTGAGGTGTGGGGGGGGGGGGGTGGGTGGAACTGCTCTGATCATGGTGTGTTGTGGCATTGCATTTGCATTCATGAAGATTTCTTTTTTTCAGTACAATTTCAGTAGAAACACTCTAAAAGGAATTCTTCATGAATACATTGACAATATTGTTACATATAGCGACCAGAGCTCCTGTTCTCTCTAGAAGTCCATAGTACAAAACTGCCCATCATTTTGTGATGCAAAAAGAAAATTATAGCCCTGATTTTGCATGGTTGGCAACATTGGATCTGCACCCACTAGTACTGTAGCATGGGCAAACCTGAGCTGATAGCTGGGACAGCTGGCCTCGGTGAATTTTGAGAAGCTGGTTGCTTCTCCTAATTTTAATAGGATCCCACACATGGAAAATGGGCACAAGGAGCCTGGTCAACAGTGTTATTGGCTCAGGGTGTGAGAGTGGCTGCTTGCCATTAATAAAAGAGCATTGTAATTTGGCTGAACAAACCCTTTTGTAGTAAAAATAATTCAGGCACGGAAAAGTGTCCAGAAAACACTCCTTGCCGGTGGTATTGGGGATTTTATTTGATGAGGAAGAAATTTTACTATACCAGGAGGAGTGCTAAAATATGTGTGCCCACCTTTGCATGCATTATTTTACGATTGGGATTTAGTTTGCGTTGGTACAAACCAAATTTTTGTGCTTCTGTACCCTCAGGAAAGTAAGATTCAAAGCACAGAGATAAACTTTTCCCTGTTCTATGCACTGTTTTATTGCAGGGAACCCTTTGTGTGGAGAACACAAGTAGCTTCCACTATCACATATAAATGTTGAAAGGCGTGCTCTGACGAGCACCCCTACTGGAAAGTACATGCATGCTGCATTAGAAAGCAATCGCCAAGGAGTCATGTGGAATGGTCACAGAGGTGGCTGTCTGGGTGCTTTGCCAATTCTTAAGATCTAGATGTCACGCCTGTGATTCCAGGAGAAGACTGATGACAACCACTGCGAGAGAGCAAGTGAGGGACCTCCCAATATCAAAGAGTTGTCTGGAGATGGCCATAGACATTGCCCAGTTGACCACCGCTGAGGAGGCTGCTCTCAACATCGTCGGAGATGCTGAGGATCTGGAAGTGGGGGATAGTCAGACAGAATAGATTTGCAGCCCTCTTAGTTACATTGCATGAGTGACTGATATGGCATCTGATGCTCATACAGATTGAGTTATGATCATCTGCACAAGTCGATGTGCCTGCTACGTCAATATCACATGTCTAACTCATGGCTTTACTTCCCCCACAGGACCATCGAGAGCCCCCCTCCCCACTGTCCAGGAGGAAGAGCCAGAAGACTCCTCAGAGGAAGCTGCAACCCCTGAGGGCGCAGTGTCAGCAGAATTGAGCGCAGCCAGCACCAGCGCACAGACGCACACCTCGGTGGGTCCTTCGCGAGATGGATTAGTGTTGTCACCTGGTGTATCACAGCTCACAAGTGAGCATCAGCAGATGGTGGAGACAGGGACAGCAGTGGAGAGTCCTCGTCGGAGGCCGCAGGGCGCTCCCAGCTCTGCTCAGCTGCATGTGGACCCTGTGCCTCTGGGGCCATCCAGAAAGAGAGTGGTGCTGGAACTCCAGGAACACGTGCAGGAGTCTCTGACAGGTTTTGCATCAGGGTAACTGCAAGTGTGGAGAGAATGGAGGACTCCATCTCAAACATGAGCACTGCCTTTGTGGAGGCAATGGCGCATGAACGTTCCACCATGGAGAGGGTGGCAACCGCCATGGAGGACATAATTCACCAGACTAACAAAAACATGGTCACTCTTCAAAATAGATTGTCTGCTATGGAGGAAAGATGGACAGCTATTGAGGAGAGACATCAGAGGTTCATGGATGTCCTTGATATGAGGACTGTCAGTACAGAGATGGGTCCTCTTAGCCCCCCTGATGTGCAGCAAGGTGCTGTCCAGCCACTTGCTAGCACTGAAGTGCGGCTGACCCATGAGAGGGATGTTGGTGGCAGGCAACAAGAAAGTGTGGGCTCCTCTCCAAGCACTCACACTTCCATGCCACTGCAGAGCCCTCGGTCAGAGCCCCACCAGATTCCTCACCCAACTGAGATGGCCGTCTCAGCCCCTGCAAAGCCGCAGGATGAGCAGACTTTTGCCGAGCCCTCCAAGGCTCACAATACCAGAGGACGCCCGCCAAAGGTGTCGAAGCAGGAGCAGCGTGAAAGTGAGCAAGGTGCCTCCACATCTGCTGAAGCCACAGGTGAAGCACCACGTAGAAGCACGCGTAAGAGAAAGTTAACACACAAATAGTCACAAAGATAGTCACTTGGGTGTTTTTGATGTAATACATATTTAAGATAATGATCGGCATTTCAATTGTAATAAAGAAATGCTTTGCAAACATTCAAAGAGTTGGCCTATGTGTGCTCAGAAATGGAAGTGTGACAGTGAGGTGTCCGGGCGCCATTCATCTGTAATGATGGTGGTGAGAGTCATAGGAACACACAGTTTATTGTACATTGTGTATGGTGTGTTAAGAAGGTGGCAGCCACATGTGTTTGATTTGTCAACTTAAGCGAATCTGGCATAGATTAGTGCATCACTTGCATCACGGGCAGCAATGTGCTCGCGTACTGGTGGAACTGGCACAACTGCCTCGGCAAGGTCTTCCTCCTCCTCCTCTGAGGCTGTGCGCTGAGCCACTTGTTCCTCAGGCAGCTTTGTGATGTTGTGCAGTGCACAGCAGACCATGATGATTCTGGAGACCCTGGCTGGTGAGTACTGTAGGGCTCCACCTGATCTGTCGAGGCATCTGAATCGCATTTTGAGCAAGCCAATGATTTGCTCGATGATGACTCTGGTGGAAATGTGGCTCGCATTGTAGCACTCCTCAGCTTCGTTTGATGGCCTCCTCAACGGCGTCATTAACCACGTCTTCGGGGGATAGCCCATGTCTCCAAGTAGCCATCTAGAAAGTTGGGTTGGCGGATTGAAGAGCTGAGGCACAGTAGACTGCTGCAGGATGAATGAGTCATGGCAACTGCCAGGGAACTTGGCGCAAACATGCATAATGTTCTTCCTGTGGTTACACACCAGCTGGACGTTAAGGGAGTGGAAGCCTTTGCAGTTCACAAATATTGCTGGGTTGCGATGGGGTGCCCTGATGGCCACATGTGTGCAGTCTACGACGCCCTGCACCCTTGGCAGGCCTGCCATATTTGCAAAGCCAACCGCACACATGGTTACACTTGCTTCATCCGTGGAGAAGTGAATGTAATTGTGCGCCTTTGCAAAGAGGGCATCGGTAACCTGCGTGATGCAAGTGTGTGCGGCTGACTGGAAGATGCTGCTGATGTCTGCTGATGATCCCTGGAAGGACCCTGAAGCAAAAAAATTGAGGGCGGTGGTGACTTTGACAGCCACTGGTAAGGAGAGTCCACCCGCTCCTCTGGGCTCCAGGTGTTGGTGCAGCATTGTGCAGATGTCAGCGACCACCTCTCGCGAAAGTCTCAGCTTCCTTTGGCACTGCTGCTCAGTCAAGTTGAGGAAGCTCATCCTCTGCCTGTAAACCCTGTGTTGGGGGTATCTCCTGCAGTGAGGTGCAACTCTGCGCTGATGCCCTCTGCCCTGTGCAGCATCAGGAGGGTGAGGGGGAGGTTGGTGCTCCTGTTATTGCTGCTGCTGTTGTGCCTGGTTCTGCTGCTGCCATGGCTGCTCTTCCTCCAAATCTGAGAATCAGGATGAGAGGGTATAAATGGTTCCCATTCCGCTGGTATATATCTCAGTTGGGGACTAGAAGTTATAAGCACTCAGTCAATGTGGCCAGAGGGTTTTCCAAGGAGGCCACAGTGCATATGGATCTCAGCTTCAGCACTTACAAGATCAGTAGACCTGCAAAAAGTGTTCCAACAGCTCAAAAAACAAAGTTCTGTCATCTGTCAGTCAGCCATATTTGAGCTCTGTTTTTATGCTGGAGCTGCAGCTGTCAAGAAGTCAGGCACTTGCTGAACCTGGCACAATCAGCTGGCGTGGTTTGCGAATGGCGTGGAACACGCTGAAAATGTAATAAAATGGCAAGACCCTGCTAAAATCGGGGACTATCTAGGCAGTTAACAAGCTGTTGACTGCCTTAAGTGCCTCTCCTGCCACTTAGTGGCAGGTCCGATCGGGACTCCCAGAGCCGGCACTTGGCAAAGTTGTGTGGAGACAAGTTGACGGCGGGGTCTGCAAAGGGATATAGATAGGTTAAATGAGTGGACAAGAATTTGGCAGATGGAGTATAATGTGGGAAAATGTGAAGTTATCCACTTTGGTAGAAAGAATAGAAAAGAAAAATATTATTTAAATGGAGAAAGACTACAGAATGCGGTGGTACAGAGGGATTTGGGGGTCCTTGTACATGAAACACAAAAAGTTAACATGCAGGTGCAGCAAATAATTAGGAAGGCAAATGGAATGTTGGCCTTTATTTCAAGGGGGATAGAGTATAAAAGTAGGTAAGTCTTGCTACAACTGTACAAGGCGCTGGTGAGACCACACCTAGAGTACTGCATACAGTTTTGGTCCCCTTATTTAAGGAGGGATATACTTGCATTGGAGGCAGTTCAGAGAAGGTTCATTAGGTTGATTCCGGGGATGGAAGTGTTGTCTTATGAGGAAAGGTTGAGCAGGTTGGGCCAATACTCACTGGAGTTTAGAAGAATGAGAGGTGATCTTATTGAAACATATAGGGGGAGAAATTTGGTATTGCCCCCTTTGGGGCACAATTATCGTCCGGGTGCAAAGTTTAGCGCCTGGCGCTAATTATCGCCTCCAACTGCAAACTTGGCTCCTATCGCCCCGGGAGGCGATTGGAGCGCTAAATCAGGCGCTACACACCTCTCTTAAGGCGCTAACGCCAAGGAGCGAGGTGTTACCTCAGAGTGCTGGTGATGCTCATGTGATGTCAGTCAGTAATGGAACACAGACACACTGGCGCCAGCCAGTTCTTAAAGGGGAGGGGCGATCTTGCTCTCCATCCACACCCTACTCATTGCAGCCTTGAATCTCGGCCTGGAGAGGCCTGTACATCAATTCTGCTGGAAGGAACAATGGAGAGGCCCAGGGAAAGAGCTCAGAGTGCAGCCCACATAGTCTCTTCTAAATCGATGCAAGGAAGATCAAATCAAAATGAACCTGCAAATTGCTGCTCAGTACCCAAAACTCCTTCACACAGTGTTGAATCTCTCCAGAAGTCTCTCTGTCTTTCTCAGAATGCGTGGTGCAAAAATATCACCGACAAAAAAAGGCAGGAAGTGGCCGCCTTTAAATAGCGCTCCCCCAGTCCCTTCCTGACTGCAAAACACTCCCCTCAACCTGTCGTTGCTAGCAGCAGGCGGTAAGGTGGGGGCGCCACTCAATATCCAGTCCAGGGCACTACCGGGGCGTTGCACGCTCGACTGATGCCATGATTTGCGGGCGCAGGAGATCGTGGCGATAGTGTTTAGCGCTGCCGCAAAATGTCTGGTCAATTTCGCGAGCAGCGCAAAAATTACCGCGCCCGGGCGCTAGTTGCTATATGCCCCATTAGCGCCCTCTTACAGGAGGCACAAAGCAACTGAACTTTTCCCCTTTAAGATTCTGAGGGGGTTGGACAGGGTAGATGCTGAGAGGATGTTTCCCCTCGTGGGCGAATCTAGAACGAGGGGGCATAATCTCAGAATAAGGGGTCGCCCATTTAAGACGGAGATGAGGAGGAATTTCTTCTCTCAGAGGGTCATGAATCTTTGGAATTCTTTACCCCAGAGAGCTGTGGAGGCTGAGTCATTGAATATATTCAAGGCTGAGATAGACAGATTTTTGAGCAACAGGGGAGTCAAGGGTTATGGGAAGTGGGGTGGAAATTGGAATTGAGGCCAAAATCGGATCAGCCATGATCTCATTAAATGGCGGAGCAGGCTCGAGAGGCCAAATGGCCTGCTCCTGCTCTTAGTTCTTATGTTCTTATGTTCTTATCTTTGTGTCATCGGCAAATTTGGATATATGACTTTCTATGCCATCATCTAAGTCGTTAATAAATATTGTGAATAGTTGAGACCCCAACGCAGACCCCTGCGGGACACCACTAGTCACATCCTGCCAATTTGAGTACCTGCCCATTATCCCTACTCTCTGTCCCTGCCGCTCAGCCAATTTCCTAACCAGGTCAATAATTTGCCCTCAATTCTGTGGGCTTATATCTTAGATAACAGTCTCTTATGCAAGACTTTATCAAATGCCTTCTGGAAGTCCATATAAATAACATCCATAGACATTCCCCATGTCCACTACTTAAGTCACCTCTTCAAAAAATTCAATCAGGTTTGTCAGGCATGATCTACCTTTCACAAATCCATGCTGGCTTTCTCTGATCAACTGAAAATTTTCAAGATGTTCAGTCACCCGATCCTTAATTATAGACTCTAGCAATTTCCCAACAACAGATGTTAGGCTAACTGATCTATAATTCCCTGGTTCCCTTCTCTCGCCATTCTTAAATAGCGGAGTGACATGCACAATTTTCCAATCTAAAGGAACGGTTCCTGAATCCAGAGAACTTTGGAAGATTATAGTTAGGGCATCTGCAATGTGTTCACATATTTCCTTAGAAACCCTGGGTTGGAAACCATCTGGTCCTGGGGATTTGTCACTCTAAAGCACCATTATTTTCTTCATTACTGTCACTTTATTTACATTAATTTTATTGAGTCCCTATCCCCGATTCAATATTAGTTTCCTTGGGATTTCCGGCATGCTATCCTCCTTCTACTGTAAATACTGACACAAAGTAATTATTTAATATGTCCGCCATTTCCTTATTATCATTGACAATATCACCGCTTTCAGTTTTTAAGGGGTCAACATGGCTCCTGACTACCCTCTTTTTCCAAATGTAATTGTAAAAATTCTTCGTATTGATTTTGATATCCCTTGCAAGTTTCTTTTCACATTCCCTTTTTGTAGCTCTTACTATCTGTTTTGTGGCCCTTTGCTGTTCTTTGTATCTTTCCCATTCGCCAGGATCTGTGCTATTTTTGTATGCCCTTTCCTTTAGTTTTATGCTGCCTCTTACCTCTTTAGTCGTCCATGGCTGTTTTTTTGGCAAGTAGAGCTCTTGCTCCTCAGGGGTATAAACTGGTTCTGTATCACATTAAATTCTTTATTAAACATTTCCCACTGATCTTCTGTCGTTTTACCCATTAACAGATTTGCCCAGTTTACAGTGAACAGTCTCTGCCTCATCCCATTGAGTCGGCCTTACCTAAATCTAGAATCTTAGTAGCTGTTTCACGTTTCTCCCTTTCAAACATTACGTTGAACTCGATCATGTTATGATTGCTATTGTATAAATGTTCACGTGCATTTAAGCTGTTAACTAAATCTGGCTCATTACTCATTACTAAATCTAATATAGCTTGCCCCCTTATTGCCTCTAGGAAATATTGTTGTAGAAAACTATTCTAGCACACTCAAGAAATTCTTTACCTTTCTGACAGGTACTAGTCTGCTTATCCCAATCTATATGAAAGTTAAAACCCCCCATTAAAACCACACTGCCTTTACTACACGCTTGTCCAATCTCTGCATTTCTACAATCTAGCACTTCACAGCTGCTACCGGGGGCCTATACACAATTCCCACTTCAGTCTTAAATCCTTTCCTATTTCTTAATTCTCCACTGCCTGCTTACCTCTCTTTATATCCTCTTTTATCATTGAAGTGATTTCATCCTTAAACACGAAGGCTACTCCTCCCCCTCTGCCATTTTCCCTATCTTTCCTGTAGACCTTATAACCTGGTATATTTAGTTCCCAGTCCTGGCCGTCTTGCAGCCATGTCTCAGTAATGGCTACAATGGCATACCCTCCAATTTGAATTCGCGCCTGCAGTTCATTCAATTTACTCCTTATACTCCACATCTTGCCAATTTGCGTACCTGCCCATTATCCCTATTCTCTGTCTCCTGCCAATCAGCCAATTTTCTAACGAGGTCAATAATTTGCCCTCAATTACATAAGCTTCAATTTTAGCTAACAGTCTCTTATGAGGGAATTTATCGAATACCTTCTGGAAGTCCATATAATATCCATAGACATTCCCCTGCCCATTACTTTAGTCTCCTCTTCAAAAATTTCAATCAGGTTTGTCAGGCGTGACCTACCCTTGAGTTCCTGCTTTTTAATTTTCCTCCCAGCTCCTGGTACTCTTTGAACAGGACCTCTTGCCTACTTTTTCCTGTGTTGTTGGTCCCAACATAGACAGCAATGACTGGATCCTACCCCTCCCGCTCCAATATTCTTTCAAGCCGATTTGAGATGTCCCTCACCCTGGCACCAGGTAGGAAACATGCCTTGTGGGACTCTCGATCCTGCTTACAAAGTATGCTATCCATCCCTCTAATCATAGAATCATAGAATGGTTACAGCACAGAAGGAGGCCATTCGGCCCGTCGAACCCATGCCAGCTCTCTGCAAGAGCACTTCAGCTAGTCCCACTCCCCCGCCCTTTCACAGGAGCTCTGCAAATTTTTTTCCTTCAGGTACTTATCCAATTCCCTTTTAAAGCCACGATTGAATCTGCCTCCACCACCCTTTCAGGCAGTACATTCCAAATCATAACCACTCGCTGCGTAAAAAAGTTTTTCATCGTGTCATCTTTGGTTCTTCTGCCAATCACCTTAAATCTGTGTCCTCTGGTTCTTGACTCTTCCACCAATGGGAACAGTTTCTCTCTATCTACTCTGCCTAGACCTCTCATGATTTTGAACACCTCTATCAAATCTCCTCTCAACCATCGCTGCTCTAAGGAGAACAACCCCAGCTTCTCCAGTCTATCCGCATAACTGAAGTCACTCATCCTTGGAATCATTCTTGTAAATCTTTTCTGCACCCTCCCTAAGACCTTCACATCCTTCCTAAAGTGCGGTGCCCAGAATTGTACACAATACTCCAGTTGAGGCCGAACCAGTGTTTTAGAAAGGTTCATCATAACTTCCTTGCTTTTGTACTCTATGCATCTATTTATGAAGCCCAGGATCCTGTATCCTTTTTTACCCACTTTCTCAACCTGCCCTGCCACCTTCAATGATTTGTGCACATATACTCCCAGACCTCTCTGTTCATGCACCCCTTTAGAATTGTACCCTTCAGTTTATATTGTCTCTCCTCGTTCTTCTGACTAAAATGTATCACTTCCTCATTCTTCCTACCAAAATGAATCCCCGCACCCGCCCCTCCCCCACTCCTCCCTTTCGAGAGCCCCCTGCTCCAACGTGCCATGACCAGCATTTTGGCTGTCTTTCTGACAGTCTTCATTCTTATCCTCACAGGTAGCAAGAACATTGTACCTGTTGGAAAGGATCAGTTTTTGTGGATCCTCATTCCCTATCTCACCTGGGTTCCACTTACTCTACACTATTGTTCACACCAAACCTGTTTTGATCCTGCACCTGTCTACGAGGTGTGACCGAGGTCTGGAGCAAACTGTCCAAATACTCCTCCCCCTCCATTATGTGGTCGGAGTGTCTCCAACTCACACTCCAGTTCAATGACTCTGAGCCGGAGAGATTCAGGGAGGAGTCCTCTACTGCAGAGGTATTCGCTCAGGACAGTCTCGACCGCAAACTACCACATACTGCAGTCCAGACACATAACCTGCTTTGCCATATCTTAGTCTATATTTATTTGTAGATAATTATTTTTTAGTCTGTTTTTCTTTCATTTGCTTTTCTTTTACACACTAACTCACACTAAGCACTAAAACACTGAACAAAATTTTAAATACTTACTGCCTCAAGCATACACGAACCATTATCAAGTATTATCCTGAATTCCTCCAGCTCTGGCTGTGACTTCACTTTATATGATGTTTATTTCTTGAACTAATTGATCAGTTGCTAAAAATACTAAACACACAAAAAAGTGATAGAGATACTTAACCTATATACTTGGCTTAAAACCCTTGGGTTCTGCCACTCCTCCCTCTGTGTTGATTTTGATGTCACTCTGCTCCAGCTCCTTTATATCCGGCCTCCGATCTCTTGAAGCACTATTTTTCCAATAATTTCTACTTCCCATTGGCTTGATCGGTGCAGTGGGAGCTTTACCAGGTAGCAGGCCCAGGTTATTGTATAGCTGACTTGGGAGTGCTTTATACAGACAATGATGAAAAAGTGGGAAATATTCCATTCTCAGCAATGACATCCTGATGAGCACAAACATATTTTTTTTAATGAATATGTGTATTTTGACACCAAAAATGCACGGGCCTTCCAGTACTCCCACTGTAAGCACTGGGAGAAGTGCAATGGCAAGCCTAGGAAGTAAGCTGAAATCCATCCACCCCAAACACTGCCCTTCGCATCAGACTATCTATGCTGGGAGTTCCCACTTCTCCGACCTCAATGGTATCTGGCCTAATTCTGGAGGCTGTTGCACCCAGTGAGATAAGGGGCTCAGGCCAGGGAAGCAGCCTGGAGCCCCAAACAAAAGGTCATTTAAAAAAAATTATCGACCACCTTTTTAAGCCTACTGTGAGTTGACAGTTGCCCAAGCTGTAGTGGCATGGGCATCTGTCAAGCCCATGTTATTTAGATGCCCTTCCACTAGCCCCATGTACTCTGATGAGATTAGCTTTACTGGGATCATGTCCCCATGCAATTTCGGGGCCTTGTTTGCATAAGGGGCGAAATTCATTATAGCCCTGTTTGGGGTGCTAACTTTTAAAAGTTGAAAAAATTAGCGCCAGGCACTAATGTTTCTCAACTTCAGAAAAATTTGGTTTTGCACTCCAGGAAGGAAGTGGAGCGCAAAATCAAGTGCAACAGGCAGCAGGCGGGGTGGTAGGTGAGCAGCGCTGCACAAAGGGCCATCAGCGCAGCCGCATTGGAAGGCTCCTTCCTTCCCTTAAAGGGAAGGGCCATCGCTGCAGGCTCTGCAAGGGAAAGCAACTTACCTGGTCCCCGATGGCAGCCGTGATCCGGCCCGATCAGCCCGATGCACTGCAGCACAGTGCCGGCTGATCGATCGCTGGAGAAGAAAACTGAAAAAAAAAACTGAGAAGGAGCATTTGAGTATTTTTTTCCATACCTCGGCCACCTCGCCCTTAAGTGTCCCCCCGAAGCGCCCGGCCTCCTGATGAACGCCTCCTGCAGCTGCTGGTGTAACTGCAGGGGGCAAAACTGAAGCTCGGGTCTGGGGCGCTACCGGGCCGATGCGCACGGCGATGACGTCACGATCTCTGGGCAAAGGAGATCGGGGCACAGCGCCATACCACCACCGCAAACCTCCCGCCGAATTTAGCGGGGGACGATATTTAAGCTACGCCCGGGTGGTAAGTGGTTAGCGCCCCGTTAGCACCCCGGGAGGTGATAACGGGAGAAGCAAAGGTACCCAATTTCTCCCCCATGGAGTTTACTTTCTTGAAATTTATACTTCAATGAGATTTCACTTTTTAAAGCACTTTTATATTTGAAAATATTAATAGTAATCTCACAGAATCAATAACATCATTCCTGGAAAATGTACAATATTGTGATATCCTCCCTTGAAATGGCCCCATAGTGGGTTACATTTTGGAAAATGATACACAAGTCTATTGTGTTGAATCCATGATTCTTAAAGTATGATGTTTTCCAATAACTAGACCGAGGCTGTAAATTAACAATCAACAGGTGTTTACTGGAGGAGGGTAGTCTAAAGACTAACAGTACAGAGGCATGCTCAAGGCTTATATACAGGTGTGGTCACTGCCGGTACTACAGTATACAGGAGCTGTAAAAGTAGTTCTCTCTTAAAGGTACATACACTACATATTGGACAAAGGATAAATGGAGGATGCATGTTTGGACTTTCCTTTAAACAATACTAATACAGCAAACAGAACTGACTTAAAATATAAAAAGATGATGAAATTGCTTGTTGGGCATTTGAATTTTATAGTTATCATATTCAGGGAAAACTGCTGAGTTACTCGTTTAAACCAGGATTCTGCTTGTGTTGTTCAGACTGTTCAGGAAAGGAGGAATGGAGATTTAGTGGCACTGGGAAAGGATTTGTGAAGGAGTAGACAGCATGGAACTGCACCTTATACAAATATATATTTATTTTAATAATTAAATTTGGGCATTAATATGTAGCAAGACAAGTATTGAGTATCTGAGCTGTTTTACTTGGAACTTACATTAATGCAGAAAGTGCTGTTGGGAAAAGAAAACTTGCATCCAATATGTGTTACACCAATAAGCATGTGGCACAATTCTCTCATGGTGTCCCTTGTAAATGGAGGCCTCTATGTTTCTCTGATTTATCAGAATACAACACAATGCAATTAACCTAGAATATTGTTCAAAATGTCACTAAATTAGAATTTCTAAGAAATAAAATAGAACTGGACAATAATATAGATAAAATTCTTCAACGGATATACAGAGAAGGAATGTCAGGGAAATTTCATATCCTAAGCTGTCTGAAAATGGAGACAAATTTAAAACGCTGATAGCAGAAAACTGCAGAATGCAATTATCCTGATAACACTGCAGGAAATAATGTGTCTCTCAAGCTAAGCATAACAGTTCTAACAGGATGACAAAGAGGAACACAAATGACAAAATAAAACAAGATATTGTCACTGTGAATGAAAAGTACAAGTTGCTTTGAGCATTTAATATCACAACATTGCTAATGAGGGAAGCATGTCTTTGAATTCATGCTAAATCAGTTTCTTCCCCTGCCACTTTTCTTTCCCCTGCAGTAATGCATTATGAGATACATGGAAACCTGCAAGCAGTTTAACTGAGAGAATATTAATCTTCTTACAGCCTATTTCATGATTACTTATAGAAAGCGAGCTACGATAAAAATAATTGACTATTTCGCCCCCATCTCATTTACCCTGTTTTCTTTGGTTATTAGAGCCTGAATCAACACTATTCTAAAATGACCAGCTTTTCCCACATCACAAATAGCTATGAGAAGCAGTTTTTTTTCTCTCTCTCTTTATACGAGCCAGGATATTAAGAAGTCACGAAGCACTTTGTCACACAGGCAGGTTTAAAGCAAGTAACATAGAAAACATGGAAGATAGGAGCAGGAGTAGGCAATTCGGCCCCTCGAGCCTGCTCCGCCATTCAATGCGATCATGGCTGATCATCCAAATTCAGTACCCTGTCCCTGCTTTCTCCCCATATTCCTTGATCCCCTTAGCCTTAAGAAATATATCTAACTCCTTCTTGAATAGATTTAATGAAATGGCCTCAACTGCCTTCTGTGGTAGAGAATTCCACAGTTTCACCACTCTCTGGGTGAAGAAATTCCTCCTCATCTCAGTCCTAAATGACTTACCCCTTATCCTTAGACTGTGATCTCTGGTTCTGGACTCCACTGCCATCGGGAACAGCCTTCCTGCATCTAGTCTGTCTAGTCCTGTTAGAACTTTATGGCCTAGAAATTCACTATGGCCCCGCCCAAAAGTTAGCGCTGGGCGCGGAGCCATTTGCGACCGTCAGATATTCACTTTTTGCGCCCCAAGTCGGAACCGGGCGCTATTCCAGGGTGTGCCCGCCCCCACTAGGGGCGCTGACACTGAATTTCAGCGCTCTAGGCGCCGCTGCGCCACCCGCTGCGGAGTGGCAGGCTGCGGTACTGCAGGCCTCCTCCTTCTCTTAAGGTGGAGGTGCCTGCAACGGGGAGATCGCCGCTGGATAGTGCCGGCAAATGAGCCCGGCACCACGGAGAAGTGCCGGGTTCGCGGAAAGCAGCCGGCAATGCCGCGGGGGGGGGGGGGTGGAGGAGGCCGGGGAAGGAGGTGCAGGCAGGCGGCCGCCGAAAAAGCGGCCGGCCGCACCTCCACCTTAAAGCGCCCCACTAAGGCTACAGTACGGCCCCGTTTTCTGGTCGCTGTTTGCGGCCGCTGCGGAAGAGGCGGCCGCAACTAAATATGGGGATCGGGCCGGTATCGGGGCGGAACCGGGGCACTGCGCACACTGATGACGTCATCGGTGCCGGCGCAGCGCTAACGGCTACCGCCGCCATTACCGCTGCGCTGAATATCAGCGCAAACTCCTGTATTGGCGCAGAAGCCCTCTTTAGGCGGTAACTGGGCACAATGCTGGCAGCGCCTTACTGAATTTCTAGGCCTATAAGTTTCATTGAGATCGCCTCTCATTCTTCTAAACTCTAGCGAAAATAAGCCTAATCGACCCAATCTCTCTTCATACGTCATTCCTGCCATCCCAGGTATCAGTCTGGTGAATCTTCACTGCACTCCCTCCATGGCAAGAACATCCTTCCTCAGATAAGGCGACCAAAACTGCACACAATACTCAAGGTGTGGTCTCACCAAGGCCCTGTAGAAATGCAGCAAGACATCCTTGTTCCTGTACTCGAATCCTCTCGCTATGAAGGCCAGCATACCATTTGCCTTCTTAACCGCCTGCTGCACCTGCATGCTTACCTTCAGCGACTGGTGCACAAGGACACCCAGGTCTCATTGCACTTCCCCTTTTCCCAATCTATTGCCGTTCAGCTAATAATCAGCCTTCCTGTTTTTGCCACCAAAGTGGATAACCTCGCATTTATCCACATTATACTGCATCTGCCATGCATCTGCCCAATCGCCCAACCTGTCCAAATCATACTGGAGTTTCTCTGCATCCTCCTCACAGCACACATGTCCACCCAGCTTTGTGTCGTCTGCAAACTTGGAGATATTACATCTAGTTCCCTCATCTAGATCATTAATATATATTGTGAATAACTGGGGTCCTAGCACCAATCCCTGCGGTACCCCACTAGACACTGCCTTCCACTCGGAAAAAGACCCATTTATTCCAACTCTTTGCTTCCTGTCTGCCAACCAGTTTTCTATCCAAGTCAGTGCCTTACACCCAATCCCATGCGCTTTAACTTTGCATGCTAGTCTCTTATGCGGGACCTTATCGAAAGCCTTCTGAAAGACCAAATACACCACATCCACTGGTTCTCCCTTATCCTACCAGTTACATCCTCAAAAAATTCCAGTGGATTAGTCAAGCATTATTTATCTTTTGTAAATCCATGTTGACTTTGTCCTATCCTGTCACTGTTTTCCAAGTGCTCTACTATTACATCTTTTATAATGGACTCTAGCATTTTCCCCACTACCGATGTCAGGCTTACCGGTCTATGGCCTAGAAATTGAGTGGGGTTAGCGCCCAATTAGAGGCGCTAGAGGGCCTTGCGCCGGAATTATAGCCGCTTCGGAAATTGATTTGGGCCCTACCATCGGCGTTAGCCGGTAGCGCTGCGCCGGCACCGATGACGTCATCGGTGTGCGCAGCGTCCTGGTTGCCGTGGTAACGCGGCCGGACGCCGAAATTCAGTTGCGGCCGCCTCGCCCGTGGCAGCCGCAACCAACGATTTTTCAAAAGTTTCTTGCTGGACTTAGCGCCGGCGCATTAAAGTGGCGCGGCGTCCGGCCGCTTTCCCGGCGGCCGCCTGCCCGCACCTCCCTCCCCGGACTCCTCCACCACCCCCCCGCGGCACAGATGTGTGTGGGCCTCGAGCCCGGCACTTCTCCGAGGTGCCGGGCTCATTTTTCGTGCGATTCCACCGGCCAGCGGTCGGCTGCAGGCAGCTCCTCCTTAACAGAAGGAGGAGGCCTGCAGTACCCCAGCCTGCCGCACCACATCGGGTGCCGCAGCGGGGGATTAGCGCCGCAATCCTGCATTCAGCGCCCATTGCGAGGCGCTGACACCCTCCATTAGCGCCCGCAGCTGTCTGGGCGCGGCGCAGCTGAATTTTTGGTGGGCGCAGCGGCAATTAACGCTGGCGCTAAATTTCGGGCGTTACAGCCCTGGCGGAGGCAAACTCAATTTCTAGGCCTATAACTCCCCGTTTTTTCTCTGCCACCTTTTTTAAATAGTGGGATTACATTAGCTACCCTCCAATCCATGGGAACTATTCCAGAGTCTATAGAATTTTGGAAGATGACCAGCAATGCATCTACTATTTCTAGGGCCACTTCCTTAAGTACCCCAGAATGTAGATTATCAGGCCCTGGGGATTATCGGCCTTCAATCCCATCAATTTCCCTAACACCATTTCCCTACAAATACTGATTTCATTCAGTTCCTCCCTCTCATTAGACCCTATGTTCCCCGACATCTCTGGGAGTTTATTTGTGTCCTCCTTTGTGAAGACAGAACCAAAGTATGTATTTAATTGGTCTGCCATGTCTTTGTTCCCCATTATAAATTCCCCTGATTCTGACTGCAAGGGACCTACACTTGACTTTACCAATCTTTTTCTCTTCACATATCTATAGAAGCTTTTACAGTCAGTTTTTATGTTCCCTGAAAGCTTACTCTAATACTCTATTTTCCCCCTCTTAATTAATCCCTTTGTCCTCCTTTGCTGAATCCTAAACTGCTCCCAATCCTCAGGTTTGCTGCTTTTTCTGGCCAATTTATATGTCCTCTCCTTGGATCTTATGCTATCCCTAATTTCCCTTGTTAGCCACGGTCGAGTCATCTTTTTTGTTTTATTTTTATCCCAAACAGGGATGAACAAATTCTGTAGTTCATCCATGCGATCTTTAAATGTTTGCCATTGCCTATTCACCATCAACCCTTTAAGTAACATTCCCCAATCCATCCTAGCCAACTCACGCCCCATACCTTTGTAGTTTCCTTTATTTAAATTCAGGACCCTACTCTCTGAGTCAACTACTTCACTCTCCATCTTAATGAAGAATTCTATCATATTATGATCGCTCCTCCCCAAGGGGCCTCACATAACAAGATTGCTAATTAATCATTTCTCATTACATAATAGCCAGTCTAAGATGGCCTGATCTCTAGTTGGTTCCTCGACATATTGGTCCAGGAAACCATCCTGTATGCACTCTAGGAATTCCTCTTCTGCAGTATTGTTACTAATTTGGTTAGACCAATCTATATGTAGATTAAAGTCACCCATGATAACTGCAGTACCCTTATTGCATGCATCTCTAATTTCCCATTTAATGCCATCCCCAACCTCAGCATTACTGTTTGGGTGTCTGTCTACAACTCCCACTAACATTTTCTGCCCCTTCGTATTTCTCAGTTATACCCATACAGATTCCACATCATCAGAGCTAATATCCGTCCTTACTATTGTGTTTATCTCCTCTTTAACCAGCAATGCTACCTCACCGCCTTTTCCTTTGTGCCTGTCCTTCCTGAATATTGAATACCCCTGGATGTTGAATTCCCAGCCTTGGTCACCCTGGAGCCATGTCTCCGTAATCCCAATTATATCATACCTGTTTACATCTATTTGCACAACTAAATCATCCAGCTTATTATGAATGCTCCTCACATTAAGACACGAAGCCTTCAGGCTTGATTTTTTAACACTCTTAGACCTTTTAGAATTATTGTTTACTGCGGCCATGTTTGATTTACACCCTTGATTTCTCTGGCTTCCACTTTTGCTTTCCTCCTTCCTGTCTTTTGCTTCTATCCTTGCTTCCATTTCCTCTGTCTCCCTGCACAGGTTCCCAACCCCACGCCATTTTAGTTTAAACCCTCCCCAAGTCTGTCTGAATCAAACCAGGATATTTGTTTCTCCTTTATGTGCTCCTCTTCAATCAAGAAGTGAGAACAAGGGGCTTGGTTGGTTGAGCAGATTAGACACTGCCTTTCACCCGTGGAACGTGAGTTCACAATCCAGACCAGTCTATTGGGATGAAAATTACCTGCATCCATAAGCGCTCTAAGTGAAGTGAGTTTGGGCAGACTCAGTTCAGTTCTCTTCTGAATTTAGGGCTGAAGCATGTTGTTGAGGCAGAACAGAGGGAGCTTTACTCTGCCTCTGGCCAACCCAAGATACATCTCAATAGATGCAACTTTTTTTTATTCGTTCCTGGGGTGTGGACATCACTGGCAAGGTCAGCATTTATTGGCCATCCCTAGTTGCCGTTGAGAAGGTGGTGGTGAGCCGCTTTCTTGAACTGCTGCAGTCTGTGTGGTGAAGGTACTCCCATAGTGCTGTTAGGGAGGGAGTTCCAGGATTTTGACACAGCAACGATGAAGGAACAGTGATATATTTCCAAGTCAGGATGGTGTGTGACATGGAGGGGAAATTGTAGATGATGGTGTTCCAAAAAGCCTGCTGCCCTTGTCCTTCTAGGTGGTAGAGATCTCGGGTTTGGGAGATGCTGTCAAAGAAGCCTTGGCGAGTTGCTGCAGTGCATCTTGTAGATGGTAAACACTGCAGCCATGGTGTGCCGGTGGTGGAGGGAGTGACTGTTTAAGGTGGTGGATGGGTTGCCGATCAAGCGGGCTGCTTTGTCCGAGATGGTGTCGAGCATCTTGAGTGTTGGAGCTGCACTCAACCAGGCAAGTGGAGAGTATTCCATCACACTCTTGATTTTGCCTTGTAGATGGTGGAAAGGATTTGGGGAGTCAGTAGGTGAGACACTCGCCACAGAATACCGAGCCTCTGACCTGCTCTTGTTGCCACAGTATTTATGTGGCTGGTCCAGTTAAGTTTCTGGTCAATGGTGACCCCCCAGGATGTTGATGGTAGGGGATTCGGTGATGGTAATACCGCTGAATGTCAAAGGGCGGTGGTTAGACTCTCGCTTGTTGGAGATAGTCATTGCCTGGCACTTGTGTGGCGTGAATGTTACTTGCCACTTACAAGCCTGAATGTCATCCAGGTCTTGCTGCATGCGGGCATGGACTGTTTCATTATCTGGGGAGTTGCGACTGGTACTGAACACTGTGCAATCATCAGCAAACATCGCCACTTCTGACCTTATGATGGAGGGAAGGTCATTGATGAAGCAGATGAAGATGGTTCGGCCTCGGGCACTGCCCTGAGGAACTCCTGCATTGATATCCTGGGGCTGAGATGATTGACCTCCAACAACCACAACCATCTTCCTTTCTGCTAGCTATGACTCCAGCTAATGGAGAGTTTTCCCCCTGATTCCCATTGACTTCAATTTTACTGGGGCTCCTTGGTGCCACACTGGGTCAAATGCTGCCTTGATGTGAAGGGCAGTCACTCTCACCTCACCTCTGGGATTCAGCTCTTTTGTCCATGTTTGGACGAAGGCTGTAATGAGGTCTGGAGCTGAGTGGCCCTGGCAGAACCCAAACTGAGCATCGGTGAGTAGATTATTGGTGAGTAAGTGCCACTTGATAGCACTGTCGATGACACCTTCCACTGATGCCTTTGCACTGATGATCCACTAAATCTATATGTGCATGCGATAGACCAGGGTGTCAAACGTACAGTCCAGAGGCTGGATCCAGCCTGTTGAACAGTTTCCTGACTTCCCATCAATCTTCATTTCTTTATTTTTGTTTCCTACATTACAACAGTGACTGCACTTCAAAAAGACTTCATTGGCTGTAAAGTACATTGGGACGTCTTGAGGTCATGAAAAGCACTAGAAATGCAAGCTCTTTCTTTCTGGCCAACCCTGCCAGATGAGTTTTATAACAAGTTGAAATCATTCACGTGACCCTCCTCCCCATCTAATGGCCATTATTGTCAAGAGATGACAATCAAGTTTGCCACTGTTTGTCTGACCCAGTTTTTCAACATCTCGTAATATTGATCCCTGATTTTTAAGTTCTGTAATGCAAGTGGTCTTCATGTATTTATTCAAGAGGAGAAATGTTGATCAAGAGTGCCATGCGTTTCAAGAGAAATGGAGAATTTTGTATTTTTTGGGGAACCTAAATTGGCAGCTCACGTGCTTGATTTGTAAACAGTAGATAGCTGAAGTGAAAGAATAAAACATTCAAAGGCACTATGAAGCAAACCATGGTGAGAACTATGGTAAGCACAAAGGAGAGTTCTGCAAAGATAAATTTTCTGAATTAGCATAGTCTTTGGAAAAGCAGCAATGTGATGCTGCTATTAAAGCATTTAATTGCCTATGTCATAGCTGTGTCTGCGAAACCATTTTCTGAGGGAAAATATTTGAAGAACTCTAAGCTAGAACCTGCAGAAATAGTGGCCCTGATTTTACTGCCCCACCTGGTGAAAAAATGGGCGGGGCGCAGTTAAAGTGAGGTGAGTCACTTACCCCCTCCCATCCCACTGCCTTCCCGCTGTGTCCCGATCTTAACCTACTCTTCTGAGCAGGCAAGCCTGACACCTGCAGGTAGGGTACGGGGTCCTCCTTTAAATATGCAGATTGGGTCTGATTATGTCATCAGGAACTAATCTGTAATGTTGGCTCCCCCATCAGGCGAACTTTTCCTCGCCCCCGTAAAAATCGAGGCCAGTGTGTCCAGATATCGACAAGCTTTTGCAAATATCAGTCTCTTAAGAAACACAATCACTGAGAGAATCAATGGTCTAGTTGAGAATTTAAACAGTTAACTCTGGGACAAAGCAGAGTCCTTTGCTGCTTTTTCAATTACAATTGATTAAAGCACTGATGTAAGTGCCCTGGCTCAGCTAGCAGTATTCATTCGTGGTGTTGATGAGAGCAGGTGCTTAACGGAGGAGCTTGTAGAATTAGTGCCTTGAGAGACACAGCAACAGCAAATGACGTCTTCAACTAGTGATCTGGGCAAATTGGCTGTGGACTAGACAAGAGCTGTGATTGTGGCCACAGACGGGGCGCCCTCGATGGTGGGCAAGAAAGCTAGAGTTGTGGCAAAATTAGGGGTCAAATTACAAACTATCAACCCAAACCAGCAGTTTAGTCATTATCACTGCATTTTACATCAAGACACTCTGGCCTAGAAATTCGGTTGTTTGCGCCAGCGGTTAGCGCCTAAAGAGACCGAGAATTGGGGCGTAACCTAATGTTGGGGCGGGTGCAATGAAGATAGCGACAACTCCCATATTGACTATACATTTAACGCCTGCGCTAAGTGTTTGCGCGCGCCCGCGTGCGCAAGCAGATCATGACGTCATTTCAGTGTGCTACGCCTTTTAGGGGCACCTGAGCGGATATTGGGTGGCGCCCGGAGCCTTTACGCCTAGCGCTATTAGTGACAGTTCGAAGGAGCGTTAGCAGGCCCTTCTCGGAGTCGGGGGGCGCTATTTAAAGGGGACAGCTCTAGTATAGAAGCTTCAGCCACTTGGCCTGTTCATTGTGATCGTTGGTGGAGAGAGTTGGGGAGTGTTAAGTATGTGTATTGTATTGAACAATTAACACAAAGACTTAAACGTATAACTCAAACAGGTCTTTACTGGTTGGAGGTAGGGACTATACATAGGTCTTTACTTCATGCCCACAGGCGGGAACTGAGGGGGATCAGTACCCACAGTACTATTTATACCCCTATGGCCAGGAGTGGTACTGCGTATCACTACACCCAACAAATAGTGCAGTCCTGTCCATAGGTTCAAAGTAGCACACATATTACATACACAACATTCCTCCCTTCCTAGCTTTACAGTCATCTCCCCATTTAACATAACGTAATAACATATATACATATATAACTTCAGGTTTACATAACAGAATAACATAGATACATAGATAACTTCATGTCAAAACAGATCACAGATTCAGTCTCTGCGGAAAACAGTTCACAGATTCAATCTCTGTGGTGTAGTCGGTTCACGTTGCTGGAGTGACTCATTCAATAGTCCTTCCATGGATTTAACAGTTTGAACTTCCGAACTGAATTGGCTCCGTTCGGAGGGACCACGTGTGTGATCTGGTAGAGGTGATAATGGTTCAGATGGGTCATCTTCTGTTTTTACTTTTCCTTTTCTGCTTCTTGGAGACTCTCTGGGCTCCATTGTCAGCTGCCACAGCTGCCAGCTGCATGCGCAGTTCCTCCTTCTCTTCCTCCTGTTTCCGTCGTAGAGCCAGCTTCTCCCGATGTTCCGTAGACTTTTGGTGCTCCTCCATGATTTCTGCACTTTGGGAGTCGAAGTTACAAGCTGGGCAGGACAGGACATCGTAATATTCGGTGTCGTCCTGAGCTAGACCAGTGAGAGGGTCGTCTATTTCCTCCATACCCAGCTGGACGTTAGCCAGCTCTTGTTCCAAATCCAGACATCTTTCCTGAAGAGACTTCTTCATGTGTACCTCTGCATCCAGCTTTTTCTGGGCTTTCAGCAAGTCGTTTACTAGTGACCTCATTTGTGATTTTAATACTTCAACTTCCTTTGGAGATTGATTGATCGGACTATGCAATCCCTCTACCGGAGCAGCTGTTTCAGCGGTCTGTTGTTCTACGTTGACGTGAGTCAGCATACTTTTGGCATCCAAGGGCTGCTCTGTTGCAGTCATCTCAGTCTGTGTTGCCACCTCAGCTCTTCCAATAACCTTTGAGAGCTCCGAACCCCTTTCGTTTGAATATTGAAGTTCATGTTCAAGTTTTTCCCATTTCAGAGTCCTGTCCTTCAGCATATGCAGGAGTTGGCTGACCGTTAACTCCTCTGACATCAGACGTTTTGTGTGCTCCTGCTCCATTTTCTCCATCAGCTGCTTCTGTTGTCTTTCCAGATTCTCCAACTCTATATCAAAGAACTCTTTCGTTGCATTCAACTCTTGCTCAAAACGGCGAAGCATTTGTTCTAATTGCTGTTGTAGTTTGAAATGGAGTTGAGTTCGAGCCCGGTGTCCCTCAGAAATGGGCACATCAGTAGACTTGCCAGACTCAGAATCCACAGTTAAACTATGTTGTTGTTGCTCAGTGGAATTCTGTGCTGGAACTTTGTCTTTTGCACCTGAGTTGGGCTTACCATCATCCGTTCCAGAGTCTGGGCCGACTATCTTCACCGAGTTCTCACTCGTTATTGTTTGTAGGAAATGCCAGTCCATATTCATTTTCCTAATCCACTCCCGTCCTAGTAGTGGAGGACCTCCTTCAGATATCACATATAAGTCCATTATTTGACTGTCTTCGCCCTTGTGGACCACTGCAACCTCTATTTTCCCGATGGGGTACACTCTTTGCCCCGTGTATGTTTTCAATATAATCCCCGTATCCTGTAGGGGAATATGTTGGAATAACTTTCCGTAATCTTTCTTATTTATGACCGTCAATGCCGATCCAGTGTCCAATTCCAGTTTTACTTGGACTCCTTCTATCTGAAGAGTGACCCAAATTGTCTGGAGGTCTGCACCCTTACCAGCGTTGAGTACTCTTAAGCTAGCCAGTTCATTACAGCTTAAGCTAGCCAGTTCATTACTGCTAGCGTCTGAATCGGACTCCTGTTCGGTCACCTTGTGTACCTTTGCGTATTTTCCTTGCGGTGACTTCTTGTTGCTGGTCTTCTTCCCTGACCTGCATACTCTAGCTATATGTCCAAGCCTACCACAAGTTCTACATTCTTGGTTTTTAAACCAACACTGGTTCTGATCATGCGTTGTCTTTCCACAACGATAACATTTGCCAGAACTCACACCCAATTTGTGTGCACTGAGCTCCGGTGACCGTAGCTGCATTACTGCCGTGCCTCTCGCTGCGGCTTCGTGTGCTGCTGCCATAGTGACCGCCTTCTCAAGCGTCAGCTCATTCTCCTCGAGCAGTCGCTTTTGTGTATCCTGTTTAAATAAACCACACACAAATTTGTCTCGAAGTGCCTCTGTCAGTCCCGTTCCAAACTGGCAATATTTCGCTAATTTACGCAATTCCAGCAAATAATCAGCATTGCTTTCATGCTGTAGCTGCCTTCTGTCATAAAATTTAAATCGTTCCGCTAGCATCAGCGGCGTGGGGTTTAGATGATCTTTCAGGACAGTAACAATCTCATCGAACGTCTTATCCGCCGGTTCATCTGGTGATAACAGGTGTTTCAATTGCCCGTATGTCTTCGCACCCATTAAATTTAATAATGTTAGTGCTTTATCAGCCTCACGAATTTTATTGGCCTTACAATAATTTTTAACTCGTTCAACATATATGGCCCAATCTTCGATGTCACTATCAAAGTTGCTAATATTCCCGTGTTTAGGCATTGTAGTACTTTATCAGATTTGCAATTTCTCAGATTTTTTTTTTACTGTTATCCAAGATGGCGGCTTCCCGCTCTTGCCGTCGTCCTCCGCCCACAAAATGGCGGTTTTCCCGCTTCTGCCTTCTTCCCCAGCGGTTTTCCCGCGAAAAATGGCGGCTTTCCCGCGCTTCTCGCTCTCCCCGCCCACTTCAATGGCGGTTTTCCCGCACTTCTCATCGCTGACTTTCAGCCCGACTGCGGCTCTTATCTCCTGTGCGATCGCTGGTGCGCCGCCCACCCGAAACGGTTCTCAGCCCTTATCACCGGTGCGATCGCTGGCCCGCTAAGCGCCTCCCGCTTGAAGCGGCTCCCGGCCTCTGGCTCACCCGCTCGGCGGCTCTTGCTCGCTCCCTCCCGGGCTCTGGCTTACCCGCTCGCGCCCTCCCGGGCTCTGGCTTACCCACGAGGTTATGGAGGCTTCAGGGTCCTAATGCCTGTCGCTTCCAGTCGCTGGAAGCTGTCAGGATTTCTGCTGCCCTTCAGTTTTCAGTGAGGTGTTGAGGATTGGAACCTCTCTTCAACGTCCTGTCTTTGGACGAAGCCGCCGTGGAATAACTGCCGCAGGGTTCGAACCGACTCGTCGCCAGTGTTAAGTATGTGTATTGTATTGAACAATTAACACAAAGACTTAAACGTATAACTCAAACAGGTCTTTACTGGTTGGAGGTAGGGACTATACATAGGTCTTTACTTCATGCCCACAGGCGGGAACTGAGGGGGATCAGTACCCACAGTACTATTTATACCCCTATGGCCAGGAGTGGTACTGCGTATCACTACGCCCAACAAATAGTGCAGTCCTGTCCATAGGTTCAAAGTAGCACACATATTACATACACAACAGGGAGCTACTGTGGAGCAGAGTTTTTGGAATTTAGCATTAGAGTACTTGGGACCCTCAAACCTGTCCGGAGCAGTTGGAGCACTAAACCTAACAGCCTTTTGACCAACTGGCATCGGAATGGGAGATGCTTTGGAGGGCGATGGCCTCATGGCCGAACACTGTGAAGGGGCAGAAAGACGGCGGGAGAGAGGGCCGGGATTGGCCAGAAGGAGGAGGGGCAATGGAGGTCGCCCAATCCGAGGGTATGCTGCGAGGGTCTTTAGGGGCCATACCTTGACATGTCGGAGGAGCAGTGTGTGCGAAGGCTCCGAATCAGGATGGACGTTGTTACTGAGCTGTGCCACCTGCTCACTCAACAGAAGAATACAGGGACACAATCAAGTAGTGACAGAATACTGACAACATTTCAGTCTTTGAGATGAAACTTCATCTGTGGAAGAAGCAACTTTCCTTGAGTAACTTGACACATTTTCCCACCTTGAAATCATTACGTGACACTTGGGACTCAATGTGATGGCACCACGGAACAGTACATGGGCAAAACTACTGAACTGAGAAAGGAATTTCAGGAATGATTGTCTGACTTTTCAGCACACTAATTTCTGTCAATATGCATGATGTATCAGAGGAGCTCCAAATGGAAGTTATTGAACAGTAGTGCAACATTCTTTTCCGATATTGGTGTTACCGAGTTTAATCAATACTTGGCACCAAATTATCCCACATTGAACTCCTTTGCATCAAGAATTATTTCTATTTTTGGGACCACCTGCGTGAGTGAACACATATATATGGGCTAAAAATTGAGTAGCGCCCCAATTGGGCCGTTAACTTCGCCAGAGTGCTAAAAGTAGCGCCCCGGAAAAATTAACGTCCCTGCGCCGGAAATTGAGTGGTTGTGCCCCAAGAGGGAAGCTACTGGAAGCACCCCGCATCCCTCTTGGGGCGCTGTGAATCAATATTGCGGCATTATGTACCGCAGCGCCACACACTGCGGCACATCGCACCGCGGTATTGCAGGCCTTCCTCCCCTTCTTAAAGGAGAGGGGCCTTGTGCAGCGCGACCTGGGGCCCAGCTGGGCCCCTGGGGATCGGGAGTGCAGGCAAAAGAGCCCGGCACTCAAGAGAAGTGCCGGGCTCTTGGAGCGCAGCCAGCACTCAGCGGGGGGTGCGTTTCAGGAGGTCTGGGATGGGAGCGCAGGCAGGTGCTGGCAGGCGGCCAGCAGCAAGAATGGCCGCCCTGCACCTCGCCTTTAAATTGCACCTTCCCGGCCGCAGGTACACCCCCCTGACCCCGTCGGACATAGCGTCCAGCGGTAAGTCAGGGGGCGCTCCTGAAGATCGTGGCCGGGGCGTGAACGGGGCGCTGCGCACGCCAATGATGTCATCGCCAGCGGCGCAGCACCGCAGGGCGCTACTGTTTAGCGCCACCACTAACCTCCTGCTGAATTTTGCGGGAGGTGTGGGCAGTGCTGCGCCCAGGCGCTAGTTGCGTTGCGTCCCATTAGCGCCCTCTTAAGGCACTAACGGGAGGTGCAACCAACTGAATTTTTCCCCCATATTCTCCGTCATTAATATCAACAAGTCTAAACCACATTCTCAACTTTGTGACATAAACTTGAACTCGATACTCAACAATGTCTCAGTCACTCAGCACGGTGGCATAGTGGTTAGCTCTGTTGCCTCACAGCGCCAGGGACCTGGGTTCGAATCCGGCCTCGGGTGACTGTCTGTGTGGAGTTTGCACATTCTCCCCGTGTTTGCGTGGGTTTCCTCCGGGTGCTCCGGTTTCCTCCCACAGTCCAAAATTGTGCGGGTTAGGATGATTGGCTATGATAAAATTTGACCCTTAGTGTTAGGGGGATTAAATACGTGGGGTTACGGGGATAGGGTGGGATATGTGTTGGTGTAGGGGTTACGGGGATCGGGTGGGATATGTGTCGGTGCAGGCTCGATGGGCTGAAATGGCCTCTATCTGCACTGTGGGGTTTCTGTGATATTGCTCCAAATGTTGATCCAATGTTTCAAGCCAAGAGGTGCCAGGTATTGGGGAGCAGGAGCAGCCATATATGAAATCTAAATGTAATTAAGTACCAATACGGTTTATTTTTATTTATTTCTATTTTATTAACTTTTGCTGAAATTTTGCTGAATGTGGCTTGTGACAAATGCCAGGATATCAGATCAGGAAAACCATATAAAATGAGTTTGATGCCCCTGATAGAGACGGTCTGCTGCAGTCAAATTATCTGCCCAGATGGACAAGCTAAGACTGTCAACACTAACCATCTGGAAGAGCTCGTGTAAATGTCACTGATACCTTTGAGTCAGGAGTTATAAAGAGCATAAGTAGTTGAGTTAGTCATGTCTTTTTTAACAAATGGAATTAATTATTTATGCAGTAAAAGTTCTAGGCCTGACAATTCTGGTGTGAGTATTAGTGCATGAAAGCTTAACATGTTCATCTGAAATTCTTATCTGCGTTTGTAACAGATAATATCCCGTAACATTATTCTAAATGCATTAAAGCCTCAGTTAAAATAGCGGACAAGCATACCAATGCATAAAGTGTTGATATGTTAATAGGGGGAATTTTAACTCTGGGTGGTTGACCAGCAAGATGCGTGGGCAGAGGTTTGAGTCAGTACAAAGAAGGTTCACTCGGTTAATCCCGGGGATGAGGGGATGGACATATGAGGAGAGGTTGAGTAGATTGGGACTCTACTCATTGGAGTTCAGAAGAATGAGAGGCGATCTTATTGAAACATATAAGATTGTGAAGGGGTTGGATCGGGTGGATGCGGGGAGGATGTTCATGATGATGGGTGAAACTAGAACTAGGGGGCATAGTCTTAGAATAAGGGGCTGCTCTTTCAAAACTGAGATGAGGAGGAACTACTTCACTCAGAGGGTGGTAGGTCCATGGAATATGCTGTCCCAAAAAGCTGTCGAAGCTACATCATTACATAAATTTAAAACAGAAATAGACAGTTTCCTAGAAGAAAAGGGAATTAAGGGTTACGGGGAGCGGGCAGGAATTTGGACATGAGTCTAGGTTCGGATCGGTCATGGCCCTGTGGGTAGCGGAGCGGGCCCAGGGGCCGTGTAGCCTGATCCTGCTCCTGTTTCGTGTGTCTAATTCTGTTAGATTCAGGAGATAGTCCTGTGATAGTGGATTGGCGGTTAGGATCAGATCAGCCATGATCTTATTGAATGGCGGAGCAGGCTCGAGGGGCCGATTGGCCTACTCCTGCTCCTATTTCTTATGTTCTTATGTTTGGGAGGTCCTGTGAGAGGCCCGGTCCATTTTAACGACTGGGCATCAGTTAAATGCCTGCCTGAGTCAGGCATTCAGAGGCAGCTTGCTGGTTCCAGCCAATGAATATTGGGCAGCCTGGAGGCTGTCCGGCCAGGACTCAAGTAATTCATCAGGGGCGGGGCAGGGGGAGAGTTCTTGTGAGCCAATAGCCAGCCAAACTTTATTTGTGGGGCCCAGAGGAGCAATCCTGAAATCCCACCTCACCCCTCCCTATCTCTGTAACCTCCTTGGCTCCGAGATATCTGTGCTCCTCCAATTCTGGCCTCTTGCACATCCCTAATTTTAATCGCTCCACCACTGGTGGTCATGTCTTTAGCTGTCGAAGCCCTAAGCTCTGGAATTCCCTCCCTAAACCTCTCTGCTGTGTTACCTATCTTTCCTCCTTTAAGACGCTCCTTAAGACCTACCCTCTTTGACCACTCATCTGCCCTAATATCTGCTTATGTGGCTTGGTGTCAAATTTTGTTTGATAACACTCCTGTGAAGCGCCTTGGGACATTTTACTACGTTAAAGGTGCTATATAAATACAAGTTGTTGTTGTTGTATGTCTGCCAGAATCTGCTGAGTCAGCTCATCTGCATATCCATTGGAGTAGTGATTGGTGTAAAACCTGTGCAAAATGGGAGTAATATTCTGGGGTGCATGGAAATCACAGATCATGTGTCAATTCATGCATTGCACGCCAATTGACATCATGATCTGGATCATTTAAATATGGGAAAAGAGCGCAGGAAACAGCAGTGCTCTGACCTGCTCAAAATGGCGGCTGCTGCATTCTGCGCCGCAAGCAGGTGGAAACGAGGTGGCTGCCATTTTTTCTTCCAAACTGACCTTAATGGCCGGCGCTAAGGCTTCCAATTTCCTGGCCACTATATGTGGGCTGCATCCTCCTTAAATGCTGCCTGACCCTCCTTTGCTCCATCCTGTGCTTCTCTTCCTTCTCCATGTTAATGGCATACAAGGGTACGCCCATAGGGAATATCATACCTGCTCCTGAGAAGCCATCACTGTAGTCAAAATCTCACGGTGGTCTCACCCTGTCAGCAGCAAGTCAAGATCTGCATAAACAGAATGGTAAAAAAGAAGTGCTGCAAAAAGTCATTCCCAGCAGCAGAAATCGCTAAAGAAACTCTCAATACTTTTCTGGCTCAGAAACTCTTCACTTCCACTTGTCTCTGTGTTACAAAACAAAATTTGACACCAAGCCAAATAAGGAAATATTAGGGCAGGTGACCAGAAGCTTGTCAAAGAGGTAGGTTTTAAAGAGCGTCTTAAAGGAGGAAAGCGAGGTAGAGAGGCGGAGAGGTTTAAGGAGGGAATTCCAGAGCTTAGGGCCTTGGCAGCTGAAGGCACGGCCACCAATGGTTGAGCGATTAAAATCAGGGTTGCTCAAGAGGCCTGATAGATTTTGGTACAGATTAATTTGGGCACAGATCAATTTAGGCCAGATTGATTCTGGCACAGGAAACTGGAGTAAACAGCTTCCACCCCATTTTGCTGCCAAAAGAAAAGTTACTTGCTTCGATCCTTCGCTGGAATCATACGAAAAACACCGTGGCATTCTCCCCCATAGAGAAAGCAAGAGAGAGAAAAATGATAAAGGAATTGTTGATTACTGGTTTGAAAACCAATGGTGTAAACAAAACTGGTTCAGTGCTAACTTTACTGTTTGCTGAAAATGGTGCAAAAGATATGCTGAATTTGGTAAATAGCTCATGAATGGCAAATATGTAACTATGCCTAAGGATTACACAAAACTTTTTGGAGCTCAGCTTCTGGCCCAGTCGAAAATACAACATATGATTTCTAAATTGTACATGAACCCTGGAAATGCATCATTTTCTTAACTACAACACTCATTGCCATGGCATCTCCTTTTCTTTCCTGGAGAACTGCAACTTCAAAAGCATTTTTCAAAACCAGTGGGAGTAGTTATAACCCCTGTAGCCTCTCCAAATTTACACTTTGACAGTAACTCTGATCAATAGCAACACAATTACCACAAGTGATTACTATCACTTCAATGTTGTTTGGCACTGGATTCAAATGATGAACCAGCACATCAGAAAAAGAGATAAACTTTAATGATTGAATTCTTGATCGATTCTGAAGTTGTGGAGTTGAGCATGTGATCCTTTGTTGTGCTGAGCAAGCACTGTAAGATTCATCATCATGGATATAATGTAATTCAACAAAAACAAACCAATTCTTTCTGCAGCAGCAGTGTAGTTACTATAGGTATGTTTACATTGCTGCCTGTTTAGTTTGGATTGTGGGATAGCGTTGCAGGCTCCTCGTGTTTACCGTACTAAAACATTCTCCCGTTTCCCTACAGTATAATTGTAGATCCACGAAGATGTAATTTAAGTGGAAGGAGCACCTTATGCACAGATGCAATTTTCCCATGATCCAAACTAAACAAATATTAATGTAAATCCACCACCTTAAACATTCACTCCCTCCGCCACCGGCGCACCGTGGCTGCAGTGTGTACCATCTACAAGATGCACTGCAGCAACTCACCAAGGCTTCTTCGGCAGCACCTCCCAAACCAATGACCTCTTCCACCCAGAAGGACAAGGGCAGCAGGCGCATGGGAACACCACCACTGCCAGGATCCTCTCCAAGTCACACACCATCCTGACTTGGAAATATATCACTGTTCCTTCACTGTCGCTGGGTCAAAATCCTGGAACTCCCTCCCTAACAGCACTGTGGGAGTACCTTCACCACAAGGACTGCAACGGTTCAAGAAGGCGGCTCACCACCGCCTCTCAAGGGCAATTAGGGATGGGCAATAAAT
The DNA here is from genome assembly GCF_052327205.1 of Somniosus microcephalus. Lineage (NCBI taxonomy): Eukaryota > Metazoa > Chordata > Chondrichthyes > Squaliformes > Somniosidae > Somniosus > Somniosus microcephalus. Next base: position 130,883,445 of record NC_140996.1, read on the forward strand.
GCTGGCCTTGCCAGCGACGCCCACATCCCAGGAACGAATAAAAAAAGTCTGACTTATATGAGTCCTACATTTACAGCTACAACTTCTATACTGAGCCACAATTGCCTAATGCACCTCATTCCAGAGCCACAGGTGCACCAGCTCATAGCCTAAAATTTAATCGTCCAAGATCATTTATTTCTCTCCGCTCCCAACCCCTCCCTTCTCCTCTCCTTGTCCTCAAAGGTGGTAAGAGGTTTAAAAGTGGGGATGCCCCATAAGTACCCTGCTTTTGGCGAACATTTTGTGCCAATTTGTCCAAGAAGAGAGTGAATGAAGCTAATGCTAGTAGTTGAGGAGCGAGTACCAAGTGGCATAGGAAAAGTGAAATGAGAGATGTGGGGGTCTGAGGCTGTTAAAGTGGAGGAAGGATGCGCATCTAAGTAATTGTTGTGAGAAAAGCTGATTAGCCATCGGTGCAAGATTCTGAGTTGAAACCTCCCTTTACCCAGAAGGCACTGTGAAGGGTTAGATATGGGAGTGTTGCTTTTAAAGGGTGCAGAGTGTGCCGGTGTCCAGGAAAGGAAGCAAAGAAAGAAAAGGGAGAGGTGTGCAGTATGTTACCTGCCCTGCCCTCCTGAGGATATGGAATTTCTTGTGGCACTGTTCAGCAGTCCCAGCACTGAAGGAGTTGGCAGACAGTGCCAGTGCAAGTGCCATCACCCTCCAGGTGGAAACATTAATAATTCTGGGAAGCTTGGTGGCCCTCAGTAGCCTCCAGGAGATCTGAATTTGTGAAGTTGTGCATTCTCCTGGCCCCACAAGGAACGTTAAAAGCCTTTTTGTGCCTCTCCCGGCTCGGTTGACCTGGAAGGAAAGCTACAACCACTTCCCACTCAGGGTCACAGTTCAAATAGCAGTCAGGGCCCTGATGATGTCATCAGAGACCAATTTGCATGTTTAAAGAAAGATACCGCTGGTTTGTGGCAGCTGTCCTTCTCACCTGCTCAGAAGAGTTGGTTAAAATCAATGCCTGCGGGAAGAGAACAGGATGACAGAGAGGGAGTCCCACTGGCGAATTTAACCACCTATCGGCCTGGTTTCCACAGGATGATGAGGGTTAAAATCCCGGTTTCCGCTGGATGAGCTGGGTAAAAATCCAACATTAAGAGTTAAGGGCAGTTTTACAGAGTGGTTGGATGTGGTTAGTCGTGTCGCATAGGGTTCTGTTCTGGAACCATTGCTGTTCACTGTGTAGATCAAGGGTTTGTTTAAAGTTATAAAAGGAGAGAACAGGGTAGATATAAGCAGACTGTTTCCAGTAGTTGTAGGGTCAAGAGTGAAGGGTCATAGATACAAGATTAAATGGGGTAGATTTTAACTTTGTGCAATAGTTTAAAACGGGTGATAGCGAATCGGCAGCCTGTTTTATATCTCTCCCAATTTTTATTTCCATTGAGTTCCATTGACTAATGTCCCGAAGGACATTAATAAACCAGTTGGGTTTTTAACGATAATCCAACATCTTTGATGATCATTTTTCTAGCTGCTAGCTAATAAATTACCAGGTTTATTGGATTCAATTTCACAACAACCTCTAAACAAAAAGATACTGCAGATGCTGGAAATCTGAAAAAAAAAGAAAATGCTGGAAACATTGCCGGGCATCTGTGTGGAGAGAACAGACAAGTTCCCTCCCCTTCCCCTTCTTCTGTTCCTTTTTAAAAGCAGTTCGTCGGTAATATCTTCCCGGTCTAATTAAAGGGCCACACTTGAAGCGTTAACTTGTCTGTTCTCTTCACAGATGCTGCCTGACCTGCTGAGTGTTCCAGCATTTTCTGATTTGTTTTACAGTGACCCGCTAGGTTACTAGTCCAGTACCATAACCACTACACTGCCGTACCCTTATCATCTGTAGTGTCAATATCAGTCAATACTTGATCCTCTTGTGCTTCCATAGTTGTTCTTGAGGAATAGCAAGCCTAACACGGCACATCACGTCACTTCACAGCAGTACTCACTTCACTTGTAGCAAGCACCAGCACAGGAATATCCGCTGATTCAGATTTTGAGTTAGGGCAGAAAACTCCAGATGAAATGTGAAGCACAAGTGAGGAGGAGTAAATGCAGGATGCTGCAAAGGAACAGGAAGGCCCTCAGCTGCCAAGTTCTGAGATTAGAGTGATTCAGGACCTGTCTACTAAAGAATACTGCTTTCTGTACATCTGCAGTTCCTGATGTAATTTGAGAATGTCCAGAACTCTGATTGCCACTGAAGGTGCACAGGTATATACATAACATATAGGGTTCGATTTTGCCAGGCCCGAGGAGGCGGGATTGGAGGCATGTGAGGTGTTAAAAGCACAAAAATGGTGGGCAGCTCAGTTCCCGCTTCCAGCCCTCCTCCAAACAATTTTCCCAGAATCTGGGTTTCAGACCCCGTTTCCATCCCGCCTCCAAGAGGCAGGATAGGACCTTAAGGCCCTTAACAACCAGTTAATTGCCTCTATAATCCCATTTTGAGAGGCCTTTCTGATTTTAACACATTTCCCCTGTCCTGCACGTCTCCTCTGGAACACACCAGTTAATCCTGGCGGCCTCACAAGTGGATTGCTTACTGACAGCTGCAGCACCACCATTAAAAAGGAGATTTCACCAATCATCATTTGCAGGTGGCAGAACTTTGTTGTCTCAGGTCTGGGGGAACTTTTAGCAGGCCTACTCATTGTTGTGGAAGTTTGGAGCCTAACACCCATCTCCAGTGTGACCTCCTGGGAAACCCCTCTCCCCACATTGACTGAGCGCTTCCTCAACTGAGGTATATACCAGAAGCATGGGAACCATTTATTTCCTTTCCTCCTGGACATTAGATTTGGACGAAGACAAACCACAGCAGCAGCAGACCCATGAACAGCAGCAGCAGCAACAGCAGCAGCAACAACAGGAGCGCAAAGCTGCTGCTCACCCACCTGAAGCTTCACAGGCCAGAAGACGCCAGCGAGCGACCACATTGCTGCCCGGGATGCAAGGGACACACCCATGTTGGTCAGATTTACTTCACTTTTGCCTCACATCTTCTTACCAGAGCATCGACAATGGACAAGAACCTGCGGATTCCTATCACTCTGACCACCATACTGACAATTGCAAGTCGCCCTAAGCCCTCAATAAAAAGGGCAAAAGCAGGAACTAAGTGTCACAAAACATTTTTGAAAGTTCTCTATCTGAATGCACGTAGCATTCGTAACAAAATAGATGAGTTAATGGCACAAATAACTACATATGGGTATGATCTTGTGGCCATTACAGAAACATGGCTGCAGGGTGACAATGCCTGGGAATTAAACACACCAGGTTATTTAACGATCAGGAAGGACAGGCAGGAAGGAAGGGGAGGTGGGGTGGCTATGTTAATAAAGGAAGGAATCACTGTAATACAGAGAAATGATATTGGGTCAAAAGATCAGGACAATGAAACAGTTTGGGTGGAGGGAAGGAATAATAAGGGGAAAAAAACACTAGTGGGCGTAGTCTATAGGCCTCCGAACTGTGGCAACTCTGTTGGATGGAGTATCAATCAGGAAATAGTTGAGGCTTGTAATAAGGGAACATCTATAATTATGGGGATTTTAACTATCATATTAATTGGACAAATCAATTTGGGCAGGGCTGCCTTGAGGATGAGTTCATTGAGTGTATTAGGGATGGGTTTCTTGAGCAGTATGTAACTGAACCGACCAGGGGGCAGGCAACCTTAGATCTGGTCCTGTGTAATGAGACAGGATTAATTAAAAATGTCCTAGTAAAGGATCCCCTTGGAATGAGTGACCATAACATGGTTGAATTCCATATTCAATTAGAGGGTGAGAAGGTTGGATCTCAAACAAGCATGCTAAGCTTGAATAAAGGCGACTATGAAGGTATGAGAGCGGAATTGAGTAGAGTGGATTGGGAAAATAGATTAAAGGGTAAGACGATACATGATCAGTGGTGTACATTTAAGGAGTTATTTTACAACTTCCAAAAAATATATATTCCACTGAGAAGAAAAGGGTGTAAAAGAAAAGACAGCCATCCGTGGCTAAGTAAAGGAATTAAGGATAGTATTCGACTAAAAACAAGGGCATATAAGGTAGCCAAATCTAGTGGGGGGATAGAGGATTGGGAAAACTTTAAAAGACAGCAAAAAATAACAAAAAGATTGATTAAGAAAGGGAAGATAGATTATGAAAGCAAATTAGCAAAAAATATAAAAACAGATAGTAAGAGTTTTTATAGTTATATAAAAAGAAAAAGGGTGGCTAAAGTAAATGTTGGTCCCTTAGAGGATGAGACCGGGAAATTAATGGTGGGAAATATGGAGATGGCAAAAACACTGAATGAATATTTTACATCAGTCTTTACAGTAGAAGACACTAAGAATATCCCAACACTGGACAAACAGGGGGCTAAAGGGGGGGAGGAGCTAAACATGATCAAAATCACTAAGGAAGCGGTACTCGGTAAAATAATGGGACTCAAGGCGGATAAATCACCTGGACCTGATGGCTTACATCCTAGGGTCTTGAGGGAAGTGGCGGTAGGGATTGTGGATGCATTGGTAATAATTTTCCAAAGCTCCCTGGACTCGGCAATGGTCCCGGCAGACTGGAAAACTGCTAATGTAACACCCTTATTTAAAAAGGGCAGTAGGCAGAAGGCTGGAATCTATAGACTGATTAGCCTAACATCTGTGGTAGGTAAAATTTTGGAGTCCATTATTAAGGAGACAGTAACAGGACATTTGGATAATCATAATTTAATAGGACAAAGTCAGCATGGTTTTATGAAGGGGAAGTCATGTTTGACAAATTTGCTGGAGTTCTTTGAGGAAGTAACATATAGGGTGGATAAAGGGGAACCAGTGGACGTAGTGTATTTAGACTTCCAAAAGGCATTTGACAAGGTGCCACACAAAAGATTATTGCTTAAGATAAAAAATCATGGGATTGGGGGTAATATTCTGGCATGGATAGAGGATTGGCTATCTAACAGAAGGCAGAGAGTTGGGATAAATGGTTCATTCTCAGACTGGCAATCAGTAACTAGTGGTGTTCCGCGTGGGTCAGTGCTGGGTCCCCAACTCTTTACAATCTATATTAACGATTTGGAGGAGGGGACCGAGTGTAACATATCAAAGTTTACAGATGATACTAAGATGCGAGGGAAAGTAGTGAGTGACTACAATACGCCAAGCCAGCGAGCTAGCTCAAAAGCATGCAAAGACTTTCAGTGAAATCAATAATGATGCAATTGTAGTAAGTGCTGCTGTCAGTGCTGTGTCCTACAAAGGGAAGAAACATGGGCAGAACAGAAATGAAAAGCAATCGGAGGAAGGAATTTTTAATTGTAAACGCTGTGTTACAAACACCAGTTAAGACAATGCCCAGCGTTTGGAAAAATGTGCACAAAATGTCATGGAAAGAATCACTTTGCCAAACAATGCTTTTCAAAAGTAAAAACAAAGAAAGGGCAACAAGTCCAAATCAATGTGATTGAGGACACTGATTTAAGTGAGACATTTTTGAAGGAATGGTGTCATGTGACAATATAGAAAAGGATACAGAAAATGTGCAGCCCTCAGGAATAAACAATGCTGAACATAAAGTTAATGCAGTAAAAGAGGACAAATGGATGATCCCACTGCAGGTAAATGGAGCATTAGTTACATTGAAACTAGACACTGGGGCAAAAGCAAACTTAATCAGTATGAGTGACATTAAAAACATGAAAGAAAAGCCCAAAATACATAAAACGTGAACACTACCAGATTCCCAAGCGAGAAGAAATCACCAGTGAAATGTCAGGTGCCAGATACTTTACAAAGCTCGATGCCTCACAAGGATTTTGGCAACTAAAACTGGATGAAGAGAGCACCAAATACTGTACCTTCAACACACCATTTAGCAGGTATTGTTTCCTCAGAATGCCTTTTGGGATAATATCTGCATCTGAAATCTTTCATAGAGCGATGGAACACATAATTGAAGGTCTGGAAGGAGTTCAGGTCTATGTTGATGACATCATCATCTGGGGCTCCACACTGAAAGAACACAATGAGAGGCTGACTAAAGTGCTACAGAGCATACGCCGGAATGGACTGAAGCTCAACAAAGCCAAGTGTCAGTTTGGCGTCCAGGAAGTCACTTTCCTAGGAGATAATCTATCTGGTAAAGGAATAAAGCCAGATATGGAAAAAGTAAACGCCATACTCAAAATGCCCTGACCCACTGACAAAAAAGGAGTGCTACGCATCATGAGGATGATAAACTTCATTGGAAAGTTCATTCCTAACTTGTCAGCCAAGACAGCCTGTCTGCGAGACCTGTTACATAAAACAAATGAGTTCGCATGGACAGAAAGACATGAACAAGAGTGGATGAACCTCAAAACAGTGCTGACAACCACACCTGTACTCACTTTCTTTGACCCGACAAAGAGAATCAAAGTGTCAATGGATGCATCAAAGGATGGCCTAGGCGCAGTCTTGCTACAAGCAGAGGGTGAAGATTGGAAGCCTGTTGCCTATGCCTCCAGGTCTATGACTGATACTGAGTGTCGATACGCCCAGATTGAAAAGGAATGTCTAGGTTTGGTAGTTGGACTAGAAAAGTTTCATGGCTACATATATGGATTTCCCACCTTCACAGTTGAGACAGACCACAGCCCACTGGTTGCCATCATAAAAAAAAATCTGAATGAGATGTCTCCAAGGATTCAACGACTCATGATGAAGCTGCAAAGATATGACTTTGAACTGATCTACACACCAGGCAAATGCATAATGTTAGCAGATGCACTATCCCGAGCACCCACAATGAGTCATGTGAGCTCTACTGAAGAAGACGTGGATGTTCATGTGAGTATGGTCACTGCTGCACTGCCTGTGTCAGACACAAAATCAAAGCAAATAGCAGAAGAAACTATAAAAGATACAGTGTTACAAACAGTAATAGAGAACATTCATCATGGTTGGCCAAAAGGTTCCTGTCCAAAATACTTTCACATAAGGTCAGAATTGAGTGTCGCAAGTGGACTATTACTAAAACAGAACAGAATAGTCATTCCACAGGCTCTACGTCAAGACATGCTCAAAAGAATTCATGAGGGACACCTCGGAATTGAAAAATGCAAAAGGAGAGCAAGAGACACTGTTTATTGGCCTGGCATAAATAAGGACATTGAGAACATGATAGGCAAATGTGAGACATGTCAGCAACACCAAAACAAACAAACAAAGGAACCAATGATAGTAGCTGACTTACCAACAGCACCATGGCAAAAGATTGGTATGGACCTGTTTCATTTGAATGGTAAAGAATATCTAATAGTGATTGACTACTATTCTAACTATCCTGAGATGGCACTGCTCTCAAGCACCACAGCAAGCAGTGTCATAATGCATGTGAAATCCATCTTCGCCAGACATGGAATTCCCAGGATTGCCGTTAGCGACAATGGTCCGTGCTTCAACTGTAAGGAGTGGCAACAGTTTGCAGCACAGTATGACTTTCAGCACATCACATCCAGTCCTCTGTATGCTCAGTCAAATGGTAAGGCAGAGAAAGGTGTTCAAGTTCTCAAGCAGCTACTGAAGAAAGCGGCAGAAAGCAAGTCTGATCCTTATCTCGCCCTGCTGAGCTACCGAGCCTTACCTTTAGACTGTGGTTCTTCACCTGCTGAACTACTAATGGGTCGCAAGTTGCGCACCACGCTACCCTGCTGTGCAAAAGAACAGCAAAGTAAGGAACTGAGACAGAGACTTCAACTGTTAAAGCTGAAACAGAAATCATATTATGACAAGTCATCCAAAACTCTAAAACCATTGACAAGGGATGATGTTGTCAGGATTGAGGATCCAGATGCATGGAACAGGAAAGCTACAGTTCTTGAGGAAGTACGACCAAGGTCATACACTGTTAGAACTGAGGAAGGACAGAGTCTCAGGAGGAACTGCCGTTCCCTCCTGAAAACACAAGAAACTATCCAAGAGCAGATTGATGACAATGCCGCAACTGAATCTTATCATTCACCACCAGAACAATCTCATGAAAACACATCAGACTTACCTCTGTTAAGAAAATCCACACGTGAAGTAAAAAAGCCTGATAGACTTAATCTTTGAGTATAAAGTAAAGTTTTGAAAATGTTTATGTTTATAGAGCACTAACAAAAGTGTTACTGATATCTTCTTTATCGTGTTTCTTGAAAGTTGATTGATATTGATTTTGTTTAACCTCAAAGAAAGGGGGATGTAATGATCAATAACATGTCATTCTAGAGTGGTACACTAGATGGAGCTGTATATTTAGTTGTATGTGTTTAAAACTACACTACCCACGATGCACTAGGCTACCCACAAGGCAGTAGTCAAGATGGCTGCCTGCACACAGAAGTACACATGCTGAATCTCTACAGATGCTGTACCTAGAGACTGTGTACTGAATAAATGACTAGCTAGAAGCTAGCTGTTCATAATAAGAATGTTTAGTTATTAATGAACATAACAGGGCCTTTAGTCATAGAGTCATAGAGTCATAGAGTTTTTCAGCACAGAAAGAGGCCCTTCGGCCCATCGTGTCTGCGCCGCCCATCCCTCCCTGTCCAGTCTAATCCCATTTTCCAGCATTTGGTCCATAGCCTTGTATGCAATGGCATTTCAAGTGCTCATCCAAATGCTTCTTGAATGTTGTGAGGGTTCCTGCCTCTACCACCCTTTCAGGCAGTGAGTTCCAGCTTCCAACCACCCTCTGGGTGAAAAAGTTCCTCCTCAAATCCCCCCTAAATCTCCTGCCCCTTACCCTGAATCTGTGCCCCCTTGTTATTGACCCCCCTACTAAGGGGAAAAGTTCCTCTTTATCTACCCTATCTATGCCCCTCATCATTTTGTACACCTCAATCAGGTCCCCCCTCAGCCTTCTTTGCTCCAAGGAAAACAACCCCAGCCTGTCCAGTCTCTCTTCATAGCTGAGGCGCTCCATCCCAGGTAACATCCTGGTGAATCTTCTCTGCACCCTCTCCAAAGCAATCACATCCTTCCTATAGTGAGGCGACCAGAACTGCACACAGTACTCCAGCTGTGGCCTCACCAGCGTTTTGTACAGCTCCATCATAACCTCCCTGCTCTTATATTCTATGCCTCTGCTAATGAAGGCAAGTATCCCATAAGCCTTTTTAACCACCTTATCTACCTGTTCCGCTGCCTTCAGGGAATTATGTACATGTACACCAAGGTCCCTCTGACCCTCTGTACTTCCTAGGGTCCTACCACTCATTGTGTATTCCCTTGCCTTATTTGTCCGTCCAAAATGCATCACCTCGCACTTTTCCGGGTTAAATTCCATTTGCCACTTTTCCGCCCATCTGACCAACCCGTTAATATTGTCCTGCAGCCTGAGGCTTTCCTCCTCGCAATTTACCACCCCACCAATTTTCGTGTCATCCGCGAACTTACTGATCATACCCTTTACATTCTCATCCAAATCATTAATGTAGATCACAAACAGCAAGGGACCCAGCACCGATCCCTGAGGTACCCCACTGGACACAGGCTTCCAGTCACAAAAGCAACCTTCGACCATCACCCTCTGCCTCCTGCCACTCAGCCAGTTTAGGATCCAACGCGCCAAGGCCCCCTGGATCCCATGGGCTCTTACCTTCTTGACCAGTCTCCTATGCGGGACCTTGTCAAAAGCTTTACTGAAGTCCATGTAAACCACATCCACAGCATTTCCCTCATCCAGACACCTAGTCACCCCCTCGAAAAATTCAATCAGATTGGTCAGACATGATTTACCCTTGACAAAGCCATGCTGACTATCCCCGATTAATCCTTGCCTCTCCAAGTGGAGACTAATTTTGTCCCTCAGAATTTTTTCCAATAATTTCCCTACCACAGATGTTCGGCTCACTGGCCTGTAATTCCCTGGTTTATCCCTGCTACCCTTCTTGAATAATGGTACTACATTAGCTGTTCTCCAGTCCTCTGGTACATCCCCTGTGGCCAGAGAGGTTCTGAAAATTTGTGTCAGAGCCCCTGCAATCTCCTCCTTTGCCTCACACAACAGCCTGGGATACATCTCGTCCGGGCCTGGGGATTTATCCACTTTTTGGCCTGCTAAAACCGCTAGTACCTCCTCCCTCTCGATGCTAATATGTTCAAGTATGTCACAGTCCCCTTGCCCGACTTCTATATCTACATCGTCTTTCTCCATAGTGAACACTGAGGCAAAAAATTCATTTAAAACCCCACCTACTTCATCTGGCTCTACACACAGCTTGCCACTTTGGTCCCTAATGGGCCCTACCCTTTCCCTGGTTATCCTCTTGCCCTTAATATACTTATAAAACATCTTAGGATTTTCCTTTATTTTGCTCGCCAGTGTTATTTCATGGCCCCTCCTTGCCCTCCTAATTTCCTTTTTAAGTATGCCCCTGCACCTCCTATACTCCTCTAGGGCTTCCACCGTCTTTTGTCTTTTGTAACTGCCAAAAGCCCCCCTTTTTTTCCTAATGCATTTTTGTATATCCTTTGTCATCCAAGGTTCCCTTTGCTTGTTGGTCCCACCCTTGACCTTTACAGGAACATGTTGGTGTTGTACTCTCTCTATTTCCCTTCTGAAAGCCTCCCACTGTTTTGATGTGGATTTTCCTATAAGTAGCTGCTCCCAGTCCACTTTTGCCAGACCCTGTCTTATCTTATTAAAATCGGCCTTCCCCCAATTTAGAACCCTGATTTCCAGGCCGTCTTTGTCTTTTTCCATGACCACCTTAAATCTCACCGAATTGTGGTCACTATCGCCAAAATGCTCTCCTACAGACACTTCCACCACCTGCCCGGCTACATTCCCTAGAATTAGGTCCAGTACCGCCCCCTCTCTTGTAGGACTTTCTACATATTGGCTCAAAAAGCTTTCCTGGATGCACTTTAAGAATTCTGCTCCCTCCAAGCCTTTCACCCTCTGACTATCCCAATTTATATTGGGGAAGTTGAAATCCCCCACTATTACTACCCTATTATTTTCACACTTTTCTGATATCTGCCTGCATATCTGTTCCTCTATCTCCCCCTGACTGTTTGGGGGCCTATAGTACACTCCCAGCAAGGTGCTTGACCCCTTTTTGTTTTTAAGTTCTACCCATATGGCCTCATTAGAGGAACCCGCTAATATATCATCCCTCCTTACAGCAGTAATAGACTCCTTAATTAATATTGCAACACCTCCTCCCCTTTTACACCCCCCTCTGTCTCGCCTGAAGATTCTATACCCCGGAATATTTAGCTGCCAGTCCTGACCCTCCCTCAACCATGTCTCCGTGATAGCAACAATATCGTACTCCCATGTGTTCAACAACAACTTCAGTTCATCCACCTTATTTGCAAGACTCCTTGCATTAAAATAAATGCCTTCCAGCCCTGCCATATTCCCTTTTGCCTTCACATCTTTGCTCTGCCTTCCCTGCTGACTTGTTTTTTCCTCCTTATTTGGCTGTACATCACCCCCTACTATAGCTCCACTCTGTATCCCATCCCCCTGCCGAATTAGTTTAAACCCCCCCCAGCAGTGCTAGCAAACCTCCCCGCAAGGATATTGGTTCCCCTCTGGTTCAGGTGTAAACCGTCCGACTTGTACAAGTCCCACCTTTCCCAGAAGCAGACCCAGTGATCCAGGAAACTAAAGCCCTCCCTCCTGCACTAACCCGAACCGCTTCTCCCTCAGGCTTGACCCCTCCCGAACCTGGGCTGGGGGCAGGTAACTTTTTGCAGCCTGCTGCTGCGAGCTGAGTGTCTCCGCCCCCAGGCCCCATGGCTGGGTCCGAGGCGGGGTTTTCGACCTCAGGTCCCTCCCTCTCTATACCTGGGTTAGTGGCGGGGTTTTCGGCCTCAGGTCCCTCCCCCTCATCTGGATCCCAGAAGAGTGGGGGAGTGTCCCAATCGATGGGCGGGATGGCCCCTCCCTTTAAGCAAGCCACAGCACCTGCCTGTGCAGTCTGTGAACTCGCTCCTGCTGCAGGCTGAGGATCTTTATCCTCAGCCCTTTTCCCAACTGGCTTTTTTCCCCTTTCAGGTGTAAACAGCTTACACTGGTTGATATGAAACCATTTTGTATGCCGGGGCATCTTCACGGCGTATACCATGGGGCTGGCTTTATCTACAATGCTGTAGGGCCCCAAGTACAATGGCTCCAAACTCCCCACTCGGGCATAGTTTCTCACCATGACCTAATCTCCTACCTCCCACTCGTGGTGCTTTCTGGGTTCGAGCAGCAATCGGTTACTCCAATGCTGCCTTCCCATGTTCCCAGCCGCCTGCTCATGGACCTGCTTCAGGTGCTCAAAGAGGTATTGGGCAAACCTGTCCTGGTTGACCTCTCTGAGCTGACCCTCCATGAGCACCGGGACTAGTACATGGGTGGGGGTCCGCATAACCCTGCCGGTCATTAGCTCGTACGGGGAATACCCCGTGCTTTTAGACTGGCTGGCCCGGATCCCCCATCAAAACCAACGGTAAGACCTCGGCCCATTTACGGGGTGAGCCCACAATCTCCTTCCTTAACCTTGCTTTGAGGGTCCGATTCATACATTCCACAATCCCTGATGACTGCGGGTTGTGGGCCACGTGCCATTACGGACCTTCTATCCCCTTTCCCTCAGCAACTGCGCTGAGGACTGCTTTTAGGACGGGGTCTTGGGCTTGGACCGTCTTAAGGTCCGGGCCTAATGCTACCCCTACACTCCCTTGGGTCCCGTCCCTACCTCTGACCGCCACCATGGGTCTGGACCCAAATGGTCCCAGAAAGTGCCTGTGCGGGCACCCTCCTTGGCGAGCAAGTCAGCCTGCAGGTTGCCTTGGCCGCGGGGTTCTGTGGAGGAATGGGCCTTCACCTTGTGAATGAAAACCTCCCCTTCCTCCCCCACTGCTGCCAGGATCTTTTCCAGCAAGGGCTTTATGGTGAGGGGTCTCCCATCAGCGGAGGTGTATCCGCAGCGGGACCAGTTGGCCAGGTACTCCGTACATGAATTGCACGTGAACATGCTGTCCGAGCAAATCGTGTACGGGGTAGGGAAGATTTTGGGGTGTGTAACAACGTACACCACCGCGGACAGTTCAGCCTGCTGGGCGCTCATGGTGCTGGGGAGCTTAATCACCAGGGCAAGGTTTGCCACTGGGTCGTAAACTCCACACCCCGTGAGACGCTCGCCAGCAGATACCATGCTGGGACCATCTACATAGATCTCGCGGCCTGTGGGTTGTATCCCGGCCCATAAACCCCTTCAATGGAACACCGGAGGGCTGTTCCAGGATATACCAGGTTAGCTGCGAGCTTTGGCTCACAGAGACCCTTCACCTTCAGATCCATCTGTGAGAGGAGCAAGGTCCAGCAGGCAATGCAGGCACTGCTCACTGTTCCATCCTTGATCCTCCCATCCAAAAGCATCTGGGTGGGTGTGTGATGGGTGAGGAGGGTGATGGGAGAGGTGCCTGTGAAGATCAATGATCTTTTCACAGCCCAATGTGTGGCCAAAAGGTGCCGCTCACAGTTGGAATAGCTCCTTTCCACATCAGTGAGTATCCTGGAGGAGCAGACCACCGGCCGCAGCTGGCCGTGCCGCTCTTGGAGCAGCACAGCGCTCAGGCTGTCCCCGCTGGCTGCTACTTCCAGGAAAAACTCTTTGCCCCCATCTATGGCCCCTAGAGCTGGTGCGGTCTGCAAGTCTTTCTTGAGCCTGACAAATGCTGCCTGGCAACACTCATCCCAAAGCCATTCCACTCCCTTGTGTAGGAGTTGGAGCAGAGGGGCTGCGGTGGCTGCATAGTCCTCAATGAAATCTCTACAGTACCCGGTTAGCCCTAGAAACGACCTCACACCCGTTACTGTGTTAGGGACCGATAGTTCTTGTACCGCCTCCCTCCTAGCCTTATCTATGGCCCTTTCTCCAGCGTGCACAGTCAGACCGAGGGATTTCACCTCCTGCTGGCCGATCTGCGCTTTCTTGGGATTTACTTTGAAACCCTTCTGCCCTAGCAGCTCCAGCAGTTCGGCCAATAGTGGACCATGCTCCTCTTTCGAATCAGTGAACAGGAGCAGGTCATCAACATATTGAACCAACTGTCTGGGCTGGCTAAAATCCTTCAAACTGTTGGCCATGCACTGATGGAAAATGCTGGAGCTGTTGTGGAAGCCCTGAGGCAAACAGTTCCACGTGTACTGTTGCTCTCTAAACGTAGAGGCAAACTTGTACGGATCCTCCCCCCTTACAGGGATGGACCAAAACCCATTTGAAATATCCAGCACCGTGAAAGTGGTCGCGGATGCTGGAATACTCCCGATGAGGTTGGCAACTGCTGCCACTGTGAGTGCGCAGGCTGGGATGTTACTATTGAGCACTTGATAGTCCACCATGGCCCTCCAGGAATTGTCCGGCTTTCTGACCAGCCATAATGGAGAATTCACTTGGGTAGCTATTGGTCTCAGAACTCCCTGCTGCACTAACGAGGACATGGCTGCTTCCATGTCTGGTTCTCCTTCCCTGGGGAAGTTATACTGTTTCTGTGGTCGGGCCATGGGGACCCCGTCTACGCTGACCTCAAACCCTGTGACCCTCCCACAGTCGTGCTTGTGAGTGGCAAATGTGGCCAGGTGGGCCTGCACAAATGCCTGGAACTCTGGTGGGGTATTGCTGACCGTGAGCCCAAGGTTATAACCCTTTTTGGGCTTCATGGTGCGGAGGGTCCCCTTCCCTTCCTGTCCCAGGATTACTACGATCTCTCCGTTCTTTCCTTTACCTGCCCCCCAAAGGCAGTGATTCCTCAAATCCACCAGGATCCCGTGGCCTAAGATAAAGTCGGCTCCCAGGACCCCTCTTCCACCTTCCATGTCCCATTTCATCAGGACACAGGTCCACCTGGAGCGGAGTGGTCCTAACCGAATGGCGAGCGGGATGGAAAACGAGCCAGCCTGTTCCCTACCCATGAACCCTGATAGACTGTATGGGACCCCGCTGGAGAGAGCTGAGGTGGTGGGGTTAGCTGAGTAGATCACGGTGCATGATACCCCCATGTCTAACAGATAGGTCCTCGTCACCCTCTCCACCTCCATCTCCAAAAGGGGTCTTTTCCTCTCATTGTATCGGAGAGAACACAGATAAACAGGCTGTGCTGGCTCTAGTCACGGCTGTGGGTTGGATGGGGCTGACGGGGTGAGAGCACCGGTGGCGGCTGCTACTCTCCCCTGGCCAGTCAGTAAGGACCTCACGGCATCCAGAATTGACTCGACCTCTGCGGAACGGATCTCTGCCCCCGCCTTTTGGGCTGGGGCTGTGGGGTGCTTTCCCTTGTTATCTTTCCAAGGGTTTTTGCACTCCTTCCGCCAGTGACCATCCTTCCCACTCCCATAACAATTGGTCTTGGTGTGGGAGGGTTACTCCCTCCCTGGTGCCACTCTTTCCTACCCGGTCCAGGTTTTACCTCATGCACCTTTCCCTTGGGTGGGTGAGCATCAGCTCCCCTACCGTTTTTGTAAGCCAGAGTGAGCTGCCTAATCACCGTGAGCTCGGTGGTCTGGGGATTTTTGGGATCGAACCAGGCTTCTGCCTTGGTCCGGACCTGTGGGGCAAGCTGTTTGCCACCAGGCAACAGAGCCAATGCATCAGGGAATCCCCGTTCAGGAACGCTCGGCCCGGCATCCCCGGACAGGCCCTCCGGTACACCGGCCACAGCCGGTCCGCAAAAGTCTGCGGGGTTTCCTCTAAGAGCTGGATCGTCTTCTCCACACGGGAGAAAGGACTTCCCTCATCCATCCCCATGGCCTTCAGAACCGCATCTCTAAGCTCCTCATACCCGCACTGCCCCCTTTTGCACTTGTCAGAGAGGGATTGGAGGAGACTACTCTCCAGGGAGAATAGCAGCATTTTGGCCTTCTCAGCGTCATCGCAGTCGTTGATGCTGGCTGTTTGCTCTACTTCCCTGAAGTGGATCGAGGGGTCTCCCTTTTCGGAGAGCCTCGGGAGATGTTTGACCATGGCCCTAGGCTGTTGGGTGTTAAAGGATAATACGAACTGGTTTTGGAGGGGTCCCTCAATGTCGCCATTGGCAGGTGGGCCGAACCTCCGATGCCGTGCTGGGCACATCGGTCCCGGCTCCGACCTCTCTGGCGGGGGTTGCTTTATCTCCGCCTCCACCTCTGGCTCCACTCTGGGCTCCACCCTGGATTCCACCTCCCCTTGCTGCCAAACCTCGCTGAAACTCGGCGCTACGGGTGGTGGTCGTGAGGTCTCCTCTCCCTCAACCGGGTCGTCCCTAGACACGACCGGTGACGTTGGAACTGTCCTCCCCTCGTTCCCCATAAAATCTGCTTGGCCTGCCTTTGGGCTTATGAGGCACACCAAATCTTTTGCCTTCTGGAGGGCCCGGCTCAGATTTTCTATCCTCGCTTTACAGGGGCTGTGGTCTGCCTCCTCAAACCCCTGTTCGCTCGCTAGCTTATACGCTGCCTTTACCTCCTGTACATTCTCTTCCTGCTCCCTAATCTGCCTTGCCAAGCGGGTGTTCTTCTCCCGCAACCTTAACTCATTCCCCTTACCTCGGTGACTTGACACCGTAGGTATTCCAACTGGGCCTTGTGTTCTCCCACTAAATGCACACTCTCCTGATTCAAAGCTTGCAAAGCTACTAATAACTTCTCCCCGGCAAGAGCCTTAACCTGGATCTCCAGGGCTGACTCCCTTAACTCGACTGCCTGTGCTGCAACGAGCCTGTCCAAAAGCTGGACCTGCTTTTTAAAACACATCAGCCAAACTGCCTTTTCTAAGGACTTCTTGTGTTCCTTTCCCTCTGTCCACTTAGCTGCTGCATCTACCGGATGCCCAGCCTTTAACAGAGTGGTGATCCACTTTTAGTGATATTCACCTTGCTAAACACAATCAGAAATCCTTTCCTCCATCATGGTTCGCTCATCCGAACCATTGTCTACTGCATCGCAACTTTGTTGCCGGTGTCCTGCCATGGTCGCCATTTCTGTAGGGGGTCGTGTGGGTTGGCGCATATGCCCAGTCAGTTATGCCTCTGACTGTTTATGAGCGGTTCGAATCACTCCCACGCCCCTGGGTTCTAGACACCGGACTTAGGTACAAGGCGGCGATACAGAAAAGACTCGAGTAGACAGGTGGTTGGATGTAAGCAAAACCAAGATTTTTATTGAAGAAGAAATTAACACAATCTTATGAACTATCCTTATACAGGGAATGGGGAACACATGGCACATCGAGGGAAAATGACTATCTTAACAATCCCCTTATCCTTATCCCACCCCCTATACCTAACTAGATTAAGCTATGAGGGGCCAGGATTCATGCTCACCAATCACAGATCTGCTGACTTCAAACAGCGGTGGGGTTTGGGGTTCGCTCTTTGTGCTCTCTGGAGCCTGCTGTCATCACATGGTCTTGGGGTGCTGCAAGGGCGTCGTCCAGGTACAAGTACCCCAAAGTTAAAGTCTCTGCTTGGGTACTTTACCTCGCAGGGATGATGGTTCCTCTTCCTCGGCCGGCAGTTGGAGTTTGCATGAAGATAGTCGCAGGTCAGCTGGACTGAAGGCCCGATTATTCAAAGCTTTTCTTCAATCGTCTTTCCATTCATCTTCTTCACCACCTCACCTCGTCGTGTCCCGCCTCGCCTGGCCTGGTTTGTCCGTGTCCGCCTAGCGCGATGCCGGGCGTCCCTGATGGAATGGGGAAGGCACGGGCAGTGGCCGGGCGGTAAGCGCGGGAAGGGGGATGAGCAGTAGCCACGAGGGCGAGAGGCCGGAGCCGGAGCAAAGGCTGAGAGCAGAGCGCAGCACGAGAAGGCTGCCAGTGGGCGTACAATTATTCTCCTTCGGACGGCCCTTATCTGCGCGCCAAATCAGGTTAGTTCATTGTCCCAATCTTGGCGGGCTATTTTAAATAATGGTAGCAATCTACACTAACTGGTTTTGGTTGGCTGGTAATCGCATCTACTGGCCTGATAATTGACTTGTTTTGTTATTAATACATCTTAATGGGCCTGTCCAGCCTTGATGGCTTCCTTAAGCTGTTCCCGATTATTTATGCAACCTGCTTGATGACCTTAACTATAGGCATAACTGGGTTTTGATCTGTCTCTGATTTGGTCTAATACATAATTCAAAGTCCTGTCTGGCTTTCAAAATGCACAGGCCTAGAAATTCAGTTGGTAGCGCCAGCGATTAGCGCCTAAAGAGCCCGAGAATTGGGGCGTTACCCAATTTTCGGGCGGGCGCAGTGAATATAGCGCCACCTCCCATATTGAGTATCCTTTTAGCGCCGGCGCTAACTCTTTTCGCTCGCCCGCGGGCACAGGCAGATCATGACGTCATTTCAGTGTGCAATGCCTTTTTGGCGCACTGGACCGGATATTCGGTGGCGCCCGCAACCTTTTCGCCTGGCGCTATCAGTGACAGTTGGATGGAGCGTTCCCAGGCCCTTCATCGGACTTGGGGGGCGCTATTTAAAGGGGCCAGCACTAGTATAAAAGCTGCAACCATTTGGGCTGGCCATTCTGATCATTGCTGGAGGGAATTGCTGACCTTCTGTTGGACAGTAATTTTCTCATTGAGTCTTCGGAGGCACTGGCACTGGCAGCTTGAGGGCCCGGCTCCCGAGCTTGTGATGCAGCATCTGAAAGCAGGGAGGTGGAAAAGTGGCTTTAGCAGAAGGACAGCTTGGCAGCAAGGGATGCCAGATTGCGGCAAGGCTATGACATGGGTCCACAGTGAGAAAGCATGCTGGCGGGGGGAACAAGTGGAAGGAGACAGTTGTAAAAGGTGAGAACCTTACCATCGCTGTCGACAATGGGGTCGGCAGCTGCAGTGGTTACAGGACCACTCAGACATCCTCCAAGAACCTGGTGGACTCTCTCCTCGAGATCCGTGAGAGTGACCACTTGTGGAGGTCCTCCACCGGTGCGAAGCTGGTCTTTGCCAATCCTCGCCAGCTTGGACTGCAGGGGAAAGGGGGGGAAGTTATGTTACATGATGCCCTGAGTGATCATCTCATGCCTCCCATGGTGCAAGAGCCCTTACATGACACCTTGAGTCAAATGTGCATGTGTGTGCCCAGAAAGGGCCATGGGTGCTTGCTGGCAGATGGCCAATGGGGCACAGGCCACCCTGTAGCCATAAAGTCAGGTGCAAATGAAAGGATGCTGAAGTTTGCAGAAACAACACTCACCCTCACGACCCGAGTGAGGTCGTTGAATTTCTTTCTGCATTGGACAGGGCTCCTGGTCACCATGCTGCTGGAGTTGACCCTCTGGCATACATCCCTCCAAGCTCATCGGTAGTCCTTATGATTCGGCCTCGTGCCATTGTCTGGGTAGAGAACATCTCGCCGGCGCTCCACTGCGGTCACCAATTGCTCCAGAGCCTCATTGGTGAAGCGCTCTGCTCTCTGTCTCACCTTCTCCATCTGGTCCAAGTTTTTAGTGCCAGAGAAGGGCCTGCGCCGATTCTGAGGCCTGCAAGGTGCAGAGTGTGCATGCTGAAGCTGACTGACCCACCCCTTTAAGAGCTGACCGGCGCCTGGAAGTCTCGTGGTCATCAGTAATAGAGAGCACCTGCGCTGCGCCCGTCCACTCCGATATTGGGTTGCGCCGGAAGATTAGCGCCTTAGGAGTCACGTGTAACACCTGAATTCACGCCTCAATCCCCTTTAGGGGCGATGCAACCCAATATCGCGCCAGGTGGCGATAAGTTTCGTCTGGCTATAAACTTTGCGCAGCGCCAGTTCTAACGCCTCAAGCGGGGCTATACCCAATTTCTAGGCCTTTAGGACTTCCAGTGCAGAAACGTGCCCTCATGACCCCCCTGAAGTGCAGCAAGGTGCTGTCAAGCCACTTGCTAGCTGTGAAGTGGGGCTGACCCATGAGAGGGATGTTGGTGGCAGACAACAAGTGTAAGATTTGCAAAATTTCTACATTTCCCCAAAGGTTATTAATAAGAAAAGGGACCCTGCATGGACATTTTAATGAAACAGGGTACCCAAGAAGGCGTCCGCGCCTTGTGGCAGAAAGCCTGCGAGAGTTTAAAAACTTGGCCTCTGTGGCACAGGCAGCTCGTGGAGAAATCGAAACCAAAGCTGCAGTTTCTGTGAAGAGAGACTTTCCATGATGGTCTGGTTTGTATGCTCAATAGCTGACCATCGGTCCTCAAGAGATGTCAGTCTATTCTGAACAATGACCATGTTTTCAACACACTGGTGACTTAGCTCCTCCATGGCCGTAGCCATCCTCCCCTCTACCATAGCCATCCTTTCCACAGAGGTTGCCTCCTTTCCGCGGTGATGCGTTTATGCGGCAATGCCTCCACAAAGGCTCTGCCCATGTTAGTGATGGACTCCTCCATTCGCTCCACACTTGCAGCGACCCTGGAGACAAAACCTGCCAGAGACTCCTGCACCTGTTCCTGGAGTTCCAGCACCGTTCTCCTTCTGGATGGACCCAGAGGCACAGGGTCGACATGCAGCTGAGCCGAGCTGGGAGAGTCCTGTGCCCTCCGACAAGGACTCTCCACTGCTGTCCCTGTCTCCATCATCTGCTGATGCTCACTTGTGAGCTGTGGTACACCAGGTGACAACACTATTCTATTTCGCGAAGGTCCCACCGAGGTGTGAGTGTGCGCTGGTGCTGGATGCACTGAATTCTGTTGACACTGCGCCCTCAGAGGTTGCAGCTTCATCTGAGGAGTCTTGAAGCTCAGGCTGTTCTACCTGGACAGTGGGAATGGGGGCTGTCGATGGTCCTGTGGGGAAGTAAAGGAAAGAGTTAGAGATGTGAGGTAAAGGTTGCATGCACATTAAACAGTGCAGATGATCATAAGTCAATCTGTTAGAGCATCAGAAACATTATCAGTCACTCATGCAATGTCAATGAGAGAGATGCCAAACTATTCTGTCTTGCTGTGATGCGCCCGTCTGTCCATCCCCCACTTGCGAATGTTCCTTGACACCGGCGATTTCCAAGGCCGCCTCCTCTGAGGTGGTGAGCTGGGCTACTGAGGGTGGCCTATCTCCTGTCCTCGCTCTTTCCCTCTTAATGTGGGCTCTCTTTTCCTGCAATGAGGGACACAAGTGGAGTTTGAGTGAGAATAAAGGAGTGAGTGTAAAGAATCCATATCATAGATGCTTAGAAGGAGACAAAGGGCCCTACCTGTGTGTTGTAAGTTATTGTCATTGCATCACAGTGATAGGGAGTGTGAGGGTTGTATGGTCAAATAGTTAAGTGAATGTGACCATAGAGAGAGAGGGAATGGGTAAGGGGCCAGGGATGTAAGTGTCAAGTGGGATGTGGAGGAAGAGATTGGCAAAGCAGAGTGCTGGTGAGGAGAGGCACTGGGGATCAGATTGAGGGTGATGGGAAAGTCATACTCACTTTTCTTGTGCGGAGAAGGTCATGAAACCTCTTCCTGCACTGCAGCCAGGTTCTGCGGCACATAGAGATTGAGTTGACCTCCTGGGCCACTTGCATCCACACAGCTTTAGTCTGCTGGGGAAGCATTTTCCTCCCTGAGGAAGGGAAGAGCACCTCCTTATTAGATCTTGCTCCCTCCACCATAGCTGGGAGGGAGGCCTCATCGAACCTTGGAGCACACTTTGGCCTCCTGCTGGACATAGTTGCTGAATGAAGCGATCACAACAATGGGCATAAAGTTTAAAGTCTCCAGAAGAAGCAAGGCTGCCTGCAGGCCTTAAATCCAGCAGCATTGATGACATCATCCGAGGCGACTTTCTGTATGAAAAGACTCATTGTGCCAGGGGTTTCCACACGCTGGAAATCAAGTACCCAATTAGGGCAAAATCGCAGTTTTTTCCCACTTCACATCGGAGTCAGAGTCCTGACCCAAAAACTAACTGACATGTCCCAGCCCGCCCCGCCGTGGCAAAATCGAGCCCATACATATTAGGTGGTACAACTGGAATTTTGTCACTTGATGATTCTCATTCTTGATGACAAGCTAATTACATCAACATCACAGGGATGATTCCATGCTCCCTTGCTCTCCGCAAGACGTTCCCTGCGAGCACCACTCCCCACTGAAGACGCAGGAACATAATGGTCACGATTTTGCCGGTGGTCAGAGGGCGGGTTCGAAGGCGGGTCAGCTGTCAAAGTCGAAATGATTGACAGTGGGTTGGGAGCTCCGAACCCGCTTCCATGTAAGTTTCCAAAGTGTCGGGTCTGCGACTACAGAACAGACCCGACACCAAGCGGCGGGGGAGGCATTTAAGATAGTTAAATGCTATGGTCCTAGCTATGCCTGCATTTTCGTGGGAAATGTGGAACACTCTTTGTTCCAGTCCTCTTTTTGCAGTACATTGATGACTGTATCGGTGCTGTTTCCTGCTCTCGCCCTGAACTAGACAATTTCTGTCACTTTGCCTCCAATTTCCACCCTTTCCTCACCTTCACATGGTTCATCTCCGACTCGTCCCTTCCCTTCCTCGACTTCTCCGTCTCCATCTCTGGGGATAGGTTATTGACCAACATTCACTACAAGCCCACTGACTCCCACAGCTACCTGGACTACACTTCCTCCCACCCTGTAAGGACTCTATTCCATTCTCCCAGTTTCTCCATCTCCGCCGCATCTGCTCCGACGATGCCACCTTCCACACCAGTGCTTCCGACATGTCATCCTTTTTTCTCAACTGAAGTTTCCCCTCTACTGTGGTTGACACGGCCCTCGACTGTGTCCGTTCTATCTCCCGCACTTCTGCCCTCACCCCTGCCCCTCCCTCCCGGAACCACGATAGGGTTCTCCTTGCCCTCACCTTTCACCCCACCAGCCTCCACATTCAACGGATCATCCTCCACCACTTCCGCAACCTCCAACGTGATCCCACCACCAAACGCATCTTCCCCTCCCCTTTCAGCATTCCGTAGGGACCGCACCCTCCGTGACACACTAGTCCATTCCTCTATCACCCCCAGCACCCCTTCCCCTTCGCCCGGCACCTTCCCGTGCAAACGCAGGAGATGCAATACCTGCCCTTCTCCTTCCCCCTTCCCACTGTCCAGGGCCCCAAACAACCCTTCCAGGTGAAACAGCGATTTACTTGTGTAATGTATATACCTTTAAGGGGAACTATCTTTTACAGCTCATGTATACTGCAGTACCGGCAGTGACCACACCTGTATATAACACTGAGTAGTAATCTGCACAGATCAGTTGCAGTGTGAGCCACGTTGAGTAAACACCTGTTGTACCGTTCTCCGCAGTCTGTGTCTTATTATACACGGACGCAACATTGGCGACGAGGCAGGTTTGAACCTACCTGCAACTCTGCATCACCTCCCGGGGATTCATTCCTGGAGATCAGTGGATTGGAGGTCAAGGCCAGAGACTCGGGTGTCGACCACGGGCAACCGCCCAGTCATCCAGCAGAGACTCAAGAATTGCGGGGGATGCTGTCGAGAGCCAGGCTTGGCTTTCCAGTCGAGGTGGTCCAGCGAAACGGGCTGGCAACAGGTAGTGTGCAGACCCTTCCCAGACAGCGGCGGGCTAGAGCCCGACCGAGCGGCACAGCAAAGGGCCGAGCAGCGTCGACGGGGGAGAGAGAGTGAGGGCAGAGCGCATAGGGTGCAGCCGGTGTTCAGGGGCCGAGCAGCGTCAGAGAGAGGGAGAGGGAGACGTGCAGAAACCCGCGAGGCGCCGCCATTGCCACGAGAACCGCCGGGAGTGGCGTTGGCAGCAGCGGGGGAGGAAGGAAAGCGTGGGAGATGCCATTTTAAGCCATTGGGAGACGCCATTTTAAACCACACCCAAAATGCCGAAGAATGGCAGTATCACCGCATTTGACAATGAAGTCGAAGATTGGACTACATATGTCGAACGAATAGAGGTGTACTGCAAGGCAAATGAGGTGTCAGATGACAAGAAAGCGTCGGTATTGTTAAATTTAATGGGTGCAAAGATGTATGGTTTATTACGAAATCTAGTAACCCCAATGAAGCCAATGGAAAAGAGTTTTGAAGACATAGTAACGATACTAAAGCAACATTTAAACCCCACACCACTGCTGATAGCAGAAAGATTCAAGTTTCACAAACGGAACCAGCATAAGGATGAAAGCAATGCTGATTATTTAACAGAACTGTGCAAACTATCGAAACACTGCCAGTTTGGAGCGGGACTGGCAGATAACTTAAGGGACAAGTTTGTGTGTGGGCTTCAAAGTGAAGGAACCCAGAAATGGCTTTTATCTGAAAAGGACCTTACGCTGGAAAAGGCTTTCAGCATTGCGGTATCATATGAAGCAGCAGCACGGGGCACTGCAGAGATACAACAGAGACCGCAAGAATATGGCACAAACGAAATGTCATATGGAACAGAGAAGTGCTATCGCTGCGAAAGAACAACACATGACCAGAATGATTGCTGGTTCAAAGACAAAGTGTGCAGACAGTGTGGAAAAGTAGGACACATAGCACGAGTCTGCAGGTTGGGAAAGAAAACCAGCAATAAGAAACCTACCAAAGGAAAGTACAAGAAGGTACATAAGATGACGGAGAATAGTTCAGACGAACAAAAGAGTGATAACGACTCCGAAAGCAGGGAACTGAGTTGTCTGAAACTACATAATGTGATCACAACGGAGGATCACCGAACGATTTGGGTCACTCTCAAGTTAGCAGGAGTCCAGGTAAAGATGGAATTGGACACAGGATCAGCCCTAACAGTCATAAACCGACGGGACTACGAGCGGCTATTCTCACACATACCCTTGAGAGACACAAAAATTATTTTGAAGACGTACACGGGGCAAAAAGTCTACCCCAAAGGAAAAATAAGGGTGACCGTTATATATAATGGTAAGGAAACACCAAAACTAGACCTATATGTATTGCAAGATGGAGGACCACCATTACTGGGACGTGAATGGATCCGGAAAATACAACTGGATTGGCATTCCATACAGGCACTGACTGTGGCTGACAAAAAGGATGACGACGTCACACCTGGGCGGCTGTCAAAGATCCTACCTGACGTGAAAGAAGTGTTCCAGCAAGGACTCGGAACACTAAAAGGCATGACAGCGATGATTAAAATTGAAGAAAACGGAAGCCCAAAATTTTTTAAGGCCAGACCGGTACCTTCTGCGATCCACCCAGCCGTCGAAGCAGAGCTGGAGATTCTGGAACAGTCAGGTGTACTGTCCAAGGTAGACTGGAGCAAGTGGGCTACACCCATCGTCCCTGTGATGAAAAAGTCGTTGAGCAGCACGCCTGGGGAACCAAGGAAGGTTCGCATCTGTGGGGACTTTAAGGTAACAGTGAGCCCGGTCCTTCACACCATACAATAGCCACTTCCGCAGATTGAAGATATTTTCACCTCGCTATCTAGAGGGAAACGCTTCACTAAGATTAATCTGGCCCAGGCATATCTGCAAATGGAGGTAGAAGAAGCATCAAAAAAATACCTCACAATCAACACCCATGAAAGTCTCTACCAATACAACCGACTGGTATTCGGGGTAGCATCAGCTCCGGCTATTTGGCAGAGGGCAATGGAACAAGTCCTGCAAGGGATCCCAGGGACCCAGTGTTATTTGGACGACATCCTGGTCACGGGCGAAAATGACAGTGATCACCTTGCCAACCTGGAGCAGGTGCTCACTAGATTGTAGGAATATGGGCTCCGAGCTAACCGCCCCAAATGCGAGTTTTTTAGAAAACAGATCTCGTATTGTGGCCACGTTATCGATAAAGAGGGGTTACATAAGTCCCCAGAGAAGATTGAGGCAGTAGTCAAGGCTCCAGCACCGGAAAATGTGTCACAACTGAGGTCGTTCCTCGGGCTGGTAAACTACGACCATAAGTTCTTGCCAAATTTGTCTACAATACTACACCCACTGAACACCCTGCTACAAACTGGGGTGCCATGGAAGTGGAGTGACGAATGTAGACGAGCTTTCCAGAAGAGCAAAACACTAATCACATCGAAAGAGGTATTGGCCCATTACAACCCAGCATTACCAATTCGGTTGGCATGTGATGCGTCACCCTACGGCATTGGAGCGGTGCTGTCGCACAAATTCTCGGACGGCTCAGAGAGGCCAATAGCCTTTGCGTCACAATCACTAACCTCAGCCGAGCGTAACTATGCCCAGATTGACAGGGAAGCCCTCAGCCTAGTGTGGGGAGTGAAAAAGTTCAATCACTATCAGCACGGGCAGAAATTCACCTTGCTGACTGATCACCAGCCTCTTGTCTCCATTTTTAATCCGAAGAAGGGCGTTCCGGTGATGACTGCACAACGACTACAAAGATGGTCACTTTTTCTAGGGGCGCACCACTATGAGATTGAATATAAGGGCACGAAACAGCATGGAAATGCTGATGGGCTATTACGCCTGCCACTGCCTACTGCAGAGGAAGCACCAGCAGTGGATCCTGTCGAAATATTCCATTCGACTATAGTTGAATACCTGCCGGTAACTAACGCTTGTATCGAAAAGGAAACACAAAATGACCCGACACTGTCTCGGGTATATGATTTGACGGTGAAGGGATGGCCAGCACATG
This sequence comes from Somniosus microcephalus, assembly GCF_052327205.1. Lineage (NCBI taxonomy): Eukaryota > Metazoa > Chordata > Chondrichthyes > Squaliformes > Somniosidae > Somniosus > Somniosus microcephalus. The sequence continues at coordinate 130,910,041 of NC_140996.1, forward strand.
GCGACTCACTGTTGCCAGCATTCTCGACAAGGAGAGAACAGCTGTGAGTGTGCCGGAGGACCTTGATGTGTGGATCCCGAGTGGTAATTCCACCCAAGTTAAGGGATAGATTGCTCAATGAGCTTCATGAGGGTCATCTGGGAGGGGTAAAAATGAAAAGCTTTGCCAGGGCTTATGTGTGGTGGCCGGGAATCGATAAACAAATCGAGGACCTGACCAAGAGCTGCTCAGGATGCCAGAAAGTCCAAAATGCACCACCACAGGCCCCTCTACACCCATGGGAGTGGCCCTCATCTCCATGGCAACGGGTGCATATTGATTTTGCTGGTCCATTCATGGACTCAATGTTTTTAATAGCCGTGGATGCACACTCGAAATGGCCTGAGGTGATCAAAATGTCCTCCACCACCACGGAGAAAACTATTGCCGTCCTACGGACCATTTTTGCCAGGAATGGCTTGCCAGAACAGATTTGCTCCGACAACGGACCACTGTTTGTGTCCAAAGAGTTCCGGACATTCTTGAAGAAGAATGGGGTAAGGCATTACACATCCGCCCCGTATCATCCAGCCACAAATGGATTGGCTGAGAGGTTCGTACAAACCTTTAAGAAGGCAATAAAGGCTATGTACAATGACAACATTCCGCTGCAGCACAAGGTGGACAATTTCCTGTTCGCCTACCGGAATGCGACACATGCAGTCACCAACCAGGCCCCAGCCATGATGTTCTTTAACCAAAGGTTAAGATCTCGCCTGGATTTGCTCAGACCAAACGTACGAAGAGATGTTGAGAGTAAGCAATTCCAGCACATCCATGAGAAGCCAACAAGGAGCTTCAATGTAGGGCAACCAGTCTTGGCCCGCGACTACCGAACAGAAAAATGGCAGCCAGGAACGATATGCATACGGCAGGGCCCACTCATGTACACAGTGGACGTTGGGGAGAGCATCATGAGACGCCATGCTGACCAGATCCTAGAGTCACAGGAACAAGTCAACCCGATGCCTCGTCCATATGTACCTGGTGATGAACCCGACGTACAGGTCGCATCTACCCCAGAAACAGTAGCATCGGAAGCTGATGAACCAACCGACGACAGGGGGCCAGAATCGCCTCCGCACCAAGAGTAAGACACTCGGGAAAGGCGCTATCCAGAAAGGATCAGGAAGCCTCCCCAAAGACTGAATATATAAATAGACTATTTTCAGCTAATGTTGCATGTTAAAAGTGTTAATTGTAATTAGTTTGATATTTAATTGTTAAATGAGTGTTATGGTACTGTTAATCTAAAAGGGGAGGAATTGTAATGCATATACCTTTAAGGGGAACTATCTTTTACAGCTCATGTAGACTTCAGTACCGGCAGTGGCCACACCTGTATATAACACTGAGTAGTAATCTGTACAGATCAGTTGCAGTGTGAGCCACGTTGAGTAAACACCTGTTGTACCGTTCTCCGCAGTCTGTGTCTTATTATACACGGACGCAACAACTTGTACTTCTTGCAATCTAGTATACTGTATTCGCTGCTCACGATGTGGTCTCCTCTTCATTGGGGAGACCAAACGCAGATTGGGTGACTGCTTTGCGGAACACCTCTGTTCAGTCCGTAAGGGTGACCCTGAGCTTCCGGTTGCCTGTCATTTCAATTCACCGCTCCATTCCCAGTCAGACCTCACTGTACTCGGCCTCTTGCATTGTTCCACGGAAGCTCAGCGTAAGCTCGTGGAACAGCACCTCATCTTCCGATTAGGCACTTTACAGCCTTCCGGACTCAATATCGAGTTCAACAATTTCAGATCATAACCTCGGCCCCTATTATATTTTTATATATATTTTTTATCCACACCTTTGGTTTGTGCCTTTTCCTTTTTTTCTCTCCCACATGGCAGCTGTCTCTCATTCTACCAGCGCATTTCACACTTCATCTAGAGCCATCTTTTATCTCTATACCTGTCCTATTACTATCTCATCTCATCTTGAATATCTCTTAATGTCTCTTCACTCCCAGACCTTCCCTTTTGTTCTTTCATCCCCTCCCCCATTTCCCAGCCCCCAAACTGGCCTGTTAATCTGTTTCATTTCCTGCCTTTTTTTCTCAGTTCTGAAGAAGGCTTCTGACCTGAAACGTTAACTCTGTTTCTCCCTCCACGGATGTTGCCTGGCCTGCTGAGTTCTTTCAGCATTTTCTGTTGTTATTTAAGATAGTAAAATGCTTGGTAAACACTTGCTAACTACTATTTTGCCAGCCTATTTCTATTTTACCACTTTTTTAATGAGGTTCACATCGTTCGGATATCACATCAGGTAAGTAGGTCAGGTTCTCTATGTCTCCCTATTGCTGTGAATAGCTGACAGCTGCAAAAGTGGTATGAAAGCTACCATTTCACAGCTGGTCACTTTCCAATTTCAAAAGCTTGACCCTTCAGGACTTGGAAGACACTTTTGAGCCGTATTCAGTTTGGAAGTGTTTGGAGTAAACCCTCTGTTATAAACCTCATCATTCATCAAGAAACTACTCGTGAAATAACGCTGGATGGCCAGCTGGTGGCACCGTCCAAGGAGTATAAATACTCGGGCGTCAGCCCCAGCTTACCAGGGACATTTTGTAAGACAAGGAACTAGTGAAGTACAACTAGACCTCCATGTTCTGAAACAAGTTGATTAAAGCCTTGCTTTATGCTCAAACCAAGTGCGTAGTGAGTTTTATTACGTCACTCTCTATCCACTGTCACCTCTTTGGAGCAAGCTCTCTCAGCACTGACAGATTATTTCTGTCATCTCAACTTCACTGCCATCTATTCCAGTGACATGGGTGTCCTTGAAAAAATCTCACCTTGGTCCTCAGAATCCCTCCACGATCAGCCCCAACACCAACACAAGGCACACCAACATCACCAACAACAATACCAACCTTCTCCGCAATCATCTGATGTTGCACAAGATACAGGGGGCGCGATCTTGCCTTTTGGTGCGAGTTGGGAGCGGGTCAGCTGACTTGCGGGTTCTGATCCCGCCCCCAATGATGCCCGACGCACAGATGTAATTTCACATCAATTGGCCTTGTTAAGCCCACCCTGCGGGCTTGCCAGCCAATTAAGAGAAAGCCGGTGTCAGATGACGTTAGTTGATGACGCGCCATCTGCCGGTTTTCTTAAAGGGAACATGCTCATTTTTTTTGACAGGTGATTTTTCAGTGTTTGACAGCATTGAGGTGCTGTAAACACTGACAATCACTGTACAAAGGTGAGCCCTTGCACCCAGGATCTCCAGAGACTCTCTCCTTAGGATAAAACAGATGGCAGCTGCAGGTGAGGTTACAGAAGCGATCTGTCACTGGTGAGAGATGTTCTCCCAATGAGGTGGGACTACACAAACGCTTCAAACCCTATTACCTACAGAAAAGTCTAAATACATTAAAAATGATTTTCCCAACATTTTCTTACCTCTGAAACTCACCAGTGCACCATTGGATCCTTCACACCACTTCTGCAGCTGTCATCAATGAAGAAACATTACAGAAGACCCACAGCACGCCACACTTACCCTGGCATGGTGTCCAAAAGTCGGGAAGCCCACAGTTGACCTGGCAAAATTGCAAAAAGCCTCTTAACTGGTAGTTAACAAGCAGTTAAGTGCCTACAATCCTCTTCCTGCCGCTAGGTGTCGGGTCCCTGCACAAATCGGGGACCCGACACTTGGGAAGATTGTATGGAGGCAGGTTGACAGCAGGTTCAGGACCTGCTCTCAATCTTTGCAATTTTGCGAGCAGTCCCGCTTCCAAACCCACCCCCTGAGCACCGGCAAAATTCTCCCCAGGGCATCAGCACCCAACAACATTGCTGCCCAGGAGGCCAGCGATGACACCAACATGGCCAGATTCACTTCACTTGTTGCTGTACACCCTGGCTGCTACATGATGCACCAGGTTGACACCACCCCACGCCAGCACCATAAAGCATCCCGACAATGTCCAAGCCATTTCTTTCACACCCATCACAATTGGGAGGGGGGAAGCTATATTGCACCATTCACTGGAACTCACTAAGACACTCCCAAAGGTGAGCACAGATCTGTCAAATAAGGTAAAATGTTGAAAATATAGTTTTCTATGTTTGACAACACACTAACAAAAAATTTACATGAACATTGCATAATGACCCCCAGAGGGCTGTGGAGGTTCAGTCATTGAGTATATTCAAGACAGAGATTGATAGATTTTTGAATATTAAGGGAATCAAGGGATATGGGGATAGTTCAGGAAAGTGGAGATGAGGTAGAAGATCAGCCATGATCTTATTGAATGTTCTTATAAAACACCCAAGTGCCTACCCTTGTGTGTTGTTAGTTGGTATGATTGGACTGGGATGAGGGTGAGTGTGAGGGATGGCTACCGAGATGGGGAAGTGATAATGTAGATAGAGAGGGATGGGTGGAGGTGCAAGGTAAATTGGTGTAAGGATGTGCAGGAGTACTGTAGGGAAGGCAGAGTGATGGGGATGTGATGAGTGGCACAGCAGGATGAGGTTGGGTGTGGATTTGCAATAACGTTTCGTGATCTACTGAGATCATTGAAAGGTTTGTGCCACTGCAGCCTTGTCCTTCTGACGACATCCCTGCTGTGGGCTCCTGTGCAATGTGCAACCAGACTGCGTTGGTGTCCTGGGGAGGTCTCTTCTGCCCTTGGAAGGGAAGAGATCCTCCCTGCATGCTGTGACTCCCTCCATAAGCATATGGAGGGAGTCATGCAGGAGCCTGGGTGCAGCCGTGCAACTTTGTGCAGTGCTTGTCAGTGTTTGCAGCACCTCAATGCTGCAGAACACTGACAGAACAACTGTCAAAATGAATGTGGCCATGGTCCCTTTAAGAAAACTGGCTGATGATGCATCATCGAATGGCATCATCAGACCTGCTTCCTTTTAATTGGCTGGGAACCTCGCACGGTGGGCTTAACAAGCCCAATCAGGGGAAAATCCTTTTCACAGTGCGGCTGGAGCTGGGAGCGGGACCAAGACCTGCCAACGACCTCTCCCACCGCGATCCCGCCTCTGATGGCGACAAGCACTGCACAAAGGGTGTATTGGGAATGGAGCAATCAAGTGGTGAATTATAAAATACAATTACTGATCACACTTCAGATGTTATAGTTTATGATCAAGTTTTCAAAATCAGACTCTTTCCATAATGGAGCAAATTCCCTTGCGCATTAGTGTTTTTTAGTGTTTTTAGTGGTAATAAAATTTTGCCTAAAGAGACACAAGTGCTTCCAAAAAGGGGTTCTGTTGTTATTCAAAACACACACTGAAACATTGTTGAAATCACTTTAGTACCTGGTTACACAATTTTATAGTCTGAATGCTATAAAACGACAACCTTGTCAGCTTTTTATTTATCTTTGATACAGAGATTTCTGCAGTATTTCTGCTCTACAAGGCAAAATGTATCTTCAAATTTGGTAGCTTTGTGAATTAGAAAATAATTAATTTTCATACATTACTCTTATTCTACTTTTTTTTTATATGTAAATATTTTCACTGACGAGAACAAAAGGCATACCTGTTATTGAGTTAAATAAATATTCAATGCTAAGGAGGCTCACCTTAACCCTAACTCTAATGCAGTGTTTTATTTTATTCGCTTATGGGATCTGGGTGTCGCTGGTAAGGCCAGCATTTATTGCCCATCCCTAGTTGCCCTTGAGAAGCTGGTGGTGAACCGCCTTCTTGAACCACTGCAGTCCGTGTGGAGTAGGTACTCCCACAGTGCTGTTAGGTAGGGAGTTCCAGGATTTTGACCCAGCGATGATGAAGGATCGGCGATATACTTCCAAATCAGGATGGTGTGTGACTTGGAGGGAAACTTGGAGGTGGTGGTGTTCCCATGCGCCTGCTGCCCTTGTCCTTCTAGGTGGAAGAGGTCGCGGGTTTGGGAGGTGCTGCCGAAGAAGCCTTGACGAGTTGCTGCAGTGCATCTTGTAGATGGTACACACTGCAGCCACGGTATGCCGGTGGTGGAGGGAGTGCCAATCAAGTGGGCTGCTTTGTCCTGGATGGTGTCGAGCTTCTTGAGTGTTGTTGGAGCTGCACTCATCCAGGCAAGTGGAGCGTATTCCATCACACTCCTTATTTGTGCCTTGTAGATGGCGGAAAGGCTTTGGGGAGTCAAGAGGTGAGACACTTGCCGCAGAATACCTAGCCTCTGACCTGCTCTTGTTGCCACAGTATTTATGTGGCTGGTCCAGTTAAGTTTCTGGTCAATGGTGACCCCCAAGATGTTGATGGTGGGGGATTCGGCAATGATAATGCCATTGCATGTCAAGGGGAAGTGGTTAGACTCTCGCTTGTTGGAGATAGTCATTACCTGACACTTGTGTGGCGCGAATGTTACCTGTGTGGCCTCATTCTGCCCCTGAATCAGGTGAGCGAGGTTCTGACCCATGCACAGCGCCAGTGGGACTGTCCCAGGAGAGAATCAGGCCTCAGAAGCCAACCTGCACTGTCACTGGCAGTCAAGGTCATGTGCTCCCTCAATATTTTTGCCTCTGCCTTCTTCCAACCAAGCATAAGGATGATCTGCTGTATCAATCAATGTGTTCCCCACACATGAATCAAATGAGTGACTGAGGCATAGATCAGCACTTTTATCTCCTTTCCTACTAAATACCAACAGCTACATGGCAAGGAAACCCAATGTTATGGCAGTACTGCTTTCCTAAAATTAAGGGGTCATAGGTGACAATCATGTGGCCATCCAACAGCCCACCTGGATTGCAGATAGGTTGCACTACAAAGATTTTGGGGGTAATTTAGACTTTGGGTGATAGTGCAGAATGGGCGATATCAGGTCAGCTGCCCATTAGACATCTCTCCCGATTTTCATTTCCAATGACTTCAGGTGCCACGAGTGCAATTCCTGGTAGGTTTGCTGGCACGGACCACCCAGCAGTCTGTGTCACCTTAGGTCTATTTCCTCAAAGAAGTGTGGAGGTTTGAGTCTTCTAAAATTCTGGGTTCTTCTTCTCTGCCTGGGTACCATGCCCTGCTGCCTTGTTTGGTTGCTTCTTCCAGCAGTTCCTGCTGTAGATATTTTTGAACAGTCTGAGGAACATAAAAAGGTTGATGAGACAAGGAGCGAAGTTATCTGAGAATCAACTGAGTGAGCCTAGCACTGCTCCTTCTTTACCTGGTTGTCCCCCAGTCTGCTTCTGAAGTCTGCAATCGAGGTTTTCAAGATGATGAGAGGTTTTGATAGAGTAGATAGAGAAAAACTATTCCCTCTGGTGAGTGGGTCAATAACCATAGATTTAAAATCATTGGCAAAAGATTTAGAGGGGAGATGAGGATAATTTTTTTCACTCAGAGGGTTGTCAGGATCTGGAACACTCTACATGAAAAGGTGATGGAAGCTCATTCCATAAATAATTTTAAAAGGGAGTTGGACAGGTACCTGAGCATGAGGAACTTACAGGGTTACGGACAAAAAGCAGGGATGTGGGACTAAGCACGACTCCTCTTTCAAAGAGCTAGCACAGGCACGATGAGCCGAATGGCCTCCTTCTGTGCTGTAAGTTTCTATGATTCGATGATTCTTTGGTAGAACTGTCTAGTAAATCATACCCATTTTACACAGAATATACGTCAATCACTACTCCAATGGGTATGCAAATGAGCTGACTCCGATAACTCTTGCATAACTACCTCTCCTAACTACTGGCAGATGCAAATATTTTCCATTCGCTTTAAAACAGCACAACTCATTGCATAGAAATTCACCCCCGGAGTATTTTGTGGCATGGTTACATGGGCCATCTATCTGTTAAAAGATGCTAAAATAAAAACAGAAAATGTTTGCTGTTGGGTAGTTTTACCTTTTCACCTTCAATGAGATGGTCATCTTCCTCTGCATCTGTTTCCAGATCTTGGGGTGTACTGTACATACACTGCTGCCTCACTTGTAGTGAGATTAGAATACTTGCACCTGCTCCAACGCAAGCATTCTGCCTCCCTAGGACAAAGCCCACAAAAAATGCAAAGGAGCAAAAACCCAGTTTTACAGTTCTCTGCTACATTTTCCTCTGCTTTACACCCAGAAATTGACTATTCCCTGGGCACAAAGTAGAGGAAATTCGGCCCTAATATTTCTCCCCATATGTAGCCACTTACCTTTAGGGACACATATCCCTCTGGCCAGATTTTGCACATCCCCTATTAGGCTAGCTCTCTGCATAGACCCAGAAGCACAGATAGTTATGCATGAGTAGTCAAATAAGCTGACCCTGCAAAATTGCAGGCAGTCATCTCACTGAGCAGTTTGCTAGCTTTGCACCAGGAGGCAGGCAGAAACGTGTAAATCTAGGCCCCAAAAATGCACAGGTCTTCTGGTGCTGTCCTTCTGTAAGGTTAGGCAGGAGTGCAGAAGAAGGCCCAAGGCTAGGTTGAAGATATGGCAGGTCCTAGCCATAAATGCAGAACCACCGTGCACCTCAAATATGGTCTCTCTCATCAATGATGCCATGGATGCTAGAGGGTACACACAAGCTCAGAATATTCTCAGCTCTGGCCTGGGATCCATTGGGTAGCCAATACACTGAGTAAAAAAAGGCACACTGGCCTTCCAGCCAGTGGAAGTGAAACCTACCTGGAGGTCCAAGCTTGTGTTGTGGCCTGGAACCCCAAAAAAGGGATGCAATCTCTGGGTTTCTCCCACCTCCCCTGTCGTGACGAGTCCCCAGGATACACCCATAGTGGTGTTTTCACATGTCAGTGGCATTTAAGTGAAGGAACCTCCCCCTGACCGCAGATATGCCAGTAGCATCAGCAGTGGAGGTTCCCAGCAGGCAGGTCCGGGCACTTCCGAGCTGAACTGAAAAATCAGGCCTTAAGCAAACCAGAAATGAACTTCCTCAAGCTTCTTCCACTCTGCAAACACAATGTTGGTGATAGATCAATGGAAAACCCTTTAACATGCTAATATAGAACAACCATTGAAGTTACGATGGTGGGGCAGAAAACATCTGAAGGAAATTCACACCCATTGTGAATGCGGCGGCAATTTTGCATTTAAATTGCATTCATAATTCTCAGAAAGCTTTTGCTGCTACTATATGGAGAATGTGTGTATGCTTTCTGAAAACTGCAAAGGTTTTCTTTGTACTTAAAGAATTATATAAATTGGAAATACTACTTAAGTGTGATTTTTTTTTGAGGCACTACAAAAGACATTAAACAAATTAGCATGTCAATGTTTCATGCGTTTAAGCTTTTTATTAAAGACCCACATGGGAGATATAAGTTTGAAATTAGTGAGATAACAAATAGAACAAAAGCATCAAATGTGATTGAAAATGACAAAGTATGCATTAAAATGCCTTTAATGCATTTTAACCAATCTGTCCAAATTTAATTCCAAAAGTAAATATTAGCACGAAATTCAGCAGGAAATAGTTTTACTGAAGCTATTATTGTTTAACCGCTATAATAAATGATACATGGGTTTAACCAAACATTTCCATCTACAATATATTTGTCGAAAGCAGAGAGAGCAAAACAGAGGGAAAGCACGACCGCAACCTAGCATTTATCAGCTGTAGGGGGTGGTGGGTGTGGCGCGTGCGCCCAGTCAGTTGTGCCCCTGACTGTTTGTGAGCGGTTCGAATCGCTCCCACGCCCCTGGGTTCTAGACACCGGACTTAGGTACAGGCAGCAATACAGAAAACTCGAGTAGACAGGTGGTTTGGATGTAAGCAAAACCAAGATTTTATTGAACAGGAAAAATTGATACAGTCTTGAAAGAAGTTACTAATATAAAATTACAGGCAAATACAAATAACTATACTTATGCAGGGAATGGGGAACACATGGCACATCGAGGGAAAACAACTATCTTAACAATCCCCTTATCCTTATCCCACCCCTATACCTAACTAGATTAATCTATGAGGGGCCAGAATTCATGCTCACCAATTCAAAATCGAAGCCAACTGTTGAAAGGAAATGCAGGTTTTGAGATTTAGCTCTCTGTCCTCTTAGGTACCCCGTCGCCACGTGGTCTTCAGGAGCGCGGTGCTGGAGCTGCTGCTGCGACACACCTTCTTCTCCTCCGCTATCGTCATCGTCTCGTCCCGATGGGTTCTCCTCTTCTTCTCCCTCGGACGGTCGTCGGTGGTAACATTACGTTGATGAGACGATTAGCAGTTTTTATTGCCCAGATTTTACTTGCCAGGCATTGAACGCCAGCATATTCGTCATGGCGTGGACACCTGCCTTTATTTGCAGTGTTCAACAAGATGCTTGTCTTCACCGTCCTTAAGGACTTTCTTCCCCAAGCGTCAGCTTATAACTAGGCGCTTGGTTTAATTAATCGATACGTTTTTTGCTGCCCTGCTCTGCCCGTATCGAATTATTATCGTCTTCTTCCTCATCTTACAAGACTACTATACAAGTCCTGAACTACCTGCTCAACCTTGCCTTGCCCCCTTTTGCGGCCTGGGCGTCCTGGTTGGCTACGGACTTGGGTTTTGTTCCCCTCCCAAGAGTGAGGGCCAAGCGCAGGAGAACGGGGTGGGGGTGCAGAGCAGGGAGCAAGCAAGCCAGCAGTCGCAGCAGGGGCCGATTGCTACCCGGTGCCTTCAGTTATACCGTTTTGAAAACCCTTATCTTCGCGCCAAATCAGGTTAGTTCTTTGTCTTAAACTTGGCGGGCTAGTTTAAACAACGGTAGCAATCTATACTGATGGTTTTTAGATGGCCGATAATCGCATCTACCGGCCTGATAATTGACTTGTATTGTCCTGAAAGTTCTTTGATGGGCTTGTCCAGCCTCGATGGCTGTGTTTAATCTGTTTCCGATTGTGTATGCAGACTGTTTGATGGCTTTAACTATAGGCCTCACTGAATTTAGATCTGTCTCCAATTCAGTCTTAGTTTCGATTTCTCCCAAGCTGTCTGCGCCGCAGAATCCATTTTGGAATCCCACAGGCTTTCTGCCACGAGGCACGGACGCTATCTTGGGTACCCTTTTTAATTTAAAAATGTCCATGCAGGGTCCCTTTTATTGATAATAACCTTCGGGGAGATGCAGAAATTTTGCAAATCTTACACAGCTGGAAAATTGCTGCTTTGCCAAACTATGCAATAAGCAATAAAGACTGTGCATCGGTCTTGTTAACTGAACAAGAACATATTTTAAGATGAGATCAGTATGTTACTTCATATTAAGTATATTGGTAATATTTTCTGCCAATTCACATGCTTTACTATACGGTCTGGTCCAAACAGAAAGACCTTCAAACGACCTTTAACAGATTCATTGCTAAGATACAAAGCTGTTGAATTTTCTATGAAGGATATCACATGTGAACTTCTGTTTTAAATATTTTTAAAATTCATTTTGTCCCCTTCTTTTCCTTTCTGTCCTAAAGCCAGTGGGGCTTGCCGCAGTACTTCAGCCAAGTGACCATTCTTCATGTGTGAGCTAGGCAGTGAGTGTTAGTAGGTTATTTGACCATTGAAGGCATCACAGACAAGCTTGACTCTGGCCTCATCCAAAATTCCACACTTGCACATTTCCTAACAGGTATCACCGACAGTGATGAGCAGCCAAGGGGACTGAGACGAATTGTTGCACCACAACTGGGGACACAGCTGGGATGAGTTAGCTCAGAGCAGGTGAAGAACTGGACTTGGAACTGTCTGGTCAGTATGGGTTAGTGCTGCACCAGTCAAAGACTTTACCTACTAGGCCTTTGAGTGAATCCACATCAATCTTTTAAATTTAAAGGCTGAGTTCAACTCTCCAGGAAGGATGCCCTATACAGGAAACTTTGGTTTATCCGGAGGTTGTATGTCCGGAAACCTCGATCTAACGACAGAAATCAGCAGCCGTTTTGTTAGGTTTTTTTTCTTTTTTATTCTTCTCCTAGCATTTTTTTAAACAGTCAGTCTCTGGAAAGCCTCTCTGAAGCTGTTGCTAAGCTACAGAGACGCTTCCAAGGTACGGGCCGACTGTTTACAAGCTGTTGCTAAGCAACAGTGTTTGTTGTCAGACACTGAGATGAAAACCTCTGTATCCTTCAACATTAGCGCTGGTCTGCCTGGAAGTTTTCATAGATCGGCATCACGCCGGTCCCGTCGGTGCCGGATATCGCGAAGTTTCCTGTACATCGCATTGTATATTGAAAGCAGTGGTGTCTGGCCAGGTCACATGAGAGCCAACTTGCAGAGACCTTGAAGATGCAGATTTGCACAATAATAATATAATATAAAAGCCATCTTACTTCTATAAATCAACCAGTCAAATATTGTTTTGTTTTTGGATTGAATAGGTCATACGATCTGCTTCTGATACACTTTTTGTGCTAAAAATCAAATTATCCAGTAATTTGAAGTAAGCAACACAAGTAACGCAGTAAAATGAAAATTTAATGCACAAAAACTTAAATTTCATTCATATTAAGCGACTTTGAATTGAAGGTATTGTGGCAGAGCCACCAAAGGACTCAGAGCGGTTGTACATAATTCCTTTAACAGCAATGTAGTTACAGCCTGTGTCTGTACCTTTAATTACACTGTTTAACTGTACCATGTCTAGTTACCTTTACAGCGCGGTTTCAAAGTGATGACGTCATGCCGTTCATCACGTGAATCCCCAAAGGCGGGAAGAACGTGATGACGTCATGACGTCAGCCTTCGGACCAGAGGAGCAGTCCTCGTGGAGCCTTCAAAGAGAGCAGACCTGTATTCGATGTATTCCAGCAGTTTCTAGTTAAAACTTGTTTTGTTCCATTAAAGTTCGTTGTTTTGATTGCCTGAGTCGAACTCAGTCTTTTCGTTAGAAACCTCCGTTCCTACATTGGTGACCCCGACTTCTACGAACAGTTTTCGTAGAAGATATTCATCATGGACACCAACGCCGTGACCCTGAAACTGCCACAATCCTGGGAGCAACAACCAGCCGCGTGGTTTATCCAGGCTGAAGCTCAATTTGCCATCCGGAACATCGTTGCGGATTCGACCCGTTACTACTACGTGGTCTCCGCCCTCGACAGCGCCACAGCCTCACAGATCATCAGCCTCCTCGGTAGCCCACTGGATGACAGCAAGTACGGTACTTTAAAGGTGCGGTTGCTGCAGGTCTTTGGCCTCTCAAAGTCAGAGCGCGCTCGCAGACTTCTCGCTATGCCCGGCCTCGGGGACTCCAAACCGTCCAAGCTCATGAGCCAAATGCTCACGCTCTTAGGTGCCGAACCGGAATGCTTCCTTTTTAGGGAGTTGTTCCTCTGCCAGCTTCCAGAACCAGTGCAAGCTGCCTTAGCCAGTTCTGCGATCACAGACTGTGCTGAACTCGCTGCAGAAGCAGATAAGATTTTCACCGTAACCCAGCAGTGTTGCGCGGCCATGAGGCGCCCAGCCCCCACAGACGCGACTCCAGCTCCTCAGGCGGTGGGCTGGTGCTCCTACCACGCCCGTTTTGGCGCGAAAGCCAGACGCTGCCGTCCTCCCTGCCGTTTTTCGCCCCAAAAAAACCAACAAAGCTCCCGCAGCATTTCTCGCGAAGGAGGACCGGGTCTAAAGGGCGCACCGCGACTGCGATGTCCATCGGATCTTCAGGGAAGATTCTTTACATCACAGACTCCCTATCGGGTCGCCGTTTTCTTTGTGACACCGGTTCGCAGTGTAGTATCTTGCCTGCGTCGAGGCTTGATCTCCAAGCTGGGGGCCACGGCCTTTCCCTCGAGGCAGCTAATGGTGCGGCTATTCGTACCTTCAGGAAGCGGCGGGTCCAACTGTGTTTCGGCGGTCAGCGCTTCTGCTGGGAGTTCGTCACGGCCAAGGTTTCGCAGGCCATCCTAGGGGCGGATTTTCTGTGTACAAACGGGTTCCTCGTCGATGTCCAGCACTGCCGGTTGATCAGCGCGGCCACTTTCCACTCGATCCTCTGCCACCGCAGCACCGCCGTGTCGTGGTCTGTTGCCTGTGTGTACCCATCTCCGGATGAATTCACTCGTCTCCTCGGGGAGTTCCCGGAGCTGACCAGGCCCACTTTCTCTTCCTCGGTCACGAAGCATGGTGTGGAGCACCATATCACCACGACGGGCTCCCCGGTTTATGCATGGGCTCGAAGGCTGGAACCCAGCAAGCTCACGGCTGCGAAGGCGGAGTTTGATACAATGGAGCGGCTGGGAATTATTCGACGATCAAATAGTCCCTGGTCTTCGCCTCTCCACATCGTGCCGAAACCTGGTGGCGGCTGGTGACCATGCGGCGACTACGGATACCTGAACGACGCCACTACACCTGATCGGCACCCGATCCCACATATCCAAGATTTTTCGGCCCATTTGGTGGGAAATTCCATCTTCTCTAAAATCGACCTCGACCGCAGGTATCACCAGGTGCCCGTTCATCCGCAGGATGTTCCAAAAACCGCTGTTATCACACCGTTCGGGCTTTTTGAGTTCCTACGAATGCCGTTCGGTCTAAAGAATGCAGCACAAGCTTTCCAGTGACTAATGGACTCTGTGCTCCGAGACCTGCCTTTCATTTTTGTTTATCTCGATGACATCCTCATCGCCAGTGCTAGCAAGGAAGAGCACCTCGGTCATTTGCGTACTCTTTTCACATGCCTTAGCCAGCATGGGTTAATCATCAACCCGGCCAAGTGCCAGTTTGGCCTGCAAAGCGTCGTTTTTTTGGGACACCGCATCACCTCGGATGGCGCCGTCCCCCTAGCGACGAAGGTGGAGGCTGTTACTTCTTTCCCGCGCCCGCAGATCATCAGGGCCCTCCAAGAGTTCCTTGGGGTGGTGAATTTCTACTACCGATTTGTCCCCAAGGCGGCTCTGCTTATGCAGCCTTTGTACGAGGCCCTCAAGGGCAAGTCCGGCAAAGACCCAATCGGCTGGACGGCCGAGATGGACTAGGCATTCGGGAACACCAAGAGCACCTTGGCTGCTGCAACCATGTTGGCACACCCTCTTCCAGGCGCCACTATCACCCTTACTACAGACGCGTCCGACTACGCCATAGGCGCAGTACAGGAGCAATGGGTCAATGGCACGTGGCAACAGCTGGCGCTTTTCAGCCGGCAGCTGAGAAAAAATGAAAGAAAATACAGCACCTTTGATTGGGAGTTGCTGGCCCTTTTTCTGGCCAGCCGCCATTTCAGGTTTTTGTTAGAGGGACGTCCCTTCATGGCTTTTGTCGACCACAAGCCGCTGACTTTCGCCATGTCAAAGACCATCGAACCATGGTCAGCTCATCAACAACGTCACTTGATGTTCATTTCGGAATTCACTACGGACATTCAACATGTGTCTGGTAAAGACAACCTGGTGGCAGATTGCCTCTCCCGCGCGACAGTCCATGCGGTCCATCTTGGAATTGACTACGCTCGCATGGCTGAGGATCAGATTTCGGACCCAGAGGTTCAATCATGCAGAACCATCCCGTCGACTTTCCAACTGGCCGACGTCAGCTTCCAGGCCGCGGGCACCACGCTCCTTTGCGATGTCTCCATGGGTGTTCCCCGACCTATTGTGCCAGCCGCGTGGCGCCAGAAGGTTTTTGACGCAATACACGGATTGTCGCACCCTGGTATGCGGACTTCCCAACGTCTAATGTCGATGAAATTTGTCTGGAAGGGTATGCACCTGGATGTCCGGGACTGGTCTGCCAGAAGGCCAAGGTCCAGCGGCATGTCAAAGCACCAGTGGCTCCGTTCGTTGTTCCGGAGCGTCGTTTCGACCATGTACATGTGGACCTTGTGGGACCACTACCACCTTCCCGTGGTTTTACTCATCTCCTCACCGTGGTGGACCGCACCACCAGGTGGCCAGAGGCAATTCCTTTGGTTTCCACCACTTCGGCAGATGTCGCTAGAGCCTTCATCTCCTGTTGCGTGGCTCATTTCAGGGTGCCGGCAGACATCTCCTCCGATCGTGGGCCACAATTTACCTCGGAGCTTTGGAACGCTGTAGCTCAGGGGCTCGGCGCCAAACTTCATCGCACCACCGCCTATCATCCACAGGCGAACGGCCTGTGCGAATGATTGCACAGGTCGCTAAAGCCTCCTTACGGGCCAGTCTTCAAGGTGCAGGATGGGTGGACAGGCTCCCTTGGGTCCTGTTGGGTCTTTGCACAGCGCCCAAGGACGACCTACAATCTTCTTCAGCAGAGCTTGTTTACAGCCAGCCACTCCGAGTTCCTGGTGATTTCCTCCCTTCTCCCACGGAGCCATGGTCCGCCTCCCAGCAGCTCGTCAGCCACCAGGAAACGACCAAGTGTTTCGTCCCGGTGCCTACATCCAACCACAGCCTACAGAGCTCCCACATGCCGGTTGAGCTGAAGAGTGCCGAGTACGTCTTCATCCGTCATGACGCTCACCGGGACCCGCTCAAGCCTCCTTACACTGGTCCCTTCCGTGTCATCGAACCAGGAGACAAGTCCTTTGCGGTCGACGTCGGAGGGCAGCCAGATCACATTTCAGTGGACCGCTTGAAGCCGGCTCATCTGGACTTGGATAGCCCAGTCGTCATCGCTCAGCCACCGAAACATGGCCGTCCGTCCGCAGCCGCCGTGCCGGTTCAACCACAGTCGCCTGCCAGCTCGACCACCGGTCATCAACATCCTCTGCCAGGTTATCGAAGTCGATCAGACAGACTTGTCAGACCTCCTCCTCGTCTCACTTTTTCTGTTAAAGACAATTCTGGGGGGGCGCATGTGGCGGAGCCACCAAAGGACTCAGAGCGGTTGTACATAATTCCTTTAACAGCAATGTAGTTACAGCCTGTGTCTGTACCTTTAATTACACTGTTTAACTGTACCATGTCTAGTTACCTTTACAGCGCGGTTTCAACGTGATGATGTCATGCCATTCGTCACGTGATTCCCCAATGGCAGAAAGAACGTGATAACGTCATGACGTCAGCCTTCGGACCAGAGGAGCAGTCCTCGTGGAGTCTTCAAAGAGAGCAGACCTGTATTCGATGTATTACAGCAGTTTCTAGTTAAAACCTGTTTTGTTCCATTAAAGTTCGTTGTTTTGATTGCCTGAGTCGAACTCAGTCTTTTCGTTAGGAACCTCCATTCCTACAGTATCAGATTTAAATACATTTCTGCACTTTTTGCCATTTTACACTTTGCCCTCAATTATGAATATTTAAGTCTTCGTTTACATGATATCTGGTGGAACAGTCACCTTTGGTGATATGGGGAGGATGTAAGGTTTGCCTAAGTAGCAATAACAACTGGTTTGCACTGTTGAAAATGTTAAAATATATTTGTCATGTTGTGCTGTTCCCCATACTTAAAACGATTGATGGACTCATCACCTCTTTTTTCCTACTTGGGTGGTGTCAGTTTTTTAAAAATAAATACTTTTCCATATTTTCCCTATTTATATCAAATTTTCCTCTATATTTCCTTGTCCCACCTTTTTTGGAATTGGATTAAAAGACTCCACATTTCATATAAAGTGGTAAGCATCCACAGATAAGACTGTCAATCGATCAGAGTGCTTAGTTGTGTTTGTTTCTGGCTTGGATCTCTACAGTGAACACACGGCCGTGGATGGAAGCAAAGTAGACAACCTCATTTTCTGTTCCTATTTTACATTTGTCCTTATTTGCAGCGTTCATTTATCCTCAATGTTCCTTCCACTTTGAATTCATGTTGGTTTGCCAGGATGCATGCAACCATTTTTGTGTTCCTTTAGATTTTACTGCCTGCTCCCCTCTGTGGGACAACACAGAAGTCCCTCCTGTAGTTTCCTTAGAACATAAGAACATAAGAAATAGGACCTTCTACCTCATCTCCACTTTCCTGCTCTATCCCCATATCTCTCGATTCCCTTAATATTCAAAACTCTATCAATCTCTGTCTTGATTATATTCAACGACTGGGTCTCCACAGCCCTCTGGGGTAGAGAATTCCAAAGATTCACCACCTCTGAGTGAAGAAATTTCTCCTCATCTCAGTCCTAAATGGCCGGCCCCTTATTCTGAGACTGTGACCTTTGGTTCTAGATTCCCCAGCCAGGGGAAACATCCTCCTTACATCTACCCTGTCAAGCTCTGTAAGAATTTTGTATGTTTCAATGAGATCACCTCTCATTCTTCTAAACTCTGGAAAATATAGGCCCAGTCTACTCAATCTCTCCTCATAGGACAATCTCGCCATCCCAGGAACCAGTCTGGTGAATCTTCATTGCACTCCCTCTATGGCAAGGATATCCTTCCTTAGGTTAGGAGACCAAAATTGTACACAATACTCCAGGTGTGCTGTCACCAGGGCCCTATATAATTGCAGCAGGATGTCTTTACTCTTATACTCAAATCCTCTTGTAATAGAGGCCAACATACCATTTGCTTTCCTAATTGCTTGCTGTGCCTGCATGTTAACTTTCAGTGACTCGTGTTCAACGACACCCAGGTCCCTGTGAACATCAATATTTCCCAATCTCTCATCATTTCAAAAATACTCTGCTTTTCCTACCAAAGTGGATAACTTCACATTTCTCCACATTATATTCCATTTGCCATGTTCTTGCCCACTCACTCTGCCTGTCTATATTCCCTTGAAGCCTCCTTGCATCCTCCTCGCAACTTACATTCTCACCCAGCTTTGTATCATCAGTAAACCTGGATATATTACATTTGGTCCCCTCATCCAAATCATTAATGTAGATTGTGAATAGCTGAGGCCCAAGTACTGATCCTTGTGGCACCCCACTAGTTACAGCCTGCCAACCCGAAAATGACCCGTTTATTCCTACTCTGTTTTCTGTCCGTTACCCAGTCCTCAATCCATGCTAGCGTATTACCCCCATCCCATGAGCCCTAATTTTGCTTAATAACCTCCTGTGTAGCACCTTATCAAATGCCTTCTGAAAATTCAAATACACCTCATCCACTGGTTCCCCCTTATCTATTCTGCTAGTTACAAACTCAAAAAACTCTAACAGAATTGTCAAACACAATTTCCCTTTCATAAATCTGTGTTGACTCTGCCCAATCCTATTATTATTTTCTAAGTGCCCTGTTACCACGTCCTTAATAATAGATTCTAGCAGTTTCCCTACTACTGATGTCAGGCTAATTGGTCTGTAGTTCCCCATTTTGTCTCACCCTCCTTTCTTAAATAGTGGGGTTATATTTGCCACCTTCCAATCCACAGGAACCGTAATAGAATCTATGGAATTTTGGAAAATGACAACCAATGCAGTCAATATCTCTATAGCAACCTCTTTCAAAACCCTAGGATGTAGGCCATCAGGTCCAGGGGATTTATCGGCTTTCAGTCCCAGTAATTTCTCCAGTACTATTTTTTTACTAAAACAAATTGCTTTCAGTTCCTAATTTTCACTGGCGCCTTGGTTCTTCACTATTTCCGAGAAGTTTTTTGCGTCTTCTTCCATGAAGACAGACACAAAGGCTACGATTTTATCGATCGATGCGGCTTGGGAGCGGGTCAGGTCGCTTTCGGGTTTCAGTCCTGTAGGGGGGCATCCTTTACCTGGTTTATGGTAATTTACCTGGTCAGGCAGCCTTTTTCCACTGCACTGTGACCAATTCCAATCAGCGGTTTCGAATCGCTAAACCCACCCCTCCAGTTCTGACTGGAGGAACTTATAATTAATGATATATTAAAAATGGATAAATGGTCTGGATGCAAGAAAGTCAAATTTTATTAACTGAAGAAACTATACCACACGATCAAAGTAATCAAAGTAAAATTGCTTAAATAGGGGAGGAAAAACAGACACAATGAGGGAAAACGACTAAAATCACAATTTCTAATGAAATTCCCACTTTACTCTCACCCTTATGCCTATCCTAAGTTGCCTTGTGGAAGGCCAGAAAAATATATGCTCACCACTGCAATGCCAGCTCCGTGCCCTGCGAAACTTAGATCTTCACTGCCCCAAAGTAAAGAAACACCCCAGTGTTTTAAAAGTAAACTGCTGGTGTTCTTACTTCTTCAGACAGACTCCCACGCTGTAGAGGCACACAGAGGCAGGCCAGAGAGAGAGAGATGCTTCTGAGAAGCTATCTCTTATACCCCAATTTTGGGGCCAAAATGTTCCCGCCCTGATCCGGAGGTTTCTGGGCTAAAACAAAAGGGATCCAACTGTTCCCATTGTCCAGTAATGGGTGATTCAAACCCATTCATTTTAAACTGTTCCTTTCCTCAGTCCAAGTGTCTCTTTTCAAATGTCTGTGCTGAGTCTTGAATGTAAAGCTACAGTTCTGATGAGTCTTCATTCATCCTGATGGGTTTTGAATGGAGTTGTATTACTATGTAAACAGCTTGGGAGGAGCGTAAACAGAAACCCATTGTTCTGTGGTCACTGAAACCGCAGCCTGAAGTGGATAATCCTTTGTGTATACAAAGTAGCAGTTTCTGTAAACAAACATCGATTTCCTCTGCAGGGAGGGAACTCCCGAACTGCCTTTGATTGGCAGTTTAGTCAGCCATCTTTGATCCTCCCCTTTTCACAGACACACACAAGCTGCTTCCAAGTCCTTTGTCCTTGGC
The DNA here is from genome assembly GCF_052327205.1 of Somniosus microcephalus. NCBI lineage: Eukaryota > Metazoa > Chordata > Chondrichthyes > Squaliformes > Somniosidae > Somniosus > Somniosus microcephalus. Next base: position 130,930,577 of record NC_140996.1, read on the forward strand.
CATGCGGTCTGACGGCCATTTTTATCCCTGGGCAATTTAAACAGTCCAAACTCAAGAGTACATCTTTTAATAAAATGTACAATCTTAAAGTGTGCAATTTTCATAAAGTTCTTTGATTCCAGTGTCCAATTGCTGCCTAGCCTAAGAGCTTTTTAACGCAGCCCTTTTGCAGTTCTGAGAATGTTTTAAAACATTGTCCAACCCAGAGACAATTTAAAATCACACAAAGTCTTTGTCCACGATGTGGATTAATATTTCCCGATCTTCAGGGGCTGAGGGGATTTTGCGAACCCTTACAGTCCCACCCCCAACAAAATCCAGCCCATGGATGTGATTTTGTGTCAATTGGCCTTGTTAAGCCCACCCTGCGGGCTTGCCAGCCAATTAGGAGGAAGCTGGTGTAGAAATAGAAGATTTCAGATGAATACGTGGCTAGAGGAATGCTGCAAGGGGGAGGGCTTCAAATTCCTGGGACACTGGAACCGGTTCTGGTGGAGGTGGGACCAGTACAAACTGGATGGTTTGCACCTGGGCAGGACCGGGACCGATATCCTAGGGGGAGTGTTTGCTAGTGCTGTTGGGGAGGGTTTAAACCAAAATGGCAGGGGGTTGGGAACCTGTGCATGAAGACAGAGGAAAAGGAAGCAAGGATAGAAGCAAAAGACAGGAAGGAGAAAAGCAAAAGTGGCAGTCAGAGAAATCAAGGGTTTAAATCAAACATGGCCACAATAAATAATAATTCTAAAAGGTCTAAGATCGTTAAAAAAACAAGCCTGAAGGCGTTGTGTCTTAATGCGAGGAGCATTCATAATAAGGTGGATGAATTAGCTGCACAAATAGATGTAAATGGATATGATATAATTGGGATTACGGAGACATGGCTCCAGGGTGACCAGGGCTGGGAATTCAACATCCAGGGGTATTCAATATTCAGGAAAGACAGGCAAAAAGGAAAAGGAGGTGGGTAGCATTGCTGGTTAAGGAGGAGATTAACACAATAGTAAGGACGGATATTAGTTCTGATGATGTGGAATCTGTATGGGTAGAGCTGAGAAATACCAAGGGGCAGAAAACGTTAGTGGGAGTTGTATACAGACCCCCAAACAGTAATGCTGAGGTTGGGGATGGCATTAAATGGGAAATTAGAGATGCGTGCAATAAGGGCACAACAGTTATCATGGGTGACTTTAATCTACATATAGACTGGGCTCACCAAATTAGTAACAATACTGTGGAGGAGGAATTCCTGGAGTGTAGATGGGATGTTTTCCTGGACCAATATGTCAAGGAACCAACTAGAGATCAGGCCATCTTAGTATGGGTATTATGTAATGAGAACGGATTAATTAGCAATCTTGTTATACAAGGCCCCTTGGGGCAGAGCGATCATAACATGATAGAATTCTTGATTAAGATGGAGATGAAGTAGTTGACTCAGAGAGTAGGGTCCTGAATTTAAATAAAGGAAACTACGATGGTATGAGGCACGAGTTGGCTAGGATGGATTGGGGAATGTTACTTAAAGGGTTGACGGTGGAAAGGCAATGGCAAACATTTAAAGATCGCATGGATGAACTACAGAATTTGTTCATCCCTGTTTGGCATAAAAATAAAACGATAAAAGGTGACTCAACCGTGGCTGACAAGGGAAATTAGGGATAGCATAAGATCCAAGGAGAGGACATATAATTTGGCCAGAAAAAGCAGCAAACCTGAGGATTGGGAGCAGTTTAGGATTCAGCAAAGGAGGACAAAGGGATTAATTAAGAGGGGGCAAATAGAGTATGAGAGTAAGCTTGCAAGGAACATAAAAACTGACTGTAAAAGCTTCTAAAGATATGTGAAGAGAAAAAGATCGGTGAAGTCAAGCGTAGGTCCCTTGCAGTCAGAATCAGGGGAATTTATAATGGGGAACAAAGAAATGGCAGACCAATTAAATACATACTTTGGTTCTGTCTTCACAAAGGAGGACACAAATAAACTCCCAGAGATGTCGGGGAACATGAGATCTAATGAGAGGGAGGAACTGAATGAAATCAGTATTTTTAGGGAAATGGTGTTAGGGAAATTGACGGGATTGAAGACCGATAAATCCCCAGGGCCTGATAATCTACATCCTAGGGTACTTAAGGAAGTGGCCCTAGAAATAGTAGATGCATTGCTGGTCATCTTCCAAAATTCTATAGGCTCTGGAAGAGTTCCCATGGATTGGAGGGTAGCTAATGTAACCCCACTATTCAAAAAAAGTGCTGGAGAGAAAATGGGGAATTATAGACCGGTAAGCCTGACATCGGTAGTGGCGAAAATGCTAGAGTCCATTATAAAAGATGTAATAGCAGAGCGCTTGGAAAACAGTGATAGGATCAGACAAAGTCAACATGGATTTACAAAAGGTAAAGCTTGCTTGACAAATCTACTGGAATTTTTTGAGGATGTAACTGGTAAAACAGATAAGGGAGAACCAGTGGATATGGTGTATTTGGACTTTCAGAAGGCTTTCGATAAGGTCCCGCATAAGAGATTAGCGTGTAAAGTTAAAGCACATGGGATTGGGGTAAGGTACTGACTTGGATAGGGAACTGGTTGGCAGACAGGAAGCAAAGAGTTGGAATAAACGGGTCTTTTTCCGAGTGTCAGGCAGTGACTGGTGGGGTACCGCAGGGATCGGTCCTAGGACCCTAGCTATTCACAATATATATTAATGATCTAGATGAGGGGACTAGATGTAATATTTCCAAGTTTGCTGATGACACAAAGCTGGGTGGGTGTGTGTGCTGTGAGGAGAATGCCGAGAAACTCCAGTTTGATTTGGACAGGTTGGGTGATTGGGCAGATGCATGGCAGTTGCAGTATAATGTGGATAAATGCGAGGTTATCCACTTTGGTGGCAAAAACAGGAAGGCAGATTATTATTTGAATGGCAATAGTATGGGAGAAGGGGAAGTGCAACGAGACCTGGGTGTCCTTGTGCACCAGTCGCTGAATGTAAGCATGCATGTGCAGCAGGCGGTTAAGAAAGCAAATGGTATTTTGGCCTTCATAGCGAGAGGATTTGAGTACAGGAGCAAGGATGTCTTGCTGCATAGAAACTCGGAGCAGGAGTAGGCTATTCAGCCCTTCGAGCCTGCTCTGCCATTCAACGAGATCATGGCTGATCATCCAAACCCTAGCACCCGGTCCCTACACCAACAGCCATCCCACCCAAGCCCTATCCCTGTAACCCCGTAACCCCACGTATTTAATCCCCCCTAACACTAAGGGTCAATTTTTTATTATTTTAATTTTTTTATCATGGCCAATCAACCTAACCCACACATCTTTGGACTGTGGGAGGAAACTGGAGCACCCGGAGGAAACCCACGCAAACACGGGGAAAATGTGCAAACTCCACACAGACAGTCACCTGAGGCCGGATTTGAACCCGGGTCCCTGGCGCTGTGAGACAACAGTGCTAACCACTATGCCACCGTGCTGCCTGTTGTACAGGGCCTTGGTGAGACCACACCTTGAATATTGTCTGCAGTTTTGGTCGCCTTATCTGAGGAAGGATGTTCTTGCCATGGAGGGAGTGCAGCGAAGATTCACCAGACTGATACCTGGGAGGGCAGGAATGACGTATGAAGAGAGATTGGGTCGATCAGGCTTATATTCGCTAGAGTCTAGAAGAATGAGAGGGGATTTCATTGAAACCTATAAAATTCTAACAGAACTAGACAGACTAGATGCAGGAAGGATGTTCCCGATGGTTGGGGAGTCCCGAACCAGGGGTCACAGTCTAAAGATAAGGGGTAAGCCATTTAGGACAGAGATGAGGAGGAATTTCTTCACCCAGAGAGTGGTGAGCCTGTGGAATTCTCTACCACAGAAGGCAGTTGAGGCCAATTCATTAAATATATTCAAGAAGGAGTTAGATATATTTCTTAAGGCTAACGGGATCAAGGGATATGGGGAGAAAGCAGGGACAGGGTACTGAATTTGAATGATCAGCCATGATCTCATTAAATGGCGGAGCAGGCTCGAGGTGCCGAATGGCCTACTCCTGCTCCTATCTTCTATGTTTCTATGTTTTTATGTGTCAGATGACATCATTTGATGACGCGTAATCTGCCGGTTTTCTTAAAGGGACCACACGCTTTTTTTTTGACAGATGATTTCCCAGTGTTTGACAGCATTGACGTGCTGCAAACACTGACAATCACTGTACAAAAGGTGAGCTCTTGCACCCAGGTTCACCAGTGACTCCCTCCTTAGGCTAGAACAGATGACAGCTGCAGGTGAGGTTACAGAAGCGATCTGTCACTGGTGAGAAAGTTTCTCCCAATGAGGTGGGACTACACATACAAATCAAAACTTGTTACCTACATTGTAGGGGGTGGCGTGTGCCCAGTCAGCTCTGCCCCTGACTGTCTCTGAGTGGTTCAAATCACTCCCACACCCCTGGGTTCTAGACACCGGACTTAGTTACAGGCGGCGATACAGAAAATCGAGTAGACAAGTGGTTTGGTGCAAGAAAACCGGAATTTTTATTAAAGGCACAATATAACACAATCTTACTGAAAATTACTGAAATAATTACAGGCATATACAATTACACTTATATGGGAATGGGGAACACACGGCACATCGAGGGAAACAAATACATTAAAATTCCCCTTATCCTTATTCCACCCCCAATACCTAACTAGATTAAGCTACGAGGGGCCAGGAATTCATGCTCACCAATGGGGCTTCTTTTACGGTTCGAAACCTGTCGATTATGCCGGTTGGTTTTGGGGTTCGCTCTTGTTGTCCTTTGGGCCTGCCATCGTCACGTGGTCACAGGGCGCGGCGATGGAGTCGTCTATGCGAAGTACCCCTGTTTTCCTTCGTTAGATAAGAGTCTTTTGTGGGGTACTTCACCTCGCGGGAGTGATTGTTCTTCTGGTGGCGGTTTGGTCGCCGACGGTTTTGTTGCGGTTGGGGCTTGGTTGGCGGTTTTTACCGTTAATTTGATTTTCCTACCCAAGCTTCAAACGCTAGCTTATTCTTGATTGGCTTTTACTGTCCAAGCATCAAACGCCAGCTTATAACTCGGCCATTTGTCCCCCAACGCTTCTTCTTGCTGCCCTTCTCTGCCTATCGGTTTTACCGTTCGTCTCATCTCGTCTCGTCTCGTCTCGTCTGCCCGTTTGCGGCCTGTGTGTCCTGTGCGCGCTCGAATTCGGTTCCGTTCTTCTCCCCGTTTGGCCCCCGGTGTTGTAATGGGCATCCTCGGTGTCGGGAGAGGCAAGAGCACGAGGCAAGAGAGCGAGCAAGAGGCCGAGCAAGAGAGCGAGAGCTACCGGTGGGCCTACAATTATACCCGGTTCTTCACCCCGTATCTGCTTGCCAAATCAGGTCAGTTCTTTGTCTAACTTTTTGGCGGGCTCGTCTAAAATGATTACAGTCATTTACTTTAACGACTTCTGGGGCGGTTGTCTCCTTGTTTAATGGCTTCGATATCCTGGCTGTTTGTTATTTATGAAATGTAATTGCCTTTCCTGGCTTGGCAGCTACCTGTGAGCTGTTGCTGATTATTTATGCAGAAAGTTGATGGCCTTAAGATTAGGGCCATCCTGACTTGATCTGTTCCAAGGTGAAGAATGCATATTCTGTGTTTACCTAGCTGTCTGGCTTTAGAAAAGGACAAAGTCTTTCACAGATCCATGCATGTTAGATTTTGTTTCAGGTTTTGAAAGGGCCTGCCTTCTGCAGGGCCTTGCTTTTAAAATCCTGCAAGCCTTGGTCACGAAGTCTCAGAAGCCATTTTCTTTTGGGTACCCTTTTTAATAAATTGTCGATACAGGGTCCCTTTATCCATAACTTTTGGGGAATGTGGGAATTTTGAGAACCCTACAACATAAAAGTCTAAATGCATTAAAAATGAATTTCCCAACATTTTCTTACCTCTGAAACTCATCAGTACACCATTGATCCTTCACATCACTTCTGCAGCTGTCATCAATGCATAAACTTTACAGCAGACTCACAACACGCCACACTTACCTGGTGTGGTGTCCGGATGTTGGGAAGCCCACAGTAGAACTGTCAAAATTGGAAAAAGCCTGTTAACTGCCTGTTAACAACTGTTAACAAGCAGTTAAGTGGCTATAATCCTCTTCCTGCCGCTAGATGTCGGGTCCATGTGCAAATCGGGGACCCGACACTTGGGAAGGTTGAATGGAGGCGGGTTGATGGTGAGTTTCCTACCCGCTGTCAATCTTAGTGATTTTGCCAGATGTCCCGCCTCCAAACCCATCCCCTGAGTGCTGGCAAAATTCCAACCAAAGTATTTGTTTAATTTCTCTGCCATTTCCTTATTCCCCATTATAATTCCTCCTGTCTCAGCCTGTAAGGGACCCACATTTACTTTCACTAATCTTTTCCTTTTTACATACCTATAGAAGCTTTTACAGTCTGTTTTTATGTCTCACGCTAGTTTACTCTCATATTCTATTTTCCCTTTCTTTATCAATTTCTTGGTCCTCTGCTGAATTCTAAAATCCTCCCAATCCTCAGGCTTACTACTCTTTTTGGCAACATTATAAGCCTCTTCTTTTGATCTAATACTATCTTTAACTTCTCTTGGTAGCCACGGTTGGACCACTTTTCCTGTGGGGTGTTTGTGCCTTAAAGGAATGTATATTTGTTGTAAATTATGCATTAATTCTTTAAATGCTAGCCATTGCTTGTCTACCGGCATGCCTTTTAATGTCATTCCCCGATCTACCTTAGCCAACTCACCCTCATACCTACGTAGTTTGCTTTGTTTAGATTTAAGCTCCTAGTTTTGGATTTAACTAAATCACTTTCAAACTCCATATAAAATTCTCATATTATGGCCACTCTTCCCTAAAGGCCCCTTTACTACTAGGTTATTAATTAATCCTTTCTCATTGCACAATACTAGATCTAAAATAGCCTGTTCACTAGTTGGTTCCTCAACATACTGATCTAGAAAACTATCTTGCATACATTCCATGAATTCGTCCTCCACACCATTACTGCAAATTTGGTTTGCCCAGTCTATATGTAAAATAAAGTCCCCCATGATTACTGCATTATCCTTGTTACATGCGCCTCTAATTTCCTGATTTATACTCTGCCCTACATTACAACTACTGTTTGGGGGCCTATGAACAACTCCCACCAATGTTTTCTGCCCCTTGCTGTTTCATCTATTTTGTTGTGAATGCTTCGCACATTCAGATATCACCTTAGTCACTGATGCCTTATTACCTTTGTTACTCTCTCTGTCCCTTCCTGACCCACTCTGCTTATTTTTACCCAAAACTCTACTCTGCTCTAGAGCCTTGACATTTATCTTGCTGCTTTTAAATTTGCTCTTTCCTGAATCCCCCCACCTTTATCAGTTTAAAGCCTTTAAGTGGTGTGATTTGGGTCTTAGGCAGCTGCTGATGAATAATATAATCTGATTCTTTACTTTCGTACAAAGCAAGTCTTTTCTTAAAGATACGGATCAGTGTTTAGGCCTCAGCTATTTACAATCTATATAAGAACATAAGAAATAGGAGCAGGAATAGGCCACTTGGCCTCTCGAGCCTGCTCCGCCATTCAATAAGATCATGCCTGATCTTGGGCTCAAAGCCACTTCCCTGCCCGCTCCCCATAACCCTTCACTCCCTTTTCTTGTAAAAATCTGTCTATCAATGACATAGATTAGGGGACCATGTATAATGTATCCAAGTTTGCTGACAATACAAAGTTAGGTGGGAAAGTAAGCTGTGAAGAGGATGCAAAGGGGCTGCAAAGGGATGTAAACAGTTTAAGCGAGTGTGCAAGAACATGGCAGATGTGGAGAAATGTGAAGTTATCCACTTTGGTAGGAAAAGTAGAAAAGCAGAATATTTTTTAAATGGTGAGAGACTGGGAAATGTTGATATTCAGAGGGACCTGGGTGTCCTTGTACACTTATCACAGGAAGTTAACATGCAGGTACAGCAAGCAATTAGGAAAGCAAATGGTATGTTAGTTTTATTATAAAGGAATTGAATATGAGTAAAGAAGCCTAACTACAATTATATCGGGCCTTGGTAAGACCACACCTGGAGTATTGTGGACAGTTTTGGTCTCCTTACCTAAGAAAGGATATAGTTGCCTTAGATGGTGTGCAACGATGGTTCACTAGATTCGTGGAATGAAGGGATTGTCTTATGAGGAGAGGTTGAGTAGACTAGGCATATATTCCCCAGAGTTTAGAAGAATGAGGCGTGATCTCATTGAAAAATATAAAATTCTTAAGGATCTTGGCAGGGTAGATGCTGGGAGGATGTTTCCCCTGGCTGGGGAGTCTAGAACCAGTGGTCACAGTATCAGAATAATGGGTTCACCATTTAGGACTGAGATGAGGAGGAATTTCTTCACTCAAAGGGCTGTGAATCTTTGGAATTCTCTACCCCAAAGAGCTGTGGAGGCTCAGTCATTGAGTATATTCAAGACAGACATCGATAGATTTTTGGATACTAAGGAAATCAAGGGATATGGAGATAGTGCAGGAAGGTGGAGTTGAGATAGAAGATCAGCCATGATCTTACTGAATGGTGGAGCAGGCTCGAAGGGTCGAATGGCCTACCCCTGCTCCTATTTCTTATGTTCATATAATAATTTTTATAGATATAACCTGATCTGCCATTTACTTTCCATGCCACAAGCCATACATTGATTTCCAGTCAGGTGTTGAGGATGGGGCTCTTTTTGTTTGTTTCGAAGGAGGAAGACAGGCTGATTTCAAAGCTCTGTTCGATACTAATTTCTATGGAAATGGTGAACTTGATTTCCTTATGAGAGATACAGTTTGATCTTGAGTGTAAAATTCCAATGAGGAAAAGGAGCTTAATGGGGGCACAGTTATAAACTGTCAACTGCATGTGGGAAAGTCAAGTGAAAATAATAATTTTGGGGGAATTTTCCCAGCCCTGGGGAGGCGGGTATGGAGGCAGGAGTGCCGAGAAAATGGCAGAAACTGGGAGCGGGTATCGAAACTGCTCCCAACCCGCCTCCGTGCCATCTTCCTGGGAGGTGGGTCCCCGACTCGCACAGGGACCCATTTCCTCGAGGCGGGAAGGGGATAAGGGCCAATTAACTGCCTGTTAACAGGTAGTTAACAGGCAGTTTTGAGGCTTATCCCCATTTTACCCCTGCAAGTGCGGGCTTCCCGACGGCTGCGAACCTCGCCAGGTTCAGTGAGGTGAGCAGTGGGTCTGCGGGGGTGAGAGGGATCGAAAAGTCTGCTGTAGAGGTGAGCGATGGGTGCAAGTGTGGAGAGGTAAGTATGAGAGGTGAGTGTAAAGTGTTAGAAAAAGTTTACTTACCTTTGGTTCTTCCTGCAGGCTTCAACCCTTGGGGATCCGGAGGTGCCTCAACTTAACGGCAGAGATGACAGAATGACTGCTGCAATCTCAGATGCAGCAGCCATCTGATTTCTGCTGAGGAAAGAGGTTTTGGTGAGCCTTCAATGTAAGGGCTCACCTTAGAACAGAGATTGTCTGTGTTTGACAGCTTCTCAAAGCTGTCAAACGCTGACAATTCATCTGTCAAAAATTTTCTGTCACCGGCTTTCCCTTAATTCATCTGTCAAAAATCTGTCACCGGCTTTCCCTTAATTGGCCAGCTAAGCCCGCAGGGCAGGCTTAACAAGGTCAATCAAGGGAAAATAGCATGGGTTGGCCGGACATTGTTGGGGGCGGGACTGAAACCCAACAACCAATGCACCCCCATTGACAAAATCCAGCCCAATGTGTCATACCTTCTGCATCATTGACTGCCTGAGATTATGGATCAGTGTTGGAAAGGGTATGGAGGAATTGGCTTCTACTTGTATAACTTCAAAATATGTTCCTTACTCCAGTCATACTGGTCAGAATGCCAGCATAGAGTAGCTGGGATGAATGGCCTGTTTCTGTGCTGTAATTTTTATGTCATTCCATGTAATTTTCCCCTGATTTTTAATCTCCTGCAGGTGTGATGTCTATTTACCAGACCCAAATACTTGCCTCCTCTTATTGGACTGATATTCAGTCCTAACTTCTCCTACTGTAAACCGAATGTCCTAATCCGAACCACCACTGTCACTATCAGACCTGAATAGGCTTCTTATGCTTTTCCTTGGTTTAATCCTTGTCAAGACTCTTACTGTGGCAATATTGCTATCTTGCTGTAAGTACTGTGATGATAACTTTTTTTCTTTCTTTTACTTTCCATTAGTTATTTGTATTTTTGCTTTTTCTTGGTATGTGTAGCTATTTCTATGTAATTCAAAATTTTCAAAAATAAAAAGTTAAAAAAAAAATGTATGTAGAATTGTTTTGGCACATCTAAGGACAAAACCCTAAGCATATACAAGAGGAGCCAGGATCCTAAAAACTAGATACAGAGAGAGAGGCCAACCAGTGGCTGCCCTCATCAGCGTCATAAATGAATTGGCCCAGTAATTCCGGGCACAACGCGTGAGTACGGACGGGGTACTCACGCGTGTGCCCGGAGGAATTGCTGGTTTTCAGCATGCACAGCGCATGCGCTGAAAACCAGCATTTCCTGTCCTCTGACCCAAGGGGTTAAGAGGCAGAATGCGCGCGACTGTACAGGCAGCGCGTGCGCAGTAAAATTCCTTTTTTTTTTCAGAGTTGCGCGCGTGTAAAGGCCTCCGGTCTTTACGCGTGGAAAAGCAAGACGTAAGTATTTAGTTTTTCAGGTAAATGGGCTTTTAGTACAATGTAGAAATTTTTTTTCCACAGGTTTGTTATTTTTAAAGAATTTACAGGATGGTAAGTATAGTTTTAGACCCTATTTTTAAAAAATTTATTTTTTTCAAAAAATTGATTAATTCTTTAAAACATTTAAAAAAACTTATTTATAGTTAATACAATCAATGGGATGTTTTTTAAAATTTTATTTAAAGTTAAAGTAGTGTTTTGGCAGCCCATACTTTTCATGAGTTTGACAGCTCTTACTGTCAAACTCATGAATGAGTTTCCCCTCCCCTGATTGGCTGCACAGTGCTCACCTGATCCCAGCCGGCACATCGCACTAACTATGCCGCTGGATCAGGTAAGCACATCGCGCCGACATCTGAACCGGGCCTGTGACAGGAAATGCAAGCAGGCCCGGGCTTCAGATGTCGGCGCGCAGGGTGAGTGCAGATCGGGGGCTTGCACGCGCGGCAAGCCCCCGATCCTAATTTCAGGGCCATTATGTATTACCTTGATTGGATTCCTGATATCTCCAGGACCTCCTCCTCTGCTGGTGTCAGTTGGGTGAATACTGGAAGGCCACCTCCGGTTCTCTGCCTCTCCCTATTGTTCTGGGCTATTTTCTCCTGCAAGGAGGGAAAGAAGAGAACTTTGAGTGAGAGTGATGGAATGAGTGTAAGGAATGGATGGGCTACATCTGTAGAGGGAGACTATGAGAGAGTGGCGTGATATTGCCACATGGCCAGCTTCTGTGGTGTTACTTGCTATGATTGCATTAGGTTGAGGGTGAGTGTCAGTGGTGGTTAGTCAGATGGGGATGTGAGTAGGTACATAGGCAGAGAGGGATGGGTGGACATGCAAGGTATGTTGATATGAGGAATGATGTGTAGGAGTAGGCTTGGGAAAGCAGAGTGATGGGGATGTGGTGACAGGCACATCAGAATGAAGGTGAGTGTGGCATTGCACTCACCTTTCCTGACCTCATGAGATCATTGAATCATTTCCTGCACTGGATCCAGGTCCTCCTGACCACATCCCTGCTGCTGACCTCCTGTGCTATCTCCAGCCAGGCTCTTTTGGTGTCTTGGGGAGGTCTCGTGCGCCTATCTGCAGGGAACAGGACCTCCCTGCGTGTTCTGACTGCCTCTACGAGAGTATGCAGGGATGTGTCAGAAAATCGGGGTGCAACCCTCTGCCTTTGAGTGTCCATCATTGCTGGTTTGGAACAGTATTCAGCTCTTTGTATTTCACCTTCCACACTCCTCTCGCAACCTTCAAATGAGTTGAGTGCAAGGCTGCTTTATGTATCGGTGCTGGAAACAAGTTATCGATGACGTCATCAGACCCGCTCCATTTAATTGGGCCATAAAACGCTCATGACTGCTTGGAGTAGGCCATTAAATTAAAGTCGCCCTGAAGAATGCGCTGAACAGACCATCGCATTCCCAACCCTCTACAGAGCCCGCACGCACCCAACCCGACACCACGGTAAGAATTTCGGCCCATGTTTCCACTTGTGGAAGAATCCAAAACTAGGGGCCATAAATACAAGATAGTCACTAATAAATCCAATAGGAAATAAGGAGAAATTTCTTTACGCAGAGAGTGATTGGAATGTGGAACTCGCTACCACAGGAAGTGGTTGAGGCAAATACCTTGGATGCTTTCAAAAGGAAACTAGACAAGTACATGGGAGAAAAGGGAAGAGAAAGATATGCTGAAAGGCTGAGATGAGGCAGACGGAATGGGAGGAGACTTGTGTGGAGTATAAACACCAGCGCTGACTAGTTGGGCCAAATAATTTGCATATTCTATATAATTCCATGTAACTTCCTAATGCCAAAATTAGAGGAAATTAATGCAGTTCTGAAAAAAATGCACTGTGCGTTTGATTGGAGCTAATAGCAAACATATCAACCAAATATGTATGATCAAACAGCTGCAGAAAAAATAATACCTTTTAGAAAAGCCCACTGTCTTCAGTAGTTAGTGATATCTTCATCCTGACATCCTCCCCAGTTAGGTTCAGTTCCAAGAGTCATGCCACCTCTCATCCCAGTTGATGACAATATGGGCTGGATTTTCTCAGCTCCGAGGAGGCGGGTATGGAGGCGGGACTGCCGGGAAAGTTGCAGAATTCAGGGGCGGGAAGCCGTCTTGCCCCGGGTCCCGTCTCCTTGGAGGCGGGAAGTGATTAAAGCCTATTAACTGCCTGTTAACAGGTAGCTAACAGGCAGAAAATAAGATTATTCCCATTTTTCATGCTGAAGTGTGGGCTTCCCGACCTGAGGGAACCCTGTCGGGGTGTAGGAGGCCAATAGGAGGTCTGCGGGGGTAGGAGGGGTCTGAAAGTGCGATGTAGAGGTGAGTGATGGGTGCAATTGTGGAGTAGTAAGTATGTGAGGTGAGTGTAAATTGTTAGAAAATGTTAACTTACCTTTGTTACGATCTACAGCCTTCAGCTGCTGTGGAGCTGGTGTCCCCAACATCTCCATTGTAGAGATCACAGACTGGCTGTTGCATCCTCTGATCCAACAGCCAGCTGATTTCTGCAAAGCAGAAAGGTTTGATGAGTCCTGAACACAAGGAATCATCAAACTACACAGAGTGCCAGTGTTGACAGCTTCACAGAGCTGTCAAACAATGACATTTCTTCTTTCAAAAGTTCTTGACAGATGACACGTCACGCGTTGAAGTGCTCTGTCACTGACTTCCCCATAATTGGTCTGCTGAGCCCGCCAGGCGGGCTTAACAAGGTCAATCAGGGGAAGATCCCGCTGGTTGGCCAGAATCTGATGGAGGCGGGATTGAAGCCCAGCAAGCAGCAGTCCCGCCTCCAAAAGATTCCCATTCAGAAAATCCAGCCCTATGTATTTAGCTGACAATCTCAAGTGTCAATGCACCACAAACCCAGTGGAATGAAGCATGGCCCTGGAATACTGTGGCTACCAGGACACCATGGGGGTCAGTTTGATTTTGGCAGATGAATGGGCAATATCGGATCAGCCGCCTGTTATACATCTCTTCCGATTATAATTTCCATTGATTTCCCCCAAGAGTTTAATACCCTTCTAAAAAGCAGTTGTAAAGCAAATCTGACCCAGGTTGCATACCTTTATAAAACATTAAGTTGAATTTCTGGGCAAGTACTTGAACCTATTTACCATCACACTTCAGCCAATGAAATGATTTAACATTGGATGGATTCCTGTAAATTCGTGCAATGTATTGTGTAAGAAGGTAGCTCAGGGACAGATTGCTGTAACAGCATTTTCTGACAGGATTGTGGCAGCATGACATCAGTTACTGTCAACATTTCTATCTGTTGAGTTGCCAACATGCCTAATCCGATCATGATGAGCATTAGCTGCTAGCTGTTACAAATGTAATGTCCAACAAAGTGTGCAGACTGATGGCCACAGGAAGAAGATAGGAGGTAAAATTCAAATGATGAATTACAAAACAAAATATTGTTCCTTCATTGTAAACGTTTCTGGAAAACATTAGACTGTTTTAGTCCCCCAGGTAAGCTAATGTTCTACATAGAAGCTGTTGTGTGGCTCTCATCTTCTACATGCTGCTTAAAATATATCAGATATTTGTAGGATGAGGTTTGGTGGACCAAATAGTGGTTTTAAATCATTTCCTTTTCAGGTAAATTTTCCAATTTGTGCTGATGGCGGGCGAGGCATCTCATCACCAGCTCCTACACAGTAAATGTAGGCTTTTATATAAGCTTTCCATTTTACTTCAGTATAAGGTCTCCCCAGTTTGCTGTGTTTTTTTTTAATAGAATTTAACATGCACTTAAGTGCAAGACAAAAAACCATCTTAAAACTTATTACTAATTTTAGTCCAAAAATACTGATGCCAATTTTTGTCCCCATTTTTGGACAAGAACGAGGCAATAAAGCATTGAAAGCAGCAGCACAGAACTTACGGACCTGTTCCCACTGCCGATCCATTCATCACTGTTTTGATCATTTTCCAGACATAAGCAGCCAGAACGCCTGTCTGAAACAGGCAGTAGTCTCATAAATGCATACAAATTAGCATCTTATAACAGGAATAGGCCCCTGACACCATTTTCATGCATGTAACTTCCTCCAGTCCTACAACCCTCCGAGATCTCTGCGCTCCTCCAATTCTGGCCTCTTGCGCATCTCCAATTTTCTTCGCTCCACCATTGGCGGCTATGCTTCCAGCTGCCTAGGCCCTAAGCTCTGGAAATCCCTCCCTAAACCTCTCTGCCTCTCTACCTCTCTCTCTTCCTTAAGTTGCTCCTTAAAACCTACCTCTTTGAACAAGCTTTTGGTCACCTGTTCTATCTCTTTATGTGGTTCGGTTTCAAATTGTGTCTGATAACGCTCCTGTGAAAAGCCTTGGGCCATTTTACTACGATAAAGACACGACATAAATGTAAGTTGTTGTTGTATAATTGATAATTAAATGATCACATTATACTATGGTGAAAATGAGGGCAGATCACTAAGTATTTACTCCATTTTGTTTTTATTCATAATGAAACAATTTTATGCTTCATTTATTATTTACAAAACTAACACTGAAGCAATGTTCTCCCAACACATAAGGGTAGAAATTACAATTAACAAAGTTCATACACCAACACTTAATGCAATTCCACTACATTCCTGTGCATGCTATTTTTACACAGATATTAACCGATTTATTGTAAACGATGTAAATGTAGGACACACAGGAATGAGTGTGTTAAGTATTTGCGTATGAATGTCACTGATATGAAGTTCTATTTTATAGTCTTAAAGATACAGATGTCACAATAAACAATTCTGTTACTGAATTTGTAAGGCTATGAATTGCATGCAACATGATAATTTGTGAGTTAATTAGCATTGATATCCTATATCGGTCTGGAATAAGAAGTGCAGCTGTGTAGTGTTTTTGTTTTCTTTAGCTTTGCTGTTTAGTTATTCTTTAAAGGTTGATTATCCTAAGGCAGACATATTTGCTTTGGAACAAGGTGGTCAGCTTAAAGTTTTGAAGATGGTAGTTTAGGTGCAAGTCTTCTGCTGTTTTCATGATAAAACAAATCTCCAAATTGTGAAGATTGTGTGAAAGTTCTTTTGCAAATGCTGCAGTTTTATTACACTTGCAGTGAGCTTATATTTTCACAGTCCTTTTTGTGGCTTTACTGAGTCGATGTCATTGCTATGGTTACAATTTTTGCTGTTCTCAGGTCTTACCAACATTCTGCTCCTTTGTGTTTTTGCAGCCTGCAACTTAGACAAGATTCTGCAACAACGTATTTGAGTTAAGCTCTTCAACATGGAAAGTAGTTGCTGATCAATCTACCAGTGTATAAGTGATTATGATGTTCAGGCTGTTTTGATTGAACAGTGTGATACATTATAGAGGAGATGGAGTGAGATAGAAGAAGAACAATTTTCAGTAGCAGGATTGGGGCCGTTTAATTCATCAGGCCACTGGGGCTAATTAGATGTACTGAAGTTTTTATTATAATCATCTCGGAACATAACTGAGAGACTTAGAGGGTGAATTTGTTTGCTGCTTCCAGTGCACTTATGGTCAAGGAGAAGGCCCACCATCACATTCTCAGGACAATAAATGCAGCCTCGCAGTGTCACCCACATCCCAAGAACAAATTACATTTTTTGTAAATGTAGCTACTCAAACACAATGGAGGACTTGCTCTCCTAAACTATTCCTGGACAGCACAAGAACAGACAATTATGGCAAGGACCAAGGCCCCGCTAGACAATCTGGGTTAGCAATAGAGTAAAAGTGCTGCCAATTTCTCTCCAACATAAACCTTTTATATCCATCGGCATTCCTTAGTCAGGGCCTTGGCGAGATATGGGCTGCCCCTATCGTATCCCTGAGAGAATGCGCTCGATTTTCATCGGGCCGTTGAGGCGGGATTGGAGGCGTGTGGGGGGTTAAAATTACAAAAACTGGTGGCCAACCCCGCCTCCAAGCAATTTTCATTAAATCGTGTCTACTGGTCCCGTCTCCGTCCCTCCTCCAAGAGGCGGGATAGGCCGTTAAAGCCCTTAACAAGCACTAAATTGCCTCCATAATGCCATTTTGATAGGCCTTTGGTGATTTTAACCCTTTTCTGACGTGAAGCCTGCCTGTTCTGAAACACGACGGTGAAACCTGGCAGGAGCACAGTTGGATTGCTGACTATTAGCTGCAGATCCACCATTAAATAGGACATTTGATCAGCCATCATTTGCAGGTGGCAGGACTTTGTCGTCTCAGGTCTGGGGGAACCTTTAGAAGGCATAACCACAGCTGTGGAAGTTTGGAGCCTGACACCCATTTCCAGTGTGACCTCCTGGGAAACCCCTCTCGCCACCTTCACTGAGCGCTTCCTCAACTGAGGCATATACCAAGTAATCCTAAGCCCTCAATGTGGAAGTCCCATTCGCGAAATGACACATGCCACAACTACAGCAGTAGCCATCAGATTTTTTATTTACAGTAATCATCTGATGGCTTTTTAACATAAAACATCACATTTCACCCAAGTGACTACCCTTGTGACCATTTGTGCAGAATCTTTCTCTTACGCATGCTCCTACGTGGTGCTTCCCCTGTGGCTTCAGCAGATGTGGAGGCCCCTTGCTCATTTTCTTGCTGCTCTTGTCTCGACACCTTTGGCAGGCGTCCTCTGGGGTTGCGAACCTGTGAGGGCTCGTCAACAGTCTGATACTTCTGCGGCTGTGCAGGGGTTGAGACGCCGATCTCAGATGGGTGTGGACTCTGGTGGGGCTCTGGCCGAGGGCTCTGCAGTGGCATGGAAGTGTGAGCGCTTGGAGAGGAGCCCCCACTTCCTTGATGTCTGCCACCAACTTCCCTCTCATGGGTCAGGTCCCCCTCAGCACCTTGCTGCACATCAGGAGGGCCATGGGGACCCGTATCTGCACTGGCAGTCCTACTCAGAAGGACTTCCATGAAGGTTTGGTTTTTCTGTTCAATAGATGACCATCGCTCCTTCAGAGATGTCATTCTATTCAGAACACTCACCATGTTTTCTGCACTCTGGTGACTTATCACCTCCATGGAGGTTGCCATCCTTTCCATGGTGATGCGTTCATGCGCCAATGACTCCACAAAGGCTCTGCTCATGTTCGCAATGGATTCCTCCATTCGCTCCACACTCGCAGCGACCCTGGAGCCAAAACCTGCCAGAGACTCCTGCATCTGTTCCTGGATGGACCCAGAGGCAGAGGGTTGACATGCAGCTGAGCCGAGCTGATCTTATGGATGGACCCAGAGGCAGGGGGTCGACATGCAGCTGAGCCGAGCTGGCAGAGTCCTGTGCCCTCTGACTAGGGCTCTCCACTGCTGTCCCTGTCTCCACAATCTGCTGATGCTCACTTGTGAGCTGTGATACACCAGGTGACAACACTGCTCTATCTCGCGATGGTCCCACCGAGGTGTGAGTGTCTGCGCTGGTGCTGGGTGTGCTGAATTCTGCTGACGCTGCGCCCTCAGAGGTTGCAGATTCCTCTGAGGAGTCTGGATGCTCAAGCTCTTCCTCCTGGCTAGTGGGGACGGGTGCTTGCGATGGTCCTGTGGGGGAGTAAAGGAAAGAGTCAGAGATGTGATGCCAAGGTTACATGCACATTGCATATTGCAGATGAATATAAGTCCATCTGTTAGAGCTTCAGAATCATTATCAGTGACTCATGCAATGTAATTGAGAGAGATGGAAAACTATTCTGTCACCAGCTTGCTGTGATGCAGCCATCTGTCCATCCCCCACTTTCGCATCATCCTCCACTCCCACGATCTCCAGGTCCGCATCCTCCCAGGGGTTGAGGTGAGCTACTGAGGGTGGCCCTCCTTCTGTCCTCGCTCGTTCTCTCTTATTGTGAGCTCTCTTTTCCTGCAATGAGGGAGACAAGTGGAGGTTGAGTGAGAATGAAGGAGTGAGTGTACTGAATCCATAGCATAGATGCTTAGAAGGAGACAAAGATGGAGTTAGGTGGCAAGACCAATGGCCCTCCTTGTGTGTTGTCAGTTGTTTTCATAGCGTCAGAGTGATAGGGAGTGTGAGGGCTGCATAGTCGAATAGTTAGGTAAATGTGAGCATAGAGAGAGAGGGAATGGGTAAGGGTGCATGGATGTCAGTGTCAAGTGGGATGTGGAGGAAGAGATTGCTAAAGCTGAGGGCTGGTGAGGAGAGGCAATGGGGATCAGATTGAGGGTGATGGGAAATTCATATTCACTTTTCCAGTGCGCTGAAGGTCATGAAATCTCTCCCTGCACTGGCGCCAGATTCTGCGGGTTATTGACAACGAGTTGACCTCCTCTGCCACCTGGATCCACACAGCCTTGGTTTGCTGGGGAGGCTTCTTCCTCCCTGAAGAACATAAGAACATAAGAAGTAGGAGCAGGAGTAGGCCATACGGCCCCTCGGGCCTGCTCCACCATTCAATAGGATCATGGCTGATCCGAATCCAGACCCACGTCCACTTCCCTGCCCTCTCCCCATAACCCCTAATTCCCTTATCTGCTAGGAAACTGTCTATTCCATTTTAAATGTATTTAATGTTGCAGCTTCCACAGCTCTCTGGGGTAGCAAATTCCATAGATTTACTACCCTCTGAGTGAAGAAGTTTCTCCTCATCTCAGTTTTGAAAGGGCAGCCCCTTGTTCTTAGATTATGCCCCCTAGTTCTAGTCTCACCCATCAGTGGAAACATCCACCCCGCATCCACCCAATCAAGCCCCCTCACAATCTTATATGTTTCAATAAGATCGCCTCTCATTCTTCTGAATTCCAATGAGTAGAGTCCAAATCTACTCAACCTTTCCTCATACGTCAACCCCCTCATCTCCGGAATCAACCGAGTGAACCTTCTCTGAACCGCCACGAGAGCAAGTATATCTTTTCTTAAATATGGAAACCAAAACTGCACGCAGTATTCCAGGTATGGCCTCACCAGTACCCTGTATAACTGCAGCAAGGCTTCCCTGTTTTTATACTCCATCCCCTTTGCAATAAAAGCCAAGATTCCATTGGCCTTCCTGATCACCTGCTGCACCTGCATACTCACTTTTTGTGTTTCATGCACCAGGACCCCCAGATCCCTTTGTACTGTAGCACTTTGCAGTTTCTCTCCATTTAGATAAAAAGGAAGAGCACCTGTTTATGTGCTCTTGCTCCCTTCACTAAAGCCTGCAGGGCAACGTCATCGAAGCGGGGTGCAGACCTAGGTCTCTGGCTGACCATTCTTCCTGCAGATGCCTCTAATATGCAAGGGCAAAAGGTTGGCAGTCTGCAGAAGAAGCAAGGCTTGTTGCAGACCTTAAATGCAGAAGCAATGATGACGTCATTGGAGGTGACTTTCAGACTGGAAATACTCATTGGCCAGGAGTTCCCACACGTTGGAACTCAATTGGCCAATTAAGTTAAAATCGCATAATTCTCCCACGTCGATTTGGAATCGGGTGGCTAACACGAAATGCGGATTACACGACCCCAGCCCGCCCCAATATCAAAATCCAGCCCAGAATCTTCAACATTGCGCTGACATGTTCAAAGGCTCCTTACCTCCCTTAAAGGGAAGGGCCATCGATGCAAGCTCTGCAATGGAAAAATTGCCTACCTGGACCACCAAGGCTGCCGCGATCCAGCACTATCAGCCCAGCTGATCGATCGCAGGCAGGAAAAAAACACCAACAGGAAAGTTTTTTTTTTTTTTACTTACCTCGGCCACCTCACCTTTAATTATTGCACCCGATGTGTCCGGCCGCCCAATGCACGCCTCCTGCCGCTGTCGGTGTTTTCGACCGGCGCTGCTGCAGGGGGCAGAAGTCAATTTCGGGACTGGGGCACTACCAGGGCGATGCGCACAGCGATGACGTCACGATCTGTGGGCGAAGCAGATCGGGGCACAATGCTGTAGCACCGCTGCAAAACTCCTGCCGAATATGGCGGGAGTTGATGTCAGCGCCGCGGCCGGTCGCAAAGCCATTTACATCCCGTTAGCGCCTGGGGCACTAACGAGAGATGCAAAGGCACCTAATTTCTGCCCTTTATTTTGTTAGAGAAATTGGATAAATATCGCAAATATTTGAACTGGATGAGCTAAAAATGTTATACCTCCAAAAAATGGATGCAGGAATCGCGATACATGATTAGTCCGTGCCCGTTGAAAGGAATGCTGGCAGCACGCAAACTTCATGCTGCCTGCTAATTACAATGATTGCAGCATTCAGCACAGTGCTAAACATGCTGCTGAGTGGTTGAATGCTCAGCAGGGGGCCCAAGTTCGTGCGAGGCTAGCTCTAATTAAAGCTAGCCTCCACTTCTTAAAGGCAGTCTGCATCTCTTAAAGGGGAGGTGTATTCTGCCTGCAGCAGCTCATACAACTGGTAGTGGAGGCAAGTCTCAGAATGAGAAAGAATGAATAATGGCTCAACAGGCCAGAGAAAGGGCTCCAAGGTTCTCGGACACAGCACTAGAGGCCTTAATGCAGGGGTGAAAAGGAGGAGACAGATCCTCTATCCGCAGGGGGCCAGGAGGCCCTCCAGAAACACACTGTGATGGCAGTGGGAGCAGATAGCCGACAAGGTCAATGCCAGCAGTCTTGCCCCGATGACAAGGATGCAGTGCCAAAAGAAATTCAATGGCCTCACACGAGTGGTCAAGGTCAATGAATGCATCTTCAAATGCCGGCTCCAACCAACTGCACCACTAGCCTCACACACTGCTCAATGCACAACACCCCCATTACTTTCTGACCAATAATCTCTATATCAGTCATGACTCAAACCTCACATTTATAGCTTTCACTCACCCTCACACACTTACCAATGCTGCAAGCCTCACACCCATATCTCACACCTTACACACACTGCCAGCTATTCAACTGTGATATGGACATCACTTAAGCACATTGTACCACACTCACTGACACACTTCCCTCTCTTTTGCAGGCCAAGGTGGCTCATAACCACAGGCAATATAATCTAACCTGCAGGGGACGGGCAAGACTGCATATCCTTACCCAGCTGGAGGAGACGGTGCTCGACATTAGTGGAGGGGCCGTCACTGAGGCCGTGGCAAGCGGTGAGGCTGAAACTATTGAAGATGATGGTATGCTCATACCTAATCCTCTTTCTCACATCCCACTTCCCCCTCATCCCACAATCTCTTTTCACTTACAAGCTGCTGATGGTGTAAGCATGCACATCTTGCTCCCCTGCCCCCCATTCCCTCACCACAACCCTACCCATGTGCCTTTCTGTTTTCAGATACGCAAGAACTCCAACCTGGTCAGCCAGTGCAGGAAGAGCAAGAGGAGAGTGATGGAGAAGAAGAGACACCATCATTAGATCTCACACTCACAGGCACCAGCTCAGATACTGGCACTGCACGTACTGTAGAGGGTAGTATAGAGGAGGGATCTGCATGTGGTTAGCCACCGGGCATGAATAGCCAGCTCTCAAGGCAGGGGGAAAGGGTAGCACAGGTGCCAGCTTCCAAGAGGGTGAGGTCACACACAAGGTCTGCTGCAGAGGACTCAGATGAGGACTTCGATGGGACGGCCTAGAGAAGAAGGCTGATGGGCATGTAGACAGAAATATTTGGTGCATTGGCGGGGCTGCCAGAGAGCCTTTTGTCACTGTTAAGGGGCGTGGAGGAGTCCGGCACCACTTTGCACAAGGCATTGCGCAGAGCTTGGAGCCCATGGTTTCCAATGTGAAAGGGGTGGGCAGATCCATTAGCACACTTGTGGACCCAACCCTCATGCAGTATCTGATGGCTGCTGTCTCACCTTCCATTGGAGCACAAGCCACCCTATGTCTGAGTGCTGCAGTGGAAGCTAAGACATCTGTCATATAAGCTCAGACTGCATTCATTTGGCCTCAGCTTGCTGCCATGCAAGCTCAGACTGCTCCCATCATGGCTAGGTTTACCAGTGTGGAAAGGGCCTTGTAGGATGTCACAGCAGTCTAGCAAACTGTCCTCCAACGGATGGATAGGAATGCTGAACAGAATAGGAATGCTGAACAGATAAACAGAATAGGAAATAAATAAGTAAAAACAGGAAAAAATAACATAGGAGCAGGAGGAGGCCATTCGGCCCCTCGAGCCTGTTCTGCCATTCAATTAGATCATGGCTGATCTGTACCTGCCTTTGTTCCATAACCCTTAACTAACAAAAATCTATCAAGCTCAGTACTGAAGTTTTCAATTGACCCCCAGCCTCAACAGCTTTTTAGGGGAGAGAGTTCCAGATTTCCACTATCCTTTGTGTGAGGAAGTGCTTCCTGACATCACCCCTGAACGGCCTAGCACTAATTTTAAGGTTATGGCCCCTTGTTCTGGACTACCCCTCCAGAAGAAATAATTTCTCCCAACCTACCCTATCAGCTCCTTTAATCATCTTAAACACAATAAGATCACCTCTTTATCTTCTATACTCGAAGGCTATAAGCCGAGTCTATGCAACCTGTCCTCATAATTTAACCCTTCCAGCCCCGGTATTATTCTGGTGAAGCTGCGCTGCACCCCCTCCAAGGCCAATTTTTAAAAATGTATTGGTTTATGGGATGTGGGCGTCACTAGCAAGGCCAGCATTTATTGCCCATCCCTAATTGCCCTTGAGAAGGTGGTGGTGAGCCGCCTTCTTGAACCGCTGCAGTCCATGTGATGAAGGTACTCCCACAGTGCTGTTAGGGAGGGAGTTCCAGGATTTTGACCCAGTGACGATGAAGGATCGGCGATATACTTCTAAGTCAGGATGGTGTGTGACTTGGAGGGGAACTTGGAGGTTGTGGTGTTCCCATGCGCCTGCTGCCCTTGTCCTTCTAGGTGGTCGAGGCCGCGGGTTTGGGAGGTGCTGTCGAGGCAGCCTTGGTGAGTTGCTGCAGTGCATCTTGTAGATGGTACACACTGCTTCCTGAGGTGCGGTGCCCAGAACTGAATGCAGTACTCCAGATGCGGTCTAACCAGAGTTTTGTACAGCTGTACAATAATATCCACCGCTTTGTATTCTAGCCCCTTGTGATGAAGGCCAACATTCCGAAAGGCTTTTTAATTATATTTTGTAGATGAGGGAATTGTAAATATACCGACCCCAGCAAGCGTGAGATTGGATGGGAAACCATAACCACAGCTGCAAAAGGGAAAACTCATCCTTGCCAAGTTATGCTGGTGGCATCGGAAAAGAACCCAAGTGATAACATTTTAGAATGTGCCAGGAATGCAACGTATTTTTATACGAACCAGATTCACTACATGTTTGTACTACATTGAAATCCAATTCAGAAAAGAATTAAGCTCAGGCCTGGCCCCACTCTGGGGCACATTCCTCCTGCTAACCAGCCACTTGGAGGGTCGGGGGTGGCAGTGGCCTGGA
This sequence comes from Somniosus microcephalus, assembly GCF_052327205.1. Taxonomy (NCBI): domain Eukaryota; kingdom Metazoa; phylum Chordata; class Chondrichthyes; order Squaliformes; family Somniosidae; genus Somniosus; species Somniosus microcephalus. The sequence goes on from NC_140996.1 coordinate 130,954,688, forward strand.
AGTAATTTGCCTGCTTGCCTGCCCGCCCTCGGATCCTGGGCTATCGAGGCCACGGTGTGGAGATGGTAAAATAACGCTATTATTTAAGGAAAAAAAGCTACTGACTGGCTGCGGCAAACAAGAAAACACGAGCAGCAGAAACGAGAAGTGCGAAACATTAGTCAACAACAGCTGGCTTCAATATATTGCACATGCCCGAGCCAACTTGTTTGCAGAGCTCTGACAGGCAGCCCTTGCTCTCTCCTTACCTGTGGAACAAATAGCTCCTTAGAGCAGAGAAGGCTAAGAGGAGATTTGATAGAGGTGTTTAATACCATGAGGGATTTAGATAGGGTAAATAAAGAGAAACTGTTTCAAATGGCTGGAGGGTCGATAACCAGAGGGCATTGATTTAAGGTTATTGGCAAAAGAACCAGAGGCGACTTGAGGAAAACATTTGTTACGCAACGAGCGGTTAGGATTTGGAATGTACTGCCTGATAGGGTGGTGGATACAGATTCAATGGTAGCTTTCAAAAGGGAATTGGATAAATACTTGAAGGAGAAAAAGTTGTAGGGATATGGGGAAAGAGCGGGTAAGTGGGATTAACTGGATTGCTCGTCGAAAGAGCCGGCGCACACACGATGGGCCGAATGGCCTCCTTCTGTGCTGTACTATTCTATGATTCTATGAGGTGCTGCCCCAGGGAAGTGACAGGTGCTCAGTGGAGAAAAAACCTGCTGTCCTCTCTCAGGATGACAGCATTCGTATTCCCACCCCTGCCACTCCGCCAGTGCCCTTGCTGTTGCCTGTCAGCCAGCCAGCCCAGACTGCTGCCGTCCATGCCGAGGTGGTGCAGTCTGCTGCTGGATCTTCTAGGCCCAGAGCTGCTCGAGGTCATCCTGCAAGGCCATCTGCAGTCTCGCCCACTGAAAGTCAGCAGCCCTCCACTAGCCATGCTGCAGCTAATGAGGTAGCATTGCGCAGGAGCACTAGGACAGGCAAAGGCACGCTGAAAACAGGCACTAAGGTGTAGTGTCCGAGTATAAATAATACACGGACTGCAGGAGAACAATAATAACAGGTATTTACTGAACAGAGGGTACTCTTTTGTTTGTACCAAAAAAAAACCAAATTGACTGTAAACAAAAGTTCAACTAAAACTTAACAAATCAAATTAAAATGTGGTTATCCGGGTTGATGATGCACTCCAGTCCCCGCGGCGCCCACCGGTCGCGGAAATACTCAAGCGCACCGGCGGACACCGCGTGCTCCATCTCCAGGGCCACCCGGGCGCGAACATGGCCGCGGAAGAGAGGCAGGCAATCCGGCTGGACGACCCCCTCGACCGCCCGCTGCCTGGACCAATTGATGGCTCTTTTAGCCAGGCCCAGGAGCAGGCCCACAAGGAGGTCCTCCAACCTGTCCGCTCCCCTCCGCACCGGGTGACCGTAGATCAAGAGCGTGGGACTGAAGTGCAACCAAAAATCGAGGAGCAGCCCCTTCAAGTAGTGAAAGAGGGGCTGCAACCTCTCACAATCCATATAAACGTGAAACACGGACTCCTCCAGGCCGCAAAAAAGGCAGGCGGCCTGGGAGTCCGTGAACCTACTTAAAACCTTATTGCACGGGACCGCTCCGTGCAACACCCTCCAGGCCAAGTCCCCGATGGAACAAGGGAGGACTCCCGCATAGAGAGCCCTCCATTGGGGACCTCCGCTACCGCCGGTCGGCAAAACGCCACGCCAAGGCGTGTCCGGACGGTAGACGAAGATGGCAAAGTGGAGAGTGTGCAGGAGCAGCCCGTACAGGAAACCCCTCCGCGCGGAATGAAAAGGCACGGAGGGTATTTCCTCGAGACGGCTCAAGTTGTGAGGCGCCGGTTCCCGAGGGGAGTTTCGGGGCCGGGCGCCGATGAGGAATTCCGTCCGAACGGGGGTAAGCTCGGACGGGATCGCCCCACGTGCTTGAGCCGCCTCGATACACCTAGTGGAGTCGGGGCCCAGTGCCGCTTTTACCGATTCGATGGTTTCGACCGCGAGCTGGACGTTGGCCCAGGACAGGCGCCGCGCCAGCTCCTCCGGCGCCATCCAGCCCGCTCCTCCGCCATCGAGCAGGTCCCCGACTCTGGTCACCTTGCCAGCCACAGCCCTACCCTCCGCCAGCCGCCCAAACCCGTATTCGTGGAGGTGCAGATTCCTGAGCAGCGGCTCCCGAAGGAGAGCGCCGCTCCTGACGGGGGAGAGCTCCGCCTGGAAGCGACGTAGTTCCAAACCCATAGTAGTTCCTGGTAGAAGACAGGCAGCTCCCGCAGGCCGGCACGCCTGCTGCCCACTTTCGCAAACAGGAGCTGCGTGTCGTAATTGAGGCCGTGCAGCTGGCGGAAGAAAAACGTCGCCAGCGCACACCATCTCGGAGGATTCTCGACGTACAGGTATCTCTGCAGCGTCTGAAGATGGAAAGTCGCAGCCTGGGTGCGAAGGCACACCAGCGCCTGACCGCCCTCCCTAAGCGGGAGACACAGAACCGCGGCAGAGACCCAGTGCTTCCTTTTGTCCCAGAAGAAGTCGATGAGCTTCTTCTGAATCTTGGCGACAAACGCAGGGGGAGGGATCAAAGTGACCAACCGGTACCACAACATGGCGGCCACCAGCTGGTTTATGACCAGCGCTCGACCCCTGTAGGACAACACTCGGAGCAGTCCTGTCCAGCGTCCTAGGCGAGCGGTGACTTTGGCCTCCAGCTCTTGCCAGTTCGCCGGCCAAGCGTCCTCGGCAGGGCTAAGGTAGACTCCCAAATAGAGGAGGTGCGTGGTGCTCCAGGCGAAAGGCCTGAACTCCTCCGGCAGGGAGTCCACCCGCCACTGACCCACCAGGAGTCCGGAACATTTCTCCCAGTTGATCTTGGCGGAGGATGCGTCCGAGTAAATCTGCTGGCATTCCCGCATCCTCCGCAAGTCAGCGGGATCCGTGACCGTGAGGAGCACGTCATCGGCGTAAGCCGAGAGGACCACCTCCACGCCCGGCCCTTGCAGAGCCAGTCCCGTCAACCTCTTCCGCAAGAGGCGCAGGAAAGGCTCCACGCAAATGGCATATAACTGACCGGACATGGGGCATCCCTGACGCACCCCCCTCCCGAAGCGAAGGGGCGCCGTCAAGGACCTGTTAACTTTAATCAGACACTCCGCGGCGGCGTACAGAAGTCGGATCCGGGCGACGAAATGCGTCCCGAACCCGAATGCGCGCAGAGTCCCGAAGAGATACTCGTGATCCACCCTGTCGAACGCCTTCTCCTGATCCAGGGAAAGGAAGGCGACCGACAGACCAGCCCTCTGGGAGTGGTGGACCAGGTCCCGGACCAGATGGATGTTATCGTGGATGGTCCGGCCCGGGACCGTGTAGGACTGGTCGGGGTGGATCATGTGGGCCAGCACGGTGCCAAGGCGAGCAGACATGGCCCTGGCAAAGATTTTATAGTCCGTGCTGAGGAGGGAGACCGGGCGCCAGTTCTTAAGGAGGCGGAGATCGCCCTTCTTAGGCAGCAGGACAATGACCGCCCTGCGCCAAGAGAGGGGCATCTCCCCGGTCGCCAAACTTTCCCCCAGGACCCGCGCGTAGTCGCCCCCCAAGACGTCCCAGAACGCCCTGTGGAACTCCACGGTCAGCCCGTCCAGCCCCGGGGACTTTCCCCTAGAGAGCTGGCGGAGGGCGCCGGTCAGCTCCGCCAGACTTAGCGGAGCGTCCAATTTTTCGGCGCCCTCCGGGCCAACCTTCGTCAGGTCCTCCCACAAAACTCTGTGCGCATCCTCGCTGGACGGATCCGGAGAGAACAGAGCCCCGTAATAGGCGCGGGTCTCCGCGCTGATTCCCTCCGGATCCGAGACCAGAGATCCGTCGTCGGCCAGCAGCCCCAAGAGCTGCTTACGGACCCCCCGTCTTTTTTCCAGCGAGTAGAAGAAGGGGGAGCCGCGGTCCAGGTCCCGCAGGAGCTGGATCCGCGACCTCACGTACGCGCCTCGGGACCCGACGAGCTGCAGGTCCTTCAGGGCGCCCTTCTTCTCTTCGTACACCTTCCGCAGGGCCGGGTCCTCGACGATCTGACCGAGACGGGACTCCAGGTCGAGCACCTCCTTCTCCAACCGCCCGACCCGGGCCTCCCGCCTCTTGGTCGACCCCTTCGCGTACTCCTGACAGAAGAGACGGATGTGAGCCTTGCCCACATCCCACCATAGCCTCAAGGAGGGGAAGCCCCCCTGCTTCCTTCTCCAGTCGGCCCAGAATCGACGAAACGAATCCCGGAACCGTGCGTCCTCCAGCAGCAGGTTGTTAAAATGCCAGTACACGGACTCCCCCCGCGCGCGCAGCGGAGCGAGCTCCGCCCACACCAGGTGGTGGTCCGTGCACGGCACCGGCCGCATGGAAGCTGCCGGAACGCAGGAGACGAACGCCCGGGAAATGTAGAGGCGGTCGATTCTGGACCTTCCTCCCCCAGACCTCACGCTAGTGAAGGCGCTGGAGTCGGGGTGGAGATTTCGCCAGACGTCCACCAAGTCGAAGGACCCAACCAGGTCCCTCAACTTCTCCATCGCCGCCGGGCTTCGCGGGGGACCCGAACGGTCCCTCGCCTCGAGGGTGCAGTTAAGATCCCCCCCGAGGATGACGCACTCGCCCACGTTGATGGAGCCCAAGAGAGCGGACACTTCTTCGAAGAAGCGCACTTGCTGCGCACTGGTCTGAGGGGCGTACACGTTCACTAGATGGAGCGGCACGCCCCCCAGGCGAACAGTGACATGGAGCAAGCGGCCCGGCACGTGCTCCTTGACCCCCAAGATCTCCGGCTGAAAATGCGGGGCCAGCAAGATAGCCACCCCGCTGGAATTGTTGGAGAGGTGACTCATGCTGACCCCTCCTTGCCACTCCAGAAGCCACGTGGCTTCGTCTCCCGGAACGGTGTGGGTTTCTTGCAGGAAGCACACCGCATACTTCCCGTCCCGAAGGACCGAGAAGTTATTGAATCTGCGGCGCGCCTCCCTGCTGCCGTTGATGTTGAGGCTGGCTATGGTTATCTTCAGGTCAGAAGCATAGTGCAACCTCTACCTACACCTAACGGGGCGAGGAAGCGCAGCCGCTGGTCCGCCGCCACTTCCTCAGCAGCCCAGTGAAAAACGTTGTGAGCCGACGCAGCTCGAGCGGGTTCACACCCTCGTCCGCGCCCAAGATCTTAACGGCGGCGCGGACGGAATCGATGAGCAGCGCCAGCTCCGACCACCTGTCGAGGGCCAGCCGGACCTTATTGCGCTGACCCAGGCACGTGGCCATAAAATCCCGGAGTTCCCTTACGGAAATGAGGGGAGACTCGGCAAGGGGCACGAGGTCATCCATCGCCACGTCGGCGCTGGAGACCGAATCGTCCTCCGTGCCCATCACCGAGTCCCCATCCTCCTCCAGGGGGTCGTCACCAGCAGCCGACCCGTCCGCCGCGCAGTGCGAAGCGAACGACTCGGCCGCGCCAGCCAGCCCCGCCTCCGCCCGGATCCCACCCCCAGGATCGGCGGCAGAGGATTTCTCCCTGGGCTCCTCTAGGGGTGCCGGGCCAGAAGACGGCGGCGGTTCAGAGCTCCCCTCCGCCTCAGACGCCGGAACGACCGGAGAAACCGGGGAGAGAACAATTTCCAGCTCCTCCAGTACGTCCGGCACCAGAGACGCAGCCAGGGGGCCATCCTCCTCCCCGCCACCAACCTCCGACTCAGCGGACGGGGGGTTTTGAATTAAAAGCTCTACCAGGACGAGCATCCCCTGGGAGACGTCCGGGTCGCATTGGGCGAGCTCATTATCCTCGAGCTCGCCCGACCCAGCCCCCAGGCTGCCCGACCCGGCGAGGGGTAACGACACCGATAAAAGGTCAACTTCAATTACTGCCGCGGGTTGTTCCGCAACCCCCCCCACGGGCAGGGTCTCATCCCCATCCCTGGGAGGCACGTGCTGGACAGACACATCTGCCTCAGCCTCCCGAGGGACAGGCGACCCCTGCCGATCGCTGGTGATGACGACAGCGCTGGGGGGGCGGGGGGGCGCAGTACCCGCGGCGGGCGACGACTCCCCCTGCTCAGAGGGACCTTCCTCCTCCCGGTCCTCCTCCACATCCAGGGGGTCGCGCCTTCTTTTTAGCACGGAGGGAGCGAGGGAGACCTCCATGTCTGCAAAGGCCTCCTCCTCGACTCCCTCCGGCGGAGCAGGTTTGTCGGGTTCCTCGGGCCCGAGCCCGGCCGCAGGTATTGGCATTACCGCTGCGGCGGTTGCGGCCACAGGCTCGGGCACGGGGCCCCTCCCGCTCACATCTGCCCTGATCAACTCCGCGAGGAGCGCGGGTGTAAGGGGCTCAAGGGGCAAGGGCTCACCATCCACGGGGGGGCCTGCCCCAAGGTGCTTCTTTTTTCCCCGCGCCTTCTTTCCGGCCGGACACGCTCCCTCCCCCCCGTCGGAGGCCTTGGTGGCATCGGCCCCCGACGTCAACCGCGCATCAGACGTACTTGACGCGCGGGCAGATCCGGGGGGAAGGGCGGCGGCGGCGGCACCAGCCTCGGCCGCACGAGATGATCCGGCGGCCTTGGAGGCAGGGCAGTTCCTCCTGATGTGCCCCACCTCCCTGCAGGCATGGCACCTCACACCGTCCGACGTCCAAAAGGCGCGGTAGGCGGTCCCCTCGTGGAGGACGACGAACGCCCCTTCAGTGTCCTCCTCCCGCGCCAGCTGGATAAACAGCTGGCGCCAGAAGGAGAAGACGTGGCGAAGGCTGGCCTCCCGGAAGCCAAGCGGGATGGGCGTGATCCCCGACCTCACCTCCCCAAGTTGTCGCAAATGGGGAAGGAGGAGCTCACCAGGAACATAGGGCGGGACGTTGGAAATAATGATCCTCTGCGCGGTGGCCTCGAGAGGATCCACCGGCAGGAAGGTCCCGCCCACGGTGAGCCCCTTGGCGACAGCCAGGGACACCGCCCGCTCCGACCCCAGGAAGAACACAGCCTTCCCAAACATTTTCGAGGCCGCGACGATGGCTGAGGGGCCGACAACCCCAGCCATGGCCTTGACGCAGGCCTCGATGGTCATAGTGGGGTGAGTGTAGCTCTTCACCCCAAGCTTTTTCGTTATTAATCGAAAAGGTGACGGGGCAGCAGGAACAGCGGGAGCAGCTGTGGCTGTGGCTACCACTCTCGCATAGGTCCCGGCTGGCCCCGCCACCGGCGAAGATGCAGTCGCCATTCTGGGGTGCTTTTTTTAAGGGCTACACTCACCCCAAGTCACAGGCCTGAAGGTGTTAATGGCCTCGGTGTATATATATATATATTTTTTTGTCCTCTATTGAGCAGAGGGAGCTGATTAAAATGAGGACACACCTCTCTGCTTATTGATTTAAATTGGGAGAGGAGCCCTCGCCCCTCTGCTCAATTGGCAATTAATAAAATAGATGAAACTAAGGTGCCTTAGAAAGACAGGCAGAGAGAGACAAAGAGAGAGAGAGAGGTGGGGGGGTGGGAAGGAGGGAGGCCGCAAAGGGCAGTGTTGCCACTCAGGATGGTGGGTGGGTGTAGGCAGGGTTGCACTCTCCGATGGAAAAAGTCTTTGGTGATGGTGGTCTTCTGGCAGGGGGAGAAGACGTCTTCACCTGGAAAAGCTGGAGAAGCCCAGGCTTAGTCCTGCAACAGGTCTTAACGATGTAATTAAATTAAATTAAGGACTTCACCTTGGGCAGCTCCAAGCTCTCCCAGGGCAGGCAATAGAAGGGATGCTAATTAGTGGTGTGTGTGGCCTAGCTTTTAACAAGAGCACACACACACACACACACACTACACCCCTTGATGATCCGGCCTTGCTTCTTCTTTTCTCCCCCCACCTAAAATACAAAGTCTTGGGAGAGTGCCCCAAATAACACCCACCTGTAGATGTTCCGGATGAAGTTTTCTTCCCTCCTTTCAAGCAGTTGGTTTCTCTCCCCTCTCTCCCTCTCCTGAAGTGGAGGCCAAATTGGGGAGGCAGTGATAGAAAGGCCTCTCCCCTGGTTGATGTTGATGTAGGCCTCCTTTCTCCTTCTCCTCCTCTGTCCTCTCTCTCCAGGCACCTCAGTTGATGTAATGATGGTGGAGTTGGTGGTGGTGGTCCAACATTCTCCTCCTCTTCCTGGTCAGGGGACCACCACTTTAATCCACTCTCCAAAGTCTGGCTGCTCCCTCTGCTCGTGCTTGCAGCTGAACAGAGGGTACTCCTTTATTTGGACCCAAAAAAAACCCAATTCGACTGTAAATAAACAAAAGTTCAACTAAAGCTTAACAAATCAAATTAAAATTTGGTTTTCCGTGTTGATGATGCACTCCAGTCCCCGCGGCGCCCACCGGTCGCGGAAATACTCAAGCGCACCGGCGGACACCGCGTGCTCCATCTCCAGGGCCACCCGGGCGCGAACATGGCCGCGGAAGAGATGCAGGCAATCCGGCTGGACGACCCCCTCGACCGCCCGCTGCCTGGACCAATTGATGGCTCTTTTAGCCAGGCCCAGGAGCAGGCCCACAAGGAGGTCCTCCAACCTGTCCGCTCCCCTCCGCACCGGGTGACCGTAGATCAAGAGCGTGGGACTGAAGTGCAACCAAAAATCGAGGAGCAGCCCCTTCAAGTAGTGAAAGAGGGGCTGCAACCTCTCACAATCCATATAGACGTGAAACACGGACTCCTCCAGGCCGCAAAAAATGCAGGCGGCCTGGGAGTCCGTGAACCTAATTAAAACCTTATTGCACGGGACCGCTCCATGCAACACCCTCCAGGCCAAGTCCCCGATGGAACAAGGGAGGACTCCCGCATAGAGAGCCCTCCATTGGGGACCTCCGCTACCGCCGGTCGGCAAAACGCCACGCCAAGGCGTGTCCGGACGGTAGACGAAGATGGCAAAGTGGAGAGTGTGCAGGAGCAGCCCGTACAGGAAACCCCTCCGCGCGGAATGAAAAGGCACGGAGGGTATTTCCTCGAGACGGCTCAAGTTGTGAGGCGCCGGTTCCCGAGGGGAGTTTCGGGGCCGGGCGCCGATGAGGAATTCCGTCCGAACGGGGGTAAGCTCGGACGGGATCGCCCCACGTGCTTGAGCCGCCTCGATACACCTAGTGGAGTCGGGGCCCAGTGCCGCTTTTACCGATTCGATGGTTTCGACCGCGAGTTGGACGTTGGCCCAGGACAGGCGCCGCGCCAGCTCCTCCGGCGCCATCCAGCCCGCTCCTCCGCCATCGAGCAGGTCCCCGACTCTGGTCACCTTGCCAGCCACAGCCCTACCCTCCGCCAGCCGCCCGAACCCGTGTTCGTGGAGGTGTGGATTCCTGAGCAGCGGCTCCCGAAGGAGAGCCGCCGCTCCTGACGGGGGAGAGCTCCGCCTGGAAGCGACGTAGTTCCAAACCCATAGTAGTTCCTGGTAGAAGACAGGCAGCTCCCGCAGGCCGGCACGCCTGCTGCCCACTTTCGCAAACAGGAGCTGCGTGTCGTAATTGAGGCCATGCAGCTGGCGGAAGAAAAACGTCGCCAGCGCACACCATCTCGGAGGATTCTCGACGTACAGGTATCTCTGCAGCGTCTGAAGACGGAAAGTCGCAGCCTGGGTGCGAAGGCACACCAGCGCCTGACCGCCCTCCCTAAGCGGGAGACACAGAACCGCGGCAGAGACCCAGTGCTTCCTTTTGTCCCAGAAGAAGTCGATGAGCTTCTTCTGAATCTTGGCGACAAACGCAGGGGGAGGGATCAAAGTGACCAACCGGTACCACAACATGGCGGCCACCAGCTGGTTTATAACCAGCGCTCGACCCCTGTAGGACAACACTCGGAGCAGTCCTGTCCAGCGTCCTAGGCGAGCGGTGACTTTGGCCTCCAGCTCTTGCCAGTTCGCCGGCCAAGCGTCCTCGGCAGGGCTAAGGTAAACTCCCAAATAGAGGAGGTGCGTGGTGCTCCAGGCGAAAGGCCTGAACTCCTCCGGCAGGGAGTCCACCCGCCACTGACCCACCAGGAGTCCGGAACATTTCTCCCAGTTGATCTTGGCGGAGGATGCGTCCGAGTAAATCTGCTGGCATTCCCGCATCCTCCGCAAGTCAGCGGGATCCGTGACCGTGAGGAGCACGTCATCGGCGTAAGCCGAGAGGACCACCTCCACGCCCGGCCCTTGCAGAGCCAGTCCCGTCAACCTCTTCCGCAAGAGGCGCAGGAAAGGCTCCACGCAAATGGCATATAACTGACCGGACATGGGGCATCCCTGACGCACCCCCCTCCCGAAGTGAAGGGGCGCCGTCAAGGACCCGTTAACTTTAATCAGACACTCCGCGGCGGCGTACAGAAGTCGGATCCGGGCGACGAAATGCGTCCCGAACCCGAATGCGCGCAGAGTCCCGAAGAGATACTCGTGATCCACCCTGTCGAACACCTTCTCCTGATCCAGGGAAAGGAAGGCGACCGACAGACCAGCCCTCTGGGAGTGGTGGACCAGGTCCCGGACCAGATGGATGTTATCGTGGATGGTCCGGCCCGGGACCGTGTAGGACTGGTCGGGGTGGATCATGTGGGCCAGCACGGTGCCAAGGCGAGCAGACATGGCCCTGGCAAAGATTTTATATTCCGTGTTGAGGAGGGAGACCGGGCGCCAGTTCTTAAGGAGGCAGAGATCGCCCTTCTTAGGCAGCAGGACAATGACCGCCCTGCGCCAAGAGAGGGGCATCTCCCCGGTCGCCAAACTTTCCCCCAGGACCCGCGCGTAGTCGCCCCCCAAGACGTCCCAGAACGCCCTGTGGAACTCCACGGTCAGCCCGTCCAGCCCCGGGGACTTTCCCCTGGAGAGCTGGCGGAGGGCGCCGGTCAGCTCCGCCAGACTTAGCGGAGCGTCCAATTTTTCGGCGCCCTCCGGGCCAACCTTCGTCAGGTCCTCCCACAAAGCTCTGCGCGCATCCTCGCTGGACGGATCCGGAGAGAACAGAGCCCCGTAATAGGCGCGGGTCTCCGCGCTGATTCCCTCCGGATCCGAGACCAGAGATCCGTCGTCGGCCAGCAGCCCCAAGAGCTGCTTACGGACCCCCCGTCTTTTTTCCAGCGAGTAGAAGAAGGGGGAGCCGCGGTCCAGGTCCCGCAGGAGCTGGATCCGCGACCTCACGTACGCGCCTCGGGACCCGACGAGCTGCAGGTCCTTCAGCGCGCCCTTCTTCTCTTCGTACACCTTCCGCAGGGCCGGGTCCTCGACGACCTGACCGAGACGGGACTCCAGGTCGAGCACCTCCTTCTCCAACCGCCCGACCCGGGCCTCCCGCCTCTTGGTCGACCCCTTCGCGTACTCCTGACAGAAGAGACGGATGTGAGCCTTGCCCACATCCCACCATAGCCTCAAGGAGGGGAAGCCCCCCTGCTTCCTTCTCCAGTCGGCCCAGAATCGACGAAACGAATCCCGGAACCGTGCGTCCTCCAGCAGCAGGTTGTTAAAATGCCAGTACACGGATCCCCCCCGCGCGCGCAGCGGAGCGAGCTCCGCCCACACCAGGTGGTGGTCCGTGCACGGCACCGGCCGCATGGAAGCTGCCGGAACGCAGGAGACGAACGCCCGGGAAATGTAGAGGCGGTCGACTCTGGACCTTCCTCCCCCAGACCTCACGCTAGTGAAGGCGCTGGAGTCGGGGTGGAGATTTCGCCAGACGTCCACCAAGTCGAAGGACCCAACCAGGTCCCTCAACTTCTCCATCGCCGCCGGGCTTCGCGGGGGACCCGAACGGTCCCTCGCCTCGAGGGTGCAGTTAAAATCCCCCCCGAGGATGACGCACTCGCCCACGTCGATGGAGCCCAAGAGAGCGGACACTTCTTCGAAGAAGCGCACTTGCTGCGCACTGGTCTGAGGGGCGTACACGTTCACTAGATGGAGCGGCACGCCCCCCAGGCGAACAGTGACATGGAGCAAGCGGCCCGGCACGTGCTCCTTGACCCCCAAGATCTCCGGCTGAAAATGCGGGGCCAGCAAGATAGCCACCCCGCTGGAATTGTTGGAGAGGTGACTCATGCTGACCCCTCCTTGCCACTCCAGGAGCCACGTGGCTTCGTCTCCCGGAACGGTGTGGGTTTCTTGCAGGAAGCACACCGCATACTTCCCGTCCCGAAGGACCGAGAATTTATTGAATCTGCGGCGCGCCTCCCTGCTGCCGTTGATGTTGAGGCTGGCTATGGTTATCTTCATGTCAGAAGCATAGTGCAACCTCTACCTACACCTAACGGGGCGAGGAAGCGCAGCCGCTGGTCCGCCGCCACTTCCTCAGCAGCCCAGTGAGAAACGTTGTGAGCCGACGCAGCTCGAGCGGGTTCACACCCTCGTCCGCGCCCAAGATCTTAACGGCGGCGCGGACGGAATCGATGAGCAGCGCCAGCTCCGACCACCTGTCGAGGGCCAGCCGGACCTTATTGCGCTGACCCAGGCACGTGGCCATAAAATCCCGGAGTTCCCTTACGGAAATGAGGGGAGACTCGGCAAGGGGCACGAGGTCATCCATCGCCACGTCGGCGCTGGAGTCCGAATCGTCCTCCGTGCCCATCACCGAGTCCCCATCCTCCTCCAGGGGGTCATCACCAGCGGCCGACCCGTCCGCCGCGCAGTGCAAAGCGAACGACTCGGCCGCGCCAGCCAGCCCCGCCTCCGCCCGGATCCCACCCCCAGGATCGGCGGCAGAGGATTTCTCCCTGGGCTCCTCTAGGGGTGCCGGGCCAGAAGACGGCGGCGGTTCAGAGCTCCCCTCCGCCCCAGACGCCGGAACGACCGGAGAAACCGGAGAGAGAACAATTTCCAGCTCCTCCAGTACGTCCGGCACCAGAGACGCAGCCAGGGGGCCATCCTCCTCCCCGCCACCAACCTCCGACCCAGCGGACGGGGGGTTTTGAATTAAAAGCTCTACCAGGACGAGCATCCCCTGGGAGACGTCCGGGTCGCATTGGGCGAGCTCATTATCCTCGAGCTCGCCCGACCCAGCCCCCAGGCTGCCCGACCCGGCGAGGGGTAACGACACCGATAAAAGGTCAACTTCAATTACTGCCGCGGGTTGTTCCGCAACCCCCCCCACGGGCAGGGTCGCATCCCCATCCCCGGGCGGCACGTGCTGGACAGACACATCTGCCTCAGCCTCCCGAGGGACAGGCGACCCCTGCCGATCGCTGGTGATGACGACAGCGCTGGGGGGGCGGGGGGGCGCAGTACCCGCGGCGGGCGACGACTCCCCCTGCTCGGAGGGACCTTCCTCCTCCCGGTCCTCCTCCTCATCCAGGGGGTCGCGCCTTCTTTTTAGCACGGAGGGAGCGAGGGAGACCTCCATGTCTGCAAAGGCCTCCTCCTCGACTCCCTCCGGCGGAGCAGGTTTGTCGGGTTCCTCGGGCCCGAGCCCGGCCGCAGGTATTGGCATTACCGCTGCGGCGGTTGCAGCCACAGGCTCGGGCACGGGGCCCCTCCCGCTCACATCTGCCCTGATCAACTCCGCGAGGAGCGCGGGTGTAAGGGGCTCAAGGGGCAAGGGCTCACCATCCACGGGGGGGCCTGCCCCAAGGTGCTTCTTTTTTCCCCGCGCCTTCTTTCCGGCCGGACACGCTCCCTCCCCCCCGCCGGAGGCCTTGGTGGCATCGGCCCCCGACGTCAACCGCGCATCAGACGTACTTGACGCGCGGGCAGATCCGGGGGGAAGGGCGGCGGCGGCGGCGCCAGCCTCGGCCGCACGAGATGATCCGGCGGCCTTGGAGGCAGGGCAGTTCCTCCTGATGTGCCCCACCTCCCTGCAGGCATGGCACCTCACACCGTCCGACGTCCAAAAGGCGCGGTAGGCGGTCCCCTCGTGGAGGACGACGAACGCCCCTTCAGTGTCCTCCTCCCGCGCCAGCTGGATAAACAGCTGGCGCCGGAAGGAGAAGACGTGGCGAAGGCTGGCCTCCCGGAAGCCAAGCGGGATGGGCGTGATCCCCGACCTCACCTCCCCAAGTTGTCGCAAATGGGGAAGGAGGAGCTCACCAGGAACATAGGGCGGGACGTTGGAAATAATGATCCTCTGCGCGGTGGCCTCGAGAGGATCCACCGGCAGGAAGGTCCCGCCCACGGTGAGCCCCTTGGCGACAGCCAGGGACACCGCCCGCTCCGACCCCAGGAAGAACACAGCCTCCCATACATTTTCGAGGCCGCGACGATGGCTGAGGGGCGGACAACCCCAGCCATGGCCTTGACGCAGGCCTCGATGGTCATAGTGGGGTGAGTGTAGCTCTTCACCCCAAGCTTTTTCGTTATTAATCGAAAAGGTGACGGGGCAGCAGGAACAGCGGGAGCAGCTGTGGCTGTGGCTACCACTCTCGCATAGGTCCCGGCTGGCCCCGCCACCGGCGAAGATGCAGTCGCCATTCTGGGGTGCTTTTTTTAAGGGCTACACTCACCCCAAGTCACAGGCCTGAAGGTGTTAATGGCCTCGGTGTATATATATATATATTTTTTTGTCCTCTATTGAGCAGAGGGAGCTGATTAAAATGAGGACACACCTCTCTGCTTATTGATTTAAATTGGGAGAGGAGCCCTCGCCCCTCTGCTCAATTGGCAATTAATAAAATAGATGAAACTAAGGTGCCTTAGAAAGACAGGCAGAGAGAGACAAAGAGAGAGAGAGAGGTGGGGGGGTGGGAAGGAGGGAGGCCGCAAAGGGCAGTGTTGCCACTCAGGATGGTGGGTGGGTGTAGGCAGGGTTGCACTCTCCGATGGAAAAAGTCTTTGGTGATGGTGGTCTTCTGGCAGGGGGAGAAGACGTCTTCACCTGGAAAAGCTGGAGAAGCCCAGGCTTGGTCCTGCAACAGGTCTTAACGATGTAATTAAATTAAATTAAGGACTTCACCTTGGGCAGCTCCAAGCTCTCCCAGGGCAGGCAATAGAAGGGATGCTAATTAGTGGTGTGTGTGGCCTAGCTTTTAACAAGAGCACACACACACACACACACACTACACCCCTTGATGATCCGGCCTTGCTTCTTCTTTTCTCCCCCCACCTAAAATACAAAGTCTTGGGAGAGTGCCCCAAATAACACCCACCTGTAGATGTTCCGGATGAAATTTTCTTCCCTCCTTTCAAGCAGTTGGTTTCTCTCCCCTCTCTCCCTCTCCTGAAGTGGAGGCCAAATTGGGGAGGCAGTGATAGAAAGGCCTCTCCCCTGGTTGATGTTGATGTAGGCCTCCTTTCTCCTTCTCCTCCTCTGTCCTCTCTCTCCAGGCACCTCAGTTGATGTAATGATGGTGGAGTTGGTGGTGGTGGTCCAACGTTCTCCTCCTCTTCCTGGTCAGGGGACCACCACTTTAATCCACTCTCCAAAGTCTGGCTGCTCCCTCTACTCGTGCTTGCAGCTGAACAGAGGGTACTCTTTTATTTGGACCCAAAAAAAACCAATTCGACTGTAAATAAACAAAAGTTCAACTAAAGCTTAACAAATCAAATTAAAATTTGGTTATCCGTGTTGATGATGCACTCCAGTCCCCGCGGCGCCCACCGGTCGCGGAAATACTCAAGCGCACCGGCGGACACCGCGTGCTCCATCTCCAGGGCCACCCGGGCGCGAACATGGCCGCGGAAGAGATGCAGGCAATCCGGCTGGACGACCCCCTCGACCGCCCGCTGCCTGGACCAATTGATGGCTCTTTTAGCCAGGCCCAGGAGCAGGCCCACAAGGAGGTCCTCCAACCTGTCCGCTCCCCTCCGCACCGGGTGACCGTAGATCAAGAGCGTGGGACTGAAGTGCAACCAAAAATCGAGGAGCAGCCCCTTCAAGTAGTGAAAGAGGGGCTGCAACCTCTCACAATCCATATAAACGTGAAACACGGACTCCTCCAGGCCGCAAAAAATGCAGGCGGCCTGGGAGTCCGTGAACCTACTTAAAACCTTATTGCACGGGACCGCTCCGTGCAACACCCTCCAGGCCAAGTCCCCGATGGAACAAGGGAGGACTCCCGCATAGAGAGCCCTCCATTGGGGACCTCCGCTACCGCCGGTCGGCAAAACGCCACGCCAAGGCGTGTCCGGACGGTAGACGAAGATGGCAAAGTGGAGAGTGTGCAGGAGCAGCCCGTACAGGAAACCCCTCCGCGCGGAATGAAAAGGCACGGAGGGTATTTCCTCGAGACGGCTCAAGTTGTGAGGCGCCGGTTCCCGAGGGGAGTTTCGGGGCCGGGCGCCGATGAGGAATTCCGTCCGAACGGGGGTAAGCTCGGACGGGATCGCCCCACGTGCTTGAGCCGCCTCGATACACCTAGTGGAGTCGGGGCCCAGTGCCGCTTTTACCGATTCGATGGTTTCGACTGCGAGCCGGACGTTGGCCCAGGACAGGCGCCGCGCCAGCTCCTCCGGCGCCATCCAGCCCGCTCCTCCGCCATCGAGCAGGTCCCCGACTCTGGTCACCTTGCCAGCCACAGCCCTACCCTCCGCCAGCCGCCCGAACCCGTGTTCGTGGAGGTGCGGATTCCTGAGCAGCGGCTCCCGAAGTAGAGCCGCCGCTCCTGACGGGGGAGAGCTCCGCCTGGAAGCGACGTAGTTCCAAACCCATAGTAGTTCCTGGTAGAAGACAGGCAGCTCCCGCAGGCCGGCACGCCTGCTGCCCACTTTCGCAAACAGGAGCTGCGTGTCGTAATTGAGGCCATGCAGCTGGCGGAAGAAAAACGTCGCCAGCGCACACCATCTCGGAGGATTCTCGACGTACAGGTATCTCTGCAGCGTCTGAAGACGGAAAGTCGCAGCCTGGGTGCGAAGGCACACCAGCGCCTGACCGCCCTCCCTAAGCGGGAGACACAGAACCGCGGCAGAGACCCAGTGCTTCCTTTTGTCCCAGAAGAAGTCGATGAGCTTCTTCTGAATCTTGGCGACAAACGCAGGGGGAGGGATCAAAGTGACCAACCGGTACCACAACATGGCGGCCACCAGCTGGTTTATGACCAGCGCTCGACCCCTGTAGGACAACACTCGGAGCAGTCCTGTCCAGCGTCCTAGGCGAGCGGTGACTTTGGCCTCCAGCTCTTGCCAGTTCGCCGGCCAAGCGTCCTCGGCAGGGCTAAGGTAGACTCCCAAATAGAGGAGGTGCGTGGTGCTCCAGGCGAAAGGCCTGAACTCCTCCGGCAGGGAGTCCACCCGCCACTGACCCACCAGGAGTCCGGAACATTTCTCCCAGTTGATCTTGGCGGAGGATGCGTCCGAGTAAATCTGCTGGCATTCCCGCATCCTCCGCAAGTCAGCGGGATCCGTGACCGTGAGGAGCACGTCATCGGCGTAAGTCGAGAGGACCACCTCCACGCCCGGCCCTTGCAGAGCCAGTCCCGTCAACCTCTTCCGCAAGAGGCGCAGGAAAGGCTCCACGCAAATGGCATATAACTGGCCGGACATGGGGCATCCCTGACGCACCCCCCTCCCGAAGCGAAGGGGCGCCGTCAAGGACCCGTTAACTTTAATCAGACACTCCGCGGCGGCGTACAGAAGTCGGATCCGGGCGACGAAATGCGTCCCGAACCCGAATGCGCGCAGAGTCCCGAAGAGATACTCGTGATCCACCCTGTCGAACGCCTTCTCCTGATCCAGGGAAAGGAAGGCGACCGACAGACCAGCCCTCTGGGAGTGGTGGACCAGGTCCCGGACCAGATGGATGTTATCGTGGATGGTCCGGCCCGGGACCGTGTAGGACTGGTCGGGGTGGATCATGTGGGCCAGCACGGTGCCAAGGCGAGCAGACATGGCCCTGGCAAAGATTTTATAGTCCGTGCTGAGGAGGGAGACCGGGCGCCAGTTCTTAAGGAGGCGGAGATCGCCCTTCTTAGGCAGCAGGACAATGACCGCCCTGCGCCAATAGAGGGGCATCTCCCCGGTCGCCAAACTTTCCCCCAGGACCCGCGCGTAGTCGCCCCCCAAGACGTCCCAGAACGCCCTGTGGAACTCCACGGTCAGCCCGTCCAGCCCCGGGGACTTTCCCCTAGAGAGCTGGCGGAGGGCGCCGGTCAGCTCCGCCAGACTTAGCGGAGCGTCCAATTTTTCGGCGCCCTCCGGGCCAACCTTCGGCAGGTCCTCCCACAAAACTCTGCGCGCATCCTCGCTGGATGGATCCGGAGAGAACAGAGCCCCGTAATAGGCGCGGGTCTCCACGCTGATTCCCTCCGGATCCGAGACCAGAGATCCGTCGTCGGCCAGCAGCCCCAAGAGCTGCTTACGGACCCCCCGTCTTTTTTCCAGCGAGTAGAAGAAGGGGGAGCCGCGGTCCAGGTCCCGCAGGAGCTGGATCCGCGACCTCACGTACGCGCCTCGGGACCCGACGAGCTGCAGGTCCTTCAGCGCGCCCTTCTTCTCTTCGTACACCTTCCGCAGGGCCGGGTCCTCGACGACCTGACCGAGACGGGACTCCAGGTCGAGCACCTCCTTCTCCAACCGCCCGACCCGGGCCTCCCGCCTCTTGGTCGACCCCTTCGCGTACTCCTGACAGAAGAGACGGATGTGAGCCTTGCCCACATCCCACCATAGCCTCAAGGAGGGGAAGCCCCCCTGCTTCCTTCTCCAGTCGGCCCAGAATCGACGAAACGAATCCCGGAACCGTGCGTCCTCCAGCAGCAGGTTGTTAAAATGCCAGTACACGGACCCCCCCCGCGCGCGCAGCGGAGCGAGCTCCGCCCACACCAGGTGGTGGTCCGTGCACGGCACCGGCCGCATGGAAGCTGCCGGAACGCAGGAGACGAACGCCCGGGAAATGTAGAGGCGGTCGATTCTGGACCTTCCTCCCCCAGACCTCACACTAGTGAAGGCGCTGGAGTCGGGGTGGAGATTTCGCCAGACGTCCACCAAGTCGAAGGACCCAACCAGGTCCCTCAACTTCTCCATCGCCGCCGGGCTTCGCGGGGGACCCGAACGGTCCCTCGCCTCGAGGGTGCAGTTAAAATCCCCCCCGAGGATGACGCACTCGCCCACGTCGATGGAGCCCAAGAGAGCGGACACTTCTTCGAAGAAGCGCACTTGCTGCGCACTGGTCTGAGGGGCGTACACGTTCACTAGATGGAGCGGCACGCCCCCCAGGCGAACAGTGACATGGAGCAAGCGGCCCGGCACGTGCTCCTTGACCCCCAAGATCTCCGGCTGAAAATGCGGGGCCAGCAAGATAGCCACCCCGCTGGAATTGTTGGAGAGGTGACTCATGCTGACCCCTCCTTGCCACTCCAGGAGCCACGTGGCTTCGTCTCCCGGAACGGTGTGGGTTTCTTGCAGGAAGCACACCGCATACTTCCCGTCCCGAAGGACCGAGAAGTTATTGAATCTGCGGCGCGCCTCCCTGCTGCCGTTGATGTTGAGGCTGGCTATGGTTATCTTCATGTCAAAAGCATAGTGCAACCTCTACCTACACCTAACGGGGCGAGGAAGCGCAGCCGCTGGTCCGCCGCCACTTCCTCAGCAGCCCAGTGAGA
This sequence comes from Somniosus microcephalus, assembly GCF_052327205.1. Lineage (NCBI taxonomy): Eukaryota > Metazoa > Chordata > Chondrichthyes > Squaliformes > Somniosidae > Somniosus > Somniosus microcephalus. The sequence continues at coordinate 130,974,142 of NC_140996.1, forward strand.
AACGTTGTGAGCCGACGCAGCTCGAGCGGGTTCACACCCTCGTCCGCGCCCAAGATCTTAACGGCGGCGCGGACGGAATCGATGAGCAGCGCCAGCTCCGACCACCTGTCGAGGGCCAGCCGGACCTTATTGCGCTGACCCAGGCACGTGGCCATAAAATCCCGGAGTTCCCTTACGGAAATGAGGGGAGACTTGGCAAGGGGCACGAGGTCATCCATCGCCATGTCGGCGCTGGAGTCCGAATCGTCCTCCGTGCCCATCACCGAGTCCCCATCCTCCTCCAGGGGGTCGTCACCAGCGGCCAACCCGTCCGCCGCGCAGTGCGAAGCGAACGACTCGGCCGCGCCAGCCAGCCCCGCCTCCGCCCGGATCCCACCCCCAGGATCGGCGGCAGAGGATTTCTCCCTGGGCTCCTCTAGGGGTGCCGGGCCAGAAGACGGCGGCGGTTCAGAGCTCCCCTCCGCCTCAGACGCCGGAACGACCGGAGAAACCGGGGAGAGAACAATTTCCAGCTCCTCCAGTACGTCCGGCACCAGAGACGCAGCCAGGGGGCCATCCTCCTCCCCGCCACCAACCTCCGACCCAGCGGACGGGGGGTTTTGAATTAAAAGCTCTACCAGGACGAGCATCCCCTGGGAGACGTCCGGGTCGCATTGGGCGAGCTCATTATCCTCGAGCTCGCCCGACCCAACCCCCAGGCTGCCCGACCCGGCGAGGGGTAACGACACCGATAAAAGGTCAACTTCAATTACTGCCGCGGGTTGTTCCGCAACCCCCCCCACGGGCAGGGTCTCATCCCCATCCCCGGGAGGCACGTGCTGGACAGACACATCTGCCTCAGCCTCCCGAGGGACAGGCGACCCCTGCCGATCGCTGGTGATGACGACAGCGCTGGGGGGGCGGGGGGGCGCAGTACCCGCGGCGGGCGACGACTCCCCCTGCTCGGAGGGACCTTCCTCCTCCCGGTCCTCCTCCTCATCCAGGGGGTCGCGCCTTCTTTTTAGCACGGAGGGAGCGAGGGAGACCTCCATGTCTGCAAAGGCCTCCTCCTCGACTCCCTCCGGCGGAGCAGGTTTGTCGGGTTCCTCGGGCCCGAGCCCGGCCGCAGGTATTGGCATTACCGCTGCGGCGGTTGCGGCCACAGGCTCGGGCACGGGGCCCCTCCCGCTCACATCTGCCCTGATCAACTCCGCGAGGAGCGCGGGTGTAAGGGGCTCAAGGGGCAAGGGCTCACCATCCACGGGGGGACCTGCCCTAAGGTGCTTCTTTTTTCCCCGCGCCTTCTTTCCGGCCGGACACGCTCCCTCCCCCCCGCCGGAGGCCTTGGTGGCATCGGCCCCCGACGTCAACCGCGCATCAGACGTACTTGACGCGTGGGCAGATCCGGGGGGAAGGGCGGCGGCGGCGCCAGCCTCGGCCGCACGAGATGATCCGGCGGCCTTGGAGGCAGGGCAGTTCCTCCTGATGTGCCCCACCTCCCTGCAGGCATGGCACCTCACACCGTCCGACGTCCAAAAGGCGCGGTAGGCGGTCCCCTCGTGGAGGACGACGAACGCCCCTTCAGTGTCCTCCTCCCGCGCCAGCTGGATAAACAGCTGGCGCCGGAAGGAGAAGACGTGGCGAAGGCTGGCCTCCCGGAAGCCGAGCGGGATGGGCGTGATCCCCGACCTCACCTCCCCAAGTTGTCGCAAATGGGGAAGGAGGAGCTCACCAGGAACATAGGGCGGGACGTTGGAAATAATGATCCTCTGCGCGGTGGCCTCGAGAGGATCCACCGGCAGGAAGGTCCCGCCCACGGTGAGCCCCTTGGCGACAGCCAGGGACACCGCCCGCTCCGACCCCAGGAAGAACACAGCCTTCCCATACATTTTCGAGGCCGCGACGATGGCTGAGGGGCCGACAACCCCAGCCATGGCCTTGACGCAGGCCTCGATGGTCATAGTGGGGTGAGTGTAGCTCTTCACCCCAAGCTTTTTTGTTATTAATCGAAAAGGTGACGGGGCAGCAGGAACAGCGGGAGCAGCTGTGGCCGTGGCTACCACTCTCGCATAGGTCCCGGCTGGCCCCGCCACCGGCGAAGACGCAGTCGCCATTCTGGGGTGCTTTTTTTAAGGGCTACACTCACCCCAAGTCACAGGCCTGAAGGTGTTAATGGCCTCGGTGTATATATATTTTTTTTGTCCTCTATTGAGCAGAGGGAGCTGATTAAAATGAGGACACACCTCTCTCCTTATTGATTTAAATTGGGAGAGTGGCCTCTCCCCTCTGCTCAATTGGCAATTAATAAAATAGATGAAACTAAGGTGCCTTAGAAAGACAGGCAGAGAGAGACAAAGAGAGAGAGAGGTGGGGGGGTGGGAAGGAGGGAGGCCGCAAAGGGCAGTGTTGCCACTCAGGATGGTGGGTGGGTGTAGGCAGGGTTGCACTCTCCGATGAAAAAAGTCTTTGGTGATGGTGGTCTTCTGGCAGGGGGAGAAGACGTCTTCACCTGGAAAAGCTGGAGAAGCCCAGGCTTAGTCCTGCAACAGGTCTTAACGATGTAATTAAATTAAATGAAGGACTTCACCTTGGGCAGCTCCAAGCTCTCCCAGGGCAGGCAATAGAAGGGATGCTAATTAGTGGTGTGTGTGGCCTAGCTTTTAACAAGAGCACACACACTACACCCCTTGATGATCCGGCCTTGCTTCTTCTTTTCTCCCCCCACCTAAAATACAAAGTCTTGGGAGAGTGCCCCAAATAACACCCACCTGTAGATGTTCCGGATGAAGTTTTCTTCCCTCCTTTCAAGCAGTTGGTTTCTCTCCCCTCTCTCCCTCTCCTGAAGTGGAGGCCAAATTGGGGAGGCAGTGATAGAAAGGCCTCTCCCCTGGTTGATGTTGATGTAGGCCTCCTTTCTCCTTCTCCTCCTCTGTCCTCTCTCTCCAGGCACCTCAGTTGATGTAATGATGGTGGAGTTGGTGGTGGTGGTCCAACGTTCTCCTCCTCTTCCTGGTCAGGGGACCACCACTTTAATCCACTCTCCAAAGTCTGGCTGCTCCCTCTGCTCGTGCTTGCAGCTGAACAGAGGGTAACTTAAGACTGAAATACAGAAGCCTGCTATGGCTTTATATACAGGGGTGGTCACTGCTGGTACTGCAGTATAGAAGCAGTTCTTCTCTTAAAGGTACATACGCAACATAAGGGAATGCACAAGTGTGATTAGTTGACTTTGTTACATATTATTGGATTGATTGATTTATAAATTTGGTTGGAATGTTAGTTTTGTGGTGGCTTTCATTTCAGCATTGTGGCCAAGAGGACGCTGTGATGTTCCATGACTGCTGCCAGGATAGCAGGGCATTCACCAGCATGATGTGCTGGGCACGGTCGCTCACCAACTGCGCATTAAGTGAGTGGTACTGTTTGCGGTTATGGTACATTTCACCTTTGAGATGCGGCGCCCACAAAGTCACGTGTGTGCAGTCGATGAACCCTGCACCATGAGGAAGCCCAAAATCCTGGCAAAGCCACGGGAGCGCTCCTCCTGCGTCTCTAGGAGTAAAATTGGATTAGGTCTGAAAACGGGCATGGGGATCGTGATGAGCGATTGGCCCATGCCCATTGGAAGAAATGCAGGCAGCATGCAAAATTTGTGCTGCCTGCTCTTTAGCATGATTGTAGCACTGAGCCCAGCACGAAATGTGCTGTTGGTTGGCTCAGCGCTCAACAGAGTGACCAATATCAGTTGCAGTCTGCTGTCCAATTAAAGTGTTCCTGCAAAGTGAAAGGCTGTCTACACTTCTTGAACAGGAGGTGCTTTGTTGCAGAAGCACCTCATTGTCATTGTCGCTGCAGCAAAGTCACAACAGGGGAGAGAAAAGGCATCTCGCATCTCAGTGGAGGCCATTGTCCAGGGGGTATGTAGAAGAAGACAGGGACAAAGCTCAAGACAGAACACCAGAAGGTAGTGGGAGGTGATAGTCTAAGCCGTCAGTGCCACCAGTGCTGCCCCCAGGACCTGGATCCAGTGTTGCAAGAAGTTTAATGACCTCACATGAGTGGCCAAGGTAAGTGAATGCATCTTCAAATGCCATATCCCATCAACTGCATCACTAGCCTCACACACTGCTCAATGCACCACACCCCCATCACTCACCTACGAACAATCCCTAGCAATCATGAGTAATACCTCACAATCATTGCTTCACCTCACCCTCACACACTTAGCACTGTTGCAAGCCTCACACCTTGCACACAATGAAGGCTATTCAACCATGACAAGCTGTAGGGGGTGGCGGGTGTGGCGCGTGCGCCCAGTCAGTTATGTCCCCGACTGTTTGTGAGTGGTTCGAATCACTCCCACGCCCCTGGGTTCTAGACACTGGACTTAGGTACAGGCAGCGATGTAGAAAACTCGGGTAGACAGGTGGTTTGGATGCAAACAAAACCAAGATTTTATTGAACAAGGAAATCTTAATACAGTCTTAAAAGAAATTACCACTACAATATTATAGGCAAATACACTTATACAGGGAATGGGGAACACACGGCACATCGAGGGAAAACAACAATCTTAACAATCCCCTTAACCTTATCCCACCCCTATACCTAACTCGATTAGGCTATGAGGGGCCAGAATTTATGCGCACCAATCAAAGTTCAAAGTCAACTGTTGGTAAAGAAAACGGGTTTTGAGGTTTTGCTCTCTGTCCTCTTAGGTACCCCGTCACCACGTGGTCTTCAGAGGCACGGTACTGGAGCTGCTGCCATGATACACCCTCTTCTCCTCAGCTATCGTCGTCGTCTCGCCCCGATGGGTTCTCCTCTTCTTCTCCCTCGGGCGGTCGTCGGTGGTAATGTTATATTTATCGGACAGTCGCCAGTCGTTACCGTTTAGGCCTTATTGGCCATGCACCAAATGCCCGTGTATTCGTTGTGGCGTGGAGACCTGCGTGAACACTGTATTCAAGATGCCTGCTGTTATCCTCTTCAGGGACTTTCTCCCTCCCCTCAGGTGTCCGCTTATAACTAGGCGCTTGGGGGTTTAAATTACTGATACGGTTGTCGCTGCTCTGCTCTGCCCTTATCGAGGTATTATCGTCTTCTTCGTCTTGTCTCATCTGTCTGACTACACTACAAGTCCTGGGCTACCTGCTCAACTTCGTCTCACCCCTTTTCGCGGCCTGGGCGTCCTGGATGGCTGTGGACTTGTGCCTTGCTCCCCTTCCCAGCAGTTGGTATGGTGTCTTTGGCTACTGAAGATCTGCTCCGGGGAGAGAACCCACCACGAGGCCAGGGCATGAGTACGAGCGGCAGCCCAAGAGGCTGGAGCCACGAGAGCCGGGTCAAAGGCAAAAGCAAGAGCGAGAGCGTGGGCCAGAGCACGGGACTGCTACCCGGGGCCTTCGGTTATACTTTTTCGAAAACCCTTATCTTCGTGCCAAATCTGGTTAGTTCTTTTGTCTTAATTCTGGTGGGCTAGTTTTCAATAATGGTAGCAATCCATGTTAACTGTTTTTAGATGGCCGGTAATTACATTTACCAGCCCGATAACTGACTTGTATTGTTCTGAAAGTTCTTGATGGGCTTGTCCAGCCTCGATGGCTGTGTTTAATCTGTTTTCGATTATGTATGCAGACTGTTTGATGGTATTAAACTATGGGCCTCACTGAATTTAAATCTGACTCCAATTCGGTCTGATACATTATTCAAAGTTCTGTCTGGTAGAGTTCTTCTTCACAGAAAACCTGCAGCCTTAGTTTCGATTACGCCCAAGCTGTCTACTCTGCAGAATCCACGTTTGAATCCCACAGGCTTTCTGCCACGAGGCTCGGAAGCCATCTTGGGTACCCTTTAATTTAAAATGTCCATTGCAGGGTCTCTTTTTTAATTAATAATAACTTTCTGGGAGATGTAGACATTTTGCAATCTTACACAGGCACATCACCTGAACACAGTGCACCACACTCACTGACACACTTCCCTTTCTCTTGCAAGCCAAGGTGGCTCACAACAGCCACAAGCAGCAGCAGACAGACAGGGGAGCAAGCACATCTGCACAAGCTTACTGCGCTGGAGGAGTCTGTGCTGGAGACAATTGAAGCTTCCGTCACTGAGGCCGTGGCGAGCAGTGAGGTTGAAAGCATTGCTGATGACGGTATGCTCATACCTAATCCTTCTTCTCACATCCCACTTCTCCCTCATCATACAGTCTCTTCTCACATACAAGCTGCTGATGGTGTAAGCATGTACATCTTGCTTTCCCCCCGCTCCCCTCACCACAACCCGACCCTTGTGCCTTTCTCCTTTCAAATACCCAAGGACTGCCAGCAGCTCAGCCAGTGCATGAACAACTAGAGGAGGAAAGTGATGGGGAAGAAGAGGTACTGTCATTTAATCAGCTCAGAAAATAGCGCTGAGCAAACTTTAGAGGAAGTGTAGAGGCGGGGACTCCACGTGGTGAGTCACCTGGCATGAGTGGGGGCAGCCAGGCCAGGGGGAAAGGGTAGCTCAGGTGCCAGCTCCCCGGAGGGCGAGTTCGCACATGAATTTTGCTACACAGGACTCAGATGAGGACTTTGATGGGACGGCCTTCAGAAGAAGGGTGATGAGCATGCACACAGAACTGCTCGGTACAATGGCAGGCCTCTCAAAGAGCCTGTTGTCACTGTCAAGGAGCATGAAGGCTCTAACATTGCACAGGGGTTTGCGTGAAGCTTGGAGCCCATGTTTTCCAGGATGGATGTGCTGAGCAACTCCATTAGAGCACTTGCGGACCCAACCATGATGCTGGGTGTGATGGACGATGTCACAGCTTCCATTGCAGCACAAGCGGAGGCTCAGACTGCTCTCATGAAGGCTCAGCTTGCTGCCACGCAAGTTCAGACTGCTGCCATCATGGCTGGGTTTAAGAGTGTAGAAAGGGGCTTGCAGGGTGTCACAGCAGTCCAGCAATCTGCCTTCCAACAGATGGCTAGGTTTGCTGAGGTGCCGTCCCGGGGGAGTGGCAGTGGAGCAAGAACCTGCTGACCTCTCTCAGGATGACAGCATTCATCCTCCCACCACTGCCACTCCGTCAGTTCCCTTGCTGCCGCCCATGCCAAGGTGGTGCAGTCTATAGCAGGGCCTTCTAGGCCCACAGCTGCCCGAGGTCATCCTGCAAGGCCATCTGCAGTCTCCCCCATGGAAAGTCAGCAGCCTTCCACCAGCCATAGTGCTGCCAGTGGGGTAGCACTGCATAGGAGCACTAGAATAAGCAAAAGAACACGAAAGACAGACACTAAGAGAATGCACAAGGGTGATTATTTGCCTTTTTTACTTAAGATTTGAAAAAATCATTCATAAATTGTTTGGAATGTTTGTTTTGTGGTGGCTTTCATTTCAGCTTTGTGCCCAAGAGGACGCAGTGATGTTCCGTGACTAAGGGATGGTAAGGTGGGGAAGTGTTCAGTTAAAGGGATCTGGGGTTTCATTCATTGGAACCGAAGTCTGATGAGGTGCTCACGGACAGCCCGTCCGGAATGGGGACTTGCTGCCTGCCTCTTCCTCTTCCTCCTCATCTTCCTCCTCCTCCTCCTGCCTGCGCTATTGCCCTTACTAAGGTGGCGTTCAGCGTGGGCCACGCCAGAATTGGGCAGAAGCAAGGCGGACGCCATTTTTCTTTCAAAACCGGTCAAAACTACCGATGCTAAGGAGCCGAATTCCGCGGCCGAGTCTTACCTAAATCACAATTCAAGTATCCTTTATCTTGAGGATCAGAGCTGAATACTAGCAATGGAGTTTGCCAATATTCATCTTAAGCAGGAAGTGGGTGGCTATAAGCAGTAGGAGATAAAAGTCCATTAGTAGAGATTACAAGGTGTTTGTAGTGGAGAAATGATCCAAAGTCAGTGAAGAGCATCAAGACTGTAAAGAAATACTGGCCTACAAATTCAATCGCACAGCATCATTTTTCAGGCGCAAAACGGGCTCTTAAGCGGGAAAGAAGCTCATTTCCAGCCATAAATGCGTAACCCGCTGTAAGGGGTTTTCCTTGAGAGGTTTCCCTGAGGTTTCTCTCTCTAGAGGCCTCTCTCTCTTGCACAGTAAACCTTGAGTGGTTCGACCCACTCGCCCCTTAGATTCTGTACTCTGGTCTTAGGCGCAGGAATTACAATGTAGAGAAAACTCGTGTAGACCAAGTTTGATTAAACAAAATGAAATTTTATTGCATAAGGAAAAATATCAAATCAAATGCAAGCAGATAAGGGAGTACATGGGAGGGAAAAGCACACAAACAAATCATAACGACACAGTACTAACTAAGGCAAATACAGGCATCTTATACTCTACAAAGATTATCATGAAATAAGGAAACACACGGAATATCGAGGGACAACAACTCATGTTAATTGTACCCTTAAATCCACCCCCTTATTAAAACTCTCTAGATCTGATTGTGAAGGGCCAGAAACATGCTCACCAATCCCACTAGGAAGTGCAAGGTTTTGAAATCGAGTCTGTGTTTGGTCCTTTCAGCGTTTCGTCTCCACGTGGATCGTGGAGCCCCTGCGAGCTGCGCCACACCTCTCTCCTGAGGTGGGGGTCGGGGGCGGCTGGACACCAGTGGGCCTGGATGTCGGCAGGGTCGAGGATCATCGGCTCGACCCTGGTTAGAGGAGCCTTGGGCTGGCTCCCATCGCTTCTTCAGTTTCCTTTCTCTTCTCCCGAGCCGGGGTGGCTGGAAGGTTTCTTCGCTTGGGACCTTTATTTTTTTGTCTCTTCTCCCAAGTTGGTTCGATGGCCTCTCATTCCGGCAATGGCCCGGGGACGGTCGATGATCTCCCGATGTGCTTCCCCGGGGCGGAACGCCGGTTTCGAGACGGCCTTCTCGATGTTGGCTTTCTTCTTCCTCCTGCGATTGACTGCTCCTTCTTCTGGGTGTCCGGATTCAAGCTGCGTGTTTCCAGCTCTCCAACCCGGTGTGTCTGACTGTCCCGAGAGCTTGCTGCTGTGTCCAGTGTGTGTTCAAGTGCCGAAAAAGTCTTCCAGATATACCTTTCTTCCAGAGGCTTCACTTCCCGCCCAAAATCAGGTTAGTCTTTGTTTTATTTTTGGTGGGCTGCGAGCACAGTGGGGTAGCCATTATATTTTAAAATGTCTTAAACGGCTGGTAACAGGCCCATCTCTGGTCGGGAATTACCTTCATTGTTTTTAATGGCCTGCTGATCTCATTATCTAGTCCTGGGTGCTGTTCTCATGAATATGAAATTGTCCCCTTTTGTCTGGGGCAACATTTTGATGGCCTCTGTCTCCAGGCCGATCTTGACTAGATCTGCATCTAATCCATATGCATATGTATGGGTCTGGTTTCGTTCTCTCAGGAACGGCTTCCAGACTTACTGTGGGTTGAATCCACAAATCTGTCTGAGGTTGCGCAGGAACCATTTTAAAGTGTCCCAATAAGCTGGTCACATGGTATGGTGGCCATTTTGTATGCCCCTTTTTCTGGGCTTCTTTTAAAACAGTCTTTAAAATCATGGCCTCTTCTGCCATTTGACCCTTATTAATATAAAGCCCAATTTTGCGAATCCTACACTCCCCCCTGATGATACTGTAACTTGCTTGAAGTATCATAATTCTGGGTGAGCAAAATTTTCTGACTTTCCACAATCTAACCATCCCCAGTATTTACCTATCTATGACCCCACGACACATGCATTTCCCATTTCAGAAAAATCTAGTGTACATCAAGCATCTGTAGATGGCAATACCTTGGAGTTAAAAATCTAACAACTTACTTCCAGGCGTGGAGGGGGTCCTTATACCCCTACATCACCTAGTGCATACACATTACTTTCTAATAATAACAACACATCTAATTCAAATGCAATAATAAAAATAAAGTACATACACGAAAAAAATTCAAGAATACATGAATACATATCAAAAATCATATAGAGGAGGGAGGGAAAACTTTAACTTTATACAAAGCAGCAAAATCTAAACGGGTGTCTCTTCTTCTACCCGCACATAATGCTCCCTCCATTCCCTCTATTCTCATACTTTTGCGAATGTTTGACCTTTTTACAGTGTACAAACAGTAAATAAACTAAAATGACAACCTGGCACACTACAAGAATGTGGGAGGCTATCCTAATCCAGGAAGGGACTTCTGTATTAGTGAACAGGTCCCACCACGGTGGGGTCACTATGTCCAATATGTCTGCCCCTATCTCTAGAGTCTTCTGCTCCAGTGTGTAGAAGTGTTTCTGTGAAACAACAATGGCTTTTAATACCTTGGTGAGGTGTTCAGGGAGAGGGGGAATGATATATCCAAAATGTGCAATGAGACGCTGCAGATCGGTGAAATTCTCTTTCACAGTGATGTGAAGAGTGGAAGGTTCAGGAATGGGGACAATTCGCTCTTGGGCCACTTGAACTTCTGCCCTGGGCTTGAAACAGAAGCTGCTGCCACTAACCGGACACCAACCGTGCTGTCCATGCTGGTAGTGGGGCGCTGCCGTGGTGACACAGTATGTCCCATCTCCTATATATGCCACCTGCGGGGGCACATGACCTTGTGCCATTGCCTCCATGGTGCAATTTATAGGCTTCGCGTCAGCAGTTCTGAACACGCACTGTGGTTTTAAATGGGCATTCAAGTGCTGGGGACACAGGATGATGTGTGCTCCCCGGCTCTGGCACCCCGAGAGGTCGGTACCCGTCATTGCATGCTCCCATCGAATGACGTAAGGTGGGACCCCCGTGTAGCGAATGTGCGCACCCCCCTGAATGACTCCAATGTTCTCCACCCTGTATACCGGGGCGGGTTTGGCTGTCTTTCCCATCACCGGCATTCTTACCACTATACCCATAATGGTGTGATTAGACCGTCCACAGTCCACTGGGACTGGGTAGGCCTCTGAAGCTAGTCTGAGCTGGCACGGACTCAATGTATTCTCAAAAGGGTGGAGGGCTGCGAGGTGCTTGTTGCTGATCCAGGAGGGGACTAAACCTTGCTTTCAATCCTCCAGATTACTGCGGCCCTCGCCCAGTAACCACGCCCCGTATAGCACACAAGCTTCGTTCTGCGCAGCCTGATCGGACGCATTCCGATCCTCCCTAATGAGGGCATTTACCGTTCTGGCATGTTTCTCCAGCTCAGCTATAATCTCTTTTAAGTGTAGTGTCATGGCCTTGTCCTCATGTAACTCAGAACCCACTACCTTATTCTCATCAGTCAGTATCTTTCTTAGCTGTGTTTTTAAACCATTAATCTGGGTTTGCAGCTCCACGTCATCCAGAGTGTTGATGACGGAAGTTCCTGTGTTAAAAGCTGTGAAAATATCATTTACTGCACCCCTTCTTTGTCTCCCTACTCTGTCCAAGACCTCATGTGGTGTGGTGTACAATTCGGCTCTGTCGACATCGGCAAAGTCGAATTCGTAAAACTGTTTAAACATGTTTGTTAACAGGACCTGGTATAATTGCTCCGTTTCCTTGGGGCACCACGCTGGCAATCGTACCTCGGTGAGGTTTAAAATCACCGAAGCCACCGCGTAGTGGACCCCTTGGTACAGTACCTGACCTGTGGGTACCAATACCAATCCGTTCCCGGGTCCCTTTGTCATGGTGGGGCACCCTTCCTTGAGGGCTTTAGCTACTGGAACTGTGGGCAGGGGCTTGCGGGGTCGGGTGATGAGCTCAGTGGCGTTTACTGGGATCTGAGAGTATGGGACTCCGCATGCCCGTGTGCTGACGTCCCACCTCATTCCTTGTCCAGCACCCTGCCATTGTCTTTGGAAAAGATGGAGACGCCTGTGGGGCAAGCGCGTTCTGAACCCCACATACAGATGTAGATCCCCTCATCTGGTTCCCACCATTTGTCCCAGCAGACACTCAACCCCCCGTGTGTTCCCGTTATTGTCCGATGGGTGTTATTACCCAATCTCTCCCACTCCACAGTGGAGTTCTTCATGGTGCTGCTCAACTTGCGAAGCCACCACCAGCGGTCCAAAGGTACGTGCCCGTTGCAAACAAGGCAAATCTTCTTGCCCACGGTGACGCTGATCCTGGGTGCAATGATCCGCACCCTGGGGCACATCAGAGACGTTTCTCTGTATGCAAACCCCGTCTGGCTGGAGTATTCGGAAGAGTTCGACCCCAGTCAGCCTGGCCATCTCCCTTCATGGAAGTAGGCAGCAGTCTCTTCAGCGTCCCGTGAGCTGGTTCCGCCAGTCGCGATGGGGCCTCTATTTCCAGAGCACCCGTAGACGGTGGAGTCTTTGGTGCGGCCCCGATAGGCCCAGCTCCATCCGACCATTCCGAACGCGACGAGGATCCCTCTCATCTTTCTCCTGGTTCCTGCAATAAATCAAACAATATAGCCAGGCTCCCGAGAGATTCTGGCTTAGGTGACGGCATGATCGGGTCTTTCGACCTCGACCCAAAAACACACACATTCTGGGCAGATTTAAAACTACTTAAACTCTAATCATTTTAATATTTACACACCTTAAACTTAAACCTAAACTTATGTACAGCGCCGTCCGTCCCCGGGCGGCTTGCCTAATCCCTGATCGGGCTGCAGCTTGCCGCTCCCTGTGGCGGGGCTGCAGTGACCTGTGGCTCTGGACTGCAGCTCGCTGCTCCCTGTGGCGGGGCTGCAGTGACCTGTGGTTCTGGTTCCCCGCAGCCTTTCGCTGCTAAACGGGGACTGTGTTTCTTCATGGATTTCTGAAGTCGGCGTCTACTGGGAGCGGGGGACTCGGGCCAAGGTTTTACAGACTGAGGCGTTCGAGTCGACCTGCGAAAAGGTACTTTGGGCGTGGCTCCCTTGGTGAGTGGACCTTCGGGTGGGACCTTAGCTCTCACAGCCCGTGGCTCTTCCACGACTGTGGGCTTCGGCTCCCTTCCCTCAGGCTCTGCCCCTTTGGGATTCGGGCAGGCTCCCTTGGCGAGTGGACCTTCGGGTGGGACTTCAGCTCTCACAGCCCGTGGCTCTTCCACGACTGTAGGCTTCGGCTCCCTCCCCTCAGGCTCCGCCCCTTTGGGAATTGGGCCTGTGGCAGACGGCTCCTCCTCACCTGTCCCTACAGGTGGAGAATCTCTGCCCCCAATTTCTACCTCCCCCACGCTCGAGTCGAGGGTGGGATCTCTGTCCTCCGACTCCACCTCTTCCAGAATCATGTCGAGGGCGGGACCTTGTTGTTCGGGCCCCTCCTCGTCTGAGTCCCAAGCCATCGGAGAAACCTCCCCCCAGGTGGGTGGGACCTCTTCTCCTTCCAAGCAGGCTACAACGCCAGCTTGTGTGGCCTGTGACTCATCGCGCGCCTCGGGCTGAGGATCTTTATCCTTAGACCTGGCTTCAGTTGCTGATGTTTTTGCACCCGGTTTAAACAGTTTGCACTGCTTCATACTAAACCACTTGTTGCGTCGGGACACCTCCACTGTGCGAGTGGCGTAGACCGGCGGATTTTGCACCGATTCCGGCTCATCCTCCTGGTCTACTGTTCTCTCGCCAGCGCATAGGGTTAGACCCAAGAATTTTACTTCTCGCCGGCCAACCCGTGCCTTCGTAAGGGTTTCCTTAACACTCTCTAGCTCCTTCACACCCGTACCCTCTCCCCAGAGACAATGATTTCTCAGGTCCACGTGGATCCTGTGGGCTACCAAGAAATCAGACCCCAGGACTCCCGTTCCACCTCCCACCTCCCACTTCATCAGGGTACACTTCCACGTGGTGCGGAGTGGTCCTAGACGAATGGAGAGGGGAAGGGAATGTGCGCCAGCCTGTTCTTCGCCCGTGAAGCCCGACAGAAGATATGGGACCCCGGTGGACAGAGGCGAGGCGGTGGGGTTATCTGCGTGGATCACGGTGCACGATGCTCCTGTATCCAACAGATAGGTTCCCTTCACCTCCTCCACCTCCATCTCCATGAGGGGTCGTCTCCATACATCATATCGCAGCGCGCACAGGTAGACGGGCTGCGCTGACTCTAGTCACTTGGGTACAGCGATCGGAGTTTCGGGAGCGACAAGGCCGGTGGTAACAGCTATTTTCCCCTGCGAGATCATCAGAGACCGCATTGTCTGTATGATTGACTCAATCGCAGCGGGATTCATAACCGCACCAGCTCCTTGTGCTGGGGCAGGAGCTACGGCTTGGGTTTGGGCTGGTGCTGGGGCAGCGGTCTGGGCTTAGGCTTGGGCTGCGGGAAATCTCCCTTTATTATCCTTCCACGGATTTCTACAGTCCTTGCGCCAATGTCCATCCTTCCCACACCCGTAGCAATTGAGCTTGGCCTGGACAGGGCGATTCCCCTCCTGACGCCACTCCTGCTTGCTTGGGGCTGTGGGTTTTGCCTCATGCACCTTTCCCTTCTGGGGTGGTGTTTCCTGACCTCTGCAATTCTTATACGCTACATTTAACTGGTGGAGTACCATCTCTTCCGTGACACCGGGACCTTGGGGATCAAACCAAGATCTGGCTAGGGCCCATATCTCTGGCAAGCTGTTGGTAACCAAACAACGGAGCCAATGAACCCGCTGCTCGTTGCTCATTAAAGCCCGTTCAGGCATACCCGGACAGCTACGTCGATATACTGGCCACAGCCTTTCTGCGAAAACCCGTGGGGGTTCTCCAGATAGCTGCACGGTCCCTTCTACGCGGTCGAACGGAATACCGTCGTCCACTCCCATTGCTTCTAAAACTTCCTCCTTGAGATCCGCATACCCTTTCCGTCCCTTTTACCATCCTCTGAGAGGCACTGAAGGATTGTGGGATCCAGGGAGAAAAGCAACAGTTTGACCTGTTCCTGTTCATCGCAGTCGTTAATGGCTGCTGTTTCCTCTATCTCCCTGAAGTGAATCGAGGGATCTCCCTTTACTGTGAGTCATGTGAGGTGGCTCACCATGGACCTTAATTGCAGGCCAGCGTAGGGCACCACGAGCTGGTTCTGGTGGGGTCCGACACTGCCATCGACAGCGTTGGGACCGAACCTCTGGTGCCGAGTGGGACACATCGGTGCCGGTCCCAGCTTCGCTACCAGTGGCTCCTCCTCACACTCCACCTCGGCTACCTCCTCCTTTTCCAACCAAGTCTCACTATAGCTCGGCGGTGCTGAGGGCTCGGTGGCTGGTACCACAACTACCTCAGCTGGAATCGGCTGTTTTGATTCCTTCAAAAAGTCCACGTGACTGGCTTTTGAGCTGACGAGACACACCATGCCTCTTGCCTTAACCAGGGCCATTCTTAGGTCCTCTATGGTCTTTTGGAAGGGTCCGTGGTCTGTGCTCTCAAACCCGTGCTCGAGGGCCAGCTTGTAAGCTGCCTTAACCTCCACTATTCTCTCCTCCTGCACTCTTAGCTGTTGTGAGAGGCGGGCGCTTTTCTCCCGTATCCTCGTTTCATTAATCTTTGCTTCAGTAACCTGGCACTACAGGTACTCTATCCTAGCCTGATGTTGACTAGCTACCACTTGGCATTCCTGATTCAGCGCGTGAAGCGCTGTGATGAGTTTTTCCCCACCCATGGCCTTTTCCTCTATCTCTGCTGCCTGGGTTGTGATCTTGGCTGCCTGTGCTGCAATGACCCGGTCCAAGATCTGGATCTGCTTCTTGTAACACATCAGCCACACTGCCTTTTCCACTGACTTCTTATGCTCTTTGCTCTCTGTCCACCTGATGGCTGCGTCCACCGGACGCCCATCCAGCAACAGATCGGAAAACCACTGTTTAGTGAGATTTACCTTGCCCAAGACATAATCCGCTATCGTCTCATCCATTGCATTTCAACCATTCAAACTCGGATCTACTACATTGCAATCCTGCTGCCAGAGTCCTGCTGCGGTCGCCATTTTGTGTAAGGGGTTTTCCTCGAGAGGTTTCCCAGAGGTTTCTCTCTCTAGAGGCCTCTCTCTCTTGCACAGTAAACCTTGAGTGGTTCAACCCACTCGCCCCTTAGACTCTGTACTCTGGAATTAGGCGCAGGAACTACAATGTAGAGAAAACTCATGTAGACCAAGTTTGATGAAACAAAATGAAATTTTATTACATAAGGAAAAATATCAAATCAAATGCAAGCAGATAAGGGAGTACATGGGAGGGAAAAACATACAAACAAATCATAACGACACTGTAGTGTCTGAGGATCAATAATACTCAGACTGCAGGAGAACAATAAAACAGGTATTTACTGAACAGGGAGTAATTCAAGACTGAAATACAGAAGCCTGCTATGGCTTTATATACAGGGGTGGTCACTGCCGGTACTGCAGTATAGAATCAGTTCTTCTCTTAAAGGCACATACACAACAATTCCTCCCCTTTTAGATAAACAGCACATAACATTCATTTAACAACTAAATAATAACTAATTACAATTACAATTTTCTCTGTACTATATACATCAACTGAAATAATCATTTATAAGTTCAGTCTTTGAGGAGGCTTCCTGATCCTGACTGGATAGTGCCTTTCTCGAGTATCCTGTTCTTGCGGCGGAGTTGATTCTGGCTCATTGTCATTGGTTGGTTCGTCAGCTTCCAATACCACTGCTTCTGAGGTAGACGCAATCTGTACTTCGGGTTGATTACCAGGTGCACCTGCTCATGGTATGGGTTTGGCTTGTTCCTGTGACTCTAGAATCTGGTCAGCATGGCGTCTCACGATGCTCTCTCCAACGTCCACTGTGTACATTAGTGGTCCCTGCTGTGTGCATATCGTTCCTGGCTGCCATTTTTCTGTTCGGTAGCTGCGGGCCAAGACTGGTTGCCCTATCTTGAAGATCTTGGTTGGCTTCTCATTTATGTGCTGGAATTGCTTATCCTCAACATCTCGTCTTATGATTGGTTTGAGCAAATCCAGGCGACATCTTAGCCTTCGGTTGAAGAACATTATGGCTGGAGCTTGGTTGGTGACTGCATGTGTCGCATTCCGGGAAGCAAACAAGAAATTATCCATCTTGTGTTGTAGTGGTATGTCGTCATTATGCATTGCCTTTATGGCCTTTTTAAAGGTCTGAACAAACCTCTCAGCCAATCCATTTGTGGCTGGATGATATGGGGCAGATGTGTAATGCTTCACCCCATTATTCCTCAGAAACCTCCGGAAATCCTCTGACACAAACTGTGGCCCATTGTCGGAGCAAATCTGTTCTGGCAAGCCATTCCTGGCGAAGATGGTCCTTAGGACAGCAATAGTTTTCTCCGTGGTGGTGGAGGACATTTTGATGACCTCTGGCCATTTCGAATGGGCGTCCACAGCGATTAGGAACATTGAGTCCATAAATGGACCAGCAAAATCAATGTGTACCCGTTGCCATGGAGATGAGGGCCTCTCCCATGGATGTAGTGGGGCCTGTGGTGGAGCGTTTTGGACCTTCTGGCATCCTGTGCATCTCTTGGTCATATCCTCGATTTCTTTATCGATTCTTGGCGACCACACAAACGCCCTGGCTAGGCTCTTCATTTTTACCCCTCCCAGATGACCCTCATGAAGCTCATTGAGCACTCTATCTCTCAACTTGGGTGGAATTACCACTCGGGATCCACACATCAAGGTCCCCCGGCACACTGACAGCTGTTCTCTCCTTGGCGAGAATGCTGGCAACAGTGAGTCGCCATGTGCTGGCCATCCCTTCACCGTCAAATCATAGACCTGAGAGAGTGTCGGGTCATTTCGGGTTTCCTTCTCTATACTTGAGTTTGTAACAGGTAGACATTCGACTATGGTCGCATGGAATATCTCAACAGGGTCCACTGCAGGTGCTTCCTCTACCGTAGGCAACGGTAGGTGTGACAGCCCATCAGCGTTTCCATGCTGTTTCGTACCCTTGTACTCTATGTCGTACTGATGTGCCCCTAGAAAAAGTGACCTTCTTTGCAGTCGTTGCGCCGTCATCACCGGAACGCCCTTCTTTGGGTTAAAAATGGAGACCAGGGGCTGATGATCAGTCAGTAGGGTGAATTTCTGCCCGTGCAGATAGTGATTGAACTTCTTCACCCCCCACACCAGGCTGAGGGCCTCGCTGTCAATCTGGGCGTAGTTACGCTCAGCTGAGGTTAACGAGCGCGACGCAAAGGCTATTGGCCTCTCTGAACCATCAGGGAATTTGTGTGACAGCACCGCTCCGATGCCGTAGGGAGATGCATCACATGCTAACCGAATCGGTAGTGTTGGATTGTAGTGGGCCAATACTTCTTTTGAAGTGATTAGGCATTTACATTTCTGAAAGGCACGCTTACACTCATCACTCCATTTCCATGTTACTCCAGTTTGCAGTAGTGCGTTCAGTGGGTGCAGAATTGTAGATAAAATCGGCAAGAACTTATGGTAGTAGTTCACCAACCCGAGGAACGACCTCAGTTGCGACACATTTTCCGGTGCTGGAGCCTTGACTACAGCCTCAATCTTGTCCGGCGACTTATGCAACCCTTCCTCATCAATCATGTGGCCACAATACGAGATTTTTCTCCTGAAGAACTCACATTTGGGGCGGTTGGCTCGTAGCCCATATTCCTGTAATCTCGTGAGCACCTGCTCCAGGTTGGCAAGGTGTTCAATGTAATTTTCGCCCGTAACCAGGATGTCGTCCAAATAACACTGGGTCCCCGGGATCCCTTGCAGGACTTGTTCCATCGCCCTCTGCCAAATAGCTGGGGCTGATGCTACCCCGAATACCAGTCGATTGTACTGGTAAAGGCCTTTGTGAGTGTTTATCGTGAGGTATTTCCTAGACGCTACTTCCACCTCCATTTGTAGATACGCTTGGGCCAGATCAATCTTTGTAAAGCGTTTCCCTCCAGATAGTGAGGCAAAAATATCTTCTATCCGTGGAAGTGGATATTGTACTGTGTGCAGGACTGGGTTCACAGTTACCTTGAAGTCCACACAGATGCGAACCTTCTTCGGTTCCCCAGGCGTGCTGCTCAATGATTTCTTCATTACAGGAACAATGGGTGTGGCCCACTCGCTCCAGTCCACCTTGGACAGCACACCCGAACGCTCCAGACTCTCCAGCTCTGCTTCAACGGCTGGGCGGATCGCGTAAGGTACTGGTCTGGCCTTAAAAATTTTGGGTTTGCGTTATCTTCGATTTTTATCGTTGCTGTTACTCCTTTTAGAGTCCCAAGTCCTTGTTGGAACATCTCTTTCGCGTCAGTTAGAATTTTTGACTGTCGACCAGGTGTGACATCATCATTCTTTTTATCAGTCACAGTTAGCGCCTGAATGGAATGCCAATCCAATTGTATTTTTCGGATCCATTCACGTCCCAATAATGATGGTCCTCCATCTGGTAGTATATATAGATACAGTTTCTGTGTTTCCTTGCCGTTGTATTCAACTGGCACCCTTATTCTTCCTCTGGGGTAGACTTTTTGCCCCGTGTATGCCTTCAATACAATGGACGTGTCCTTCAAGGGTATGTGTGAGAATAGCCGCTCATAGTCTCGTCGATTCATGACAGTTATGGCTGATCCTGTGTCCAATTCCATCTTTACTGGGGACCCTGCTATCATGAGGGTGACCCAAATGGTTCGGTGATCCTCCTTTGCAATCACGTTGTGTAACTTTAGACAACTTAGTCTCCTCCTCCCGGAGTCCTTATCACTCTCCTGATCTTCCGAACTACTGTCTGTCAATTTATTTACTTTTTTGTACATTTCCTTAGTAGTTCTTGTTATGTTGGTTTTCTTTCCTGACCTGCAGACTCTTGCTATGTGTCCCATTTTCCCACATTGCCTGCATACTTTGTCCTTAACCCAGCAGTCCTTCTGATCATGGGTTGTTCTGCCGCAGCGATAGCACTTTTCTGCTCCATACGCCATTTCGTTAGCGCTGTATTCCTGTGGTTTCTGTTGTATTTCCGCAGCTCCCCGTGCTGCTGCTTCATAGGATACTGCCACGCTGAAAGCCTGTTCTAGCTTCAGGTCCTTTTCCGAAAGTAGTCGTTTCTGTGTTCCTTCAATCTGGAGCCCGCAGACAAACTTATCCCGCAAGGTGTCTGCCAGTCCTGCTCCGAACTGGCAGTGCTTCGATAACTTGCGTAGTTCCGTAAGATAGTCAGCATTGCTCTCATCTTTGTGCTGGTTTCTTTTATGGAACTTGAATCTTTCTGCTATCAGCAGTGGTGTAGGGTTTAGGTGTTCCTGTAAGATATTAACAATCTCCTCAAAACTTTTCTCCATTGGTTTAGCTGGGGTAATTAAATTCCGCAATAGGCCGTACGTTCTCGCGCCCATCAAATGAAATAATACCAACGCCTTCTTTCCATCGGCCACCTCATTTGCCTCGCAGTACACTTCAATTCTTTCCACATACGTGGTCCAGTCTTCTACCTCGTTGTCGAAAGCAGTGATACTGCCACTTTTCGGCATCTTGGGTGATTTAAAATGGCGCCTCCCGCGCTTTTTCTTCTTCACCAATGAATTAAAATGGCGCCTCCCGCGCTTTGCCTTCTTCCCCAATGGAATAAAATGGCGCCTCCCGCACTTTTCCTTCTTCCCCTTGCTGCCACGCTGCTCCTAGCGTTCTACAGGGTAATGGCGGCGACCCGCGGCTTCGGCGCGTCTCGCTTTTCCTTCCCCGCGTTCTATCCTCTCCACGCTGCCCTGTTCTTGAGCACCGACCGCACCCTGTGCGCTCCACCCTCTCTCTCTCTCTTCCTCTCGACGACGCTGCATGGCCCCTTTGCAGAGCCGCTCGATCGAGCCCAAGCCCGCCGCAGTCCGGAAGGGTCAGCGCACTACCTGCTACCAGCACACCTTGCTGGAACACCTCGACTGGGGAGCCAGGCCCAGCTCTCCACAGCCTCCCCTGCAAGTCTCCGATGGATCCCTGGGCGGTTGCCCGCGGTCGACGCCCGCCATTCTGACTTCGACCTCCAAGAAGCTTCTCTTCAGGGAAAGATCCCCGTGAGGTGATGCAGTGCTGCAGGTGAGTTCAAACCTGCCCGTCGCCAGTGTAGTGTCTGAGGATCAATAATACTCAGACTGCAGGAGAACAATAAAACAGGTATTTACTGAACAGGGAGTAATTCAAGACTGAAATACAGAAGCCTGCTGTGGCTTTATATACAGGGGTGGTCACTGCCAGTACTGCAGTATAGAATCAGTTCTTCTCTTAAAGGCACATACACAACAGACACAGTACTAACTAAGGCAAATACAGGCATCTTATACTCTACAAAGATTATCATGAAATAAGGAAACACACGGAACATCGAGGGACAACAACTCATGTTAATTGTACCCTTAAATCCACCCCCTTATTAAACCTATTTAGATCTGATTGTGAAGGGCCAGGAACATGCTCACCAATTCCACTAGGAAGTGCAAGGTTTTGAAATTGAGTCTGTGTTTGGTCCTTTCAGGCGTTTCGTCTCCACGTGGATCGTGGAGCCCCTGCGAGCTGCGCCACACCTCTCTCCTGAGGTGGGGGTCGGGGGCAGCTGGACACTGGATCGTCGGCTCGACCCTGGTTAGAGGAGCCTTGCGCTGGCTCCCATCGCTTCTTCAGTTTCCTTTCTCTTCTCCCGAGCCGGGGTGGCTGGAAGGTTTCTTCACTTGGGACCTTTATTTTTTTGTCTCTTCTCCCAAGTTGGTTCGATGGCCTCTCGTTCCGGCAATGGCCCGGGGACGGTCGATGATCTCCCAATGTGCTTCCCCGGGGCGGAACGCCGGTTTCGAGACGGCCTTCTTGATGTTGGCTTTCTTCTTCCTCCTGCGATTGACTGCTCCTTCTTCTGGGTGTCCGGATTCAAGCTGCGTGTTTTCAGCTCTCCAACCTGGCATGTCTGACTGTCCCGAGAGCTTGCTGCTGTGTCCAGTGTGTGTTCAACTGCCGAAAAAGTCTTCCAGATATACCTTTCTTCCAGAGACTTCACTTCCCGCCCAAAATCAGGTTAGTCTTTGTTTTATTTTTGGCGGGCTGCGAGCACAGTGGGGTAGCCATTATATTTTTAAATGTCTTAAACGGCTGGTAACAGGCCCATCTCTGGTCGGGAATTGCCTTCATTGTTTTTAATGGCCTGCTGATCTCATTATCTATTCCTGGATGCTGTTCTCATGAATATGAAATTGTCCCCTTTTGTCTGGGGCAACATTTTGATGGCCTCTGTCTCCAGGCCGATCTTGACTAGATCTGCATCTAATCCATTTGCATATGTGTGGGTCTGGTTTCGTTCTCTCAGGAACGGCTTCCAGACTTACTGTGGGTTGAATCCACAAATCTGTCTGAGGTTGCGCAGGAACCATTTTAAAGTGTCCCAATAAGCTGGTCACATGGTATGGCGGCCATTTTGTATGCCCCTTTTTCTGGGCTTCTTTTAAAACAGTCTTTAAAATCATGGCCTCTTCTGCCATTTGACCCTTATTAATATAAAGTCCAATTTTGCGAATCCTACACCCCCATATTGAATTGGACTTCTCGGTGGTGTCAAGAGCACACCCATAAGAATATAAAAGAGTTAACAATTATTTGAATGATGGTCCTATGCTTCTTGCAAGACCCTTCCCGATTTTGGCATGCCCCAGTGCCTGTCTTGCCATGTCCTGAACTCGCCCAGCAAAACGTGCCATTTTTGCAGCATTGCAGCCTTGTCCTGGGAGCTAAGCACCTGGCATTCACTTGCTCTGCTGCCTTTTCCCACGGTTGATGTAGTTGATGCCCCATGGGCTACCTATCCCCTGGGGAGAAGAGGATGTTCCCCCATCCTGTCCACTCCCTCGACCAGGGCCTCCAAGGCATGACCTGTTAATCTAACAACTATTTCTCCAATTCACAACTGTCTCCCTGTTGTCTGCAGCCAGGCTACACCTCCCCTTTAAGGGGTGCTGGCTGCCATCAACTGGCATCAGAAAGACCCGAAATCCTAATCCAGCCCCTCAAACAGGCATTCAGCCAGTGAATACTGCTGACTGCATGCCTGATGAATGCTAATATTCGTGCTGCCGACTTCATCATCAACAGGCACGTGCAGTGCGCGCCCCATCCCCTGGATGCCCGTTTTCAGGCGCGATTGAATTTCGAGGCCATCCAGGCTGCAAAAAGTATCAGGTCGGTGAAAATCACCAAGTCTGTAAAATGCATCAAGTTGGTAAATACCACTCTAAAACAAACTCACCTAAAACATAATGGGCTCAATTTTGCCAAGTACGAGGAGACGGGTTTGGAGGCGTGTGAAGTGGTAAAATCACAGAAAATGGCATGCGGGCCCGATCCCACATCCATCCCGCCTCTGAGCAATTTTCCCAGAATCGGGGTATCAGACCCTATTTCCATCCCACCTCCAAGAGGCAGGATAGGCCCTTAAGGCCCTTAACAACCACTTAAATGCCTCTATAATCTAATTTTGAGAGTCCTTTCTGATTTTTAGACATTTCCCCCATCCTGCACATCTCCTCTGGAACACGCCAGTGAATCCTGGCGGCAGAACAAGTGGATTGCTTACTAACAGCTGCAGCTCCACCATTAAAAAGGAGTTTTCACCAATGATCATTTGCAGGTGGCAGAACTTTGTTGTCTCAGGTCTGGGGGAACTTTTAGCGGCCTACTCATTGTTGTGGAAGTTTGGAGCCTGACACCCATCTCCAGTGTGACCTCCTGGGAAACCCCTCTCCCCACCTTGACTAAGCGCTTCCTCAACTGAGGCATATACCAGAAGAATGGGAACCATTTATTTCCTTTCCTCCTGGACATCAGATTCGGACGAAGACTAGCCGCAGCAGCAGCAGAACCCTGAACAACAGCAGCAGCAACAACAACAGGAGCAACAACAGGAGCGCCAAGCTGCTGCTCACCCACCTGAACCTGCACAGGCCAGAAGGCGCCAGAGCGCGACCACATTGCTGGCCGGGTTGCAAGGGACGCAGTCATGTTAGTCACATTTGCTTAGCCTGCACAATCAAACACTTTTGTCTCACACCTTCTTACCAGACCATCGACAATGGACAAGAACCTGCGGATTCCTATTACTCTGACCACCATACTGACAATTGCAAGTAGCCCTAAGCCCTCAATGTGAAAGCCCCATTTGCAACATGACACAGGCCACAACTTCAATAGTTTGCCATCAAATCTGTTTATGATACCATGACAAGGATGGCTGGTCCAAATACAATACATCACAGCACCCAAGTGACTACCCTTGTGACTACTTGTGCTTTATCTTCCTCTTACGCGAGCTCCTACGTGGTGCTTCCCCTGTGGCTTCAGCAGATGTGGAGGCCCCTTGCTCACTTTGTTGCTGCTTCTGTCCCGTCGCCTTTGGTGGGCGTCCTCTGGGGTTGCGAACCTGTGAGGGCTCGGCGACAGTCTGCTGCTCCTGCGGCTGTGCAGGGGCTGAGACGCCCATCTCAGCTGGGTGAGGACTCTGGTGGGGCTCTGACCGAGGGCTTTGCAGTGGCATGGTCATGTGAGCGCTTGGAGAGGAGCCTGTGGTGTATGTAACCTGTTCCACCTTAAGAGAACTACCTTAAGAGATGTACTACTTTCTCTTGGCTGCTGTATACAGTAATACCGGTGGTGACCACACCGGTACATAAACGTTGTGTAGTGATTTGCTGGGCAGTTCAGCCCTGACCTCTGAATAGTAAAGACTTGTTAAAGTTATTCTTGTTGTCTGTGTCCAGTGATTTATAATAAGCATAACTGGGACACACAGACTCAACAGTGGCGACGAGTCCGATCTTACCCTGCGGCAGTTTTACATCCAAGGCAGCTTCGTCCTCAGAACGGGCGTTGAGAAGAGGCATCCGCCCTCATCATCCTGCTGAGCACCACATCGCACGGGAGGCATCGAGAACCCGGTTTAAAAAGATAAATTCTGACCACGAAGCCCTCCATCAGCGACAGGCAGTGATCATCCCTTCTACCACGGTGGTGGGTAAGCCGATCAGCGACACGAGCAGAAAGTCGGCCGCGTTGGCTGTGGAGTAGGGGAGGGAAAACGGAGAAAAAAGGGCGGAGAACTCGACCGCGGCCGGTGAAAAGGGCCGGGCTGCAATCGGGGCCGAGAGGCGCAGCGACTGGGGCAGCGTTAAGGCCACGAGAACCGCGGAGAACTCAACCGCAGCCGGTGTAAAGGACCGGCCTGCAAGCGGGGCTGAGAGGCGCAACAGCAGGGGAAGTGTGAATGCCCACGGGAACCGCGGGGGAGCAAAAAAAAGCAGCATCGGGGAATTGAGAACCGCTGGGGAGGCGAGAACGGCAGCAGCACGGCAATCGCCATTGCAGCCAGCGGGGGAAGAAGGCAAACGCGGGAAGCCGCCATTGTAGTCGGCGGGGGAAGAAGACGAGCGGGGAAAAACTGCCAAGCGCGGGAAGCCGCCATTTTAGTAGGCGGGGGAAGAAGACAAGCGCGGGAAGCCGCCATTTTGGGAAAAAGAAAATTTAAAGAAACTTGCAAGGATGCCTAAGCATGGTAACATCAATGCTTTTGATAGCGATGTCGAAGATTGGGCCATGTATGTAGAACGCATGGAAGTTTATTGTAAAGCAAATGAGGTACCAGATGATAAGAAAGCACTAACCTTATTAAACTCAATGGGTGCGAAGACGTACGGGCTATTGAAGCACCTTGTATCACCAGATAAACCGGCGGATCAGGCTTTCGCGAATATTGTTACTGTCCTGAAAAATCATTTAAACCCCACGCCGCTGCTGATAGTGGAACGATTTAAATTTTACAGAAGAACGCAGCTGAAAGAAGAAAGCAACGCTGAATTCTTCATTGAACTGCGTAAGCTATCAAAGTACTGTCAGTTTGGAACAGGACTAGCAGATGCGCTGAGAGATAAATTTGTGTGTGGATTGTTAAAAGAAGGAACACAAAAGCGACTGCTAGAGGAGAATGATCTTACGCTTGATAAAGCTGTCACTATTGCAGCATCGCACGAAGCCGCAGCGAGAGGCACTGCGGAAATGCAGCTAAGGTCATCGGAACTCAGCACCATTCAAATGGCCTTGGGTGCAGTAAAGTGTTATCGTTGTGGAAAGACAACGCACGATCAGAACCAGTGCTGGTTCAAAAATCAGGAATGCAGAAAATGTGGCAGGCTTGGTCACATAGCTACAGTATGCCGGTCAGGAAAGAAGACCAGCAACAAAAAGTCACCGCAGGAAAAGTGCAGAAAGGTACACAAGGTGACAGAGAACAGTTCGGATGAACAGAAGTCAGATTCAGACTCCAGCAGTAAGGAACTGGGTTGTCTAAGAGTGCACAATGTGGGTAATGAAGCAGACCACCAAACTATCTGGGTCACACTTCAGATAGCAGGAGTCCAAGTGAAGATGGAATTGGACACTGGATCGGCATTGACGGTCATGAATAAGCAAGATTACAAAAGGTTATTCCCACATATTCCCCTACGGGATACGGAGATTGTATTGAAAACATACACGGGGCAAAGAGTATACCCCATCGGAAAGATAAAGGTAAAGGTGGTCCACAAGGGCAAAGAAAGCTGAGGAATGGACTTATATGTGCTACCTGAGGGAGGTCCACCACTACTGGGACGGGAGTGGATCAGGAGAATAAATATGGACTGGCATTCCTTAAAAGCACTAACGGTAGATTCCGGTAAAAAAGAAGGTGTCAAACCTAAACGATTGTCCAGAATATTGGACGATGCTAAAGAGGTGTTCCAACAGGGACTGGGAACACTGAGAGGAATTACGGCAAACATCAAGGTTGAAGAACATGCAAACCGGAAATTTTTCAAAGCCAGACCGGTACCTTATGCGATACGACCTGCTGTGGAAGCTGAGCTGGAAGGGCTAGAACGTTCAGGAGTACTGTCTAAGGTGGACTGGAGTGAGTGGGCCACGCCCATTGTTCCCGTCATGAAGCGTTCATCGAGCAACAAGCTGCGGGAACCGGGGAAGGTTCGCATCTGTGGAGATTTCAAGATCACTGTTAATCCGGTGCTTCACACGGTGCAATATCCGCTTCCGCGGATTGAGGATATCTTTGCTTCGTTGTCTGGTGGGAAACACTTCACCAAGATAGACCTGGCGCAGGCGTACTTACAGATGGAAGTTGAGGAAGAGTCACGCCAGTATCTCACGATCAACACGCATAGAGGCTTGTATCGGTATAATAGACTGGTTTTTGGAGTGGCATCGGCTCCAGCAATTTGGCAGAGGGCCATGGAGCAGGTATTACAGGGAATTCCAGGCACACAATGTTACCTGGACGATATTCTGATTACAGGAGATGATGATGAGGAACACCTTGCAAATTTGGAACTGGTGCTCACCAGATTGAAAGAATATGGACTTCGAGTTAATCGCCAGAAATGTGAGTTCTTTCAGAAGCGGATCTCGTACTGTGGTCATGTCATTGACCAGGAGGGGCTTCATAAGTCTCCTGACAAGATCGAAGCTGTTGTGAAGGCTCCCGCTCCGGATAATGTATCCCAGTTGAGGTCGTTCCTAGGGTTGATTAACTATTACCATAAGTTTCTGCCAAATTTATCCACGGTGCTGCACCCGCTGAACGCTCTTTTGCAGAAGGGAGTACCATGGAAGTGGAGCGAGGACTGTAAGAGGGCCTTTCGAAAAAGCAAGGCATTGATCACCTCAGAGGAAGTGTTGGCTCACTTCAACCCAACGCTGCCTATTCGTTTGGCTTGTGATGCTTCTCCATATGGTATTGGGGCAGTACTCTCACACAAGTTGCCAAATGGCTTGGAGAGGCCAGTCGCGTTCGCATCCAGATCATTGACCTCCGCTGAGCGCAACTATGCTCAGATAGATAGGGAGGCTCTCAGCCTTGTGTGGGGAGTAAAGAAGTTTAATCATTACCTGCAGGGCCAAAAGTTTACGCTACTGACAGACCACCAGCCGTTGGTACCCATTTTTAACGCTAAGAAGGGTGTTTCGGTGATGACAGCACAGAGGCTCCAGAGATGGTCCCTTTTCCTAGGGGCACACCAATATCAGATTGAATTCAAAGGTACAAAGCAGCATGGTAATGCTGATGGGCTGTCGCGCCTGCCACTACCTACAGCAGAGGAGGCACCGACGGTTGACCCTGTTGAATTATTTCACTCGACCATCATCGAATGTTTACCAGTCACCAATGCAAGTATTGAAAGAGAAACCAGGAGGGCCATGAGGACCCATTTCTGCACTGGCAGTCCTACTCCAGAGGGCTTCCATGAAGGTCTGGTTTGTATGCTCAACAGCTGACCATCGTTCCTCAAGAGATGTCATTCTATTCTGAACAATGATAATGTTTTCAAGACTCTGGCGACAAAGCTCCTCCATGGCCGTAGCCACCTCTCCTCTACCGTAGCCATCCTCTCCTCTATGGTAGTCAGCCTTACCACAGAGGTAGCCATCCTTTCCACTGAGGTTGCCATCCTTTCCGTGGTGATGCGTTCATGCGCCAATGCCTCCACAAGGGCTCTGCTCATGTTCGCAATGGACTCCTCCATTCACTCCACACTCACAGCGACCCTGGAGACAAAACCTGACAGAAACTCCTGCACCTATTCCTGGAGTTCCAGCACCGCTCTCCTTCTGGATGGACCCGAAGGCACAGGGTTGACATGCAGCTGAGCCGAGCTGGCAGAGTCCTGCGCCCTCCGACTAGGACTCTCCACTGCTGTCCCTGTCTCCAGCATCTGCTGATGTTCACTTGTGCACTGTGATACACCAGGTGCCAACACTACTCTATCTCTTGAATGTCCCACCGAGTGTGAGTGTCTGCGCTGGTGCTGGGTGCACTGAATTCTGCTGAAGCTGCGCCCTCAGAGGTTGCAGCTTCGTCTGAGGAGTCTGGAAGCTCAGGCTCTTCCTCCTGGACAGTGGGGACGGGGGCTTTCGATGATCCTGTGGGGGAGTAAAGGAAAGTGTTAGAGATATC
Organism: Somniosus microcephalus; assembly: GCF_052327205.1. Taxonomy (NCBI): domain Eukaryota; kingdom Metazoa; phylum Chordata; class Chondrichthyes; order Squaliformes; family Somniosidae; genus Somniosus; species Somniosus microcephalus. Next base: position 131,002,976 of record NC_140996.1, read on the forward strand.
AGGTCAAGGCTACATGCACATTGAATAGTGCAGATGATCATAAGTCAATCTGTTAGAGCATCAGAATCATTATCACTGACTCATGCAATGTCAGTGAGAGAGATGCCAAACTATTCTGTCACCAGCTTGCTGTGATGCGCCCATCTGTCCATCACCCACTTGGGAATCGTCCTCGATCCCGGCGATTTCCAGGGCCGCCTCCTCCCAGGTGGTGAGCTGGGCTACTGAGGGTGGCCCTCCTCCTGTCATGGCTCTTTCCCTCTTATTGTGGGCTCTCTTTTCCTGCAATGAGGGGCACAAGTGGCGCTTCAGTGAGAATGAAGGTGTGAGTGTAGAGAATGTGTAGTGTATGTAACCTGTACCAACTTAAGAGGATACCTTAAGGTGATGGGCTACTTTTTGATGGCTCCTGTACATTGTAGTACCGGTGGTGACCACACCGGTATATAAACCACAGAAACCACAGAAACCACAGAAACCACACAGTGCAGATAGAGGCCATTTCGGCCCATCGAGCTTGCACCGACACATATCCCACCCGATCCCTGTAACCCCTACACCAACACATATCCCACCCTAACCCCGTAACCTCACGTATTTAATCCCCCTAACACTAAGGGTCAATTTATCATAGCCAATCAACCTAACCCGCACATCTTTGGACCCTGTGGAGCAAAGTGTATTCCAGTTCAGCCCTGACCCTCAATTACTAAAGACCAGTTTAACTATTTCTGTAGTCTGTGTCCAGTTATTCAGCATAACTACATTTGGAAACACAGACTCAACGGTGGCGACGAGTCTGATCTTATCTAGCGGCAGTTGCATCAAAGGAAGCTTCGCCTCTGAAACGGGCATTGATCAAGGACATCCACCCTCAACATCCTGCTGGGCACTGCATAGCACGGGAGGCAATCGGGAACCCGGGTTGGTTTCTGGCCACGAAGTCAAACATCAGTGAACATCCCTTCGGCGGGTAAGCCCGATCGAGCGGCACGGGGGGGAAGTCGGCCGAGTTGTCAATAAAAGAAGGGGAGGGAAATGACGAAAAGGGCGGAGAACACGACCGCAGCCGGTGTCAGGGGCCGGACTGCAATCGGGGCAGAGACGCGCAGCAGCCAGAAAAGCGTTTATGTCCACAAGGACCGCGGGAGCGGCGGGGAACAAGAGCAGCAGCGTAGGGGAAAATAAAGGACCACTGGGAGGCGAGAACGGCAACAGCACGGTAATCGCCATTTTGAGTCGGCGGGGGAAGAAGACAAGCGCGGGAAAAGCCGCCAAGCGCGGGAAGCAGCCATTTTGAAAAAAATAAAATAAAATAATAATCATATCCGAAGGAAAGGAAACTCAACAAGGATGCCAAAAACGGGTAACATCACTGCTTTTGATAGCGATGTGGAAGATTGGGCCACTTATGTGGAATGCGTTGAAGTTTACTGTACAACGAATGAGGTACCGAAGGATAAGAAAGCACTAACCCTATTAAACTCGATGGGTGCGAAGACGTACGGGTTATTAAGGAACCTTGTAACACCAGATAAACCGGTAGGAAAGAGTTTCGTGGATATTGTTACTATCCTGCAAGAGCATTTAAACCCCACGCCCCTGCTGATAGTGGAACGATTTAAATTCTACAAAAGAATTCAACTTAAAGAGGAAAGCAACGCTGAATTCTTAATCGAACTGCGCAAGTTATCAAAGTACTGTCAGTTCGGTACAGGACCAGCAGACGCACTGAGAGATAAGTTTGTGTGTGGGCTCCTATAGGAAGGAACCCAGAAGCGACTGCTAGAGGAAAAGGATCTTACGCTGGACAAAGCTTACAGCATTGCAGCATCGCACGAGGCAGCAGCACGAGGCGCTGCAGAGATACAGCAAAGGCCATTGGAATTCAGCACCAATGAAATGGCATTGGGCCCAGTAAAGTGCTATCGTTGCGGAAGGACAACGCATGACCAGAACCAGTGCTGGTTCAAAGATAAAGAATGCAGGCAATGTGGCAAACTTGGTCACATAGCGAGAGTATGCCGATCAGGAAAGAAGACCAGCAGCAAAAAGTCGCCGCAGGAGAAGTACAAAAAAGTACACAAGGTGACAGAGAACAGTTCGGATGAACAGAAGATGGATTCAGACTCCAGCAGTAAGGAACTGGGTTGTCTAAAAATACATTATGTGGGTAACACAGCAGACCACCAAACTATCTGGGTCATGCTTCGGATAGCAGGAGTCCAAGTGAAGATGGAATTGGACACTGGATCGGCATTGACGGTCATGAATAAGCAAGATTACAAAAGGTTATTCTCGCACATTCCCCTGAGGGATACGGAGATTGTATCGAAAGCATACACGGGGCAAATAGTATACCCCATCGGAAAGATAAAAGTAAATGTGGTCTACAATGGTAAAGAAAGTCAGGAAATGGACTTGTATGTGTTACCTGATGGAGGTCCGCCACTACTGGGACGGGAATGGATCCGGAGAATAAATGTGGACTGGCATTCCATACAAGCACTGACTGTAGATTCCTGTAAAGAGGACGACGTCAAACCTAAATGACTGTCCAAAATATTGGACGATGCTAAGGAGGTGTTCCAACAGGGACTGGGAACACTGAAAGGAATTACGGCAAACATCAAGGTTGAAGAACATGCAAGCCCCAAATTTTTCAAAGCCAGACCGGTACCTTATGCGATACGACCTGCTGTGGAAGCAGAGCTGGAAGGGCTAGAACGTTCAGGAGTACTGTCAAAGGTGGACTGGAGCGAATGGGCCACACCCATTGTTCCTGTCATGAAGCGTTCATTGAGCAACAAGCCGGGGGAACCTGGGAAGGCTCGCATCTGTGGCGAATTCAAGATCACTGTTAATCCGGTTCTTCACACGGTGCAATATCCGCTTCCGCGGATTGAAGATATCTTCGCTTCGCTGTCTGGCGGGAAACACTTCACCAAGATAGACCTGGCGCAGGCGTACCTACAGATGGAAGTTGATGAAGCGTCACGCCAGTATCTCACGATCAACACACATAAGGGCTTATATCGGTATAATAGACTGGTTTTTGGAGTGGCATCGGCTCCAGCGATTTGGCAAAGGGCCATGGAGCAGGTATTGCAGGGAATTCCAGGCACACAATACTACCTGGATGACATTCTGATTACAGGAGATGATGATAAGGATCATCTCGCGAATTTGGAGCAGGTGCTCACCAGATTGAAAGAATATGGGCTCAGAGTTAATCGCCAGAAATGTGAGTTCGTTCAAAAGCGAATCTCGTACTGCGGCCACGTCATTGACCAGGAGGGGCTCCATAAGTCACCTGACAAGATCGAAGCTGTTGTGAAAGCTCCTGCACCGGAAAATGTATCCCAGTTGAGGTCGTTCCTTGGGTTGGTGAACTATTACCACAAGTTTCTTCCAAATTTATCCACAGTGTTACACCCGCTGAACACTCTTTTGCAAATGGGAATACCATGGAAGTGGAGCGATGATTGTAAGCGGGCTTTTCAAAAATGCAAGGCACTGATCACCTCTAAGGAAGTGTTGGCTCACTTTAACCCAACGCTGCCTATTCGCTTAGCTTGTGATGCTTCTCCATATGGTATCGGGGCAGTGCTCTCACATAAGTTTCCAAATGGCTTGGAAAGGCCAGTCGCGTTTGCATCCAGATCATTGACCTCCGCAGAGCGCAACTACGCTCAGATAGATAGGGAGGCTCTCAGCCTCATGTGGGGAGTTAAGAAATTTAACCATTACCTGCAAGGCCAAAAGTTTACGCTGCTGACAGATCATCAGCCGTTGGTTTCCATTTTTAACCCTAAGAAGGGTGTTCCGGTTATGACGGCGCAGAGGCTTCAGAGATGGTCCCTTTCCCTAGGGGCCCATCAATATGATATCGAATTCAAAGGTACAAAGCAACATGGTAATGCTGATGGGCTGTCGCGCCTGCCACTACCTACAGCGGAAGAGGCACCGGCAGTTGACCCTGTTGAGATATTTCACTCGACCATCATCGAATGCTTACCAGTCACCAATGCGGGTATTGAGAGAGAGACCCGAAATGACCCGACACTGTCTCGGGTCTACGATTTGACAGTGAAGGGATGGCCAGCACATGGCGACCCACTGTTACCAGCATTCTCAGCCAGACGAGAACAGCTGTCCGACTGTCAAGGAACATTGATGTATGGAACAAGGGTGATTATTCCTCCTAAATTAAGGGAGAGAGTTCTGAAGGAATTGCATGAAGGTCATCTGGGGGGAGTCAAGATGAAAAGCCTTGCTAGGGCTTATGTGTGGTGGCCAGGTATCGACAAACAAATAGAGGATCTGACTAAAAGCTGCTCAGGGTGCCAAAAAGTTCAAAACGCACCTCCAATTGCACCGCTGCATCCGTGGGAATGGCCTTCAACCCCATGGCAATGTGTGCATATCGACTTTGCAGGTCCATTCATGGATTCCATGTTTTTGATAGCAGTAGACGCACATTCTAAATGGCCAGAAGTGATTAAGATGTCGACCACTACCTCTGAAAAGACGATCGCAGTTCTAAGAACCATATTTGCAAGGAATGGGTTGCCGGAACAAATATGTTCAGACAACGGACCACAGTTCGTGTCAGAAGAATTCCAGAAATTCATGAAAAAGAATGGGGTGAAACACTATACATCTGCCCCATATCATCCGGCTACAAATGGGTTGGCCGAGAGATTTGTACAAACGTTCAAAAAGGCGATAAAGGACATGAGCGAAGACCATATTCCACTACAACACAAGGTGGACAATTTCCTGATGGCATATCGAAACGCCACGCATGCAGTGACAAATCAAAGCCCTGCCATAATGTTCTATAACAGGAGGTTGCGGTCCCGGTTGGATTTGTTAAAACCCAATGTGCGTAGGGAAGTCGAAAACAAGCAATTCCAGCACGTAAATAACAAGGCCACTCGGAGTTTCAAAACAGGACAACCAGTGTTGGCCAGGGACTATAGGAATGATAAATGGCAATCCGGAACAATTCGTGACCGACAAGGACCCTTGATGTACATGGTAGACGTTGGAGAGAACGTAATACGACGTCATGCTGACCAACTTGTGGAATCGAGAACAAGGCTCGACCCCATGTCTACGGCAGAGACACCAGTTGAAGCAGTTATTGAGCCTGTAGCATCTACCTCAGACTCGAACGTACATGATGATGTTCAATCCATAGGAGATCAAATGGATGAGTCACCCCAGCCACGAGAACCAGAGACCCCTGAAAGGCGTTATCCGGCCCGGATCAGGAGGCCTCCTCAGAGATTGAATCTTTGAACAGTTTTGTGTGAAAGTTGTATATATGTTATCCATGTAATGTTTAAATTGGGGTGTACACTGTTAAGCTAAAAGGGGAGGAATTGTAGTGTATGTAACCTGTACCACCTTAAGAGGATACCTTAAGGTGATGGACTACTTTTTGATGGCTCCTGTACATTGTAGTACCGGTGGTGACCACACCGGTATATAAACCCTGTGGAGCAAAGTGTATTCCAGTTCAGCCCTGACCCTCAATTACTAAAGACCTGTTTAATTATTTCTGTAGTCTGTGTCCAGTTATTCAGCATAACTACATTTGGAAACACAGACTCAACAGAATGCATAGCATAGATGCTTAGAATGAGACAAAGGGCCCTCCCTGTGTGTTGCAAGTTGTTGTTGTTGTTGCATCACAGTGATAGGGAGTGTGAGGGCTGCATGGTCAAATAGTTAAGTGAATGTGACCATAGAGAGAGAGGCAATGGTTATGGGTGCAGGGATGTAAGTGTCAAGTGGGATGTGGAGGAAGAGGTTGGCAAAGCAGAGTGCTGGTGAGGAGAGGCAATGGGGATCAGATTGAGGGTGATGGGAAAGTCATACTCACTTTTCCTGTGCGGAGAAGCTCATGAAACCTCTTCCTGCACTGCAGCCAGATTCTGTGGCTCATCGATATGGAGTTGACCTCCTGGGCCACTTGCAGCCACACAGCTTTAGCCTGCTGGGGTGGCTTTTTTCTCCCTGAGGAAGGGAAGAGCTCCTCCTTATTCGATCTTGCTCCCTCCACCAGAGCTTAGAGGGAGGCCTCATCAAAGCGTGGAGCACACTCTTGCCTGCTGGTGGACATTGTCGATCAATGAATTCCTTACTACAATCACCATAAAGATTCCAGTCTCCAGAAGAGGCAAGGCTGCTTGCAGGCCTTAAATCCAGCAGCATTGATGACGTCATCGGAGGCGACTTTCAGGATGGAAAGACTAAGTGGGCCATGGGTTCCCACGCGCAGGAAATCAAGTGCCCAATTAGGGGAAAATCACACTTTTTCCCCACTTCACTTCGGAGTCAGGATCCTGACACGAATGCCACCTGACACACCCCAGCCCGCCCACACTGGCAAAATCGAGCCCAATCAGTCTATGCAGCAACAGCCTGACTGCCACTGCCTGCCCGCCACAGGTGAAATGGAGAATCCGTGTGACAGATTTAAAAGGACCCGGCTACAATCAGTACTTCCTGCTGCATTTCAAATCGTCGCAGAATCAGGCGATTGACAATTCGCGGCCAATTTAAAATTGAACTGTCCCTGCTGAATGGGAAATGCAGCCAATTTGCAGTTCCCGGCCAAATTTGAATTTTTCAGCAGACAAGTGAGGCCAGCCGGCTAAGGAGGCCGCGGGCCGCAGTGAAGTATTCTGTGAGCCGAATCCCACCCTCCGGACATATGTTTGACACCCCTGGTTTAAAGTAAGCTAGTCTAGATATCATATATAAAAGCCTGGGTGTAAATGGTTCATTCTAATCCTATTTTCCAATCAGTTTTTATTGGTGAAAAAGAGGGAGATTCATCTAATATCCTCCAAATTATTATAGTTACCTGTTGGAATTTTTCCAATGCAGTCTTTCTTACATATTATGGGCACAGTGTTGGATTTGACCTTTGTATTTCCTACATATGACAGATGTAACCAGCCATTAACATTTCTGAAATGAAATCTTTTTCAATGATGAACTTATCACTGGTGTGGAGATGCCGGAGTTGGACTGGGGTGAACAAATGTAAGAAGTCACACAACACCAGGTTATAGTCCAACAGCTTTATTTGAAATCACAAGCTTTCGGAGCGCTGCTCCTTCTTCAGGTGAAGTGGAGAAATGCATAAAGACACAGCTTATATAGTCAGAGAATCATGTCAGATGTTTACAGGTAACCTTTCCAACTGCCATTTATCACACCTCGGCAGAGAGATAATCACAGCAGTCAAAGGTGTGAATGGTGTCCAAACAGGTCAGTCAGGGAAACATTACATCAAAGAACAATGAGGTGGGGTCACAAGGGGTCAAATATTGCAGATGCTGGGGTCTGTATGAAAAACAAAAAAACAGACACAAAACATTTTTTTTGGCTGGAAATCACAGCAGATCCGGTCGCATCTGTGTAGAGAGAACAAGCCAATGTCGACTCGAGTCTGGATGACCCTGCATCAGGTGGGGTTACATGTAGCGTGACATGAACCCAAGATCTCGGTTGAGGCCGTCCTCATGGGTGCGGAACTTGGCTATCAGTTTCTGCTCGACAATTTTCGGGTAAGTATTCTCTAAGGCGGCCTTCGAGACACACGACAACGCGAAATCGTCGAGCAGAAACTGATAGCCAAGTTCCGCACCCATGAGGACGGCCTCAACCGAGATCTTGGGTTCATGTCACGCTACATGTAACCCCACCTGACGCAGGGTCATCCAGACTCGAGTCGACATTGGCTTGTTCTCTCTACACAGATGCGACCGGATCTGCTGTGATTTCCAGCCAAAAAAAATGTTTTGTGTCTGTTTTTTTGTTTTTCATACAGACCCCAGCATCTGCAATATTTGACCCCTTGTGACCCCACCTCATTGTTCTTTGATGTAATGTTTCCCTGACTGACCTGTTTGGACACCATTCACACCTTTGACTGCTGTGATTATCTCTCTGCCGAGGTGCGATAAGTGGCAGTTGGAAAGGTTACCTGTAAACATCTGACATGATTCTCTGACTATATAAGCTGTGTCTTTATGCATTTCTCCACTTCACCTGAAGAAGGAGCAGCGCTCCGAAAGCTTGTGATTTCAAATAAAGCTGTTGGACTATAACCTGGTGTTGTGTGACTTCTTACATTTGAACTTATCACTGGCTGCTTCTTGAGCTATAATTGTGGCTGCAAGGCTGATAAATGCAGGAATTTTCAGGTCTAAAGACTCTATTCATGTCATTCAGTGAGATATCCCCAGTTATATTTGTTCTTATTCTATGCAAGGACTGTTTTGTTTGACTGTGATGCTATCAATATAACCGAATTATATGTGTGCTATTTTGGATTAGGAATGATTGCAGTTCCGTTACATTATTGACCCCAGTCCCGTGTCTCATTACAATGGTGCTACACTTATTTTTTTTGGTAATGCTACATATCTCATTTCAGTACTGCATCAAACTACTTCCTTCCAGAATTTAAAACTAATATTCTCACCTCCCAGCTATCATTGTGCGTGATTATATATCAGATGAAATTTCCCTTTTAGTATCAAGCCAGGCTTGAAATTCCAGTTGCAGGCATGACAGCGGCAGAAAGGTTTAATGGTAAATTAATCTTTCCAGGGAGGATGTCAATTTAATTGGTTGTGTTTGAAACTAATAAACAAATTTCAGCTCACACACTGTGATGTTGGAACAAACACTGTTACAGTAATAGAGCTCCTTAAATGTCAGGAACAGCTTTCTTACTGTAAAGTAACTCTTTAAGTGCCATGGAAGAGTTTAAAGCCCACAAATTCTGTGGCGCTGTTGTGACACCAGAAGTGTGGTGCGGTGCAACATGCGCCCAATGCTCAGCTCTTGCTGTGAACCCGTCCAAAATTCAAAAAACGGCCTAGAATTTGCTGGCAAAATAATGGCGAGTTAAAGATGTATGCTGTTATTAGTGTAAATAACCCAGCAATTTGTGGCGAGGAAGAGATATGCCGTGAGTTGCCAATTGCCACAAATTGCTGGATGACTTGCGCTGTTCCGCCGATAGCCTCACAAAAATGGCAGCTTGCCATCAACCTCCCCGTGAGTTTCAAGAAATTTTCGAGCTGAAAGGTGAGGAAAATAGTCCAACTCATGGGGCACACCACGCGATGCCTTGCTTTAGCAAATTCTGGCCCTTTAGGGGCAGGCAGCTTCACCTAGCGCAGCACTTCCGCTATTTGGAGGCAGCGGGAATTCTCAAGAGAGGAAAGAAGAGGGCACTTTGGACTGAAGACAAAAAGGTTCCTTCTTGGTTTTTTTCTTTTCCTTCCTGTGCATGGCAGGCTCCTGTAACAATGGCAATCAAACCTTCTGGGATTGGTTGCCATTTACATTTTGAACTTTAGGCCCCATTTCAGGTCCAGAATGAGATCTATATGTACTCTCAGCAGGTACAGGTCCCACTGGGTCCAGCTGGGATGCATCTGGCAGGATTCCCAGGATAGCCCTGGAATAATCCCAACAACCCCACCACCACCACCACCCCCACCCCCCTCACCTCCAATTCTGGCTGAATGTTTGTGGAATTGGCAGAAGATCAACCCAAACATCTCCTCCTGCCCGCGGCACCCCCCCACTCCCCCCCCCCCAGTGCAATTCATTGTTCAGTGTGAATGGGCAGACACAAGGTGGATCCAGGTTCTACCCTGTTTTCCAAACCCCACTTGTCATATTTTCATTTAAATTTCATGATTTACATTGTGCAATTGCTCACCTTATTTGATGAGGTTTGTCAGTCTACAGGGCCCAGAGAAAGTATACTCAGGGTTTGGACACATTTTTACATATCAGAGATTTACTCATTTAGCGTATAAAGTCTAGTCTTTTCAGTTCGCAGAAACATTTGCCTTGAATGCTTTTTTTCAGCCAATGAAAATTCAAAGCTTGCTCCCACTCTAAAATAAATAGTGGGAATTGGGAAACATTAAAGTGAAGATAAATAAAAATGAAACAAAAAATACAACATAAAAGTGTGTAAAATAAGATATATTAGTTTGAAAAAGAAGAAAATTAATGTTAAGTTAAAATTATAAGATAGAGACAAAATAGAGAAGATATAACTAGGTGAGGATAAGGCATGACAGCAGCAGGAATGTTTAAAAGGTGAACAAAGCATTCCATGGCCAATGTCAATCTATCTGGTTGAGTTTTCTTTTAACTGTAACTAATTAAGTTCAATTTTACACAGGAGGTGCTTCATGAATTATGAGTTTACAGCTGGATACAATTATGTTAAACAGGGAGAGTGAAGATGATCTGCTAACTGTGGGAGAAAAACAAATTTATAAAATGAGTGTAGGGTTTTTAAGTCTTCTTTAGTCTTTAGGGTACCGAGAGGTAAGGATCAGTCGAGGCTGAAAACTTTTCTAAATATTTGGTTTTATTGACATTGGCCCAGAAATTAGGTTCAGGGGCTTGCTGCGCGTGCAAGCCCCCGATGTGCACTTACCCTGCGCGCCGGCCGTTCTGCTCCCGGGACGCGTGGAATTCCTTTTTTCAGATGATGACTCCCGGGCAGCGTCTGACGTCACGCCGCCCAGGAGTGCAGCCAACGCGAAGCGTCCAGCGTGGAGTGTAAGTGAGACACGCCCCGTGAGATCTCATTACCATAGGACACGCCCCCAATCTTTCTCACAAGCTGCAAAGCATTTTTACATGCAGAGCAGCATTTTAAATAGGTTCTTTGTATTTTGAAACTCGGAATGATCAATTCTTCTGCTTCATGAGATTGAGGGATTAATTCTTCATTGACATCCTTCTTGGTTTGCTTCTGGTCTGTCTCTTTGAACTTACTAAAATGGTTGTTTTTAAATCATTCTTGCTGTTGCAAAAACAGTTTGCGAATGTGTATGACAGTTTCTCACAGTCTTCCAAGGACTGGTCAGGCAGCTGTCTTATTTTTATCCTTGTCCTTATTTCCATGAAAGTACATTGAGTCTTGAACACAGCAATAGTAATACCATGCGAAATTAGTCAAGCTTCCCAGCATGCCTTCTTAAACAGTCAAGTTTAACAGTTCTGTGTTCTACCTTTGTTGTTAATACTTCTAACCAAATACTGCTCTTTTAGCAAGCAATCCAGGATTCTAGCCCATCCTTTAAGTTTTCCTTAAAACTGGTATTAAAATTCCAAATTGAAAAGTCAGAATTCCTTCTGGAGGAACTGATTCATTTGTTTCTTTGATGTTAGCTAACCATGGTGTCTTTTCTTTTGTAGGAAGAAGTGTTACTGAAGTACTGTTTGGTTTGTGTATACAATAAAACGCCACAGGGCTAAATTGGGCTATGTAGCACCCATTTTTTGGGTGCTATGAGGCCTCCTAAAGTTCAAGAATGGCACCGCAATGTGCGTACACACTTCCGACGGGAAGTACGCCGGATGCCATATTTGTAAAGGAGTTTGCGTGTGCGCCTAATGACCGCCAGCAGCATGCAGAGCAGGCAGTTTTTGACATCAATCAGTGTGCAGCGCTGATTTGACACCAATTTGCCATTTTCATGCTCCATGCTCCAGCCTATGCCCTTTCGTAACCTTGACATTAAATGGCATGAATGACCCCCATCAGCGCTACTTACAGGTTAGTTGCTGGATTATTTCTTCTGGCTGTTGGTAAAATTGTACGGATTTTTGGGGCTTTCCTATACTTGGCTAAAGTTGCAATAGTCCACAGGGAGTGATCTGACTGGTGCTGAAGTACTTCTTTGGTGATTTAAAGGCTTTTGTTGAAACCAGTTGCATTCAGACATAGGTGGCCTGGTAGGGTTTCCTCTGGGAATTGTACATGACTGGTTGAATGAAGAGAGGTCAAGCAGAGCAGGAAAAGCTGCTAGAAGAGGGAGGAAGAGGAGGAGGAGGAGGAGGAGGGGAAGAAAGGCTCTCAGCAGGAGGCCATATCCACAGAGGGTCTTTAGGGAGCAATTCTCTTATCTGAACTTCAGCAAGGTCCAATACGTGAGACATCTTCGCTTCACTAAAGAGGTCACGACTGAAATCTGCCAAATGCTGCACACCTCCAACCTAATAGCAAGGCAAGGACCGCATTGCCTATGGCTGTGAAGGCGACTGTGGCTCTTAACTTTTATATGCTTGGCTCTATCCAGGATGCTGCTGGAGATATTAGCAAAAAATTAGCAAATTAGCAAAAAATATAAAAACAGACAGAAAAAGTTTCTATAGTTATATAAAAAGAAAAAGGGTGGCTAAAGTAAATGTTGGTCCCTTAGAGGATGAGACCGGGAAATTAATGATGGGAAACATGGAGATGGCAAAAACACTGAACAATTATTTTGTATCAGTCTTTACAGTAGAGGACACTAAGAATATCCCAACACTGGACAAACAGGGGGCTCTAGGGGGGGAGGAACTAAATACGATTAAAATCACTAAGGAAGTGGTACTTGGTAAAATAATGGGACTCAAGGCGGATAAATCCCCTGGACCTGATGGCTTGCATCCTAGGGTCTTGAGGGAAGTGGCGGTAGGGATTGTGGATGCATTGGTAATAATTTTCCAAAACTCACTGGACTCAGCAAAGGTCCCGGCAGATTGGAAAACTGCTAATGTAACACCCTTATTTAAAAAGGGTAGTAGGCAGGAGGCTGGAAACTATAGACCTGTTAGCCTAACATCTGTGGTTGGTAAAATGTTAGAGTCCATTATTAAGGAGACAGTAACGGGACATTTGGATAAACATAATTTAATAGGACAAACTCAGCATGGTTTCATGAAGGGGAAGTCATGTTTGACAAATTTGCTTGAGTTTTTTGAGGAAGTAACATACAGGGTGGATAAAGGGGAACCAGTGGACGTAGTGTATTTAGACTTCCAAAAGGCATTTGACAAGGTGCCACACAAAAGGTTATTGCTCAAGATAAAAAATCATGGGATTGGGGGTAATATTCTGGCGTGGGTGGAGGATTGGCTCTCTAACAGAAAGCAGAGAGTTGGGATAAATGGTTCGTTCTCAGATTGGCAACCAGTAACTAGTGGTGTTCCGCAGGGGTCAGTGCTGGGTCCCCAACTCTTTACAATCTATATTAACGATTTGGAGGAGGGGGCCGAGTGTAACATATCAAAGTTTGCAGATGATACAAAGATGGGACGGAAAGTAGTGAGTGAGGAGGACATAAAAAACCTGCAAAGGGACATAGACAGGCTAAGTAAGTGGGCAGAGATTTGGCAGATGGAATACAATACTGGAAAGTTTGAGGTTATGCACTTTGGCAGGAAAAATCATAGAGCAAGTTATTATCTTAATGGCAAGAAACTGGAAAGTACTGTAGTACAAAGGGATCTGGGGGTCCTGGCGCACGAAACTCAAAAAGTTAGTATGCAGGTGCAGCAAGTGATCAAGAAGGCCAATGGAATGTTGGCTTTTATTGCTAGGGGGATGGAATATAAAAACAGGGAGGTATTGCTGCATTTGTACAAGGTATTGGTGAGACCGCACCTGGAGTACTGCATACAGTTTTGGTGTCCATACTTAAGAAAAGACATACTTGCTCTCGAGTCAGTACAAAGAAGGTTCACTCGGTTAATCCCGGGGATGAGGGGGTGGTCATATGAGGAGAGGTTGAGTAGATTGGGACTCTACTCATTGGAGTTCAGACGAATGAGAGGTGATCTTATTGAAACATATAAGATTGTGAAGGGGCTTGATCAAGTGGATGCGGTGAGGATGTTCCCAATGAAGGGTGAAACTAGAACTAGGGGACATAATCTTAAAATAAGGGGCTGCTCTTTCAAAACTGAGATGAGGAGAAACTTCTTCACCCAGAGGGTGGTGGTTTTGTGGAATTTGCTGCCCCAGAAGGCTGTGGAAGCTACATTATTAAATAAATTTAAAACAGAAATAGATAGTTTCCTAGAAGTAAAGGGAATTAAGGGTTACGGGGAGCAGGCAGGAAATTGGACATGAGTCTAGGTTCGGAATGGTCATGACCCTGTGGGTAGTGGAGTGGGCCCAGGGGCCATGTAGCCTGGTTCTGCTCCTACTGTGTTCTAATTCTGTGTTAGAGTTCAGGAGATGGTTTTATTCCTGTTCCTGGCTGGGGTGGAGATCGCCTTACAGAAGGTAAGTAATGTAGAAAATATAGGGACAGAGTGATCTCCTGGAAGAATTTCGATCGCCTAGGTGGTTCGGAGAGGAATTTCCCAGATTTTTTTCTCCCAAATTGGCCATTGGGTCTTTATCTGGTTTTTCGCCTCTCCCGGCAGATCACATGGGTTCGGGTGGAGGCAGAGTGATAGAAGATTTGAGGTTAGGATCAGATCAGCCATGATCTTATTGAATGGTGGAGCAGGCTCGAGGGGCCGATTGGCCTACTCCTGCTCCTATTTCTTATGTTCTTATGTTCTTATATAAGCAACATCTCATGGTATGACACTGCTGCATAAGGGCAGTCACTGTGGCCCTCTATACTAAGAGAGACAGCTCAATTTCGTTCCCCCTTGCCAGAGACAAGCAGGCAGAGTGAGCACGAGGGTTTCCTTAGATTGCAGGCTTCCCCATGGTGCAGGGAGCCATTGACTGCATGAACATTGCTTTGCGTGAGCCTCATCTGAACTATAAGAACATAAGAACATAAGAAATAGGAGCAGGAGTAGGCCAATCGGCCCCTCGAGCCTGCTCCACCATTCAATAAGATCATGGCTGATCTGATCCTAACCTCAAATCTTCTATCACTCTGCATCCACCCGAACCCATGTGATCTCCCGGGAGAGGCGAAAAACCAGATAAAGACCCAATGGCCAATTTGGGAGAAAAAAATCTGGGAAATTCCTCTCCGACCCATCTAGGCGATCGAAATTCTTCCAGGAGATCACTCTGTCCCTATATTTTCTACAGTACTTACCTTCTGTAAAGGCGATCTCCACCGCAGCCAGGAACAGGAATAAAACCACCTCCTGAAATCTAACAGAATTAGAACACAGTAGGAGCAGAACAAGGCTACACGGCCCCTGGGCCCACTCCACTACCCACAGGGCCATGACCATTCCGAACCGAGACTCAGGTCCAATTTCCTGCCCGCTCCCCGTAACCCTTAATTCCCTTTACTTCTAGGAAACTATCTATTTCTGTTTTAAATTTATTTAATGATGTAGCTTCCACAGCTTTCTGGGGCAGCAAATTCCACAAACCTACCACCCTCTGAGTGAAGAAGTTTCTCCTCATCTCAGTTTTGAATGAGCAGCCCCTTATTTTAAGATTATGCCCCCTAGTTCTAGTTTCACCCATCATTGGGAACATCCTCACCGCATCCACCCGATCAAGCCCCTTCACAATCTTATATGTTTCAATAAGATCGCCTCTCATTCTTCTGAACTCCAATGAGCAGAGTCCCAATCTACTCAACCTCTCCTCATATGACCACCCCCTCATCCCCGGGATTAACCGAGTGAACCTTCTTTGTATTGACTCGAGAGCAAGTATGTCTTTTCTTAAGTATGGACACCAAAACTGTATGCAGTATTCCAGGTGCGGCCTCACCAATACCTTGTACAACTGCAGCAATACCTCCCTGTTTTTATATTCCAACCCCCTAGCAATAAAAGCCAACATTCCATTGGCCTTCTTGATCACTTGCTGCACCTGCATACTAACTTTTTGAGTTTCGTGCACCAGGACCCCCAGATCCCTTTGTACTACAGTACTTTCCAGTTTCTTGCCATTAAGATAATAACTTGCTCTATGATTTTTCCTGCCAAAGTGCATAACCTCAAACTTTCCAGTATTGTATTCCATCTGCCAAATCTCTGCCCACTTACTTAGCCTATCTATGTCCCTTTGCAGGTTTTTTATGTCCTCCTCACTCACTACTTTCCGTCCCATCTTTGTATCATCTGCAAACTTTGATATGTTACACTCGGTCCCCTCCTCCAAATCATTAATATAGATTGTAAAGAGTTGGGGACCCAGCACTGACCCCTGCGGAACACCACTAGTTACTGGTTGCCAATCTGAGAATGAACCATTTATCCCAACTCTCTGCTTTCTGTTAGAGAGCCAATCCTCCACCCACGCCAGAATATTACCCCCAATCCCGTGATTTTTTATCTTGAGCAATAATCTTTTGTGTGGCACCTTGTCAAATGCCTTTTGGAAGTCTAAATACACTACGTCCACTGGTTCCCCTTTATCCACCCTGTATGTTACTTCCTCAAAAAACTCAAGCAAATTTGTTAAACATGACTTCCCCTTCATGAAACCATGCTGAGTTTGCCCTATTAAATTATGTTTATCCAAATGTCCCGTTACTGTCTCCTTAATAATGGACTCTAACATTTTACCAACCACAGATGTTTGGCTAACAGGTCTATAGCTTCCAGCCTTCTGCCTACTACCCTTTTTAAATAAGGTTGTTACATTAGCAGTTTTCCAATCTGCCGGGACCTTTGCTGAGTCCAGTGAGTTTTGGAAAATTATTACCAATGCATCCACAGTCCCTACCGCTACTTCCCTCAAGACCCTAGGATGCAAGCCATCAGGTCCAGGGGACTTATCCGCCTTGAGTCCCATTATTTTACCAAGTACCACTTCCTTAGTGATTTTAATTGTATTTAGTTCCTCCCCCCCTAGAGCCCCCTGTTTGTCCAGTGTTGGGATATTCTTAGTGTCCTCTACTGTAAAGACTGATACAAAATAATTGTTCAGTGTTTTTGCCATCTCCATGTTTCCCACCATTAATTTCCCGGTCTCATCCTCTAAGGGACCAACATTTACTTTAGCCACCCTTTTTCTTTTTATATAACTATAGAAACTTTTACTGTCTGTTTTTATATTTTTTGCTAATTTACTTTCATAATCTATCTTCCCTTTCTTAATCAATCTTTTTGTTATTTTTTGCTGTCTTTTAAAGACTTCCCAATCTTCCATCCTCCCACTAGATTTGGCTACCTTATATGCCCTTGTTTTTAGTCGGATACTATCCTTAATTACTTTACTTAGCCACGGATGGCTATCTTTTCTTTTACACCCTTTTTTCCTCAGTGGAATATATTTTTTTTGGAAGTTGTAAAATAACTCCTTAAATGTACACCACTGGTCATGTACCGTCTTACCCTTTAATCTATTTTCCCAGTCCACTCTAATTAATTCCGCTCTCATACCTTCATAGTCTCCTTTATTCAAGCTCAGCACGCTTGTTTGAGATCCAACCTTCTCACCCTCTAATTGAATATGGAACTCAACCATGTTATGGTCACTCATTCCAAGGGGATCCTTTACTAGGACATTTTTAATTAATCCTGTCTCATTACACAGGACCAAATCTAAGGTTGCTTGCCCCCTGGTCGGTTCAGTTACATACTGCTCAAGAAACCCATCCCTAATACACTCAATGAACTCTTCCTCAAGGCTGCTCTGCCCAATTTGATTTGTCCAGTTAATATGATAATTAAAATCCCCCATAATTATAGCTGTTCCCTTATTACAAGCCTCAACTATTTCCTGATTAATACTCCGTCCAACAGAGTTGCAACTGTTCGGAGGCCTATAGACTACACCCACTAGTGTTTTTTTCCCCTTATTATTCCTTACCTCCACCCAAACTGTTTCACTATCCTGCTCCTTTGACCCAATATCATTTCTCTGTATTATAGTGATTCCTTCCTTTATTAACATAGCCACCCCACCTCCTCTCCCTTCCTGCCTGTCCTTCCTGATTGTTAAATAACCTGGTATGTTTAATTCCCAGTCATGGTCACCCTGCAGCCATGTTTCTGTAATGG
This sequence comes from Somniosus microcephalus, assembly GCF_052327205.1. Classification (NCBI taxonomy): domain Eukaryota; kingdom Metazoa; phylum Chordata; class Chondrichthyes; order Squaliformes; family Somniosidae; genus Somniosus; species Somniosus microcephalus. The sequence goes on from NC_140996.1 coordinate 131,020,754, forward strand.
CCACAAGATCATACCCATATGTCATTATTTGTGCCGTTAACTCATTCATTTTGTTACGAATGCTACGTGCATTCAGATAAAGAACTTTCAAATATGTTTTGTAACACTTAGTTCCTGTTTTTTCCCTTTTTAGTACTTTACTTTTTACTCCATACCTTCTGTCCCTTCCTGACACATTCTGTTTTTTAATTCCCCCACTGCTACCTAAGTCTATGACCTTCTCTGTTGTCATTTCTATTATTTGCTCTCTAGAAACCTCCCCCCCACTAATTAGTTTAAAGCCCTCTCTACAGCCCTAGTTATATGATTCGCCAGGACTCTAGTCCCAGCACTGGCCAAGTGGAGTCCATCCCAACAGAACAGCTCCCTCCTGTCCCAGTACTGGTGCCAGTGTCCCAAGAAGCAAAACCCATTTCTCCCACACCAGTCTTTGAGCCACGCATTTAACTCTTTAATTTTATTTATCCTAGCCAAATTCGCTCGTGGCTCAGGTAATAACCCAGAGATTATTACCCTTGAGGTTCTGTCTTTTAATTTGACCCCTAGCTGCTCATACTCCTTTAACAGAACCGTCTTCCTTGTCCTATCTACGTCGTTTGTACCAACATGGACCACGACAACTGGATCCTCCCCCTCCCACTGCAAGTTTCTTTCCAGCCCAGAAGAGATGTCCTTAACCCTGGCACCAGGCAGGCAACACAGCCTTCGGGACTCCCGCTCTTGACTGCAGAGAACCCTATCTATCCCCCTAATGATACTATCCCCTACCACTACAACATTTATTTTTACTCCCTCCACTTGAATGGCCCCCTGTACCACGGTGCTGTGGCCAGGTTGCTCATCCTCCCTGCAGTCCCCGCTCCCATCCTCACAGGGAGTAAGAACCTCGATCCTGCTGGACAAGAACAAGGGCTGCGTCTCCTTCAACACTACATCCTGGATCCCTGTACCTTCCTCACTCGTAGTCACACCGTCCTGTCCCTGACCACGGACTACATCTGCAGTAATTAACTTCATAGGTGTGACCATCTCCTGAAACATAGAGTCCAGGAACTTCTCCCCCTCCCTGATGTGTCGCAGTGTCCGAAGCTCGGTCTCAAGCTCCATAACATGGAACTTGAGTTCCTCTAGCAGCAAACACTTGTCGCAGATGTAATCACCGTTAGCCTCAATGGGGTTCACCGGCTCCCACATCTCGCAACAGTAACACATCACCTGCTCCATTCTATATAATTAATTTAATTTCTTATTATTAGTTATGAAGACCCTGCCCGGATATATATGATAATATCACACCACTATTCAATAGGACTTACCAACTTAAAGGTATGAAAGAGAAGAGAAGGAAGAAAACCAACCAACTAGCTGATCACCAACCTCCTCCTTGAATACTGTCTGTGGAGCCTGTTTGGTTGACTCGTCTCGCTGCTCCGCCTCCGCAGTGCTGTCTAAGCCTGGGAGTGGGGAATAAAACAGAGCAAAAAACACACCCTCACCTCCCACTTATCCGAACTCTCCCACTTAGCAAAACTCCAACAGCACTCAATGCACAAAGCACTCCGTGCACCGCACTAGCCCCTCCCCTTTTATACCCAGATTCTACTTCCTGTTTAAACTGCCCAAGAGTTTAAAAAACCCTTAAAAAGTTAAACTTACTTCAAATAATTGACTTAACACACTAAAATTCACAAAATACACTTAAATGAAAACTCTATCATTTTCCTGAACCAAAAGAGATTCCACTCCCTCAATGTGCAGCTGGTGTGCGACCAGATGCAACGCATCGTACAGGTTAATGCCTGGTATACTGGCAGCAATCATAATTCCTTCATTCTGTCGTAGTCCTCTGTTCTACCTTTGTTTGAACAACCACGGCAAGTCAAAGGCTGGCTACTGGGCGACAAGGGCTATCCATTCATTACATGGCTCATGACTCCGGTCCAGAACCCATGCACATGTGCACAGCAGGCCTACAAGGAGAGCAATGCTGTCACTAGAAATATTATAGAGTGCACCATCGCTATTCTCAAGCAACGCATCTGCTTCATGGACCGCTCTGGAGGAGCCCTACAGTGCTCAGCTGAGCGGGTCTCAAGGTTTGTGGTAGTATGCTGCATCGCTCCACTATCCTATCCTCTAAAATATGCACAGTGCCCAGTATGTGAGTTGGTAGCTGTGACTGTGAGATTGAGTGACAGTATCTCTTCATCTTCACTTTCTTCTTCCACATCCTCCACAGACTGGGCAGGTTCCAATTCTTGGGTATCTGAAATGAAAAAGGGACAAAGGCTGGGTTGTGATGAGGGGAGAAAAGAAAGTAAGTAATGCGTGCTTACATTATCTGCAGCTTGTGAGTCCAAAGAGATTGAGAGATGAGGGAGAGCTGGGATGAGAGAAGGAGAATTAGGTGTGTGGATACCCTCATCATGAATTGCTTCAGTGATGCCAGTGGTCATGGCCTCAGCGATGCCCCTGCCCATGATGGGCAGCACTGTCTCTGCATGGGGGTTAAAACATTCAGTCGTGCTTGTCCTCCTCCAGTTAATTCCTGTCGTGTTTATGCATCACATTCTCCTGCATGAAAGAGGGAAGTGTGTCAGTGAGCGTTGTGCAATGTGTTTAGAAGATGTGGCTGTCGCGGTTGAATAGCTGCCAGTGTACGCAAGCTGTGCGATGTGGGTCTGAGGTTTGTAACAGTGCTAAGTGTGTGAGGGTGAGGTAAAGCATATGAATGTTAGGTTTGAGTCCTGATTGACAGAGATTGTTGGTAGGTGGGTGATGGGGGTGTAGTGAATTGAGCAGTGGCTGAGGCTAGTTGTGCAGTTGGTAGGATATGGCATTTGAAGATGAACTTACTGACCTTTTGTAAGGTTCAAAAATTTCTGCACAACCCCAGAACAGAAGGAAAGTCATTTTTAAAATGGATTTTGGAACATCACAGAAGAAATCTGTAAAAAGGATAATTGTATGGTTGGGCCTAACAGAAGATTTCAAAGAGTTAAATTACACAGTTTTCCTAAGTGTAAGAAAGAAAAGATTTTGGACTGTTTTACAGAGTTATTGGGCAAAAGGGGTTTAAAATAAAAATCCCAGGAAGAGTTTTGGCTGGTTTAAAAAGACATGTTCAGGCTTGCAAAAGGCTGGGACAAAGGGGAGGTGGGGTGGGCCCCCGAGTTTGGATATTGGACTGTCGAGGAATGTCCTGGACCACCCTAGTTTTACATAAGGACAATGAAACCTGTTTCCCGCCGAGAATTCGCAGAGCCAGGTATTGAATAAACAGGACATGTCCCCAGCAACACAAAGGAAGGAACATTTAGCCCTACAGGTTACAACAAACAAACCACAGTCCAAAACCAATTAAAGAGATTGACGAACGTTTTGCATTTTAAAACTGGTTTCAAGGCAATCCCGAAACCAGTTAAAGGCCGGTTAAGTTTGGATAGGCCATCCCCGAAGCTCGTTAAAGTTTTAAAACACATTAAAAATACCGAGCCTGCCAAATTTAACAAAGAAATCCGAGATTTGGTGGTCAGATAAGCCAGGCCCCAAATTATTATAATTGAGGCCTGCCTTTTCAGTTCGACGGACAGTTCAACGGTCAGTCAGCTCATCAGAAGGTCAGCTCAGAAGACAAAATTTCAAGTTCAGTCAACCAGCTCAAGAGAAAGATCATCATCGGAGACTTGAAGGAAGAAAGAAGAAACAGAGATCGCGGCAACCAAAGGCCTACAGAAACCATCAACCGCCAATATTACCACCAACCAGGTAATATTGGGCCACCACGACCAACAAGAAACCAACCGCTGAAAAACTCATGAACCAAAGACTTGTTTCCACTCTACAGGCTAGACTGACTTACCCCTGGGTAAGATTTGGACACAAAAAGACCCTAAAACTAGCCCTAACCAAAGAAAATCGGGTACTCACCTGATAGATCCATCAGTGCGACTAACCGCATCTGCGGACAAACCCAACTGAAGACCCAATGCAGGTGTAGTCTTCTACCACGTCCGAGGTATGGCAGGCCCCAACCGCCACAACTAAAGAGAACCCTGAAATCGCAAACCTCTACAGTCTGTCAAGAAAGTCATTTTGGTGAGCATTTCCTGGTCCTCTGGATTCCAGCCTAGCTAGTGTAGTGGGGTTGGGAGGGTAAGGGTTTTTTGTATTGTAATCCTCCCTCGCTTATTCCGAGTGTTCTCCACCCTTTTAAAGTATAAGTTTTATTGTATTGTATATTTTTCTGTCTCAAAATAAAGATCTGAATGCTTTTGACTAACCCAGCTGTCTGTTGCAAGTTTATTACAACCTCCAAATAAGTCCAAAGTCTAGAACAAAAGGGAATGGGAGCGATTCAAACAACTCAAAGGAGTCAGAGGTGAAGCTGACAAACAACCCACACACCACCCCTTTCACCTTGATCATTGAACTTCTTCCTACACTGCATCCATGTTCTTGGAGCTCTACTCCTAGCATTGACCTCTACTGTTATTTCTTCTCACTGCCTCCTGGGCATGTGTCTGGAGGGCCTCCGGCCACCCTGTGGATATGGGACATGTCTCCTCTGTTCCACCTCTTCCACCATTACTTCCAGTGCAGTGTCTGAAAACCTTGGTGCATGCTCTCCATGTTCAGCCATTGGTTAAAGTATCCGAGGACAAATTTTGTTTTCAGATGACTTCCACTAGTTCTTGCAGCCACAATGCACTTACCCTTTAAGAGGTACAGGCTGGCTTTAAGAAGCATTAGGCACTCGCGATATCGGGGCCCCTGCTGATGCGTGCAGCCAATGAACATCACGGTGAGCGCTGACTGTACGCAGCAATCATGGAAAACAGCAGATACAGTAGCAGGAATTTGACGCACTGCCTGCATAGCAGTGAACGGGTCCGGATTAATCGTGCATCGTGATCCCTACACCCATTTTTGGGGTTATCCAATTTAACCCTCCAAATGTTTTCATCTGCAATCTAGCAAATTGTGTCACCATGATTTGCACATTATGATCACGTAGGCTCTGCATTTGAGAAGTTACACTTTTAAAGATGGCCTTGACAGGATAGACAGTAACAGTTAATACATACTAATATCTTTACTAGTTTTGATCATGTTCAGCAGAATCTTTAAAAAAAACATAAGCTGGTCTTTTTGATGGCCACAGATGTAAGGTTGTTTTTGTAAGTAAGAATCATCAGTTTGACATCTTTCATGTCAAAACAATCCAAAGTCTATGCTGGATGATTTCCCTAAGGTTTCTTGTATGCAAGTGAAATAATAGATTTGGAACTGGGAACAAGATGTGATGGCAGGTTAGAAGGTAGTTTTTCATTTTCTTATTAACAGTGAAGTCTATGACCTTTTTCAAATGGGTTAAAGCTCACAAGTTGAAGTGTAAGGGGCATGTGTTTGATAAGCATGGAGAAGAAATAGCAAATAAAAATCCCTCCCTAACAGCACTGTGGGAGTGCCTTCAGCTCACGGACTGCGGCTGTTCAAGAAGGTGGCTCACCACCACCTTCTCAGGGCAATTAGGGATGGGCAATAAATGCTGGCCTTGCCAACAATGCCCACATCCCAGGAACGAATGAAAAAAAATCAGGCATATTTAGTTATGCTTTTTAACAGTGTTTCAGGATTCAGTTTCTCAAAATAGAGGGACTTTTCCAAAACCTCCACTGAGGTAGTTTTCTCCTATCACTTACCCTCTGGCTGAGGTACTTTTCCAAACCTCCCCACCTTGCCAGGGAGCTGTTCCAACCCTCTGAAATTTACATCAGATGGAGTATGATATCTGATGTGTGTGGGTAGGAAGTGCAGGTATACATAAAGTTGTATACACATTCGTGATATTGGAATGTACAAACAAATCCCCCAATAACAATAGCAGAGCCATAATGTAGGCAGCCTCTTAATTGACCTGCAACTGAACTCCCCAAGGGTTTATTTAAAATCAGCTAAATTTGGTAGCCTTAAAGGGACAGACAACTACAGTTTAAAAGTAGCATAATATATTAGTGTAGATTTTATGATCAGGTGCAAATCTGACTGCAAGTAGGGCAGTTCAACAATCACACTGAAAAGCAACAACAACCTGCACTTTTATAGCACTTCAAACCCTCCGTACGGCAGCACTCGTCCTGGTGTACTCTACAGTGGAGTACTGCTCTCCAGCAAGGCTACCAAGTCCACGTGTGAAATTTGTTGATGTCCGGCTGAATTCTACTATGAGAATTATTACCGGTATGCTTTTATCAACACCAACACCATGGCTGCCCGTGCTTGCAAACATTGCACCACTACACCTACACCACTAGTATGCAGTCTCCAGAGAATATAACCGCTACACCAGCAAAGACATGCTGATCCAAGCCGACTTGAACAACCTACCACCAACCCGTCTCAAATCTAGAAGGCCATTTTGGACCTTTGCCGAAGTCCTTCAGCGATCTCCCCTCAGCCTTGAGGACCGTTGGTGAAATGCTTGAAAGAACTGCGAAATACGGAATGGATTCCTTATAGAGGACCCCACAGTACAACCTGAACCATCAAATCTTCCTCGCAAACAGTGGACAACCATCAACTGCCTCAGAACCATCATGCTAGATGCTGCCACCTTCTCCATAGATGGAAGATTAAAGCATTTCCATCATGCGACTGTGGAGCTTCTAATCAGACCCTGGAGCACATCATTGAGCACTGCCCTCAGAGGAAATTTGCAGGCAGCCTAAAAGATATCCATGCTGTTAACTGGAAGCTTTGGCCTGGATATCTGAGTCAGATATTGACATTTGATTTGCTTTGCTACTACCATACAAAAGAAAGAGAGATAGCACCTTTAATGTAGAAAAATATCCCAAAGAATTCATAGAGATGTAATCACAAAATGGATGCTCAGCTGAAGAAGAAGATATTAGGATTGGTGACTGTAATGATATCAGCAAATAGTTTAGTTTTAGTTTCGTTTTAGATGGATCTCTAAGATGGTGTCTCCTGTAAAGCTGTTAACTGAGTTGAACAAACATTAGATTAAAAGACATTGGGCTAGATTTTCAGTTTAGGCAGTTTTGGGGCGCTAGCTTTAGCGCCCGCCCGAAGTTAGCGCCCGCCCCAAAGTAGCGCCCCGTTGCCGGGAATTCAGTGGCTTCGCCCTAAGAGGTTGGTGGAGCGCTAAAAGAGGCGTTCCACTACTCTCTTTAGGCGCTAAGCCGGCGGTCCAGAGGGATAGCGCCCAGGCGGGGCGCAGCACGGGTGCGGTCATTTTTGCACTGACAGCAGACCCCGTGGTGCCGACCAGCTCTTAAAGGGGGAAGGGACGAATTAGTCTGCTGCCACGCCCTGCACACTGCAGCCTTGCAAAGAGGCCTCAACACTACTGCTCAGCCCCAGGGAGTCATGGCAACGCCAGAGAAGGCCCGTCAGCGTGCCCTGCGCTTCTCAGAGGGTGATCTGGACATCATGCTCACAGCTCTGGAGGTGAGGCGCAAGATCTTGTTTCCAGACAGTGGGAGGAATCCAACCCACCACGACTACACCAAAGCCTGGAAGCAGATCGCCCAGAGGGTGACATTCACCGGCGAGGCCCCCAGGACCCACACACAATGCCGTAAGAAGTACAACGATCTGACCAGGATTGTGAGGGTGAGTAGCCTTTCCAGTCTCCTCCTCATTCTTGCATGTACACCTGACATGATGGGCAAAGGGACCTGAAAGTCCTTTTGGCCAGCCCTCAGCCAGCAGCATTGGGACAGTCATGAGCATCAAATGGCCATTCGGCACTCTACACTTTGGCCAAGCTATTCCACCATGGGAGGCAGTGCACACTACATCAGGGCTTCACTCTGTCCAAGCTATTCCACCATGGGAGGCAGTGCACACTACATCAGGGCTTCACTCTGTCCAAGCTATTCCACCATGGGAGGCAGTGCACACTACATCAGGGCTTCACTCTGTCCAAGCTATTCCACCATGGGAGGCAGTGCACACTACATCAGGGCTTCACTCTGTCCAAGCTATTCCACCATGGGAGGCAGTGCACACTACATCAGGGCTTCACTGCGCCCTTACAGCCCGTCCTTTCTCTTGCAGGCTAAAGTAGCGTTTAATCGCCAGGCCCGTGCCAGGGGTGGCCGCGCCAAGCTGCAGGAGCTCACTCGGCTGGAGGAGCGCGTGTGTGTGCTCATGGGAGCACGTGTGATTGTCCCCACAGCGTGCGGTGTATCCGACCCTCCACTGCCCGGCAATGGTAAGGACCTCGCCTTTTGGCCCTCTCGCGTCGCACTGGCCCATCCGAGCTATCTCCTTTGCCACTGTCCCACCAATGCGCTGAATCCCACCAGTCCTAACTCCCTCGCTGACGCCGTCTCCTCACTCTGAAGCTACTCTTGTGCATTCCTGCTTTCAGCTGGTGACGACCAGGACCCTGAGGCTGCCAGTGACAGCACCTCCAACCAGGAGGAGGAGGAGGAGCAAGCCGGACCTTCGGGGGAACAGTCACGTCCCGCAGGAGAGGAGGAAATGCTCGACACCTCCTCACTGGACGAGTGCCTGGAGGAACTGTCGCAGGGCAATGCAGCTTCTGGGACCAGTGGCGTCCAGCCACCCAGCAGCCGTGCGCGTGGCCCGCGGCCTTCCCCCCAAAGGGGGGAAGGATCAGAGGGGAGTGCTGCTGCTCGGCAAACTCGCCGTCACCAACGCGGCAAGGGTCCCCTAGTTCGGCCCCCTCCTCCCCAGCGGGAGAGTCGCGACTCCAGTCCGGACACCTTCACTTCGGAGGAGGTGCGGAAGCTCGATCAGATGGCCGACGACTCGGACCGGCGCCACACGGAGCTCATGAGCGTGGTGGGGCGCATGCCTGAGGCCATCGAGTCGCTGGCGACCAGTGTGCGCGAGTTCGGGGCAGCAACTGCCGCGACTGGCCGCATGCTAACTGATGCCGTCAAGACCCTGGCGGATGTGATGCGCGCGCACACCAGGACCAGAGGGCCACTCACTGCTGCCACACGCGCTGTCTCAGGCAGGCATCGCCAGGGCAGGCGCCGCGCTGGACCATCCCAGCAAGCCGGCCGTCGGCTGATTGCTGCGGATCCTGCAGTGCGGGCCCGGCCGAGTGCCACCGCGCCACAGCACCAGCCAGCGCATCCCAGACGCCAGCTGGCCCACATTGCACCATCCGTCGCCGCCATTCCCCCTCTGGGGCGTCAAGGGCAAGCGGCTGCAGCTGATGGTGGCCAGGCTCAGGCGCGCCACTCAGGAGACGGCCCCTCGAGGCCCAAACGCCGTGTAGGCCGCCCCCCAGTGGCATCTGGCGGAAGGGCATCTGAGCCTCAGGCGCCTTCCCCCAGCCTCGCAGCAGCCACTGGGCAGAGCTTGCGAAGGAGCAGCAGGCAGGGCAGGGGAGGCAAAATGCTGGCCAAGGTCTCGCCCTCGCGGGCCACTCAGTAGAGGGTGTGGCCAGCTTTCCTTTAATATGGCGGTGGCCATCTTTATTTTGCCCATGGTTGTGCTTTTGGAGGGCTTTTTTTTTGCGTTAGGCCGACGTTGAGGCCCGGTTTCAATAAAGGTGGAGTGGCTCCTCCCCAGTTTGTGGGAGTGAGTCGTTTGTTGGGCTTTTTGTGGGGCCCGTTTATTGTTTTTGGGGATTCATGTGGGAAGGGCTTTTCATTTTTGTTTAATAAAAAATTATCTTTATTCATGCAGTCTCCATGGTTGTTCTTCTTAGTGTTTGTTGGCTTCGCCGGCTGAGGGCTTGCGGAGCGGCTGCATTCATCTTCCCTCATGGCCCCTGGCCATTCCCTGACAGGGGGCTTAGAAGTACCGTGTAATAAGGTGGCGTCGTGCGGCCCTTGGCCCTGGTCGCTCCCTCCTGGGAACGTACTCCTGCTCCTCCTCCTCCTCCTCCTCCTCCTCCTCATGCTCCTCCTGCTCCTCCTCCTGAGGTGCTGGTCCAACGTCAGGTGGCAGTGCCTGAGTCCTGCGGATAGCCAGGTTGTGTAGCATGCAGCAAACCACCACAAATTGGGAGACCCGGTCCGGCGAATACTGGAGAGCTCCTCCGGAGCGATCAAGGCAGCGGAACCGCTGCTTGAGGACCCCAATAGTTAGCTCGATGATGTTGCGGGTGGTTTGATGGCTCTCGTTGTAGGCCTCTTCAGCAGCGGTCCTGGGCGCGCGGAGCGGGGTCATGAGCCAGGTGCACAAAGGATAGCCTTTGTCCCCGAGTAGCCATCCTCTTGGGGGAGGCTGTGCCTGGAACATGTCATGCACAGTACTCTGCCGCAGGATAAAGGCATCGTGGCTGCTGCCTGGGAAGCTGGCATTGACTGCCATGATGCGCTGCTTGTGGTCACAGACCAGCTGCACATTCAGAGAATGGTAGCCCTTCCTGTTGCGATACTGCTCGCCATGCTCCAGAGGGGCCCGCAAAGCCACATGCGTACAGTCAATGGCGCCCTGCACCAAGGGGAATTCCCCGAGTCTGGAAAATCCCAATGCGCGCTGATGCTGGCTCTCCAGGGCCATGGGGAAGGAGATGAATTGGCTTCTCCTTCTGAACAGTGCTTCGGTCACCTGGCGGATGCAGCGATGCGCGCCGTACTGGGAGATGTTTGCTATGTCCCCAGCAGCGTATTGGAAGGAGCCGGTGGCATAGAAGTTCAATGCCACTGTCACCTTCACTTCCACCGACAGAGACGTCCTGCACCTGAGCTTTGGCCGCAGATCTCGGCGAAGCAGGTGGCAGATCTCTGCAATCACCCCCTTCCGGAATCGGAGCCTTTTAACACATCGCGCGGCACTCATGTTTAGGTAGGAGCGCTGCTGGCGGTATAGCCTGACTGGGTAAGGCCTACGTGGCCGACGCCTGTAGCCCCCTCTGCCTCTAGCCAGGGCTGCCCCTCTCACAATACGTCTGCGAGCCCTACGGACATGGAGCTGCAGCTCCGCGTTGGCACCCCATGCAACCCCCATCAAATCCTGGCAAACACTCTAATTTCCAAATGGCCACTTGCAGCGCTGTTGCCTGAGTCCAAAAATACCTGGCTCTTGCTGCTTGAAACCAGTTAGCTATCCTCCTTGTTGTGTCTCCAGAAATGCGTTGCACAAGACTGTTTTCTGAAATAATGGATGGCCTTTATACTGGAGAGGACGTTCCCTTTAATTAGCGCCCCCCGGGGCCCGCGCTGGTTGTGTTGCGTTCCTTTTTCCAAACGCTCCGGCCGCCCGCCGCACAATGGGGCGGTCCGACTGAAGTTTGCAATCGGGGCGGCCAAAGGGCGTTGCACGAGGATGTGACGTCATTTTCTGCGCGCGCATCCGGGCGGGCGCTAAACTTTGCGCCGGCGCTAACGGGCAACTTAATTTGGGGCGGGGCGCAAACTGCGCTGCGCCCGGGCGCTACACGCATAGCGCCCGGAAATCACTTCTCTTAAGGCGCTAACTGCTGGCGCAAGCAACTGAAAATCTAGCCCATTCTCTTTCATAACTGTCTCGTCATTGAACCCAAATACAAATCAATACAGGGACCAAATGTTTGGTCAAAGAGTTGTGTTTTAAGGAGGATCTTAAAGGAGGAGACGAAGGTGGAGAGGCAGAGGACTTAGGGAGGAATTTCCAGACCATCTACAGCTACAGAAGATTATAGAGATAGGGAGGCCAAAGCTACGAAGGGATTTAAATATGGGGAAGAGATTTTAAATTTGAGGTAGGTGTTGGGAGACTAAAAGCTAATGTAAGTCAGCAAGAATGGGGTGATAGTGAGCAGAACTTGGTTTGAGATAAGATACAGGCAGCAGAGTTTTGGATGAGGTAAAGTTTATGGAGGATGGGCACCAGGCCAGGAGAGCATTAAAATTGCCTCAGAGACATGGACCATGTACAGCAGGCACCTCAAAGCACTGGAGAGGTACCACCAATGCTGCCTCCGCAAGATCCTGCAAATCCATTGGCAGGATAGATGCACCAATGTCAGTGTTCTTGCTCAGGCCAACATCCCCAGCATCGAAGCTTTGACCACGCACAATCAGCTCCGATGGACGGGTCACATTGTCCGCATGCCCGATACGAGACTCCAAAACAAGCGCTCTACTCGGAGCTCCGGCACGGCAAGAGAGCCCCAGGTGGGCAGAGGAAACACTTCAAGGACACCCTCAAAGCCTCCTTGAAAAAGTGTAACATCCCCATCGACACCTGGGAATCCCTGGCCCAAGACCGCACAAAGTGGAGGAGAAGCATCCGGGAAGGCGCCAAACACCTCGAGTCTCTTCGCCGGGAGCAAGCAGAAGTCAAGCGCAGGCAGCACAAGGAGCGCACGTCAACCCAAGCACCCCACCCACCCACCCCTTCAACCACCGTCTGCCCCACCTGTGACAGAGATTGTAGGTCCCGCATTGGACTCATCAGTCACCTGCGAATTCATTTTTAATGTGGAAGCAAGTCACCCTCGGTTCTGAGGGACTGCCTAAGAAGGAGAAGAAAATTTCCTCCGTTCAGTCCATAAGGGTGACCCTGAGCTTCCGGTCACCTGTCACTTTAGTTCACCGCTTCATTCCCACTCTGCTCTCTTTGTCCTCGGCCTATTACATTATTCCAATGAAGCTTAACATAAGCTCGAGGAACAGCACCTCATCTTTCGATTAGGCACTTTACCGCCTTCTGGGCTCACCACTGAGTTCAACAATTTCAAACTATAACCCCTGTCCCCATTTTTCATGCTGTATGATTTTGCCATTTCCATTTGCAACATTTTATCTTCCCTGCCTCTTACATAAGCACAGTATGATCCTTCAATTCCTTCCTCCCTTCCCACCGCGCCCCCCCCCCGCTCCCCACCGCCCTGTCTCTGCACCTGCTTAATATCTATTACATCTCCAGCTTTTTCCAGTTCTGATGAAGGGTCCCAGACCTGAAACGTTAACTCTGTTTCTCTCTCCACGGATGCTGCCTGGCCTGCTGAGTGTTTCCAGCATTTTCTGTTGAGCATTAAAATAGTTGAGTTTGGAGATGACAAATACATGGAAAAGAGTGGATGAGCTGAGGTAGGGGTGAAGGCAGGTGACGTTACAGAAGCAGAAGTAGGCAGTTTTTGTGATGGAGAAGATATTGGGTCTGAAGCTGTGCTCCGGATCAAATAGGATGCCAAGGTTGCAAATAGTCTGATTCAACCTGAGAGTGGCTGGGGCAGAGGGTGGAATCGCTGGTGAGGGTATAGAGTTCGTGGTGGGGACTGAAAATAATGGCTTCATTCTTCCCAAGGAGGCAGAGCACACAGGTTAGGAGACACCAATACTGTTGCCAAAGGTGGAGCAGGAACCTGCTGGCCAGATAGTCACATGGGCACCTTCTATGATGCTCTGCACTCTTGGGAATGCTGACATTGAATAAAAATTCTAGTTGATGCCTCTTTCCACTAGGAAAATGATAAACATTTTGCCCTTTAAGAACAAGGCCTCTGTCACTCGCTTTGATTCATCGGTTGACAGCCAACTGACTAATTTGGCATATGTCACTGGTGTGGCTTAAAAAGGTCCAGTGACATAAAAGTTGAATGCAGTAATGATCTGCACACCTATGACTATGGCTGTCGCTGTGGTACAAGTTATTTGCAGGTCAGCCTCTAGGTGCCAGCCTCTATTATTAAGTGGAGTTAGCAAAGACAGGTGTCTGAGATGCCCAAGAAGGACAGTTGGGGCCAGTAAATATGGGTCCTAGGTCAAGGGTTGTTGTGCTGAATCGTACCCTGCTGAATTGAATGGGTCGGCCTGATTCATGGGGAACCAAATTTACTGAGTTGTAAATTTTTCCAGTTTATGGTGATCTTACACAGAGCAATGCTGGACATCAGTTTTATACCAACATTCTCAGCGTTGGGCGTTATAGGTGAAACACGTGAAAAATAGAACATCTCACATTACAATGCTATTTATATATTGTTTACCTTAGGCTGTCCCTACTTGGGTGGACACTTCCTGCCATCTCGTCACTTCCTGCAGAAATTTCCGAAGTTGACTTTTATGGACATGGATGCGACGTTACATTCCCCTTTCCGATTTTACACCACTATTCCTCCCAAATCTAAATGGAAACAGGAGAAACAGAGGAGGAAAATCTAGGCTATGTGTTTGCACCCAACTCTGCCCCTTTCACAAAGGGTGTAAAGAATGCAGAAAGCTCTTCCAGAAAGCAGCCAACAGAAACCATTTTAAATTGCTACAATATTAGGCACAGCTACAAATCAAAAGGTATAATAGATCTGTCTCGGGTGTCATGACCCATGGCTTGCCTTAAAATGGAAGCACTGAAAGCTTCCAGGGAAGTAGCCATCCACTTGAATCATTCTGTGCTGCTGATTACATACCAGCTGAACACTGATAGAATAAAATCTCTTAGGGGGAAAAATTCAGTTGGCAGCGCCACCCGTTAGTGCCTTAAGAGGGCACTAAGTGGGGCGCAAAGCAACTAGCGCCTGGGCGCGGCAATATCTGTGCCTCTCGCGAAATTGACCGGATATTTTGCGGCGGCGCTAAACAATACCACCCGATCTCCTGCGCACGCAGATCTTGACGTCATTCGAGAGTGCAACGCCCTTGTGATGCCCCGGACCGGAAATTGAGTGGCGCCCCCCTCCTTTCTGCCTGGCGCAACCAACGACAGGTTGACTGGAATGCTTCCCAGTCGCTGTGGGGCTGGGGGGAGGGCACTATTTAAAGGGGACCTCTTCCTGGCTTTTGTGTGGTAGCCATTTTTGCTCCACTCGTTCTGAGAGAGAAAGAGAGATTTTGAGAGAGACAAAGAGAGAAAGAGAGACTTCTGCATTGAGTCAATGCTGTCTGAGGTAGTTTTGGCCTCCGACCATAACTTTGCAGGTACTTTGCTTTTTGACCTTCATAACTTTGATTGCCTGGATATTATGGGGGCTGCAATGGATGGGAACGTCATCCTTCTCCATCACATTCGGAGGACACAGAGACGCAGAGAGAGAGTGGCAATCATGGCCAGACAGAGGAGGGCCAACAGGCCTCTGTGCAGGAGAACTTACCCTCCCAGGGTATTTCGCCAACAGTTCTCCTACATTAATATGTCTGAGGAGCAGTGTTTGCGAAGGCTGCGCATCAGCAAGGAGGTGGTCACTGAGCTCTGCCACCTGCTTCAACCAGATCTGCAGCCTCAACTGAGGAGCAGGACGTCTCTGTCGGTGGCAGTGAAGATAACAGTGGCTCTCAACTTTTATGCCACCGGCTCATTTCAATCAGCTACTGGGGACATCGCCAATATTTCCCAGTTCGCGGTGCATTGCTGCATCCGTCAGGTAACAAATGCCCTCTTTAAAAGGAGACGAGATTACATCTCTGTCCCCATGACCCCGGACAAGCAGCAAGAATGCGCAACGGACTTTGCGATGATAGCGGGCTTCCCCATGGTGCAGGGCGCCATTGCTTGCACGCATGTGGCTTTGCGTGCACCGCAAGAGAATGCCGAGGATTTCCGCAACCAAAAGGGCTTCCATTCCTTAAACGTCCAGTTGGTCTGTGACCACAGACAGCTGATACATAGAAACATAGAAACATAGAAGATAGGAGCAGGAGTAGGCCATTCGGCCCCTCGAACCTGCTCCGCCATTCAATGAGATCATGGCTGATCATCCAAATTCAGTACCCTGTCCCTGCTTTCTCCCCATATCCCTTGATTGTAGGGGGTGGCATGTGGTGGTGTTTGGCGCATACGTATGCCCAGTCAGTTATGCCCCTGACTGTTTTGTGAGCAGTTCGAATCGCTCCCACGCCCCTGGGTTCTAGACACCGTACTTGGGTACAGGCAGCGATACAGAGAAGACTCGAGTAGACAGGTGGTTGGATGTAAACAAAAACCGAGATTTTATTGAAGAGGAAAAACTTGATACAATCTTATGGGAAAAATTACTAGCGTACACTTCTACAGGCAAAAATACAAATACAAAAGAATAATAATAACTATACTTATACAGGGAATGGGGAACACACGGCACATCGAGGGAAAACAACTATCTTAACAATCTCCTTATCCTTATCCCACCCCCTATACCTAACTAGATTAAGCTATGATGGGTCAGAACTTCATGCTCACCAATCAAAAGGTTTGTTAGACTCAAAACAGCGGTTGGGTTCGGGGTTCGCTCTTGGTGCTCTCTGGAGCCTGCCGTCATCACGTGGCCTCCAGGCGTTGCAAGGGCGTTGTCCAGGTTCAAGTGCCACAAAGTTAAAGTCTCTGTTTGGGTACTTTACCTTGCAGGGATGATTCTTCATCGACAGCCGCCAGATTGAGTTGGTATGCAGTTATTCAAAGGTTGGCTGAGGCTGAAGGCCCGATAATTCAAAGCCTCCCCTCAGTTCATCTCCTCAGTTGGTCTTCTTCAGCCAGTCTTCCTCAGGTGGCCTTCCCTCCTCCCCTCATCGCGTCCCACCTCGCCTGGCCTGAATTGTCCATGTCCGCCCGACCCGGTGCCGGGGCTAGTTCCAGATGGAGTGGGAAAAGGGCACGGGCAAAGGCCAGGGGGTAAGTATGGGACGGGGAAACAGCGGGAGCCACGAGGGCGAGGGGCCGAAGAGCAGCAGCACCAGCACACCAACCAACAAAGAACACACCTAAGAAGCACCTTGCTACCTGAGGGGGCCTTCAATTATACCTTCGTCAAAAACCCTTATCTGCGCACCAAATCAGGTTAGTTCTTTGTTTTAATCTTGGCGGGCTATTTTAAATAATGGCAGCAATCCATACTACCTGGTTTTAGATGGCCGGTAATCGCATCTACCGGCCCGATAATTGGCTTGTATTGTCCTGAAAATTCCTTGATGGGCCTGTCCGGCCTTGATGGCTCTGTTAATCTGTTTCTGATAATGGGCCAGAAATTCGTGAACGGGGCTTGCCGCGCGTGCAAGGTCCCGATTTGCGCCTGCCGATCACCTCCAGGGACGCCTGGAATTCGTGTTTCAAAAAGAAGAATCCCGGGCAGCGTATGACGTCACGCCGCCCAGGAGTGCAGCCAGCGCGAAGCCTGTAGCGCGCTGTGCAACTGAGACACGCCCCTTGAGGTCTCAGTTTCACAGGACACGCCCCCATTGTTTCTGCCAAGCTGCTAAGCATTTTTACATGCAAAGCAGCAGTTTAAATAGGTTTTTGGAAGTTTTTTGAAGATTTTGGTAACTTTTATAAACTTTTAAAAATGTTTACATTATTTTGAAGAATCTGAAGTAGTTTTTAACAGAATTAAAGCAATTTAAAGACATTTAAAAGCCCTAAAAATAATTTTTTAATTCCATTTATTTATTTAGCAATGTCGTCGTCATACGTGTCTTCACACTGTTCCCTTTGGGGAACTGTATGAAGTGGTGGAAGGATTTATGGCCATGATTAACGCTCATTCCGTGACCGTAACCATCTTTGAACCAGCCATTAGGGCGGTTAGTCCTATGGCGGGAGGGTTTTACGGGCTCCCACAAGCTATACAAGGAGGGGGGGCCACCCACACCCACGGACGCAAATATCCCACTGGATGTCAACCCAGAATTTAGAGCCGGAGCTCCGACTCCACTTGCCGGGACTGTCTGGAGCGGGGTTCGAAACCCTACCCTGATCTGGCCCAGCGGCGGGGATCCTACCGCTATGCCAAAGGCCCAATCCGATTAGCAACGTGAAATGGCTGGAATGAGCACAATTCACGGCACTAAAAGAACTCACAATTGAACTGATGATGACCTCAGCAATCTCCTCAAGGAGGTGGAGGTGCAGCGCCTGCTCATCATTGGTAATGAGAAGTCAAAGGCGCCGCAAAAAGGGCAGATGATAGCTTGGTCTTTCAAGTGGCAGCATAGGGCTCCAGTCACGGGGAGGGAAAAGGCGCAGGAAACGTATGGGTGTCACCTTTTGTGCGGAGTGGGCCTTTTGCGTAGCAGTAAGCATCCCCGCCGCTGGGCCAGAAGGAGTAGGGTTTCGAACCCCACTCCAGACAGTCCCGGCAAGTGGAGTCGGAGCTCCAACTATAAATTCTGGGTGGACATCCAGCGGGATACTTGCGCCCGTGGGTGTGGGTGGCCCCCCCCCTCAGATGGGTTGTGGGAGCCCGTAAAACCCTCACGCCATAGGACTAACCACCCTAATGGCTGGTTCAAAGATGGTTACGGTCACGGAATGAGCGTTAATCACGGCCATAAATCCTTCCACCACTTCATACAGTTCCCGAAAGGGAACAGTGTGAGGATATGTACGATGATGACCTCTTGCGCAATGCACCTCCTTGGACCCTCAGTCGCAGATGCGAGGGGGAAAATCGTGCAATTGTTAAATTTTTCATTTTATTGACATGTAAAATGTTGGCCCAGTAATTCCCTTCCAAATGCGCGAGTACCGTCGGGGTACTTACGCGTCTGGCCGGAGGAAATGCCGGTTTTCAGCATGCACAGCGCATGCGGGGAAAACCGGCATTTCCTGTCCTCTGAACGAAGGGGTTCAGAGGCAGAACGCGTGCGCAGTAAAATTCGCCGCTTTCATTCATGCTTTCAGTGAGGTCAAGTCCTTACAACTTACACATGAAAAAAGCATGGGTACAGTTGCTCCAGAGGCTGCGGAGGAAGATATTTCTCATCGTGGAGCTTCTGAAAGTATGTATGTCTGTATATATTCCTTTGCGTGTTATGTATATATTCCTTTACTTAT
Organism: Somniosus microcephalus; assembly: GCF_052327205.1. Lineage (NCBI taxonomy): Eukaryota > Metazoa > Chordata > Chondrichthyes > Squaliformes > Somniosidae > Somniosus > Somniosus microcephalus. Next base: position 131,039,438 of record NC_140996.1, read on the forward strand.
GTGTATGAATGTATTATTTAATTATGACTTTCAGAGAAAGTAACTTATTGGAAAATCATAATTAAAAACATACATTCATACACATAAGTAAAGGAATATAAAACATACATACATATACGTAAAGGAATATATGCGGACATACATACATAATTACTTATTACTGATGAAAAGTTTCTTTCTTAAAAGTGCTGGAAATGTTACATTACTCATTTTAGAACACTCATTTTCACATTCCATTCACACAGCCACAATTGCTCCTTCTACCTACCGCTCTGAAAACCCGTTTAAAAAAAAAAATTTAAACTTTAAAACTTACTTAAAATTTCTTAAAATAACTTCCCTCCCTTTCCCAAACAAAAATATTGCCTTTCAGAAGCTCTACGATAAAATATATCTTCCTCCGCAGCCTTGGAACAACTTTACACCTGCTTTTTTCAAGTGTAACTTGTAAGGACTTACCCTCACTGAATCCATGAATGAAATCTACGAAGTTCACTGCGCAAGCGCTGCCTGTGCAGTCGCACGCGCTGTGCCTATGAACCCCTTCGTTCCGAGGTCTGGAAATGCCAGCGTTCCCCGCATGCGCTGTGCATGCTGAACGCCGGCATTTCCAACGGCCAGATGCGTGAGTACCCCGACCGTACTCACGCATTTGGTCACGAATTTCTGGCCCAATATACGTAGACTGCTTGATGGCCTTAACTATAGGCCTAAACTGAATTTAGATTTGCCTCCAATTCGGTCTAATGCATAATTCAGAGTCCTGTCTGGTTCCAAAATACAATGTCTCTTCACAGAAGCCTGCAGCTTGGTTTCGATTTCTCCACAAGCTGTCTGCGTTGCAGAGTCCATTTTAAAATCTCACAAGCTTTCTGCCACGAGGCACGGATGCCATCTTGGGTACCCTTTTTTGATTTAAAATGTCCACACAGGGTCCCGTTTATTAATAACAGCCTTCGGGGAAATGCAGAAATTTTGCAAATCTTACAGTCACCCCTGCGATACTAAAACTTGCTTGAAGTATCATACATTTAAAGTGAACAAAATTTTTCTGACCCTCCATATCAACCTTCCCCTGTAATTACCTGTCTAATATACCCACGACACATGCACTTCACATTCCGCGAAAATGTAGTGTACATCAGCAGACAGAGAGTAAAATTACAGACTTTACATAAGAACATAAGAACATAAGAAATAGGAGCAGGAGTAGGCCAATCGGCCCCTCGAGCCTGCTCCGCCATTCAATAAGATCATGGCTGATCTGATCCTAACTGCCAATCCACTATCACAGAACCATCTCCTGCATCTAACAGAATTAGACACACGAAATTGGAGCAGGATCAGGCTACATGGCCCCTGGGCCCGCTCCGCTAACCACAGGGCCATGACCGATTCGAACCTAGACTCATGTCCAAATTCCTGCCCACTCCCCGTAACCCTTAATTCCCTTTACTTCTAGGAAACTATCTATTTCTGTTTTAAATTTATGTAATGATGTAGCTTCTACAGGTTTTTGGGGCAGCATATTCCATGGGCCTACCACCCTCTGAGTGAAGTAGTTCCTCCTCATCTCAGTTTTGAAAGAGCAGCCCCTTATTCGAAGACTATGCCCCCTAGTTCTAGTTTCAACCATCATCGGGAACATCTTCCCTGCATCCACCCGATCCAACCCCTTCACAATCTTATATGTTTCAATAAGATCGCCTCTCATTCTTCTGAACTCCAATGAGTAGAGTCCCAATCTACTCAACCTCTCCTCATATGTCCATCCCCTCATCCCCGGGATTAACCGAGTGAATCTTCTTTGTACTGACTCGAGAGCAAGTATGTCCTTTCTTAAGTATGGACACCAAAACTGTATGCAGTATTCCAGGTGCGGTCTCACCAATACCTTGTCCAACTGAAGCAATACCTCCCTATTTTTATAATCTATCCCCCTAGCAATGAAAGCCAACATTCCATTGGCCTTCTTAATCACTTGCTGCACCTGCATACTAACCTTTTGAGTTTCGTGCACCAGGACCCCCAGATCCCTTTGTACTTCAGTACTTTCCAGTTTCTTGCCATTAAGATAATAACTTGCTCGACGATTTTTCCTGCCAAAGTGCATAACCTCACACTTTCCAGTATTGTATTCCATCTGCCAAATCTCTGCCCACTTACTTAGCCTGTCTATGTCCCCTTGAAGGTTTTTTATGTCCTCCTCACTCATTACTTTCCCCCCCATCTTAGTATCATCTGCAAACTTTGATATGTTACACTCGGTCCCCTCCTCCAAATCGTTAATATAGATTGTAAAGAGTTGGGGAACCAGCACTGACCCCTGCGGAACACCACTAGTTACTGATTGCCAGTCTGAGAATGAACCATTTATCCCAACTCTCTGCCTTCTGTTAGATAGCCAATCCTCTATCCATGCCAGAATATTACCCCCAATCCCGTGATTTTTTATCTTAAGCAATAATCTTTTGTGTGGCACCTTGTCAAATGCCTTTTGGAAGTCTAAATACACTACGTCCACTGGTTCCCCTTTATCCACCCTATATGTTACTTCCTCAAAGAACTCCAGCAAATTTGTCAAACATGACTTCCCCTTCATAAAACCATGCTGACTTTGTCCTATTAAATTATGATTATCCAAATGTCCTGTTACTGTCTCCTTAATAATGGACTCCAAGATTTTACCTACCACAGATGTTAGGCTAACCGGTCTATAGTTTCCAGCCTTCTGTCTACTGCCCTTTTTAAATAAGGGTGTTACATTAGCAGTTTTCCAGTCTGCCGGGACCATTGCCGAGTCCAGGGAGTTTTGGAAAATTATTACCAATGCATCCACAATCCCTACCGCCACTTCCCTCAAGACCCTATGATGTAAGCCATCAGGTCCAGGTGATTTATCGGCCTTGAGTCCCATTATTTTACCGAGTACCACTTCCTTAGTGATTTTGATCATGTTTAGGTCCTCCCCCGCTTTAGCCCCCTGTTTGTCCAGTGTTGGGATATTCTTAGTGTCTTCTACTGTAAAGACTGATGTAAAATATTCATTCAGTGTTTTTGCCATCTCCATATTTCCCACCATTAATTTCCCGGTCTCATCCTCTAAGGGACCAACATTTACTTTAGCCACCCTTTTTCTTTTTATATAACTATAAAAACTCTTACTATCTGTTTTTATATTTTTTGCTAATTTACTTTCATAATCTATCTTCCCTTTCTTAATCAATCTTTTTGTTATTTTTTGCTGTCTTTTAAAGTTTTCCCAATCCTCTATCCTCCCACTAGATTTGGCTACCTTATATGCCCTTGTTTTTAGTCGAATACTATCCTTAATTTCTTTACTTAGCCACGGATGGCTGTCTTTTCTTTTACACCCTTTTCTTCTCAGTGGAATATATACTTTTTGGAAGTTGTAAAATAACTCCTTAAATGTACACCACTGATCATGAATCGTCTTACCCTTTAATCTATATTCCCAGTCCACTCTACTCAATTCCGCTCTCATACCTTCATAGTCTCCTTTATTCAAGCTCAGCACGCTTGTTTGAGATCCAACCTTCTCACCCTCTAATTGAATATGGAATTCAACCATGTTATGGTCACTCATTCCAAGGGGATCCTTTACTAGGACATTTTTAATTAATCCTGTCTCGTTACACAGGACCAGATCTAAGGTTGCTTGCCCCCTGGTCGGTTCAGTTACATACTGCTCAAGAAACCCATCACTAATACACTCAATGAACTCATCCTCAAGGCAGCCCTGCCCAATTTTATTTGTCCAATTAATATGATAGTTAAAATCCCCCATAATTATAGATGTTCCTTTATTGCAAGCCTCAACTATTTCCTGATTGATACTCCGTCCAACAGAGTTGCCACAGTTCGGAGGCCTATAGACTACGCCCACTAGTGTTTTTTTCCCCTTATTATTCCTTACCTCCACCCAAACTGTTTCATTGTCCTGATCTTTTGACCCAATATCATTTCTCTGTATTACAGTGATTCCTTCCTTTATTAACATAGCCACCCCACCTCCCCTTCCTTCCTGCCTGTCCTTCCTGATCGTTAAATAACCTGGTATGTTTAATTCCCAGGCATTGTCACCCTGCAGCCATGTTTCTGTAATGGCCACAAGATCATACCCATATGTCGTTATTTGTGCCATTAACTCGTCTATTTTGTTACGAATGCTACGTGCATTCAGATAGAGAACTTTCAAAGATGTTTTGTGACACTTAGTTCCTGCTTTTGCCCTTTTTATTACTTTACCTTTTACTCCATACCTTCTGCCCCTTCCTGACATGCTCTGGTTTTTAATTTCCCCACTGCTACCGAAGTCTATGACCTTCTCTGTTGTCATTTGTATTATTTGCTCTCTAGGAACCTCCCCCCCACTAGTTAGTTTAAAGCCCTCTCTACAGCCCTAGTTATATGATCCGCCAGGACTCTAGTCCCAGCACTGGCCAAGTGAAGCCTGTCCCAACGGAACAGCTCCCTCCTGCCCCAGTACTGGTGCCAGTGTCCCAGGAAGCAAAACCCATTTCTCCCACACCAGTCTTTGAGCCACGCATTTAAATCTCTAATTTTATTTGTCCTAGCCAAATCCGCTCGTGGCTCAGAGATTATTACCCTTGTGGTTCTGCTTTTTAATTTGACCCCTAGCTGCTCAAACTCCCTCAGCAGAACCTCCTTCCTTGTCCTATCTATGTCGTTGGTACCAACATGGACCACGACAACTGGATCCTCCCCCTCCCACTCCAAGTTTCTCTCCAGTCCAGAGGTGATGTCCTTAACCCTGGCACCGGGCAGGCAACACAGCCTTCGGGACTCTCGCTCTCGGCTGCAGAGAACTCTATCTATCCCCCTAACGATACTATCCCCTACCACTACAACATTTCTTTTAACTCCCCCCACTTGAATGGCCCCCCGCTCCACGGTGCTGTGGCCAGTTTGCTCATCCTCCCCGCAGTCCCTGTTCCCATCCTCACAGGGAGTAAGAGCCTCAAACCTGTTGAACAAGTGCAAGGGCTGCGGCTCCTCCAACACTACCTCCTGGATCCCCGTACCTGCCTCACTTCTAGTCACACCATCCTGACCCTGGCCACGGACTACATCTGATTAATCTAATTGGTGTGACTACCTCCTGATACACAGAGTCCAGGTAACTCTCCCCCTCCCTGATGTGTCTCAGTATTTGAAGCTCGGACTCCAGCTCTTCAACACGGAGCCGGAATTCCTCGAGCAGCCAACACTTACTGCAAATGTGATCACCGTGAACATCAATGGTGTCCACCAGCTCCCATATATTGCAGCAGCAACACATCGCCTGATCTCCCATTCTATGTAATTAATTAAATTTATTAATATTATTCTTAAATACCCTCTGCCTCGATTCTAGATGGTGAATATCACACCTTAGAAACTATAAACCAAGGAGATTTAAGCTTAAAAAGGGAGAAATACTTACCAACCAATCACTTACCCGCTTTGTGGTGACGTCACACCTTGAATACTTTTTACCTCTCTCCTTCCCTGAGATTGGTACGCCTACCTGAGCCTCTGGGGCCTCTTGTAGTCGCTCTGCCGCTCAGCTCCGCCTCCACCCGCTGCCGATGCCGCACTGAGGCCTACCTGAGCCTCTTGTAGTCGCTCTGCCGCTCTGCTCCGCCTCCACCCGCTGCCGATGCCGCACTGGGGCCTACCTGAGCCTCTGGGGCCTCTTGTAGTCGCTCTGCCGCTCTGCTCCGCCTCCACCCGCTGCCGATGCCGCACTGAGGCCTACCTGAGCCTCTGGGGCCTCTTGTAGTCGCTCTGCCGCTCTGCTCCGCCTCCACCCGCTGCCGATGCCGCACTGAGGCCTACCTGAGCCTCTGGGGCCTCTTGTAGTCGCTCTGCCGCTCTGCTCCGCCTCCACCCGCTGCCGATGCCGCACTGAGGCCTACCTGAGCCTCTGGGGCCTCTTGTAGTCGCTCTGCCGCTCTGCTCCGCCTCCACCCGCTGCCGATGCCACACATCCAAGCATGGAGGGGGACCAACACCCCTGCACCACTTGGTACACATATCTTTATTAAACCGCGTCACAAAAAAACAACAAAAGAAAAAAAACTTTAATAAAAATACAAACACAAAAGAAACGACAATCCTTTAATCAGAATACAGGGAAAAAGACTTAAACCAGTGTATCTCCCTCCACTTTTACATAATGTTCCTTCCAAATCCTCTGGTTTCGGAATTCTGACCACTGACCTTTTCCCGTTCACTGAATACAAACTAAATACAACACTATCCCTAACTGGCAAACCATGAGAATGTGGGAAGCCAGTCTGATCCACGAAGGGACCTCTATATTACTAAAAATGTTCCACCAGGATGGAGTCACAACATCCAATATCTTAGTCCCTATCTCTACTGTTTTCTGTTCGAGTGTATAAAAATATTTCTGCGAAACTATAACGGCTTTGAGTATTTTGGTAAGGTGTTCAGGGAGAGGGAGAATTTCATAGCCAAAGTGCACTACGTACTTCTGCAACTTCGTAAAATTCTCCTTCACAGTGAGGAGAACAGTGGAGGGTTCAGGAATGGGGACAATTCACTCCTGGGCCACTTGAACTTCTGCCTCGGGTTTAAAACAGAAACTGCTGTCACTAACCAGACACCAACTATGCTGTCCATGCTGGTTGTGGGACGCGCCGGTGGTGACACAATATGTCCCACCTCCTATATATGCAACCTGCGGGGGAATTTGGCCTTGTGTCATTGCCTCCATGGTGCAATTTATAGGCTTCACGTCAGCAGCTCTGAACCCACACTGCGGTTTTGAATAGGCATTCAAGTGCTGGGGACACAGGATTATGTGTGCTCCCCGGCTCCGGCACCCTGAGAGGTCAGTACCTGTCATAGCGTGCTCCCACTTGATGACGTAAGGCGGGACCGCTGTGAAACGAGTGTGTGCACCCCCTTGAATGACTCCAATGTTCTCAACCCTGTATACCGGTGCGGGTCGGGCTGTCCTACCCATGACCGGCATCCTAACTACTACTCCCATGATTGTGTGGTTGGACCGCCCACAATCCACGGGGACTGGATAGGCTTCGGAGGCTAGCCGGAGTTGGCACGGGCTCAATGCATTCTCAGAAGGGTGGAGGGCTGCGAGGTGCTTGTTGCTAATCCAGGAGGGGAACAAATCTTGTTTTAAATCCTCCAGATTACTGCGGCCCTCGCCCAGTAACCACGCCCCTTATAACACGTACACCTCATTCTGCGCAGCCTGGTCAGAAGCATTTCTGTCCTCCCTTATGAGAGCATTCACCGTATTTGCGTGCTTTTCCAACTCAGCTATGATCTCCTTTAAATGGACCGTCATGGCCTGGTCCTCATGCAACTCCGAGCCCACTACCTTGTTCTCACCCAGCAATATCCTCTTTAACTGTGTTTTTAAACCGTTTATCAGGGTCTGCAGCTCTATGTCATCCAAGCTGTTGATGACAGAGGACACAGTATTAAATGCAGTAAAAACATCATTCCATACTCCCCTTCTTTGCCTCCCTGTGTTACCCAAATTTCTCGGTGTGTGGTGTAGAGTTCGGTCTTGTCCACGTGGGCAAAATCGAACTCGTAAAATTTCTTGAACATGTCCTTTAATAGGGCCTGGTATAACTGCTCTGTTTCTTTGGGGCACCACTCCTGTAAATGTGCCTCCGTGAGATTTAAAATCACGGAGGCTACCGCGTAGTGTACCCTTTGGTACAACATCTGATCGATGGGGACTAATACCAACCCATTCCCTGGTCCCTTGGTGGTGGTGGGGCAATCTTCCCTGGATAACCTCACCGCCTGCGCCGTGGGCAAGGGCTTACGGGGGCGGGTTACCAGCTCAGTGGCGTTGACTGGGATCTGGGAATATGGGACCGCACACACCTTTCACCTGGCATCCCACCTTATTCCCTTCCTGGTGTCGTGCCACTGCCGGTGGAACATAATGGATATGCCTGCAGGGCAGACCTCCTCTGACCCCCTCATACAGATGTAAATCCCTTGATCCGGTTCCCACCACTTGTCCCAACACACGCTTAGTCCTCCATGAGTCCCGGTAATTGTCCGATGGGTGTTGTTTCCCAACTGTTCCCAGTCGACTTCAGGGTTCCTCATGTCTTTGCTCAACTTCCTGAGCCACCACCATCTATCCAGTGGAATGTGTCCTTTACACGTCAAATATATTCACTTTCCAATGGTGACGCTGACCCTCGTAGTAATGACTCGTACCCGGGGGCACAGGAAGGAGGCTTCCCCGTACGTGAATCCGGTTTGACTGGAGTACTGAGACGAATTGGACCCCAGCCATCCTGGCCACCTTCCCTCGTGGAAGTAAACAGCGGTTTCCTCCACATCCCGTTCACCGCTCCCATCGATCGCCAGGGGCGCCTTGTCTCCCGAACACCCGTAGGTGTGGGAGTCTTGGACGTCACCCCTCCTTTGCACACTCATCCCGATCAGGGCGAATAGGATCACAATCCATTCCATTCCGAAAATCTTTCTGCAAAAAATGTAAAAGAACATGCAGCCAGGTCCCCAAGAGATTCTCTGGCTTGGTGAGGCATGGTCGGGTCCCGCAACCTCGACCCAAAGATACACTCTTAGCAGACTGCTTACATAAAACTACCCATCACCTTATTTAACTTAAATTAAAAACACCCAAACTTAAGCTAAATAATGGCACCTTACTTAAAACTTAAACTTAAACTACAACTATATACATCCGCCGCCCGTCTCCGGGCGGCCAGGCTAATTCCTGGTCGGACTACGGCTCACCGCTACCCCCAGCGTGACCGCACCGTCCTTGACCATCGGTCCCTCGCAGCCTGTGGCTGCTGGCTGAGGACCTCTACCCTTGGATCTCTCCCTGGCTCGAGGGGCGGCCCTTGGTAACTGGAGGGCTGGTGACCATGGCTTTCTCAGCTGGGGTGTCCGTGGGGACCTTCTAGGGGCTTTGACGGATGGGGCTGTCTTGGCCGCTGGGCCTTTTACCCGAACCGCTGCTCCCCCAGGCTTAACCCCTCCCGAACCTGGGCTGGGGGCAGGTAACCTTTCGTAGCCTGCTGCCGCGAGCTGAGAGTCTCCGTCCCCAGGTCCCATGGCTGGGTCCGGGGTGTGGTTTTCAACCTCAGGTTCCTCCCTCTCTACACCTGGTGTAGGGGCGGGGTTTTTGCCCTCAGGTCCCTCCCCCTCGTCTGAATCCCAGAAGAGTGGGGGAGTGTCCCAACCGATGGGCGGGAAGGTCCCTCCCTTCAAACAAGCCACAGCGCCTGCCTGTGCAGTCTGTGCACTCGCTCCTGCTGCAGGCTGAGGATCTTTACCTTCAGACCATTTTCCAACTGGCTGCTTTCCCCTTTCATCTGTAAACAGCTTACACTGGTTGATGTAACCAGCGGCCTGTTTTAAAACCTGTGCTGAAGGCTCGTCCGCTGCCCCGAACGGACCTTCTAGGGGCTCCCCTTTCTCTTTCCTCACCGGGACGGTCTTACAGACGGGATCTTGGGTCCGGACCCGCTTTAGGTCCGGGGCCAAAACTACCCACCGTGTGCCTCCCTTGTCCCGGACTGCGGCTTCCAGACCTGCCCGATAGGGGTCCCGGGACTCTCCTTCTCCAGCCGTATCTATGGCCCTTTCTCCAGTGCGCACGGTCAGACCGAGTAATTTCACCTCCTGCTGGCCGATTATGCGCCTTCTTGGGATTTACCTTGAAACCCTTCTGTCCTAAAAGCTCCAGCAATTCGGCCAATAGTGGGCCATTCTCCTCCTTCGAATCAGTGAACAGGAGCAGGTCATCCACATATTGGACCAACTGTCTGGGCTGGCTAAAATCCTTTAAACTGTCGGCCATGCACTGATGGAAAATGCTGGGGCTGTTGTGGAAGCCCTTTGGCAAACAGTTCCACGTGTACTGTTGCCCTTTAAACGTAAAGGCAAACTTGTACTGATCCTCCCTCCTTACAGGGATGGATTAAAACCCATTTGAAATATCCAGCACCGTGAAAGTGGTCGCGGATGCTGGAATACTCCCGATGAGGTCGGCAACTGCTGCCACTGTAGGTGCGCAGGCTGGGATGTTGCTATTGAGCACCCGATAGTCCACCGTGGCCCTCCAGGAATTGTCCGGCTTTCTGACCGACCATAACGGAGAATTCACGTGGGTAGCTATCGGTCGCAGAACTCCCTGCTGCACTAATGAGGACATGGCTGCTTCCATATCCGGTTCTGCTTCCCTGGGGAAGTTATACTGTTTCTGTGGTCGGGTCATGGGGTCCCCGTCTATGCTGACCTCAAACCCTGTGACTCTCCCGCAGTCGTGTTTGTGAGTGGCAAATGTGGCCAGGTGGGCCTGCACAAATGTCTGGAACTCGGGTGGGGTGTTGCTGACCATAAGCCCGAGGTTATAATCCTCTTTGGGCTTCATGGTGCAGAGGGTCCCCTTCCCTTCCTTACCCGGGATAACTACGATCTCACTGTTCTTTACTTTGCCTGCCCCCCAAAGGCAGTGATTCCTCAAATCCACTGGGATCCCGTGGCCCACAATAAAGTCGGCTCCCAGGGCCCCTCTTCCATCCTCCACGCCCCATTTCATCAGGACACACGTCCACTTGGAGCAGAGCGGTCCTAGCTGAATGGCGAGTGGGATGGAAACTGAGCCAGTCTGTTCCCTACCCGTGAACCCGATAGACTGTATGGGACCCCGCTGGAGAGAGGCAAGGTGATGGGGTTAGCTGAGTAGATCATGGTGCGTGATGCCCCCGTATCCAACCGATAGGTCCCTGTCACATTTTCCACCTCCATCTCCAAAAGGGGCCTCCTCCACTCATCATATTGGAGCGAACACAGATAAACAGGCTGCGCTGGCTCTAGTCACAGCTGTGGGTTGGATGGGGCTGACGGGGTGAGAGCACCGGTGGCGGCTGCTACTCTCCCCTGGCCTGTCAGGAAGGACCTCATGGTGTCCAAAAGTGACTTGACCTCTGCAGAAGGGGTCCCTACCCTTGCCTTTTGGGCTGGGGCTGTGGAATGCTTTCCCTTGTTATCCTTCCAAGGGTTTTTGCACTCCTTCCGCCAGTGACCATCCTTCCCACACCCGTAACAATTGGTCTTTGTGTTGGGGGGGTTACTCCCTTCCTGGTGCCACTCCTTTCTACTCTGCACTCCTAGTTTTATCTCATGCACCTTCCCCTTGGGTGGGTGTGCATCGGTCGCCCTGCCATTTTTGTAGGCTAGGGTTAGCTGCCTTATTACCATGAGTTCTGTGGTCTGGGGATCTTTGGGGTCGAACCAGGCTTCTGCTTTGGCCCGGACCTGTGGCAAGCTGTTCACCACCAGGCAACGGAGCCAATGCATCAGGGAATCTCCGTTCAGGAACGTCCGGCCTGGCGTCCCCGGGCATGCTTTCCGGTACACCGGCCACAGCCGGTCTGCAAAAGCCTGTGGGGTTTCCCCAGAAAGCTGGATCGTCTACTCCACGCGGGAGAAGGGACTTCCCTCATCCATCCCCATGGCCTCTAGAACCACATCTCTAAGCTCCTCGTACCCGCTCTGCCCTCTTTTACACTCGTCAGAGAGGGATTGGAGGAGATTACTCTTCAGGGAGAATAGCAGCATTTTGGCCTTCTCAGCGTCATCGCAGTTGTTGATGCTGGTGGTCTGGTCTATTTCCCTGAAGTGGATCGAGGGGTCTCACTTTGCGGAAAGCTTTGGGATATGGTTGACCATAACCCTGAGCTGTTGGGTGTCGAAGGGTAATACGAACTGGTTTTGGAGGGGTCCCTCATTGTCGCCATTGGCGGGTGGGCCGAACCTCCGATGCCGCGCTGGGCACATCGGTCCCAGCTCCGGCCTCTCGGACGGGAGTTGCTCTACCTCCGCCTCCACCTCTGGCTCCGCTTCGGGTTCCACCCCCGGTTTCACCCCACCTTGCTGCCAAACCTCGCTAAAACTTGGCGCTACGGGTGGTGGCCGTGAGGTCTCCTCACTCTCAACCGGGTCGTCCCTAGACACTACCGGTGACGTTGGAACTGTTCCCCCCTCGTTCCCCATAAAGTCTGCCTGACCTGCCTTTGGGCTTATGAGGCATACCGTGCCTTTTGCCCTCCGGAGGGCCCGGCTCAGATTTTCTATCCTCTCTTTACAGAGGCCGTGGCCTGCCTCTTCAAACCCCTGTTCATTTGCTAGCTTGTAAGCGGCTTTTTCTTCCTGTTCCCTGATCTGCCTTCCCAAGCGGGCGTTTTTCTCCCGCAACCTGAACTCATTTCCCTTGGCCTCGGTGACTTGGCACTGTAGGTATTCCAACTGGGCCTTGTGTTCACCTACTAAATGTACTCCCTCTTGGTTCAAAGCCTGTAAAGCTACTGATAACTTCCCCCCTGCGAGAGCCTTATCCTGGATCTCCAGGGCTGACTCCCTTAACTCGACTGCCTGTGCTGCAACGAGCCCATCCAAGAGCTGGACCTGCTTTTTAAAGCACATCAGTCAAACTGCCTTCTCTAAGGGCTTCTTGCGTTCCTTTCCCTCTGTCCACTTAGCTGCTGCATCTATCGGACGCCCAGCCCTTAACAGAGTGGTGATCCACTTCTTAGTGATATTCACCTTGCTAAACACATAATCAGAAATCCTTTCCTCCATCACGGTTCGCTCATCCAAACCACTGTCTACTGCATCGCAACCTTGTTGCCGGTGTCCTGCCATGGTCGCTATTTCTGTCGGGGGTGGCGTGTGGTGGTGGTTGGCGCGTATGTACGCCCAGTCAGTTATGCCCCTGACTGTTTTGTGAGCGGTTCGAATCGCTCCCACGCCCCTGGGTTCTAGACACCGGACTTAGGTACAAGGCGACGGTACAGAGAAGACTCGAGTAGACAGGTGGTTGGATGTAAACAAAAACCGAGGTTTTATTGAAGAGGAAAGACTTGATACAATCTTATGGGAAAAATTACAAGCGTACACTTCTACAGGCAAAAATACAAATGCAAAAGAATAATAATAACTACTTGTAAAGGGAATGGGGAACACATGGCACATCGAGGGAAAACAACTATCTTAACAATCCCCTTATCCCACCCCCTATACCTAACTAGATTAAGCTATGAGGGGTCAGAACTTCATGCTCACCAATCAAAAGGTTTGTTAGACTCAAAACAGCGGTTGGGTTCGGGGTTCACTCTTGGTGCTCTCTGGAGCCTGTCGTCATCACGTGGTCTCCGGGCGCTGCAAGGGCGTTGTCCAGGTTCGAGTACCCCAAAGTTAAAGTCTCTGTTTGGGTACTTTACCTTGCAGGGATGATTCTTCGTCGACAGCCGCCATATTCAGTTGGTGTACAGTTATTCAAAGGTCGGCTGAGGCTGAAGGCCCGATAATTTGAAGCCTCCCCTCAGTTCATCTCCTCAGATGGTCTTCTTCAGCCGGTCTTCCCTCCGGTGGTCTTCCCTCCTCCCCTCATCGCGTCCCACCTCGCCTGGCCTGAATTGTCTATGTCCGCCCGACCCGGTGCCGGGGCTAGGTCCAGATGGATTGGGAACAAGGCACGAGTAAAGGCCAGGGGGTAAGCGCGGGATGGGGAAACAGCAGGAGCCACGAGGGCGAGGGGCCGAAGAGCAGCAGCACCAGCACACCAACCAACAAAGAACACACTTAAGAAGCACCTTGCTACCTGAGGGGGCCTTCAATTATACCTTCGTCAAAAACCCTTATCTGCCTGCCAAATCAGGTTAGTTCTTTGTTTAAATCTTGGTGGGCTATTTCAAATAATGGTAACAATCCATTCTAACTGGTTTTAGATGGCCGGTAATCGCATCTACTGTCCCGATAAATGGCTTGCATTGTCCGGAAAGTTCCTTGATGGGCCTGTCCGGCCTCGATGGCCCTGTTAATCTGTTTCCGATAATATATGTAGACTGCTTGATGGCCTTAACTATAGGCCTAAACTGAATTTAGATTTGCCTCCAATTCGGTCTAATGCATAATTCAGAGTCTTGTCTGGTTCCAAAATACAAAGTCTCTCTTCACAGAAGCCTGCAGCTTGGTTTCGATTTCTCCACAAGCTGTCTGCGTTGCAGAGTCCATTTTAAAATCTCACAGGCTTTCTGCCACGAGGCACAGACGCCATCTTGAGTACCCCTTTTTGATTTAAAATGTCCACACAGGGTCCCGTTTATTAATAACAGCCTTCGGGGAAATGCAGAAATTTTGCAAATCTTACAGTTCCCTTTAGTCTTAAGAAATATATCTAATTCCTTCTTAAATGTATTTAATGAATTGGCCTCTACTGCCTTCTGTGGTAGAGAATTCCACAGGTTCGCCACTCTCTGGGTGAAGAAATTCCTCCTCATCTCTGTCCTAAATGGCTTACCCCTTATCCTTAGACTGTGACCCCTGGTTCTGGACTCCCCGACAATCGGGAACATCCTTTCTGCATCTAGTCTGTCTAGTCCTGTTAGAATTTTATAAGTTTCAATGAGATCCCCTCTCATTCTTCTAAACACCAGCGAGTATAAGCCCAATTACCCAATCTCTCCTCATACGTCATTCTTTTCATCCCAGGTATCAGCCTGGTGAATTTTTGCTGCACTCCCTCCATGGCAAGAACATCCTTCCTCAGATAAGGCGACCAAAACTGCACACAATACTCAAGATGTCGTCTCAACAAGGCCCTGTACAACTGCAGCAAGACATCCTTGTTCCTGTACTCGAACACTCTCGATACAAAGGCCAACATACCATTTGCCTTCTTAACCACCTGCTGCAACTGCATGCTGTAGGGGGGCATCTTTTCCCTGGTTTATGGTAATTTACCTTCCTTTACCTGGTTTACGGTAATTTACCTGGTCAACCAGCCCTTTTTTCCACTGCACTGAGACCAATACCAAACAGCAGTTTCGAATCACTAAACCCACCCTTCCAGTTCTGACTGGAGGAACTTATAATTAATGATATATTAAAACGGACAAAATGGTCTGGATGCGAGAAAATCGAACTTTATTAACTTAAGAAAACTACACCACACGATCAATACAACAGTTAAAATTGCTTAACAGGGGAAGGTAGATGGCAAAAATGAGGGATAAATGGCTACAATGTTAACCATACAATCTTAGAACATTTCCCTTAAATTACCACCCCTTTACTTCTCACTAGGTTGCCTTGTTGAGGCGTCAGAAACCTGCTCACCTGTGGCCCAAAGAGTAAGAGAGAGAGATATGCTTCTGAGAAGCTATCTTTATATCCTGGGAGCTCCTGCTGTTTTGGCGCTGAAAAGGTCTGTGTGCAAATTCGTGCCAAAAAGTTCGAATACACAAGAGAAAGGCCATGATTGGCTGATACAACTGGGCTATTTCCCAGTGGCCAAACTGCTCCCATTGTCTGGAATGGGTTTCGAATAAAGCCTGGGGTGGTTTGGAAGTGTCTTCATTCTGGGGCCGAAATGTTCCCTCCCACATCCGGAAGTTTCTGTGCTAAAACAAAAGAGATCCAAACTGTCCATTATCTGTAATGGGTGATTCAAACCCATTCAATCTTAAACTGTTCCATTTCTTAGTCTAAATGGTCTCTTCTGTAGTTTAGGTGTGTCTCATGGTGTGTGATGGGTTTCGAATGGTGTTGCATTACTAGGTAAACAGAAGCCCTATGTCCTGCGGTCACTGAAACTGCAGTCTCAAGTGGTTTAATCCCTTCTGTCAACAAGGTAGCAGTTTCCTGTAAACAAACATCGATAAGAGAATCTCCCTTTTTGATTGACAGAATCTGACTGCCACTGCTTCAGACACAGAAAGCTGCTTCCTTTGTCCTTGGCCACACATTCCAACAGCCATTTTAAACCCCTTTGCAATTTACCAAACTCAAGGGTACAAATTTTAATAAAATGTACTGTCTTAAAGTGTGTGAATTTTTCCACAAAGTTCCTCAATTCCGGTGTTGTCCATGCGCCACCCATCTCAATGCAGCCTTTTGCGATTCTGGGCACATTTTAAAACATTGTCCAACCCAGAGACAATTTAAAGTCGCGCACAGTCTCCATCCACGATGTGGATTAATATCTCCAGTATCTTCGGGGCTGAGGGATTTTGTGAACCCCTACAGTCCTCCCTTTGGATACTTCCAACTTGCTTGTAGCATCCACTTGAAGAAAGCGAGCAAAATTTTCTGACCCCCGACAAACAACCATCCCCTGTATTTACCTATAGCTTCCTGTCACTGATCCCCCGACCTGTCTATTCCCCTCAAATCCAAGAAAGACCGTGGTACGGTAGGCATGTACAGATACATCAATTACACAATGTTACAACAAGGGGACTCATACCCCTGCACCACTTGTTACATTATAACATATTACAAATGTTGCAATCTTGGATATACAATGTAATCAAAATGATTCCAAGCATGGAGAGGGCCCTACGCCTCTGCACCACTTGGAACTGTAAAACAAAATACAAAAATCTCCATTAAACATTTGAAACAAAATGTTGAAATAAACCCCGACCATCACGTGCCAATGACGGGTCGCGAAATTTGAGTGGGTATTGCTCCTCCCACCCAGGCAGTAAATGTTCCTTGCACCCCCCTTTAATGGTCTTAAACTTTTAAAACATACAGAATGGATCTTACAGAACAGTCTGATCCACCAGCCCCGAGCCGTTCCCTTGTCCCTTAGTGGAGGCGGGGTACCCCTCATGTTTCACAGATCGAGACCGGGGAGTATGGGATCGCGACTCCCAGTCCCTCCCCCTCCCGTCTTCCCTCGACTGGCTGCAGAAAATGATGGGTGCCTGTGTGGCGGCTCTCAGTGGCCCCACACTCAATTTTGGATCCCAGATCCGGCCACCCACTCATCCTCCCCAGCCACACTTACACTCCAACTTTGCCCGTGGGCCCCCGGGTGAGTTCCTCCCTTCCCCAAACGCACCCACATGACTCTTGTGTCTCCCTCTCCCCTTTACAATCTTTCCCGGGCCATCACCACCCACTCCCGAGGAATGCGTCCCTATCTGACAAGGTGCCCGCGCTTCCCCATCATGACTCCACAATAGCGAGGTCTCCCGCAAGTGAACTTTGGTCAGGATAGTTCTGGGTTGGGGCCGTGTCCCACCCAGCTGGGGCCATCTCTTCCGCGTAGGATGAGTAGGCAGGTTCCTCCGGAATCTGTCCGGTTTCTCCCGAATGTCACTGCGGGGTCTCCTCCTGGATTTGTCCAGTGGCGAGGTGATCCCCAACATTCTGTATATCTTCATTCAATGCCCAGCTTGGGCTGGGCGAATAGGGCTGCTCCTTTGTCCACTCTCCTGCAAAAAAACTTAAAAGGACATGCAGCCAGTTCTCTCACTGACCTGCTGCCTTAGGTGGAGACATGGTCGGGTCCCTCAACCTCGGACCAAAATAAAAGCATTTGGCACACTTATAAACTTAAACTTTAAAAACTACTAGTTATATCAAAACTTAAAATTCAAACACCTTAAAAACAAGCTATATACATTAGTTACTTAACACAAAGCTATAATACAAATGCCGCCCGTCTCTGGG
Organism: Somniosus microcephalus; assembly: GCF_052327205.1. Taxonomy (NCBI): domain Eukaryota; kingdom Metazoa; phylum Chordata; class Chondrichthyes; order Squaliformes; family Somniosidae; genus Somniosus; species Somniosus microcephalus. The sequence continues at coordinate 131,056,985 of NC_140996.1, forward strand.
TGGCCAGGCTAATCTCTGGAGTCATGGTCGCAGATTACTGCTGCCTGCAGCGAAGCTGGACTGATTCCAGCTTCTGGTCCCTCGCAGCTTATGGCTGCTGATTGGGGACCTCTGCCCTTTGGCTTCTCCCTGGTTCGGGAGACCGCCCTACTCCACTGTAAAGTGGGTGACCATGTTTTCTTGGGCTGGGGCACCCGAAGCGACCTTCTGAGGGGCGTCTCTCTGGGGGAAACTTTGGCTGACGGACCCCGAGCCGGGTCACAGCCCTAGCTGGCTGGGAACCTTCTCCCCCTGGTGCAAACAGCCCGGACTGTATAATATACCTGGCAGCCTGCCGGTACTCTGGGTTTGTCTCCTTTTCCCTACCCACTCCTGTACTGGGGGCAGGTATCCCCTCACCACCCGCTGCTGATTGCTGAAAATCTTCCTCTCCAGGTCCAAAACCTGGCACCGGCTCCCCTGCAAGAGGAATGGCTATCCCTTTCTCCCCAGAGTCCCACACCATAGGGGGAACCACTCTAGAAGCGGGCTGGGAAGCTTGTCCCTTTAAACAGGCGACTGCGCCTGCACGAACCTACTCCCCTGAGTCCCTCAGCAGAGGCTGTGAAGCCTCTGTCTTCAAACAGGCGACTGCGCCTGCGCGGGAAAACTGAAGAGGAGCCGATGTGGTCCCGCAGGCAACTGCGCCTGCACGAACAATCTCTTCAAAGGGCTGGGGAACTGCTGCACTATCACAGGCAACTGCGCCTGCGTGTTTGATTTCTTTGAAAAGGGTAGGAAGAACCGCTGTGAGGGTGCCAGTTAGTTCCCTCAGTAACCCCTAGATGGCACCTTCACTTGTTTGTTTCCCTTTGCTAAATTGTTACTAGTTTAATTAACTGCCTTTTATCAGGTTTATTGGTTTCACCTGTTTTTGCTTGTATTTAAGTTCTGTGGTTTCTTCCCTCTGTGCTCCGTCTTGACAAGCCGTTTGCCTAGTGGTAGCTTGTCTTGAGCTCCTATGTTTGTAACTGTTTACCTGTGTGATTCCAGTAAAGTACTTTTATTTAAGACCGCATACCTGCTTCTCGCCTCGTCTGTCTGCACTTGGGTCCAGAACCAGCCTCGCCCTGACAGCAAGACTGAGCCAGTATGGACCCAGCAGTGATGGAGGAACTTCGTTCTATTCTCCCCCATCAAGGTGCTTTCCTCGGCCGCCTTGAGCAACTTCTCCAAAGTATTTTGGACAAGGTAGATACGTGGACTCAGACTATTCAACACCCAGCCGCTGTGGCTTCGGCTCAGGATGTTCCTCCTCAGTCAGTTCCTTTGGGTGCTACCCCACCGGTCGCCGATCTCCAGACTCACCGAGAGCCTCAACTACCCGCGTCAGAGCGCGATGACGGTCATCCGGGCAAGTGTCGCGGCTTCTTGACCCAGTGCTTCCTAGTTTTTGAACTCCAACCCTCCATGTTCCTATGACCCCGCTCTAAGGTAGCGTTCATCATATCACTACTCTCGGGAAAAGCTCTCGCCTGGGCTAGCGCTATCTGGGAGCAGCAATCTTTCGTCTGCTCGGACATTCTCCTTTTCGTCGAAGAGATGAGCAAAGTCTTTGACCATCCTGTGAGTGGACGGGAGGCAGCTAAGAGACTTTTGAATCTCCGCCAGGGCAACTGCAGCGTAGCCGACTTCGCCATTGAGTTCCGCACACTCGCTGCGGAGAGCCGCTGGAACACCAAGGCCCTTCTCTCCACGTTTCTTCATGACCTCTCCGAATCTATCAAAGATGAACTGGCGTCCAGAGAGGTTCCGGAGGACCTTGACACGCTCATCTCCCTTGCCATCAGAGTGGATAACCGCCTCCGGGAGCATGGTAGAGAGAGGAGAGTCACTACTTCCACAGACGTGAGATCTTCCGGTGTTTCGAATCTGACCAAGAGTTTCCAAGTACCCCCCGAGTCCACCTGTTAGCGCTGAAGAGGAACCTGTGCAACTCGGCAGAACTCGGCTCTCCCAGTTTGAGAGACAAAGGAGATTGAGAGAGGGGCGTTGTCTTTACTGTGGCCTGTCTGGCCATCTCAGAGCCACATGCCCTGAGCTTCAGAAAAAAAACAGGAGGATTGGGAAAATACGGACAGATCAAATCCCTTCTCCTACCCCTTCTGTCTTCCAAACCCTGCTTCCCGCTTGTCTCTCTTCGGAGGGACAACAGTACAACCTCCAGGCGTTTATTGACTCCGGGGCCGCTGGCTGTTTTATCGATGCCACCCTTGTGCGCAGCCTGAAAATTCCTTTCTCCCGCCTTGACAAATCTTTACAAGTCACCGCCCTCGACGGCAGGCCCCTTGGTTCTGGGCGTATTCATCATATCACCGGAGTATTACATGTCCAAGTAGGGGAGAGACATCAAGAGTTGCTGCAGTTTCACCTTATCGATTCACCTGAGCTCCCTCTCGTTCTTGGACATCCGTGGCTCTCTCTTCACAACTATCACCTTGACTGGACTACCGGGACTGTGCTGGAGTGGGGTCCTTCATGTCTAGCCAACTGTCTTAAGGTCTTCCCTAGTCTGCCCCGTCCTTCCGCTCCTGAGCCAGCTGATCAGCTGGACCTTGCTCATGTGCCCCCTGAATATTCGGACCTCCATGCTGTGTTTAGTAAGAGGCGGTCCACTACACTCCCCCCACACCGGTCCTACGACTGTGCCATTGATCTCCTGCCTGGCACTAGCCCCCCTCGGGGTCGGCTCTACTCTCTCTCTGGCCCTGAGAATGTTTCCATGGAAGAATACATCAAGGAAGCCCTCGCTACAGGTTTCATTCACCCTTCCACCTCCCCAGCGGGTGCTGGCTTCTTTTTTGTAAAGAAGAAGGATGGTGGTCTCAGGCCTTGCATAGACTATCGGGGGCTTAACAAAATTACCATTAAGAACCGCTATCCTCTCCCTTTGATGTCTTCAGCGTTTGAGCAGCTGCAGGGAGCTACCATCTTCTCCAAACTTGACCTCCGCAACGCGTACAACCTGGTCCGCATTAGGGAGGGGGATGAATGGAAGACTGCCTTTATCACCCCTAGCAGTCACTGGGAATACCTCGTCATGCCCTTTGGTCTCACTAACGCTCCTGCTGTCTTCCAAGCTCTGGTCAATGACGTGCTCCGGGACCTGCTGAACCAGTTCATGTTTGTTTATTCTGACATTCTGATCTTCTCAAAGTCCCCCCAGCAGCATGTCCAACACGTCAGACAGGTTCTGCAGAGGCTTTTGGAGAACCGTCTCTTTGTCAAATCTGAGAGATGTGAATTCCACGTCTCTAAGGTCACCTTCCTGGGCTACGTCATCTCCTGTGGAAGCGTCCAGATGGATCCTAGCAAGGTTCAAGCTGTCTTGAACTGGCCGCGTCCCACGTCGGTTAAGCAGGTTCAGCGGTTCCTGGGATTCACCAACTTTTACAGACGCTTCATCCGCAACTTCAGCTCCATTGCCGCCTCCCTCTCTGCATTGACCAAGGGCTCGTCTTTACGGTTCAGTTGGTCTTCTGAAGCGGAACGGGCCTTCCAGGAGCTCAAATGTTTCACCTCTGCTCCCATTCTGGTACACCCGGACCCCACCCTGCCCTTTATCGTAGAGGTGGATGCCTCGGATATTGGAGTCGGGGCTGTCCTGTCCCAGCGCTCCCCTAAGGACCAAAAGCTACAACCCTGTGCCTTCTTTTCCCATCGCCTGAAGCCAGCAGAGAGTAACTACGATGTTGGCAACAGGGAGCTCTTGGCAGTTAAGTTGGCCTTGGAGGAGTGGAGACACTGGTTGGAGGGAGCAGAGCATCCTTTTGTCGTCTGGACCGACCATAAAAATCTGACATATATCCAGGACGCCAAGTGCCTCAACCCTCAGCAGGCCAGGTGGGCTCTCTTCTTTAACCGGTTCAACTTTCTCCTGTCTTACCGCCCAGGGTCTAAGAACCTCAAACCGGATGCCATTTCTCGCCAGTTTGACCCCTCGGAAAAGGACCGGACCCCGGAACCTATCATCCCCAGTTCCTGCATCGTTGCTCCCATCGCATGGGAGATTGAGACTGTGGTGCCAGGGGCCCAACGTCAGGAGGCTGACCCTGGAGGAGGCCCTCCCAATAGCCTTTATGTCCCCAGTCAGGTGCGTGCCCAGGTCCCTCAATGGGGGCACTCTTCTCGATTGACTGGTCATCCTGGGATCCGTCGGACTTTCGAGTTCCTTAAGTGGAGGTTCTGGTGGCCCTCTATTGAAGCCGACACCCGGGCCTTTTTCTCCGCTTGTCCCGTCTGTGCCCAGAACAAGACATCCCAACAACCTCCGCTTGGTCTCCTGCATCCCTTGCCCATCACCAGCCGTCCCTGGTCTCATATCGCCCTGGATTTCATCACCGGGCTACCTCCATCTGAAGGATTCACTGCCATCCTAGTTGTGGTCGATCGCTTTTCCAAGGCTGCTCACTTCGTCCCTCTTGTCAAGCTTCCCTCTGCCAGAGAGACTGCCCAGCTGGTTGTCCAGCATGTCTTCCGCCTCCATGGCTTGCACCTGGATGTCGTCTCTGACCGTGGTCCCCAGTTCTCATCCAGGTTCTGGAAGGCTTTTTGTTCCCTCCTGGGCACTTCCGTCAGTCTCTCCTCTGGGTTCCACCCACAGTCTAACGGCCAGACTGAGAGAACCAACCAAGATCTGGAGAGGGTGCTAAGAAGCTTTGTATCCTCCAATCCTTCCACCTGGAGCAAGTATCTGGTCTGGGCAGAGTACGCGCACAATACCCTTCAGAGCTCCTCCACTGGCCTCTCACCTTTCGAATGTCAATATGGCTTCCAACCGCCACTCTTCCCTGAACAGGAGAGGGAGGTAGGAGTCCCGGCTGCCCAGGGATTCGTCCAACGCTGCCGCCGTACCTGGAGGAGGGTCCGATCCGCCTTGCAGCTTGCTTCTTCTCGGCAGAAAGTGCAGGCTGACCGACACCGCCGCCCAGCTCCTCGGTTCCGGACCGGGCAGAAGGTCTGGCTGTCTACCCGGAATCTTCCACTCCATATGGAGTCCCGCAAGTTGGCTCCCCGGTTCATCCGCCCTTTTAGGATTTTGGAAAAAGTTAACCCTGTGGCCTACCGGCTCCTCCTTCCTCGGTCGATGAAGATACATCCCACGTTCCACATCTCTCACCTCAAGCCGGTACTTACCAGTCCCTTGGTTCCTGCTTCTAGACCTCCCCCCCCGCCCTGCATGATTGATGGTCAGCAAGCCTACACTGTCCGTCACCTCCTTAATAGTCGCCGGGTTAGGAGGAGCATTCAATACCTGGTCGAGTGGGAGGGTTATGGTCCTGAAGAGCGTTCCTTGGTTTCGGCCCGGGATATTTTGGTTCCTGAACTCATCAGGGATTTTTGCCATCGCCACCCTGATCATCCAGGAGGAACGTCAGGAGCCGTTCCTAGGGGAGGGGGTCCTGTAAGTGTGCCAGTTAGTTCCCTCAGTAACCCCTAGATGGCACCTTCACTTGTTTGTTTCCCTTTGCTAAATTGTTACTAGTTTACATAACTGCCTTTTATCAGGTTTATTGGTTTCACCTGTTTTTGCTTGTATTTAAGTTCTGTGGTTTCTTCCCTCTGTGCTCTGTCTTGGCAAGCCATTTGCCTAGTGGTAGCTTGTCTTGAGCTCCTATGTTTGTAACTGTTTACCTGTGTGATTCGAGTAAAGTACTTTTATTTAAGACTGCATACCTGCTTCTCGCCTCGTCTGTCTGCACTTGGGTCAAGAACCAGCCTTGCCCTGACAACCGCTGGGTCTTCCAAGCAGGCTACTGCACCTGCGCGTATAGACTGAGAAGCAGGGACTTTTAGATGGCCGACTGCGCTTGCGCGCGCGGCCTCATAGAGAAAAGGAGCCGCTGTGGGTTCCAAGTCTGCGACTGCGCCTGCGCAAACCCAGTGTTGGGAAACCTCTCCCCTCAGGCGCGCGACTGCGCCTGCACAGGAAAACTGAAGAAGAGCCGCTTGGGTCACGGGCTGGGGAACTGCGCCTGCGCGAACAGGCCGTTCAAAAGACTGGGGAATTCCTGTCTCCAGACCAGCGACTGCGCATGCGCGGGCAGTCTGTTCAAAGGGCTGCTCCTCCCTGGAGCCCCCCAGGCGATTTTCTGTGAATGGACTCGCAGCAGCCTGCTCTCAGGCTGCTGTTTCTCTGTTTCTGAGCTAAATAACTGGTTCAAATTTAAACTTTGACCAAAACTTTGGTCCCACTGGGGCGGGGAAGTGTCCCAATTTGTGGGCTGGACAACTTTTCCCTTGAAACAAGCCACAGCGCCTGTCATTACAGCCTGTGGACTTGAATTTGCATGGTCAGATTTATACAATTAACTGATTTTCCCTGTGTCCCTTCCCTGCCTGTAATTGCTGCCACTGGCCCGGACTCATATGGGTCCCAGAAAGTGCCTGCACGTGCACCGTCCTTGGCCAGCATATCAGCCAGTCATTGTGGGGAGGCAGAGGTGGGCGAGGGGGCTGCAGCACCACTGATGGCTGCTACCTTTCCCTGATTGGCCCTGAGGAAAGATTTTATCGACTCCATGACGGACTCGACTGTATCGGGAAGCGTTTCTGTCTCTGTCTTCTGAGCTGGGGCTGCGGGGGCCCTGGCTTTATCGTCTCTCCCAGGCTTTTTACAATCCCTGCGCCAGTGGCCATCCTCCCCGCACCTGTAACAAGTGACCTTGTTCTGGGCGGGACGGCTCCCCTCCTAGCGCCACTCTTTCTTGTATTGAGCCCCAGGTTTAACCACATGGGTCTTACCCTTTTGCTGGGGGGTCCCACTATTCCTACCGTTCCTATATGCTACCGTGAGCTGCCGGATTACAGTCTCTTCGGTTGCTAGGGGGTCTCGGGGTTCAAACCAAGTATCAGCCCTTGCTTTTATCTGGGGCAGGCAATTGGACACCAGGCAATGAAGCCATTGGGTCCACTGCTGCTGGTTCAGTCGTGCCCTATTTTGTCCCCCTGTACACGCGCTGTTGCAGACTGGCCACAGCCTGTCTGCAAATGCCTGTGGGGTCTCCCATTTCTTCTGCAGTGTTTTCCCTATGCAATCGAATGGATTGCCGTCGTTCGCACCCATGGCTTCCAGTATTTCCTCCTTTAGGTCCTCAAAACCCTTCTGCACTCTCTTAGCCTCATCTGAAAGGGTCTGATAGCGCTTACTATCTATAGAGAAAAGCAACATTTTGGCTTTCTCTTCCTCATCACAGCCGTTAACACAGGCTGCCTGTTCTATCCCTTGGAAGTGCACTGAGGGGTCTCCCTTTTTGGGGAGCAGGGGAATATGTTTCACCAGGCCTCTGAGCTGTGGCGTATCATAGACTACCAGATAGGTATGCTGAACAGCCCCTGGGTCATTATCGTTCACGGGCCGACCATACCTCCGTTGTCGGAGTGGGTACACTTGTCCTGGTCACCGCCTGCCTAGCGGGACCTGCTGGCATTCTCCTACCACCCCATTGTCCACTCCAGAGCCCCTCAAAACCCAGAGCTGTGGGCTGCTGTCTTGGGATCTCTAATTCCCTAGCCAACCTTTCCCTGGGTGTTGCCTGTGGGGCTGTTTTACTTAGGTTGCCAGTAAAATCCGGCTAACCTGCCTTCAGGCTGATCAGACAAATCATCCCCTTTGCTCCTTTTAAAGCCATGTTAAGGCTTTCTATCTCTGCCCTACAGGGGCCATGATTTGCTTCCTCAAACCTTTGGTCACAGGCCAGCTTATAAGCTGCCTTTACCTCCCTAACCTTCCCCTCCTGCTCTGTTACTCCTGAGGTGAGGCGGGCATTCTCTTCCCGCAGTCTCATCTTGTTACTCCTTGCTTCTGTAAACTGGCACTTTAGGAACTCTATCTTGTGCCTCGCGTGGCTTTTGCCCTCGCTAGCTTCTTGGGTGAGGTGTGCGTTTTCCTCCTGTAGCCTCATCTCACTTTCCCTAGCCTCTGTGACTTCCTGCACAAGGCGCTCTATCTCTGCCTGGCATTTTGTGACCTCTAGTGTGAGGCGTGCATTTTCTTCACACACCCTCATCCCACTATCTCTGGCCTCATTCACCTCTCTTATGAGGCGCTCTACCTCCGTCTGGCATTTTCCAAACTCGGACTCTTGATTCTTGGCCTCTGTAACCTTCTCCTGCACCCTCATCTCACCCTTCTTAACCCAGCCACCTATACTATCATAGGTCAGCTTACACGCTGCCGCTAACTTCTGCAGGGCTACCCACAGACTGAAAGCAAGAAAAGCAATAAGCTGATGCTTTCTCCGGATCCAGACCACTTATCATATCAAAAACTTCCTCCAGTCCTGCCACGGTCGCCAATTTGTAGGGGGCATCTTTTACCTGGTTTACTGTAATTTACCTTCCTTTACCTGGTTTACGGTAATTTACCTGGTCAAGCAGCCCTTTTTTCCACTGCACTGAGACCAATACCAAACAACGGTTTTGAATCGCTAAACCCACCCTTCCAGTTCAGACTGGAGGAACTTATAATTAATGATATATTAAAACGGACAAAATGATCTGGATGCGAGAAAATCAAACTTTATTAACTAAAGAAAACTACACCACACGGTCAATACAACAGGTAAAATTGCTTAACAGGGGAAGGCAGATGAAAAAACGAGGGATAAATGGCTACAATGTTAACCGTACAATCTTAGAACATTTCCCTTAAATTACCACCCCTTTACTTCTCACTAGGTTGCCTTGTTGAGGCGTCAGAAACCTGCTCACCTGTGGTCCAAAGAGTAAGAGAGAGAGATATGCTTCTGAGAAGCTATCTTTATATCCTGGGAGCTCCTGCTGTTTTGGCGCTGAAAAGGTCTGTGTGCAAATTCGCGCCAAAAAGTTCAAATACACAAGAGAAAGGCCATGATTGGCTGATTCAACCAGGCTATTTCCCAGTGGCCAAACTGCTCCCATTTTCTGGAATGGGTTTCGAATAAAGCCTGGGGTGGTTTGAATGTGCCTTCATTCTGGGGCCGAAATGTTCCCGCCCACATCCGGAAGTTTCTGGACTAAAACAAAAGAGATCCAAACTGTCCATTGTCTGTAATGGGTGATTCAAACCCATTCAATCTTAAACTGTTCCATTTCTTAGTCTAAACGGTCTCTTCCGTAGTTTAGGTGTGTCTCATGGTGTGTGATGGGTTTTGAATGGAGTTGAATTACTAGGTAAACAGAAGCCTTTTGTCCTGCGGTCACTGAAACTGCAGTCTCAAGTGGTTTAATCCCTTATGTCAACAAGGTAGCAGTTTCCTGTAAACAAACATCAATAAGGGAAACTCCCTTTTTGATTGACAGAATCTGACTGCCACTGCTTCAGACACAGAAAGCTGCTTCCTTTGTCCTTGGCCACACATTCCAACGGCCATTTTAAACCCCTTTGCATTTTACCAAACTCAAGGGTACAAATTTTAATAAAATGTACTGTCTTAAAGTGTGCGAATTTTTCTACAAAGTTCCTCGATTCCGGTGTTGTCCACGCGCCGCCCATCTCAACGCAGCCTTTTGTGGTTCTGGGCACGTTTTAAAACATTGTCCAACCCAGAGACAATTTAAAGTCATGCACAGTCTCCATCCACGATGTGGATTAATATCTCCAGTATCTTCGGGGCTGAGGGATTTTGCGAACCCCTACAATGCTTACCTTCAGCGACTGGTGCACAAGGACACCCAGGTCTCGTTGCACTTCCCCTTCTCCCAATCTATTGCCATTCAGATAATAATCTGCCTTCCTGTTTTTGACACCAAAGTGGATAACCTCGCATTTATCCACATTATATTGCATCTGCCATGCTTCTGCCCAATCACCCAACCTGTCCAAATCATACTGGAGTTTCTCGGCATCCTCCTCACAGCACACATGCCCACCCAGCTTTGTATCGTCTGCAAACTTGGAGATATTACATCTAGTTCCCTCGTCTAGATCATTAATATATATTGTGAATAGCTGGGGTCCTAGGACCAATCCCTGCGGCACCCCACTAGTCACTGCCTGCCACTCAGAAAAAGACCAGTTTATTCCAACTCTTTGCTTTCTGTCTGCCAACCAGTTCTCTATCCAAGTCAATACCTTGCCCCCAATCCCATGTGCCTTAACTTTACACGCTAATCTCTTATGCGGGACCTTATCGAAAGCCTTCTGAAAGTCCAAATACACCACATCCACTGGTTCTCCCTTATCTATTTTACCAGTTACATCCTCAAAAAATTCCAGTATATTAGTCAAGCACGATTTACCTTTTGTAAATCCATGTTGACTTTATCCGATCCTGTCACTGTTTTTCAAGTGCTCTGCTATTACATCTTTTATAATGGACTCTAGCATTTTCCCCACTACCGATGTCAGGCTTACCAGTCTATAATTCCCTGTTTTCTCTCTACCGCCTTTTTTGAATAGTGGGGTAACATTAGCTACCCTCCAATCCATGGGTACTGTTACAGAGTCTATCAAATTTTGGAAGATGACCAGCAATGCATCTATTATTTCTAGGGCCACTTCCTTAAGTACCCTAGGATGTAGATTATCAGGCCCTGGGGATTTATCGGCCTTCAATCCCGTCAATTTCCCCAACACCATTTCCCTACAAATACTGATTTCTTTCAGTTCCTCCCTTTCATCAGACCCTATGTTCCCCGACATCTCTGGGGTTTACTGCTTTTTCTGGCCAATTTATATGTCCTCTCCTTGGATCTTATGCTATCCCTAATTTCCCTCGCTGTCAATGCCCACTTTCCTGGCAGCAGCCACGATGCCTTCATCCTGCGCCAGACTTCTATGGCAGACCTTTTCCACATTACCCAGGAGGTTAGCTCTCGGGGACAAGGGATATCCTCTGTGCACCTGGCTGATGACACCGCTCCGTATGCCCAGCACCCCTGCTGAGCTACGATACAACAAGACCCATCAAGCTACCAGTAACATCGTTGAGCACACAATCGGCGTGCTCAAGCAATGATTCCGCTGTCTGGACCATTCTGGAGGAGCCCTTCAGTACTCGCCTGAGCGAGTCTCCCACTTCATTGTTGTGTGCTGCATGCTGCATAACCTTGCAATCCTCAGGACCCAGCCAATGCCACCAGACTTTGGAGCACCAGCAGAGGAGGAGGAGGAAGAGGAGGAGGAAGATGAGGAAGATGATCATCAGCAGCACCAAGATGGAAGGGAGGCACACAATTTACAAAGTGGAAGGGCCGTCTGTCAAAGGCTCATAGCAAGTCACTTCTTGGCCCCCTCTGAGGAAATGGCTTCTGCCATTCAAACAACCTAAATGAAACCATTCCACAACCCCTAAGCCGGTCAAGGCAACACTGATTGCAAAGACCAAACATGTACATTTTGAATACAGACACTTCTTCATTTCACAAACTCTGTGTGTCTCATTTCCGCATGACAAAGTAACAGAAAGAAACACAAAAGAAAGCAGTCATTCACATAAGTGGCTCTCACAGCCTGGAGACAATGTCCAAAAGAGTTACAAAAATTTGACCGCGAACCTCGGCCTTCAATAAAACAATGAAAAACATTTTGTCACACCTCCTACTTTTTGCTCTTCGAGGGTGATCTCCTTCCCTTGCGAAATTCCCCCCTTCCCACCCTACAGCTTCTCCGTAATGGGACCCCAGTGGCTGGAGCAAGGCTGGGGGAAGACTGCTGATTGTCACAAACTGAGACTGCAGATGCCCTTGAAGGACGGCCTGGACCAGCTCTGGGCCTGGAGGGCCCGGCTGCAGACTGCACCAACTCTGCATGGGCGGCAGCAGTCTGTCCTACAGGTCGTGGTAACAGCAGTGGAGAAGTGCCAGTGGTGGCAGCAGGAATGCTGTCATCTTGAGAGAGGACAGCAACTCCCTGCTCGACCGGCACACTGGCACTCCCATGGGGCAGCACTTCAGCATCCGGAACAATCTGATGGAGCACAGATTGCTGGCCAGCTGCGGCGCGGTGAGAGCCCCGGGGAAATGTGCCCAATCCAGCGAGGGTGGCAGCAGTCAGTGCTCGCGTGGCCTCAATCTGCGTCTGCATGAGACCAGCCACTGATTGCATTGCAGCACTAAGCATTTGCGTGGCAGCTGCCTGTGCTACTGTGAAGTGCTCCACACTCCTTGCCAGTGATTCAATGGATTCCGGCGCCCTTGCCACTGCAGCCATGAGCTCAGTGTGCCTGTGCTCCGCCTAGGCGCTCATTTCAGCGAGGACCCACACCTCCTCTGCGTCCAGTGCAGCAGGACTCGAAGCCATACTCTCCCTCCGGGGAGAAGGCCCTCGAGCTTCCCTACCCCCATCGCATTGCTGCAGCCTGCTGGGTCCTGGAGCTTCACCCTCATCAGACCATTCCCCCCTGCTCCCCTCCAGGGAAGGCATGTTCCCAGTGTGGGCATGGGCTGCCTCGGTAGAGGGTGGCACTGATGCTCCGGCTTCCTCTTCCTCCTCACCTTCAGCTTCACTCCCACTGGCATCTTGAGGGCCTGTCTCCTCACCTGGTGAATCACCATCTGAAAGCAGGGAGGTACAAGAGTGGCTTTAGCGTGAGGACAGGGTGGCAGCAAGGGAGGCATGAGTGCAGCGATTTAGTGATTTGGATTGAAAGTGTCAAAGGCTGCTGTTGTGAGGAACAAGTGGAAGGAGAGAGGACAAAAAGGTGATGACCTTACCATTGCTGTCCAGAACGGGGTTGGCATCTCCAGTGGCGACGGGACCAATCACCCGGCTTGCCACAATCCTGTGGACGCGCTCCTCAAGATCGCTGAGGGGTTGCAGCTGAGGCCGCCCTCCACCGGTCCGTTGCTGCTGTCTCCTATTATGAGACAGCTTGGCCTGCAAGAAAAAGGACAGCGTCTGAGTAAATATGCAGCCATGGTCTTGCCTGAAATGCCTCCCATGGTTGAATAGCCCTTACTGTATGCAGCCATGGTCTTGCCTGAAATGCCTGTCATAGTTGAATAGCCCTTACTGTATGCAGCCATGGTCTTGCCTGAAATGCCTCCCATAGTTGAATAGCCATTACTGTATGCAAAATGTGGAATGTGCATGTGTGTTTGATGAAAGGGCCATAGGTATTGGATGAGTGTTGGGCATTGGGGCTTTTAAGACCATCTGGCCATAAAGTGAGGTTGAGATGGAGGGATGGAGAAGTTTTGAAAAAAAGGCACTCACCCTGACGACTCGAGTGAGGTCATTGAACTTTTTCCTACATTGGAGATGGGTCCTAGGTACCATGCTGCTTGAGGAGACTCTCTGAGCCACCTCCCTCCACACTCTTCTGTACTCGCGTGGCAAAGGCATCCTGCCACTCTCTGGATACAGAATGGATCTTCTGCGCTCCACCGCGCCAACCAGAGCCTCCAAGGCCCGCTCACAGAAGCGCTGTGCTCGCTCCCTGGCCCTCTCCATAGTGTTTGGCTGCTAGATTTAGCCACAGGCCTGCCCAGGCCGAGATTCAAGGCTCCAATGAGCAGGGTGTGGCTGCAGAGCAAGATCAACCCTCCCCTTTAAGAACTGACCGGCGCCAGTGTGTCTGTGTTCAATCGCTAACTGAAAGCACCTGCGCTGCGCCCGCCCTCTGGGGTAGCAGCTCGCTCCTCGGCCTTAGCGCCTTAAGAGAGGTGTGTAGCGCCTGATTTAGCGCCCCAATCACCTCCAGGGGCAATAAAAGCCAAGTTTGCTGTCGGAGGCGATAATTAGTGCCAGGCGTTAAACTTTGCGCACCACCAATAATGGCGCCCCATATGGGGCGATACAGAATTTTTCCCCCTTACAGTTCAAAGGGGGTACAGCATTGTGCATGGCAATCCAATTAATTACATGGGTAAATTCAATGATCAGTGGACTCTGAGGAAGTTAGCTAACTAGTAGTAGTAATAGTAGTAGTAGTAGTAGAAGTAATTGTTGCTGCTAATGATCAGTGGTGAAGTTAGTTGTTGGCTATGCTGAATAATATCTCCTTGATACATCTGTGAACAGCACACTGTCTGACACTGCAACTGTTAGCCTAAAAGGAGCCGCATTCATAAAAATTGAGGCTGTGGTGACTTTGACAGCCACAGGCAGTGCAGTATGGTAGTTGATTGTGTGGAAGTTTTCCTGAACAGAATGGCAGAGCAATGTCATAGTCTTCATACTAAGCTTTAGCCTCCTTAGGAATGATCTCTGTCATTATTCCCACGTAGCTGTTCCGGATAAGGTAGACCTGCTGAGTTGCATACTAATAGACCAAGATTGTACATCATGTCTGCTGCCTGCCATGACAGACATCTTGTGCTTCTTTACTCGCCCTCCTCTGTCCATTGCAGTGCTAGTGGAGCACTGAATCCAATCTCCATTGTATACAAAAGATGTAGGTTTTAACTGGTGTTTAAAAACTCACCTGTTAGTAAGCAATCATGCAAACACATTGCCACTTCTATAAAAAAGCTGGTTTCATATAAGAACTAGCAATGCACCACACCGCACAGGCAATGTGTGAGTCTTGCAATATGGTATGTGTTCCCTTAATTTTTCTTCTTCTTAGGCAGTCGCTCGGAACCGAGGATGACTTGCTTCTACATTAAAAATGAGTTCTCAGGTGACTGGTGAGTCCAATGCGGGACCTACAGTCTCTGCCACAGGTGGGGCAGATGGTGGTTGAAGGGGTGGGTGGGTGGGGTGCTTGGGTTGACGTGCGCTCCTTGCGCTTGGCTTCTGCTTGCTCCAGCAAAGAGACTCGAGGTGTTCGGCGCCTTCCCGGATGGTTCTCCACCACTTTGTGCGGTCTTGGGCCAGGGATTCCCAGGTGTCGGTGGGGATATTACACTTTTTCAAGGAGGCTTTGAGGGTGTCCTTGAAGCATTTCCTATGCCCACCTGGGGCTCTCTTGCCGTGTCGGAGCTCCGAGTAGAGCACTTGTTTTGGGAGTCTCGTATCAGGCATGCGGACGATGTGATCCATCCATCGGAGCTGATCGAGCGTGGTCAAAGCTTCGATGCTGGGGATATTGGCCTGAGCGAGGACACTGTTGTTGGTGCCTATGGATTTACAGGATCTTGCTGAAGGCAGCATTGGTGGTACCTCTCCAGTGCTTTGAGGTGCCTGCTGTACATGGTTCATGTCTCTGAGGCATACAGCGGGGCGGGTATCACTGCTGCTCTGTAGACCATGAGCTTGGTGCCGGGTTTGAGGTCCTGGTCTTCAAACACTCTCTTCCTCAGGCGCCCGAAGGCTGCCCTTGTTGACAGGAGGCTCCCGAGGTATGGAAAGTGGTCCACGTTGTCCAATGCTTTGTCGTGGATTTTGATAATCGGGGGGCAGTACTGTGTGGTGGGGGCAGGTTGTTAGAGGACCTTCGTCTTACGGATGTTTAGTATAAGGTGCATGCTCTCGTATGCTTCAGTGAAGGTGTTGATGATGGTTTGGAGTTCGACCACTGAGTGAGCGCAGACGCAAGTGTCGTCTGCATACTATAATTCGACAACTGAGGATGGGACGACCTTGGATCTGGACTGGAGGCAACGGCGGTTGAACAGTTTCCTGTTTGTTCTGTAAATTAGCTCCACTCCAGCAGGGAGCTTACTGAGGGTGAGATGGAGCATTGCAGCAAGGAAGATCGAGAAGAGCGTTGGTGCGATGACACAACCTTGCTTGACCCCGGTCCGTACGTGAATTGGGTCTGTGGTGGAATCGTTGGTCAGGATCACGGCTTGCATGTCATCGTGAAGCAGGCGGAGGAGGGTGACAAACTTTTGAGGGCAGCCGAATTTGAGGAGGACACTCCATAATCCTTCATGGTTGACAGTGTTGAAGGCCTTTGTGAGATCAAAGAAGGCCATGTACAGCGGTTGGTGCTGTTCCCTGCATTTCTCTTGTAATTGACATGCGGTGAAGATCATGTCCATTGTGTCCATTAGTGGGCGGAATCCGCATTGTGACTAACCATTATGCCGGCAACAATAAGCTTAACTATCCTATCCCATATCTTCAAGGTAACAGTACACAGAGGTCACTTCAGATGAACAGCAATTTGGCAGCATGGGATAAATGATCGCTAATGTGTGTTACACAGCACTCCCATTATTGCTGCTCTGTCACCCTCCAAACCACAAGTCATTCCATCTAACACAAACACTAATTTTCAGGCTTATGTACAGACAGAACTGCTAGTGTGAATATAAGGATGGGAAATTATCCATTAAGTGTTCACATGTTTAAATTTATTCCAAACCAAATGATTATCTGGGAGCCACATAAACTTCAGCATTTAATGTACCAACAAAAAATTTATGAAGATAATAACATAACGTTAATGTTTTTCAAATTGTATATTGCTTCCCTAGTAACATTTATAAAGTAATCCAAATAAGGAAACAAATACTGAAGATTTACAGGACTTTTAAAGGTTACAGAAACACTGATTATATATTGCCCATATATTTCAGAATCTACATGAGAATCAAAATTAATGACCTGTCACAACAAAATGTAATCAACACTCTTGACTAGCAGCCAAAATACTTTGGTAAGTTTATAATGGCTGGGATCTCATGACAAGTTCTAATAATATGCTAACAGAAAATTGCCCATCTGACATCGGGCACACAACTCAACCTGGTGCTGAATGTTATGTCTGGCAATTGTTTTTATTCTGTGGCTTAAATTTGACTGAATACAGCAAACTAAATTGCAGTGCCACTCATCTTATATGGAAATTTCAAATCAATTTTTAATATTAAACCAGTGTGTTTTACTTTGTATTAGTTTAAACAAATCTACGAGTTTTTCTTTTTGAGAGCCTTTAAAGGTTATGGGGGAAAATTCGGTATCACCCATTTTGGGGCGCTAATATCGGCTGGGCGCAAAGTTTAGAGCCCGGCGCTAATTATCGCCTCCGACTGCAAAATTCGCCTCTATCGCCCCTTGGAGTGATTTGAGCATTAAATCATGCGCTACACACATCTCTTAAGGCCCAAACGTCAGGGAGTGAGGCGCTACCTCAGAACGCTACCGAAGCTCAGGCAATGTCAATTACCATGGAAGCCAGACAGACTGGTGCCATCCAGTTCTTAAAGGGGAGGGGCCATCTTGCTGACCAGCCACTCCCTGTTCATTGCAGCCTTGAATCTCGGCCTGGAGAGACCTCAAAAGTAATTGTGTTGGAAGCACTAACTTTAGGCCCAGGAAAAGAGCTCGGCGCATAGGAACCTCAAAAGTGGTGCTGAGGGCCAAAACTCCTTATGACAGCAATAAAACCAAAAATTTTGCCTACAAGAAAAGGCAGGAAGTGCCCGCCTTTAAATAGCGCTCCCCCAGCCCCTTCCAGACTTGAAAACGTTCCCCTCTACCTGCTGTTCCTAGCGGCAGGCGCTAAGGCAAGGGGCACGACTCAATACCCGATCTGGGGCACTACCAGGGCGTTGCACACTTGACTGACGTCACGATCTGCGGGCGCAGGAGATCGTGGCGATAGTGTTTAGCGCCACCGCAAAATGACTGGTCAATTTCACGAGCGGTGTTAAAATCGCCACACAAGTGGCGCTAAGTTCCTAACGCCCCATTAGCGCCCCCCGGAGGAGCTAACGGGAGATGCTAACCAACTTAATTTTTACCCCTATAGCTTTCTGTATGCTTGCCTTTTATAATCAAGTATCAATGAACATTCTGTGACATTTCATGGTATAACCAGAAGTATATCGTGATCATGTTATGGGGATTAGAATTAAAATTTGTCACATTAATACTGGATTTGTTTATCTATTTAGACATTAAACAAGAATGTTTAGATATTCAGCCAGTTATCTCCACATCAGGAAACCATGAAATTATTTAATTACAGTACTTTCTTCAATTTCTGGGTAAACGCACTGAAATAAACATTTCAATTGATTTAAGTCAGTTCTTGTTCTGTTCCTCTTTATGCTATATTACACATCCTATAAGTAACAGCTGTTTTATTTAATGTATTTTTTTGGAGCAGGTACAGGGGAAAGGGGTGAAATCTTGTGCTCATTAAGCTGAAAGTTGTCAGCGCTGGAGAGTTGTCAGCATATTTTTCACTGTTGCCATACAGTATCAGGATGAAACACCCCACATAAGGAATGCAGTTTTCCTTGGTCTCTGTCATGGCTGTCTGGCACAGACCCAGGATGCCTGTCTGGAGAATAACAACAAAAACTTGCATTTATTTAGCACCTTTAATGTAGTAAAAAGTCCCATGGCGCTTCACAAGAGTGTAATCAGACAGAAATTGACATCGAGCCAAAGAAAGAGATATTAGGAGAGGTGACCAAATGCTTGGTTAAAATGGTAGGTTTTAAGCAGCGTCTTAAAGGAGAAGAGAGAAGTCCCAAAAAGTCCTAAAAGGTTCAGCGCCTCCCTTTCCTCTCCAAAGCACCTGAGAAATGAGCACTCCCTAGGCACTGGGGGGAGCAATATTTGGACTTATACCTCTTGGTGTACAATTTAATTACTGAACAGATGAATAAAGTTTTACGACAAATTGCTCCACATATCAGATTGCCTATCAAATCATCAGATGCAGAAACATCATTACGTAATGTCAGAACATGAACTTCTGGAGTAGGCTCTTGAAATTATTTTCATTTTATCTCTGTGGCACACACTAAAGCCTGCACATCTGCCAATGCACTTTATTATGGTCATATTTATGCTAATATACTGCAAGCCAAGTGTATAAATGTATGTTGAATGTTTAAGTGTCCTAATCCAAATTGTACACTCTCGGGAGCTGCAAGCCTACATTTCGTTGTACTGCACTTGTGCAATAACAATGACAATAAAAGTTGATTTGATTTGATTTGATTTGATTTATTAACTTCCAGTCATGGTTCCCTGTGGATTGCAAGATTTTGCAGCATATAGCAAGCTTCACAAATTTTACATACTTTTATTGGGTATTACGTGAAGGCACCACCGGAATGATCAAAACATCTCCTCTTTTCAGCTGCCCAAAAGAATGTTCAATAACTGACCTTGTGATTTTATATTGTAGTCACGGTCAGCTGTAATCTGTATGAGTGTCATGACTCACAAGTAGTGATTCAGTGTTGGCTTATTTGAAGGCTGACAGAGACTCTAGTTTCAGTTAAATATCAATAAACCTTTGCAATCATTCTATCTATTATATAAAAGAAAAGAAAGACTTGCATTTATATCGCGCTTTTCACAATGTCTCAAAGTGCTTTACAGCCAATGACTATACAGCAAGCTCCCACAAACAGCAATGTGATAATGACCAGATAATCTGTTTTCATTGATGTTGATTGGCCAGCACACCAGGAATAACTCTTCTGCTCTTCTTCAAAATAGTGCCATGGGATCTTTTAGTCCACCTGAAAGAGCAGATGGGGCCTCAAGTTAATGTCTCATCCAAAAGACAACACCTCCGACAGTGCAGCACCCCCTCAGTGCTGCGCTGGAGTGTCAGCCTAGATTCTTGTGCCCAAGTCTCTGGAGTGGGGCTTAGAACCCACAATCTTCTGACTCAGAGGCAAGCATGCTACCAACTGAGCCACAGCTGACACACATATTCAATTCAGAATGTGGAGTACATGTTACATTAAAACCTCATTATAAGTACCTGCAGTATTTGTTACTCCTGTAGGTGTTGTTGTGATAGGTATTTTCAACATTAAAGGTGTCACACTGTGTGATGCACAATAGCTGCTATTTTGTAGCATGGGTATATCACCCTGGCATTACATAATCTGGCAACTGGGTTCCCACAGATTATTCAAAATATTTTGTGAAAATATGTATATTAGTAACTGAAATTTCTCATGTCCAGGATAAGAGTTTAAATAAAATGTAAAAAAAATTACATATATCACAATAACATGGCTAATTTATCCATAACATTTTCTTTTGTATTTTTAATGCCTTCACTAAAAAATGTTCTCGAAGGCCTCAGCCTCTCCAAAAGGGCTTAGCATTGAAAATTCTGCCCAGAGCTGTGACACCGTGAGCTGAAATTAGATTGTGCAGTGTGCATACCATTCAGTCAACTGTACTGATGGAGTATTGTTCTTAAGCTATTAGCACTTTTTCCTCAGTAGCTTTTCTTCAAATAACTTTGAAAAACATGAGGTGAAATCTCAAAAACTTTGAAGCAAAATTTATACTGAGTGCTTTACAAAAAAAGAAACTGTGTGTGTGAGAGATAAGGAAAAAGTAGACTTAAGGGGAGAGGAACAGAAAAATAAATGAGAGACAGAAGCTGAAAAGGAGAGACAAAGAAACAGCAACACGAAGACAGGCATGATAGGTAAAAGTGTGACCCAAGTTCTCTGACTTACTATGCAACATCAAGGGAGATTGACTAGTTATATACTAAGATCAATATGTGGGGCACGCATTTCATTGAAAACTTATGATAAGTATCTGCAGTACCTGTTACTCCTCTAGGTGGTGCTGTGATAGGTGTTTTCAATATTAAAGGTGTCATGCAATTTATACAATAGCTGTTATTTTATATTGAGAGTATAGCAACCTGGGATTGCACAATCTGGCCATTGGGTTCCCACAATTCACTCATTTTTTAATCCATCTCAGTATCTGAAATTTCTATGTCCAAAATAAGGGTTTAAAGAAAATTTTTAAAAATTAAAAATTACATATATCATAATAATATCATTCAGTTATCCACATTATTGTAGATGTCCACATAATTGAGGGTCTATGATCCAGGTGTTCTGGGAGTAGTCACTCATTTCAAGACTGACTACATGCTTTTGATCGCAGGCATTAGAAGGTTATGCTGATAAGGTTAGATGAAGAGGGGTGGGAGGACATTCATGTGGAGCATAAACAATGTCATGCGCCAGTTGGGCCGAATGGTCTGTTTCTGTGTTGTACATTCTATGTAACCCCATGCATACAGGTTGGGAAATCCTGCACATTTGTGTTAAAAGCACCAAGCAAGTTCCCCAATGACTCCAGCAATCTCTCATGCACCAAAAGCATCCTTTTAAAAATGGAACTGTAGAGATCAGGTTCCTGTGGTGTATGTAACCTGTACCACCTTAAGAGACTACCTTAAGAGATGGACTACTTTCTCTTGGCTACTGTATATTGTAGTACCGGTGGTGACCACACCGGTATATAAACTCTGTGTAGTAATTTGCTAAGCAGTTCAGCCCTGACCTTCGATTAGTAAAGACCTGTTTAAGTTATTCTTGTTGTCTGTGTCCAGTGATTTAGAATAAGCATATCTGGGACACTCAGACTCAACAGTGGCGACGAGTCCGATCTTACCCTGCGGCAGTTTTGCATCCAAGGCAGCTTCGTCCTCAGAACGGGCGTCGAGAAGAAGCATCCGCCCTCATCATCCTGCTGAGCACCGCATCGCACGGGAGGCATCGAGAACCCGGGTTGAAATTACTGACCACGAAGTCCTCCATCAGCGACAGGCAGTGATCATCCTTCTACCACGGTGGTGGGTAAGCCGATCTAGCGACACGGGCAGAAAGTCGGCCGCGTTGTCAGTGGAGAAGGGGAGGGAAACCGGAGGAAAAAGGGCGGAGAACTCGACCGCAACCGGTGAAAAGGGCCGGGCTGCAATCGGGGCCGAGAGGCGCAGCGACAAGGGCAGCGTTAATGACACGAGAACCGCGGAGAACTCGACCGCAGCCGATGTAAAGGGCCGGGCTGCAATCGGGGCTGAGAGGCGCAGCAACGAGGGAAGCGTTAATGCCCATGAGAACCGTGGGGGAGCAAAAGCAGCGCCGGGGAAATTAAGAACCGCTGGGAGGCGAGAACGGCAACAGCGCGGTCATCGCCATTGTAGCCAGCGGGGGAAGAAGACAAGCGCGGGAAGCCGCCATTGTAGTTGGTGGGGGAAGAAGACAAGCGCAGGAAAAGCCGCCAAGCGCGGGAAGCCGCCATTTTAGTAGGCGGGGGAAGAAGACAAGCGCGGGAAGCTGCCATTTTGGAAAAATAAAATATTTAAAGAAACTCTCAAGGATGCCTAAACACGGTAACATCACTGCTTTTGATAGCGATGTTGAAGATTGGGCCACGTATGTAGAACGCATTGAAGTTTATTGTACAGCAAATGAGGTACCAGATGATAAGAAAGCACTAACCTTATTAAATTCAATGGGTGCGAAGACGTACGGGTTATTGAGGCACCTTGTAACACCAGATAAACCGGCGGGTCAGACTTTCGCGAATATTGTTAATATCCTGCAAGAACATTTAAACCCCACGCCGCTGCTGATAGCGGAACGATTTAAATTTTACAGAAGAACGCAGCGGAAAGAGGAAAGCAACGCTGAATTCTTAATTGAACTGCGCAAGCTATCAAAGTACTGTCAGTTTGGTACAGGACTAGCAGATGCTCTGAGAGACAAATTCGTGTGTGGATTATTATAAGAAGGAACACAAAAGCGACTGCTAGAGGAAAAGGACCTTACGCTTGATAAAGCTGTCACCATTGCAGCATCGCACGAGGCCGCGGCAAGAGGCACCGCGGAAATGCAGCTAAGGTCATCGGAACTCAGCATCAATCAAATGGCATTGGGTGCAGTAAAGTGTTATCGTTGCGGAAGGACAACGCACGATCAGAACCAGCGCTGGTTCAAAAATCAGGAATGCAGAAAATGTGGCAAGCTCGGTCACATAGCTAAAGTATGCCGGTCAGGAAAGAAGACCAGCAACAAAAAGTCACCGCAGGAAAAGTGCAAAAAGGTACACAAGGTGACAGAGAACAGTTCGGATGAACAGAAGACGGATTAAGACTCCAGCAGTAAGGAACTGGGTTGTCTAAGAATACATAATGTGGGTAACACAGCAGACCACCAAACTATCTGGGTCACACTTCAGATAGCAGGAGTCCAAGTGAAGATGGAATTGGACACTGGATCGGCATTGACGGTCATGAATAAGCAAGATTACAAAAGGTTATTTCCACACATTCCCCTAAGGGATACGGAGATTGTATTGAAAACATACACGGGGCAAAGAGTATACCCCATTGGAAAGATAAAGGTAAAGGTGGTCCACAAGGGTAAAGAAAGCCGAGGAATGGACTTATATGTGTTACCTGAGGGAGGTCCACCACTACTGGGACGGGAATGGATCAGGAGAATAAATATGGACTGGCATTCCTTAAAAGCACAAACTGTAGATTCCGGTAAAAAGGACGATGTCAAACCTAAATGACTGTCCAGAATATTGGACGTTGCTAAAGAGGTGTTCCAGCAGGGACTGGGAACACTGAAAGGAATTACGGCAAACATCAAGGTTGAAGAACATGCAAACCCGAAATTTTTCAAAGCTAGACCGGTACCTTATGCGATACGACCTGCCGTGGAAGCTGAGCTGGAAGGACTAGAACGTTCTGGAGTACTGTCAAAGGTGGACTGGAGTGAATGGGCCACGCCCATTGTTTCCGTCATGAAGCGTTCATCGAGTAACAAGCCGGGGGAACCGGGGAAGGTTCGCATCTGTGGCGATTTCAAGATCACTGTTAATCCGGTGCTTCACATGGTGCAATATCCGCTTCCACGGATTGAGGATATCTTCGCTTCGTTGTCTGGCGGGAAACACTTCACCAAGATAGACCTGGCGCAGGCGTACTTACAGATGGAAGTTGATGAAGCGTCACGCCAGTATCTCACGATCAACACGCATAAGGGCTTATATCGGTATAATAGACTAGTTTTTGGAGTGGCTCCAGCGATTTGGCAAAGGGCCATGGAGCAGGTATTACAGGGAATTCCAGGCACACAATGCTACCTGGACGACATTCTGATTACAGGAGATGATGATGAGGAACACCGTGCAAATTTGGAACAGGTGCTCACCAGATTGAAAGAATATGGACTTCGAGTTAATTGCCAGAAATGTGAGTTCTTTCAGAAGCAAATCTCGTACTGTGGTCACGTCATTGACCAGGAGGGGCTTCACAAGTCACCTGACAAGATCGAAGCTGTTGTGAAGGCTCCCGCTCCGGAAAATGTATCCCAGTTGAGGTCGTTCCTAGGGTTGATTAACTATTACCATAAGTTTCTGCCAAATTTATCCACGGTGCTACACCCGCTGAACGCTCTTTTGCAGAAGGGAGTGCCATGGAAGTGGAGCGAGGACTGTAAGCGGGCCTTTCACAAAAGCAAGGCATTGATCACCTCTAAGGAAGTGTTGGCTCACTTTAACCCAACGCTGCCTATTCGTTTAGCTTGTGATGCTTCTCCATATGGTATTGGGGCAGTGCTCTCACATAAGTTGCCAAATGGCTTGGAAAGACCAGTCGCATTCGCATCCAGATCATTGACCTCCGCTGAGCGCAACTATGCTCAGATAGATAGGGAGGCTCTCAGCCTTGTGTGGGGAGTAAAAAAATTTAATCATTACCTGCAAGGGCAAAAGTTTACGCTGCTGACAGACCACCAGCCGTTGGTTTCCATTTTTAACCCTAAGAAGGGTGTTTCGGTGATGACAGCGCAGAGGCTCCAGAGATGGTCCCTTTTCCTAGGGGCACATCAATATCAGATCGAATTCAAAGGTACAAAGCAACATGGTAATGCTGATGGGCTGTCGCGCCTGCCACTACCTACAGCGGAAGAGGCACCGACAGTTGACCCTGTTGAGTTATTTCACTCGACCATCATCGAATGTTTACCAGTCACCAATGCAAGTATTGAGAGAGAAACCAGGAATGACCCGACACTGTCTCGGGTCTACGAATTGACAGTGAAGGGATGGCCAGCACATGGTGAACCACTGTTACCGGCATTCTCAGCCAGACGAGAACAGCTGTCCGTCTGTCAAGGAACATTGATGTATGGAACAAGGGTGATTATTCCTCCTAAATTAAGGGAGAGAGTTCTAAAGGAACTGCATGAAGGTCATCTGGGGGGAGTCAAGATGAAAAGCCTTGCTAGGGCTTATGTGTGGTGGCCAGGTATCGACCAACAAATAGAGGATCTGACTAAAAGCTGCTCAGGGTGCCAAAAAGTTCAAAATGCACCTCCAATTGCACCGCTGCATCCATGGGAATGGCCTTCAACCCCATGACAACGTGTACATATTGACTTCGCAGGTCCATTCATGGACTCCATGTTTTTAATTGCGGTAGACGCACATTCTAAATGGCCAGAAGTGATTAAGATGGCGACCACTACCTCGGAAAAGACGATCGCAGTTCTAAGAACGATATTCGCAAGAAATGGGTTGCCAGAACAAATATGTTCAGACAACGGACCGCAGTTCGTGTCAGAAGAATTCCAGAAATTCATGAAGAAGAATGGGGTGAAACATTATACCTCTGCCCCATATCATCCGGCTACAAATGGGTTGGCCGAGAGATTTGTACAAACGTTCAAAAAGGCGATAAAGGCCATGAGCGAAGACCAGATTCCACTACAACACAAGGTGGACAATTTCCTAATGGCATATCGAAACGCCACTCATGCAGTGACAAATCAAAGCCCTGCCATGATGTTCTATAACAGGAGGTTGCGGTCCAGGTTGGACTTGTTAAAACCAAATGTGCGGAGGGAAGTCGAAAACAAACAGTTCCAGCATATAAATAACAAGACCACTCGGAGTTTCGAAATAGGACAACCAGTGTTAGCCCGGGACTATAAGAATGAGAAATGGCAATCTGGAAAAATTCGTGCCAGACAAGGGCCCCTGATGTACACGGTAGATATTGGTGAAAACGTAATACGACGTCATGCTGACCAACTTGTAGAATCGAGAACAAGGGTCGAACCCATGACTATGACAGAGACACCAGTGGAAGAAGTTAGTGAACCTGAAGCATCTACCTCAGACGCCAATGTATCTGATGATGTCCAACCCATAAGAGATCAACTGGATGAGTCACCCCAGCAACGAGAATCAGAGACCTCTGAAAGGCGTTATCCAACTCGGATCAGGAGGCCTCCTCAGAGACTGAATCTTTGAACAGTTTTGCATGAAGTTGTATATATGTTACCCATGTTATGTTTAAATTGGGATGTACACTGTTAAGCTAAAAAGGGAGGAATTGTGGTGTATGTAACCTGTACCACCTTAAGAGACTACCTTAAGAGATGGACTACTTTCTCTTGGCTACTGTATATTGTAGTACCGGTGGTGACCACACCAGTATATAAACTCTGTGTAGTAATTTGCTAAGCAGTTCAGCCCTGACCTTCGATTAGTAAAGACCTGTTTAAGTTATTCTTGTTGTCTGTGTCCAGTGATTTAGAATAAGCATATCTGGGACACTCAGACTCAACAGTTCCCAACCCTTACAAGCTGTGGATCTACCCCTTTAAGTGTTTCCTGCTCACTTCTGCTCTGTGGATCACCCAGTGGACTCCTGTCAAACTGACTAGCTAAATCCCCTGGGGTGATGTACCTGTGCTGCTGAGCACTATGAGGTAGAGTGACAAGGTTTTGGGTGAGTTCTTGGGAGAGTTCGGTGAAGGAATAAAGAGCCGATACCCAAGTTTGCTGATGACACTAAATTAGTTGGCACAGTAAGTTGTGTAGGTGGGAACAGGAAGTTACAAAGGGAAATTGATAGATTAAATGAGTGGGTAGAACTGGCAGATGGAGTTCAACGTGGGGATGTGTGAAATCATCCACTTGGGACCTAAAAGAGAAATCAGAATAGTTTTGTAATGGTAAGACACTAAGAACTGTGCAGGAGCAGAGAGATTTAGGGGATCATGTACCAAAATCACTAAAAGCTAGTGGACAGGCACAAAAATAATTTAAAAGGCTGATGGTCTTTACCTCAAGGGGCCTGGAATACAAAGGGGTGGAGGTTAAAACCCTGGTTAGAGCCATCTGGAGTATTGTATTCAGTTCTGGGCACCGCGTCTCAGAAAGGATATATTGGCTTTGGAGGGGTTGCAGCACAGATTCACTAAAAGGGTTAAATTATGAGGACAGGTTGCATAGACTAGGCTTGTATTCACTTGAGTATGGAAGATTCTGGGGGAGAAATTCGGTATCGCCCCGTTTGGGGTGCAATTATCGGCGGGGCGCAAAGTTTAGCGCCTGGTGCTAATTATCGCCTCCGACTGCAAACTTGGCTTCTATTGCCCCAGGAGGTGATTGGAGCGTTAAATCAGGCGCTACACACCTCTCTTAAGGAGCTACCGCCAAGGAGCAAGGCGCTACCTCAGAGCGCTGGCGAAGCTCATGTGATGTCCGTCATCAATGGAACACAGACACACTGGCGCCAGCCAGTTCTTAAAGGGGAGGGTTGATCTTGCTCTCCATCCACACCCTGCTCATTGCAGCCTTGAATCTGGAGAGACCTGTACATCAATTCTCCTGGCCCAGGGAAAGAGCTCAGAGTGCAGCCCCCATAGTTTCTTCTAAATCGATGCAAGGAAGGTGAAAT
Organism: Somniosus microcephalus; assembly: GCF_052327205.1. Taxonomy (NCBI): domain Eukaryota; kingdom Metazoa; phylum Chordata; class Chondrichthyes; order Squaliformes; family Somniosidae; genus Somniosus; species Somniosus microcephalus. Next base: position 131,084,338 of record NC_140996.1, read on the forward strand.
CAAAATGAACCTGCAAAATGCTGCTCAGTACCCAAAGCTCCTTCACACAGCGTTGAATCTCTCCAGAAGTCTCTCTCTCTCTCTCTCTCAGAATGCGTGCTGCAAAAATGTCACTGACAAAAAAGGCAGGAAGTGGCTGCCTTTAAATAGCGCTCCCCCAGTCCCTTCCCAACTGCAAAACGCTCCCTTTAACCTGTCGTTGCTAGTGGCAGGCGGTAAGGCAGGGGGCGCCACTCAATATTCGTGGCATTGCACGCTCGACTGATGTCACGATCTACAGGCGCAGGAGATCATGGTGGTAGTGTTTAGCACTGCTGAAAATGTCTGGTCAATTTCGCGAGCGGCGCAAACATCACCGCGCCTGGCCGCTAATTGCTTTGCGCCCCATTAGCGCCCTCTTAGGGCGTTAATGGGAGGCGCAAAGCAACCACATTTTTCCCCCTAAGTGTTGATCTAATTGAGGTGTTTAAGATGATTAAAGGATTTGGTATGGTAGATAGAGAGAAACAATTTCCTCTGGTGGGAGAGCCCAGAACCAGGCGGCCTCTCCATTGGAGCCGGGCCATTCAGGAGTGATGTCAGAAAGCCCTTCTTCACACACAGGGTAGTGGAATTCTGGAACTCTCTCCCCCAAAAGCTGTTGAGGCTGGGGTCAATTGAAAATTTCAAAACTGAGATTGATAGATTTTTGTTAGTTAAGGTGTTAAGGGATATGGAACCAAGGCAGGTAAATGGAAATGAGATACAGAACTGCCATGATCAAACTGAATGGGACTGAATGGCCAACTTCTGTTCCTATGTTCCTAGTTCTGAGAGCCTTGAGACAGCTTCTTCTGCCATACGTATCAGCCGTGGCTCAGTGGGTAGCATTCTTGCCACTGAGTCAGAAGGTTGTGGGTTTCAGGTCTCACTCCAGAGACTTGAGCACAAAAATCTAGGCTGACACTCCAGTGCAGTGCTGAGGAGTGCTGCACAATCGGAGGTGCCGTCTTTCAGATGAGACGTTAAAACCGAGGCCTCATCTGCTCTCCCAGGTGGATGTAAAAGATCCCATGGCACTATTTCAAAGAAGAGCAGGGGAGTTATCCCTGGTGTCCTGACCAATATTTATCCCTCAATCAACATAACAAAAACAAAATGGCCCAGAAATTCAGGTCGAGGGCTTCCCGCGAGTGCAAGCCCCCGACCTGCACTTACCTTGCACGCCGGCCGTTGAGCTGTGGGCCCCCGTGGAATTGCGATCCTGGGCCTCCTCCAACTGCCGGCGCGCAGTGCTTGCGTATCCCAGGGGCGCAGTTAGTTCGATGCGTCCCCTGGGATCACGTGGGCCATGGGGAGCCAATCGGAGCAGGGAATGCTTCATTCATATGTTTGACAGGAAGGGCTGTCAAAACTTATAAATACTATAAGCCCTAAAACATCACTAAATCTTCAAATAATTTTTTTTTTAATCACATTTTTTAAATAAACTATAAATTACATGAAATAACTATTTTAAACAATAATTTAAACTTTTGAAAAAAATAATTTTATTTTCTAACGGGGCTAAAAATAAACTTACCTTTCTTTAAAGTATTTAAAAATAATAAACCTGTGGAAAAAATGTTTTAATTTTAATTAATTCACCACTTACCTTGTAAAAAGCAGGCCTTGCGACTGCTTTTTATATGATTAGCTTCTGGAGACTCAACCTCCCGGGAAAACCTGCAAAAAAAATGTAAGTTCGATGCGCACGCACAGCCTGTCCTGTGCCTGCATTCAACCTCTGAACCCCTTCTTTCAGGGGAACAGAAGTGCCGGTTTCCAGCGCATGTGCAGTGCATGCAGGAAACCGGCACTTCCATTGGGCTTACGGGTGAGTACCATGTGCGTACTCACCCATGGAGACCCGAATTTCTGGGCCATTAACTGCTCACTATCACATTGCTGTTTGTGGGAGCTTGCTGTGCGCAAATTGGCTGCTGCGTTTCCAACATTACAACAATGACTACACTTCAAACAGTACTTCATTGGCTGTAAAGCACTTTGGGACGTCGTGAAAGGCACTATATAAATGCAAGTCTTTCTTTCACATAAAGAAGAAAACTGTTAGCAAGACATGCCCGTGTTGTGATGCAGACTTCTTCAAAGAGTTGTCATGAAGCTGTTGGTTTATGAAAGTTCATGGGGCCGATTTCCTGCCTTGTCCCACTGTTTAGAGCTGCTCTGCACAGCATATGGAAATAAATTAAAAGATAAATAAGAATCCCCAATTTCTTCCTTCTTGGTGACAATTCTCTGACTCCCTCCCCCCCTCATATGCGCAGTATTCAATTTATCATTTTTTAAATTCACTAATGCAGCTCCCACCTGGAGTTCAAAACTCACCTTTTGAATCATTCATATGATTACGATAGTGCAGGGAAATGTGATTGGTGTAGTTAGCTCCAGTTGAAGAGCTAGCATTGACAAAGTGGGACAAATGGCCACCTTCTGTTTTATAACTTCTATGGTTTCCCCCCACCCCACCCAACACCGTCCATGTAAATTTGCAGGAATTGTTCATGATCGGCCTTTAACAAGGTCTTAATCAAAATCCTAATTTGTTAATTATAGATGGCAGTAATCCTCAAAGCAGTGCTAAATACAGACAAAGATTTCATTAGTGCTTTGTAGCCATATTACATTACTATTTATGCACTTTCATTCTTTTGCTAAAATTAGTGAAAAGACGAAAGTACGATCCAAGGTTCAACTTCAGAGTTTTTACATTACATTGTTAAACATCAGCAAACCAGTCAAAGGGGGTAGATTTTGAGGCCTCCTGCCTGGCAGAAACGGGGCAGTAGTACCCCGAACATGGTGGAATGGAACTACCGCCCCATTCCCACCATCGCTGTGGCTAGTGTAATCGTCCCCCAGGGCGTATCGCTGGCTGGCCAGAGGGCAGTCTGAGTCAGGCGGTAGACCCTTTTAAAGAAAGAAAGACTTGCATTTATATAGCGCCTTTCACAACCACCGGATGTCCCAAAGAGCTTTACAGCCAATGAAGTACTGTTTGAAGTGTAGTCATTGCTGTAATGTTGGAAATGCAGCAGCTAATTTGCGCACAGCAAGCTCCCACAAACAGCAATGTGATAATGACCAGATAATCTTTTTTGTGATGTTGATTGAGGGATAAATATTGGCCAGGACACTGGGGATAACTCCCCTGCTCTTCTTTCTTCTTCGAAATAGTGCCATGGGATCTTTTACGTCCACCTGAGAGAGCAGACAGAGTCTCGGTTTAACGTCTCATTTGAAAGACGACTCCTCCGACAGTGCAGTGCTCCCTCAGTACTGCACTGGAATGTCAGCCTAGATTTGTGTGCTCAAGTCTCTGGAATGGGACTAAAATGTGAATCAGAGTCCAATGACGTACATAGGACTTCAATTTCCATTTTAGGAGAGTACTGGAAGGAACATGCACTACACATGCTCCGCCCATTATCAGCTGGCGATCCAGTCAAATAGGAGCTGACAGGTAAGTTTGTGTCTATTATCGTGGGACCAGGAGGAGCAGTAGTGCCCTTTCAGCCTCCACAAAGCCAGCCTGGGCTGCTGCCACTCCAGGTCCCACCTCCCCATAATGTCCTCCCCACCCACCCCTTCTCATGGACCTACCTGCCTTCTACCTGGAGACTGCCTGAGCTGCCCGATATTGCAGCGTCCCTGAACCGGTGGGCTACACCGGGAGCTTGTTTTTTGGCTGCTGCCCACCAGACAAATGCTAATGAGGCCTGGCCCTCAAAATAGACGGTGGCTTGCAGAAGCCCAAAGGACATTCGGGTGAAAATCGACCCAATTTGGCCCTGATTTTAACTCCAGGTGGATTCCCCACTCAGGCTGGAGTTAAAATTACAGTCGGGTCTCAATTATGTCATCGGGCAGCAACATGCATATGTAAAGAAGGACCCTGTTGGCGTTGGGCGCATGTCCTTGCTGCCAGCTCAGGAGAGGAGATTAAAATTGCAGATGTTGCGATCATGGCGGCTTTCAGATAGGTAAAAGCTAGGACGATTTTAACTGCCCACCCGCCAGGTTTCTGCCGAGCGAGTAGGGTTAAAATCTCCCCAAGAGTCTGTGAACTATTTTTTTAAATTATGAATTCTAGTTGAAGGCCCAAGATCCACAGTAAAAGACATCTTCATATACACTGCGGATTGCAAATCCATAACCTTCTGACTCAGAGGCAGGAGTGTTACCAACTGAGCCAAGGCTGACAGTATACTAATCTCATGTAAGTAGCCTGATCATGAAAATCTTTGGGGGGAAAATTCAGTTGTTTGCACCTCCTGTTAACGCCTTAAGAGGGCACTAATGGGGCACAAAGCAACTAGCGCCCGGGCGCGGCGATGTTTGTGCCGCTCGCGAAATTAACTAGACATTTGCGGCAGCGCTAAACACTACCGCCATGATCTCCTACGCCGGCAGATCGTGACGTCAGTCAAGTGCGCAATGCCCCGGTAGCGCCCCGGACCGGATATTGAGTGGTGCCCCCTGTCTTACCGCCTGCAGCTAGCAACAACAGGTTGAGGGGAGTGTTTTGCAGTCAGAAAGGGACTGGGGGAACGCTATTTAAAGGCGACCGCTTCCTGCCTTTTTTTGTTGGTGACATTTTTGCACCACGCATTCTGAGAGAGAGAGAGAGAGAGAGACTTCTGGAGAGATTCAACACTATGTGAAGGAGTTTTGGGTACTGAGCAGCACTTTGCAGATTCATTTTGATTTGCCCTTCCTTGCTTCGCCAGTGCTCTGAAGTAGCGCCTCGCTCCTCGGCCTTTGCGCCGTAAGACAGGTGTGTAGCGCCTGATTTAGCGCTCCAATCACCTCCAGGGGCGATAAAAGCCAAGTTTGCCGTCAGAGACAATAATTAGCGCCAGGCGCTAAACATTGCTCACAGCCGATAATGGCGCCCCAAACGGGGCGATACTGAATTTTCCCCCTTTATATTGTAAAATCTGATCATTATGCAGCACAACTGTAAATCCTGCAACAGGTCAGTTACCCAAAAACTAACAGTTAATCAGTTCCCAAAATGTGTAATAGTCAAATCTCATTTATTTAGATGTGGGAGAATATATAGAAGGTGTTCATCACCACACTCCAATAGAAAAATCTCTGAATGGACAGTGGACACATGAGCTTTCAGTAACACAGAGACTGGTTAATACAAAAAAAAACAAAAAAGCCTAGTTTGACACTACAGAATCTGATCTTGAAGAAATTTAAAAGCAATTACCTGAAGCACATACTGCATCCCAAAATTGAGCACGGCATTTTGCTTCTCTGACACCTCTGTCTGCCAGTTTAACAGTATGTTATTAGCAGGCAACACCTGCTGGAAAACTCTTATGTTCACAGACTGCCAGCTGTGTAATATATACTGCATTTGAAATGCTTGGTGAAGCACTGAAATTGTTGTATAGTATATTAACCCTTAGACTGTCGGCAGGTCCTGGCAAACTCCAACAAGAACTGGTTGCAGTGGCTGAAATCTGCACAAAAGGAATTGTGTTCAAAGTAAAAGTGTTTGGTAAATCCTGAATAAAAATAGAAAATGGTGGAAACACTCAGCAAATCAGAAAGCATATGTGGAAAGAGAAACTGAGTTAATGTCCTAACGAAAGGTCATTGGCCTGAAATGTCAGCTCCGTTTCTCTCTCCACAGATGCTGCCTGGTCTGCTGAGCATTTCCAGCATTTCATATTTTAATTTCAGATTTCCAGCACTTTAAAAAGTTACTTTACAGCAGTTGCAGTTATTCTACATCCAGCCTGAGGCCAAAGGAATGTGAGATTATCTCCTCATATGGTTTCTGACCAATTGATTTACCCAGATGCCTCAACATAAACTGCAGTTATACAAGATTGCTGTGATGAAAATCACATTGAATTAACACAAAATGTGTAGTAAATTAGCCTTTAGAAATAAAGAGAATGAATAACGATTGGATATTTCAAAGGGATAACAGAATTGAGGATTGAGCTGACATTAATAGAAGATGGAAGCTGGAGCAATTTACATAGTGGTAAGAACCTTGATACTGTGTTGAGCTCTGGAATACACTCACAGGCAATTATATTTCTTTAATGCATAAAAGCTATTTTCTTATCGCTGTTCTTCTGACAATCTCTACCATTAGTAGTGTGGGTTAGTAGGTGTGGATTAGAAGGATGAGATGTTCATCTTCAATCATAATGGGAGATTTCCTCTATGCACTATGTGTACTGAAATTGTATACCCTGTCTTCATAAACATGTTTACAATTTCATTACACACAGCAACTGGAGAAAATCTCCCCAATACATTATAGTGTATTTAACGTGTAATTTTTTATCACTGTTTGTGGATGAGTGGATGCTAATTATTATTGTTGACAGCATAAACCTTGTTTGATGTGTCACAAAATTCAATTGCCTTGAAATTAATACAATTTGTTTGTATCACGCATCAGGAGGAGTGTATTTTAATGAAAAATAATATGCTTTCTTCTACTCGTGTATATATAAATCTCCCATGGCATTGTTTAAGGGTACAGGAAACTTTGGTTTATCCGGAGGTTGTATGTCCGGAAACCTTGATCTAACGGCAGAAATCAGCAGCCGTTTTGTTAGTTTTTTTTTCTTTTTTTTTCTTCTCCTAGCATTTTTTTAAACAGTCAGTCTCTGGAAAGCCTCTCTGAAGCTGTTGCTAAGCTACAGAGACACTTCCAAGGCACGGGCCGACTGTTTACAAGCTGTTGCTAAGCAACAGTGTTTGTTGTCAGATACGGAGATGAAAACCTCTGTATCCTTCAACATTAGCGCTGGTCTGTCCGGAAGTTTTCATAGATCGGCATCACGCCAGTCCCGTCGGTGCCGGATATCGCGAAGTTTCCTGTAGTTTGAAGCATAGAGTTCTGTATACAGTGTGTATACTGAGCTGCTGTTGCTTCTTTGTTTCTTATTGAGATCTTGCTAGGGTTGCCAACTCTAGTTAAAGGCATTCCTGGAGGTTTGACCATGTGACATTCTGACCACTAGACATCTGACCATGTGATGCCTGGTCATATGACATCTGATCACATAATTTCTATAAATGTTATTGCATTTACCATATAAAGGTTGGGTCCCCTGTAGTTGAGTATTTTTGCTCCTGGTTTGGCACCAGCAACTGTTGTGGGACAAGTTCCAAAAACCAGGAGTCCACCCATTAGCAGGTGAAGAGGGGAAACTGAGGGCGGGGAATCCGAAGGTGGGGGAGCGATTTGCAAAGGGGAAACCAGAGGCGGAGGAACTATGATTCCACCAGTAACCCATGGTAACTCACTGAAATTGTACTGATAACTAATAGTAAGATGATAACACTCAAATTCTTCTTATACAACAACAACTTGTTTTTATAGAGCGCCTTTAACGTAAAACGTCCCAAGGCGCTTCACAGTAGTGTTATAAAACAAAATTTGACACCGAGCCACATATAAGGAGAAATTAGGGCAGATGACCAAAAGCTTGGTCAAAGAGGTAGGTTTTAAGGAGCAACTTAAAGGAGGAAAGAGAGGTAGGGAGGCGGAGAGGTTTAGGCAGGGAATTCCAGAGCTTAGGGCCTAGGCAGCTGAATGCACGGCCACCAATGGTTGAGCGATTATAATCAGGGATGCTCAAGAGGGCAGAATTTGAGGAGCGCAGATATCTCAGAGTGGTTGTGGAGCTGGGGGAGATTACAGAGATAGGGAGGGGTGAGGCCATGGAGGGATTTGAAAACAAGGATGAGAATTTTGAAATCGAGGCGCTGCTTAACCGGAGGTCAGCAATCACAGGAGTGATGGGCAAATGGGACTTGGTGCGAGTTAGGACACGGGCAGCCGAGTTTTGGATGACCTCAAGTGTACTTAGGGTAGAATGTGGGAGGCCAGCCAGGAGTACGTTGGGATAGTCAAGTCTAGAGGTAACAAAGGCATGGATGAGGGTTGTAGCAGAAGATAAGCAGAGCAGGGGCAAAGACGGGCGATATTACGGAGGTGGAAATAGGCGGTCTTAGTTATGCTGCGGATATGTGGTCGAAAACTTATTTGAGGGTCAAATATGACACCAAGGTTGCGAACAGTCTTGTTCAGCCTCAGACAGATGCGAGGGAGAGGGATGGAGTCAGTGGCTAGGGAATGGAGTTTGTGGCGGGAACCGAAGCCAATTTCTTCGGTATTCCCAGTATTTAATTGGAGGAAATTTCTGCTCATTCAGTACTGGATGTCGGACAAGCAGTCTGACAATTTAGAGACCGTTGAGGGGTCGAGAGAAGTGGTGGTGAGGTACAGCTGGGTGTCATCAGAGTACATGTGGAAACTGACGCTGTGTTTTTGGATGATGTCACCAAGGGTCAGCATGTAGATGCAAAATACAAGGAGGGCCAAGGACAGATCCTTGGGAGACACCTGAGGTAAACGATGCGGGAATGGGAAGAGAAGCCATTGCAGGTGATTCTCTGGCTACGATTAGATAGATAAGAATGGAACCAGGCAAGTGCAGTCCCACCCAGCTGGACGACGGTAGAGAGGTGTTGGAGGAGGATGGAGTGGTCAACTGTGTCAAAGGCTGTAAACAATCAAGAAGGATGAGGATGGATAGTTTATCTTTGTCACAGAACCATCAGCACTGCCATTTTCGACCTCAACGTTGGAGCCGACGCCCTCTCTTAACCTTGCACAGCTAAAATGCATTCAACAGCTGGAAGGACCCCCGAACAACGCTATTTAAATGAATTATCACCTATTGACAGGTTAGTTGCTGATTGATTTCTACTAGCTGTTGCAGAGTTTGTAGAAGTGTTCGTGCTTTCTAGACTTCTTTATTATTGCCTAAATTCTACAAGAAGTGGTGTGGCATGTGCTCAAGGGCTTGGTACTGACTTGCAAGCAGTCTGCTCAGACCATTTGCTCCCACACATGGGTGCAGTAGTTTGTATCCCCCTTGGCCAGCAGCATGATAGGGAGAATAAGCAGTGGTGACACAGACCGGAACAAGCTGTTATAAGAGGCAGGAGGGGGAGGAGGAGAGGGCTCTCAGCAGGAGGCCATATCCACCCAGGGTCTTCGGGGAGCAATTCTCCTACCTCAACCTCAGCGAAGAACAGTGCATGCAACGTCTCCATTTTACTAAGGAGGTGCTCAGTGAAATCTACCGCCTGCTGCAGGCAGACCTGCAGCCTCAGTCCAGGGCTAGGATGGCATTGCCAGTGGCTGTAAAGGTGACCGTGGCCTTGAACTTCTTTGCATCGGGCTCCTTGACTAAAGTAGTGGACAGGGGAAGGTCTATGGATGTTGTTTACATGGACTTCCACAAGGCATTTGATAAAGTCTCACATAAGAGACTGTTAATTAAGGTTGAAGCCCATGGAATTGAAGGCAAATGATTGACCTGGTTAGGAAATTGACTAAGCGGCAGGAAACAGAGAGTAGGGACAATGGGTAGGTACTCAAATTGGCAGGATGTGACTAGTGGTGTACCGCAGGGGTCTGTGTTGGGGCCGCAACTATTCACAGGCCTAGAAATTCGGTTGGTTGCGCCAGCGATTAGCAGCTAAAGAGGCCAAGAATTGGGGCGTTACCCAATGTTCGGGCGGGCGCAATGAAGATAGCGACACCTCCCATATTGCGTATCCATTTAGCGCCAGCGCTAACTCTTAGTGTGCGCCCGCGTGCGCAGGCAGTTAATGACGTCATTTCAGTGTGCAACGCCTTTTTGGCTCCCCTGACCGGATATTCGGTGGCGCCCGGAACCTTTCTGCCTGGTGCTATTAGTGACAGTTGGATGGAACGTTCCCAGGCCCTTCTCGGAGTCGGGGGGGCGCTATTTAAAGGGGACAGCTCTAGTATAAAAGCTGCAGGCACTTGGCCTGTTCATTCTGTTCGTTGCTGGAGAGAGTTGGTGAACTACTGTTTCACACTATTTTTCGGATTTAGCCTTCGAAGACTTGGGACCTGCAGGTCTGTCCGGAGCAGTTGGAGCACTAGACATTACTGCGTGTTGCCCGTCTGGCATAGCAATGGGAGCTGCTTTGGAGGGGTAGGTCCTCATGGCCGGACACTTGGAAGGGGCACAGAGACGGCGGGAGAGAGGACTGTGTAGTGTATGTACCTTTAAGGGGAGAACTACTTTTTACAGCTCCTGTATACTGTAGTACCGGCAGTGACCACACCTGTATATAAACCCTGAGTAGGGATCTGTACTGTTAGTTTTAGCGTAACCCTCATCCAGTAAACACCTGTTGATTGTTCCCCTGCAGTCTCTGTCTAGTTATTGAAGGACACACAACATCAAGATACACGGATCTAACATTGGCGACGAGCAGATTCGAACCTACCTGCAACTCTGCAGAAGAAGGCCGATTCCAGAAGCACGGGCGTCGACCATCCAACGGAGATTCCAGTGAAACAGGCTGGCAACAGGTACGGCGCAGACCTTTCCCGCACAGCGGCGGCTAGAGCCGACCGACAGCACAGGAAAAGGCCCAGCAGCATCGATGGGAGCAAAGAGAGGGTAGAGCGCACAGGGCGCAGCTGCTGTTCAGGACCGAGCGGCGTCAACGAGAGAGAGAGGCGGTGTTCAGGGGGTGAGCAGCATCCGCGGGGAAGAAAGGAAGCACGGGAGACGCCATTTGAGCCGCAGCGGAGAAGAAGGGAGAGCGCGGGAGACGCCATTTTTTTTTTTTTTTGAGCCGCAGCAGAGAAGAAGGGAGAGCGCGGGAGATGCCATTTTGAGCCACAGCGGAGAAGAAGGGAGAGCGCGGGAAGAAAGGAAAGCGCAGGAGACGCCATTTTGAGCCACAGCGGAGAAGAAGGGAGAGTGCGGGAGATGCCATTTTTAGCCAGTCTAACCACACCCAGGGATGTCGAAGAGTGGCAGTGTCACAGCGTTCGACAATGAAGTCGAAGATTGGGCGACATATGTCGAACGCATAGAAGTGTACTGCAAGGCGAATGAAGTGCCAGATGACAGGAAAGCGCTGGTATTGTTGAATTCCATGGGTGCAAAAATGTATGGCTTACTGCAAAACCTAGTAACCCCAGAGAAGCCAGTGGAAAAGGATTTTGAAAGCATAGTGTCAATCCTACAGGACCACTTAAACCCCACACCGCTGCTGTTAGCAGAAACATTTAAGTTTCACAAAAGGAACCAGCATAAAGATGAAAGTAATGCTGAGTATGTAACGGAACTGTGCAAGCTATCGAAACACTGCCAGTTTGGAACGGGACTAGCAGATACTTTAAGGGACAAGTTTGTGTGTGGGCTTCAAAGTGAAGGAACACAGAAATGGCTTCTATCAGAAAAGGATCTTATGTTGGACAAGGCTTTCAGCATGGCAGTATCACACGAAGCAGCAGCACGGGGCGCGGCAGAGATACAATGGAGACCGCAAGAATATGGCACAAATGAAATGTCATACGGAACAGTGAAGTGCTATCGCTGTGGCAGAACAACACACGACCATAAGGATTGCTGGTTCAAGGACCAAGTGTGCAGACAGTGTGGAAAAGTAGGACACATAGCAAGAGTCTGCAGGTCGGGAAAGAAAACCAGCAGCAAGAAATCCCCACAGTAGAAGTACAAGAAGGTACATAAGGTGACGGAGAGTAGTTCAGACGAACAGAAAAGTGATACAGACTCCGGAAGCAAGGAGCTGGGTTGTCTGAAACTACATAATGTAATCAAAATGGAGGATCACCAAACTATCTGGGTCATGCTCAAGATAGATGGAGTCCAAGTGAAAATGGAATTGGACACAGGATCAGCCCTAACAGTCATAAACCGAAGGGACTACAAGCGGCTATTCTCACATATACCCTTGAGAGATACAGAGATTGTCTTGAAGACGTACACGGGGCAAAAAGTCTACCCCAAAGGAAAAATAAGGGTGAACGTTATATATCACGGCAAGGAAACACCAAAAATGGACCTATATGTATTGCCAGATGGAGGACCACCACTACTAGGACGTGAATGGATCCGGAAGATACAGCTAGATTGGCATTCCATACAAGCACTGACTGTAGATGCCAAAAAGGATGACGACGTCACACCTGGACGACTGTCAAAAATGCTAACTGACGCACAAGAAGTGTTCCAGCAGGGACTCGGAACACTAAAAGGCATAACAGTGATGATCAAAATAGAGGAAAATGCAAGCCCAAACTTTTTTAAGGCCAGACTGGTGCCTTATGCGATCCGCCCAGCCGTCGAAGCAGAGCTGGAAGGTTTGGAACGTTCTGGAGTACTGTCCAAAGTGGACTGGAGCAAGTGGACTACACCCATCGTTCCTGTACTGAAGAGGTCATTGAGTAATACGCCTGGGGAACCAAAGAAGGTTCGCATCTGTGGGGACTTTAAGGTGACAGTGAACCCAGTCCTTCACACGGTACAATATCCACTTCCGCGGATTGAAGATATTTTCGCCTCGCTATCTGGAGGAAAACGCTTCACTAAGATTGATCTGGCCCAGGCGTACCTGCAAATGGAGGTAGAAGAAGCCTCGAAACAGTACCTCACGATCAACACTCATAAAGGTCTCTACCAATACAACCAGCTGGTGTTCGGGGTAGCATCAGCTCTGGCTATTTGGCAAAGGGCAATGGATCAAGTCCTGCAAGGGATTCCAGGGACCCAGTGTTATTTGGACGACATCCTGGTCATGGGCAAAAATGACAGTGATCACCTCGCCAACCTGGAGCAGGTGCTCACTAGATTGAAGGAATATGGGCTCCGAGCTAATCGCCACAAATGCGAGTTTTTCCAGAAGCAGATCTCGTATTGTGGCCACGTTATTGATGAAGAGGGGTTACATAAGTCCCCTGAAAAGATTGAGGCAGTAGTCAAGGCTCCAGCACCGAAAAATGTGTCACAACTGAGGTCGTTCCTCAGGCTGGTGAACTACTACCATAAGTTCTTGCCGAATTTGTCTACAGTACTACACCCACTGAACACCCTACTGCAAACGGGGGTACCATGGAAGTGGAATGACGAATGTAAATGAGCTTTCCAGAAGTGCAAAGAATTGATCACATCAAAAGAGGTGTTGGCTCATTTCAACCCAGCACTACCAATTCGGTTGGCGTGTGATGCATCACCCTATGGTATTGGAGCAGTGCTGTCGCTCAAATTCCCGGACGGCTCGGAGAGGCCAGTAGCCTTTGCATCTCGGTCACTAACCTCAGCCGAGCGTAACTACGCCCAGATTGACAGGGAGGTCCTCAGCCTAGTGTGAGGAGTGAAAAAGTTCAACCACTATCTGCACGGGCAGAAATTCACCTTGCTGACTGACCACCAACCACTTGTCTCCATCTTTAATCCAAAGAAGGGCATTCCGGTGATGACTGCGCAATGGCTACAAAGATGGTCCCTTTTTCTAGGGGCGCGCCAATATGAAATCGAGTATAAGGGCACGAAACAGCATGGAAACGCTGATGGGCTATCACGCCTGCCACTGCCTACTGCGGAGGAAGCACCAGCAGTGGACCCTGTCGAAATATTTTATTCAACTATAATTGAACGCTTGCCAGTAACTAACACGGATATAGAGAAGGAGACCCGAAATGACCCGACACTGTCTCGGTTATATGACTTGACGGTGAAGGGATGGCCAACACATGGCGACTCACTGTTGCCAGCATTCTCATCCAGAAGAGAACAGCTGTCAGTATGCCAGGGGACCTTGATGTGTGGATCCCGAGTGGTAATTCCACCCAAGTTAAGGGAGAGAGTGCTCAATGAGCTTCACGAAGGCCATCTGGGAGGGGTGAAAATGAAAAGCCTTGCTAGGGCTTATGTGTGGTGGCCGGGGATCGATTAGCAAATCGAGGACCTGACAAAGAGCCGCTCAGGATGCCAGAAGGTCCAAAATGCGCCACCACATGCCCCTCTACACCCATGGGAGTGGCCCTGCTCTCCATGGCAACGGGTGCATATTGATTTTGCTGGTCCATTCATGGACTCAATGTTTATAATAGCTGTGGATGCGCACTCGAAATGGCCTGAGGTGATCAAAATGTCCTCCACCACCACGGAGAAAACGATTGCAGTCCTACGGACCATATTTGCCAGGAACGGCTTGCCAGAACAGATTTGCTCTGAAAACGGACCACAGTTTGTGTCCGAAGGGTTTCTGAAATTTATGAAAAGGAATAGGGTAAGGCATTATACATCCGCCCCGTATCATCCAGCCACAGATGGATTGGCTGAGAGGTTCGTACAAACCTTTAAAAAGGCAGTAAGGGCCATGTGCGACGACGACATTCCACTGCAGCATAAGGTGGACAATTTCCTGTTAGCCTACAGAAATGCGACACATTCAGTCACCAACCAAACCCCGGCCATGATGTTCTTTAACCGAAGGTTGAGATCTCGTCTGGATTTGCTCAGACCAAATGTACGAAGAGATGTTGAGAATAAGCAATTCCAGCACATCAATGAAAAGCCGACAAGGAGCTTCAATGTAGGGCAACCAGTTTTGGCCCGCGACTACCGAACAGAGAAATGGCAACCAGGAACGATATGCACACGGCAGGGGCCACTAATGTACACAGTGGATGTTGGGGAGAACATTGTGAGACGCCATGTCGACCAGATCCTAGAGTCACAGGAACGAGTCAACCCCATGTTTCGCATACCTGGTAATGAACCCAACATACAGGTAGCGTCCACCCCAGAAACAGTAGCATCGGAAGCTGATGAACCAACCGACGACAGGGGGCCAGAATTGCCTCTGCACCAAGAGCAAGACACTCAGGAAAGGCGCTATCCAGAAAGGATCAGGAAGCCGCCCCAAAGACTGAATTTATAAGTGGACTATTTTCAGTTAATGTTGCATGTTAAAAGTGTTAATTGTTAAATGAATGTTATGGTACTGTTAATCTAAAAGGGGAGGAATTGTAATGTATGTACCTTTAAGGGGAGAACTACTTTTTACAGCTCCTGTATACTGTAGTACCGGCAGTGACCACACCTGTATATAAACCCTGAGTAGGGATCTGTACTGTTAGTTTTAGATTAACCCTCATCCAGTAAACACCTGTTGATTGTTCCCCTGCAGTCTCTGTCTAGTTATTGAAGGACACACAACATCAAGATACACGGATCTAACAGGCCGGGATTGGCCAGAAGGAGGAGGGGCAATGGAGGTCGGCCAATCTGACGATACGCTGCGAGGGTTTTCAGGCAGTAGGTGTCATACCTTACCATGTCCAAGGAGCGGTGTCTGCGAAGGCTCAGATTCAGTAAGGAGGTTGTGACTGAGCTGTGCCACCTGCTTGCTGAGGATCTACGGTGCAGGACCTCTCTGTCGGTTGCCGTCAAAGTGACTGTTGCCCTGAACTTTTCAGCCACTGGGGACATCGCGAATATAACACAATTTGCAGTGCATTGTTGCATCCGGCAAGTGACAGCTGCCCTCTATAGAAGGAGGCGTCAATTAATCACCTTCCCTGTGACCCTGGAGAAGCAGGCGGAGCGTGCGCCGGGCTTCGCTGCTATTGCGGACTTCCCCATGGTGCAGGGGGCCATAGATTGCACACACGCGGCTTTGCGGGCGCCATTGCAGAATCCAGAGGAGTTCCGCAACCGAAAGGGGTTCCACTCCCTCAATGTCCAGCTGGTCTGTGACCACCGCCAGATGATAATGGCAGTCAACGCACAATTCCCTGGGAGCAGCCACGATGCGTTCATCCTATGGCAGACCTCAGTTTCTGACCTTTTTGAGGGCCCGGCTTACCCACGAGGCTGGCTTCTGGGCGACAAGGGCTATCCTCTCTGCCCATGGCTCATGACCCCACTCTGTTTGCCCGCCACCCCGGCAGAAGAGCTTTACAACAGCAGCCATCAGGCGACCAGGAACATTGTCGAGCACACTATTGGTGTGCTCAAACAGCGTTTCCGCTGTCTGGACCATTCGGGGGGAGCCCTGCAGTACTCGCCGGAGCAAGTGGGTCACATCGTCGTCGTCTGCTGCATTCTCCACAACTTGGCCATTCGACGAACCCAGCCAATGCCAGCCGACCCTCAAGGTCCAGCAGAGCAGGCGGACGAGGAGGAGGAGGAGGAGGAGGAAGAGCAGGCGGACGAGGAGGAGGAGGAGGAGCATGCGGACGAGGAGGAGGAGGAGGAGGAGGAAGATGGGAGGGCTCCTGAAACTGGAAGGGCTGTCCATCAGAGACTCATAAGGACTCAGTTCTAGGCCCCTCTGATGGAATGATGGCTGTCATTCGTCCTGCGCACTTCGGATCGTTCAAAGCCTAGGAACACTACCATGAGTGTAAATCGTTACGAGTACCACTGTAAATAAAAAAAATTCTTTATTGTCAAAAAAGTGCTTCCTTCCAGCATAACAACGTCATGTCAACAGAAACCATAACGAACAAAATAACAGTCAACTCTCTGGCAAAGCCGCTAAACTAAACAAACCATCACAAACAATCACAACAGGTGAGGGCGTCCTTGAATTTGGAGGAAGAAACGTCTCAGCAACTCCCTCTACTGCTGGCCCCTTGATGGAGACCTACTTCTCTTTCGCGGTCGGCCCCTTCCCTCCCTGATGCTGCTACGTAATTGAACCCCAGTGGCGGAGTCAAGGCTGGGGGACGCCTGGTGACTGTCTGGAATCGCAGAAGCCCCTGATGGACGGCCTGGACGACCTCTGGGCTTGGAGGGTGCGGAGGCTGGCTGCTTGATCTGGCCATGGCTGGAAGCAGTGTGCACTGCAGGTGGTGGCAGCTGCACTGCAGACGTTCCAGCAGTGGCATGAGCAATGGTCACCTGCCGAGAGAGGACACCTGGACCATGGTCGGATGACACACTGGCTCTCGGAGGGGACCGGCTCGGCTCCACTGCCACAAGTGACTGCTCCACTGATTCCTGGTCTCGTGTGGTACTGGAAGGGCCCGGGGTGATCCTAGCTGATGCAGATAGGGTGGCAGCAGTGAGAGTTCACGTTGCCTCAATCTGGGTCTGGACGAGGCCAGCAAGTGACTGCGTGGCAGCAGTGAGGACCTGTGTGGCAGGTGCCAGTGCATCGGAGAAGACCTGGACAGTTCTCTCCATTGCTTCGGACAAGGCCGGAGCAGCCCGTTCCACTGCCTTGGACAAGCCCTGGACAGACCTTTCCAGGGATTGTCCGAAGCTCTGAACAGTCCTTTCCATAGCGGCCTCGAAGCCCTGGAAAGTCCTCTCCATTGCTGCCCCGAAGCCCTGGACAGTCCTCTCCATTGCAGCGCCAAAGTCCAGCACACTCTTTGCCAGTGTTCCTATCGACTGAGGCATCCTCTCCACTGCAGCCATAAGCTCAGTGTGCCTGAGCCAGGCCTGGGTGCTCATTTCAGCCAGGCTGCGCACCTCCTCTGCACTCTGTGCAGCAGTTATCGCTCCCTGCCTCGCCCTCCGGTGAGCCGGTGCCCGAACTTGCCTACCCCCCTTGCATTGATGCAGGCCGCTTGTTCCGGCAACTGGCTCCTCATCAGAGCACCCCCCCCTCCCCTCCAGGGAGCTACTATCCCCAGTCTGCAGATGTGTTGGCTCCCCTGCGGCTGGAACGGATGGTGCGGCTTCCTCCTGATCCTCGCCTCCAGAGCCACTGGCACTGGCAGCTTCAGGGCCCGGACCCCGAGCTGGTGATGCAGCATCTGAAAGCAGGGAGGTGGAAGAGTGGCTTTAGCAAAAGGACAGGTTGGCAGCAAGGCATGCCAGATTGCGGCAAGGCTCTGACATGGCTCCACAGTGAGAAAGCATGCTGGCGGGGGGACCAAGTGGAAGGAGACAGCTGAAAAAGGTGAGAGCCTTACCCTCGCTGTCGACAATGGGGTCGGCAGCTGCAGTGGTAACAGGACCACTCAGACGTCCTCCAAGAATCTGATGCACTCTCTCCTCGAGATCCGTGAGAGTGACCACTTGTGGAGGTCCGCCACTGGTTCGAAGCTGGTCCTTGCGAATCATCGCCAGCTTGGACTGCAGGGGAAAGAAGGGGAAGTTCTGTAACATGAGGCCTTGAGAGATCATCTCATGCCCCCCATGGTGCAAGAGCCCTTACATGATGCCCTGAGTGATCATCTCATGCCCCCCGTGGTGCAAGAGCCCTTACATGATGCCCTGAGTGATCATCTCATGCCCCCCATGGTGCAAGAGCCCTTACATGATGCCCTGAGTGATCATCTCATGCCCCCCATGGTGCAAGAGCCCTTACATGACGCCTTGAGTCAAATGTGTAAGGGCCATGGGTGCTTGCTGACACATGGCCATTGGGGCATCGCGCACCCTGTAGCCATGAAGTCAGGTGCAGATGGAGGGAATCAGAAGTTTGCATAAACACCACTCACCCTAACGACCCGAGTGAGGTCTTTGAATTTCTTCCTGCACTGAACAGGGCTCCTGGTCGTCATGCTGCTGGAGTTGACTCTCTGACAAACATCCCTCCAAGCTCGGTGGTAGTCCTTTTGATTCGGCCTCCTGCCATTGTCAGGATAGAGAACATCTCGACGGCGCTCCACTGCGGCCACCAACTGCTCCAGAGCCTCAGTGCTGAAGCGCTCTGCTCTCTGTCTCACCTTCTCCAGCTTGACCAAGTTTTTTGCGCCAGAGAAGGGCGTGCGCTGATTCTGAGGCCTACAGGGCGATGAGTGTGGAAGTTGAGGCTGACTGACCCACCCCTTTAAGAGCCGGCCGGCGCCTGGAAGTCTCGTGGTTATCGGTAATTGAGATCACCTGCGCTGCGCCCGTCCGCGCCGATATTGGGTAGCGCCGGAAGTTTTGCGCCTTAGGAGGCCCGTGCAACATCTGAATTCGCGCCTCAATCACCTTTGGGGGCGATGCAACCCAATATCGCGCCAGGCGGCGATAAGTTTCATCTGGCTATAAAATTTGCGCAGTGCCAGTTCTAACGCCTCAAGCGGGGCAATACCCAATTTCTAGGCCACAGTGTTTATTAACGACTTAGATGATGGGAAAGAAAGTCATATATCCAAATTTGTCGATGGCACAAAGATAGGTGACATTGTAGGCAGTGTAAATGAAAGCATAAAATTACAAAGAGATTAGGTGAATAGGCAATACTGTGGCAAATGGATTTCAATGTAGGCAAATGTGAGGTCATCCACTTTGGACCTAAAAAGGATAGAACAGGGTACTTTCTAAATGGTGAAAATCTAAAAACAATGAAGGTCAAAAGAGACTTGGGGGTCCAGGTACATAGATCATTAAAATGTCATGAACAGGTACAGAAAATAATCAAAAAGGCTAATGGAATCCTAGCCTTTATATCTAGAGGACTAGAATGCAAGGGGGTAGAAATTATGCCGCAGCTATACAAAACCCTGGTTAGACCACACCTGGAGTACTGTGAGCAGTTCTGGGCACCGCACCTTAGGAAGGATATATTGGCCTTGGAGGGAGTACAGTGTAGGTTTACCAGAATAATACCTGGACTCCAGGGGTTAAATTACGAGGAGAGATTAAACAAATTAGGGTTGTATTCTCTAGAATTTAGAAGGTTAAGTGGTGATTTGATCGAAGTTTTCAGGATATTAAGGGGAACAGATAGGGTAGATAGAGAGAAACTATTTCCGCTGGTTGGGAAGTCTAGGACTAAGGGGCACAGTCTAAAAATTAGAGCCAGACATATCAGCAGTGAAATTTGGAAACACTTCTACACACAAAGGGTGGTAGAAGTTTGGAACTCTCTTCTGCAAACGGCAATTGATGCTAGATCAATTGTTAATTTTAAATCTGAGATCAATAGATTTTTGTTAACCAATGGTATTCACAGATATGGGCCAAAGGCGGGTATATGGAGTTAGTCGCAGATCAGCCATGATCTCAGGGAATGGCGGAACACCCTTGAGGGGTTGAATGGCCTATTCCTATATTCCTTCCAGGCTGGAGCAGGGAACATCTGTAACATCTCCAAATTTCCCGTCCACTCCTGTATAAGGGAGGTGAATGAGGCTCTCATTTCATTCTCTCTTGCCAGAGAGAAGCAGGCAGAGTGAGAACGCAGCTTTGCCATGGTGCAGGGTGCCATTGACTGCACACACATCGCTTTGCGGGCGCCACATCTCAATTCGGAGATGTACCGCAACCAGAAGGGATACCATTCCCTCAGTGTCCAGCTGATGTGCAATCATACTCGTCGCATCATGCAAGTCCATGCTCGGTATCCTGGTAGCAGCCATGATGCCCTCATTCTGCGGTAGTCCGCTGTACCATCAGCATTTGAGCCACCTTGACAAACCAAAGGGTGGCTACTGGGCAACAAGGGCTATCCGCTAACCACCTGGCTCATGACTGCTGTGCAACTCAACCATAAGTGGGGAGCATGTGTATATATAAAAACCCATGTTGCCACACGGAATCTGATAGAGCAGAAGATTGGCATCCTTAAACAATGCTTCCACTGCCTGGACCGCTCTGGAGGAGCCCTGCAGCACTTACTAGAGGGCATCTCAAGATTCATCATGGTCTGCTGCATGCTCCGCAACCTCCTCATAATGAGGGCACAGCCCTTGCCACCAGGCAAAGGGCGAACAGCTGAGGTGGAGGAATCATCATCGAACCATAGAAATTTACAGCACAGAAGGAGGCCATTCGGCCCATCATGTCTGCGCCGGTCGACAAAGAGTTATCCAGCCTAATCCCACTTCCCAGCTCTTGGTCCGTAACCTTGTAGGCCACGGCACCTCAAGTGCACATCCAAGTTCTTTTTGAATGTGATGAGGGTTTCTGCCTCTATCACCCTTTAAGGCAGTGAGTTCCAGACACCCACCACCCTCTGGGTGAAAAAATTTCCCCTCAAATCCCCTCTAAACCTCCTACCATTTACTTTAAATCTGTGCCCCCTGGTTATTGACCCTTCTGCTAAAGGAAATAGTTCCTTTCTATCCACTCTATCTAGGCCCCTCATAATTTTATACACTTCAATTAGGTCTCCCCTCAGCCTCCTCCGTTCTAAAGAAAACAACCCCAGCCTATCCAATCTTTCCTCATAGCTAAAATTCTCCAGTCCAGGCAACATCCTTGTAAATCTCCTCTGTACCCTCTCTAGTGGAATCACATCTTTCCTGTAATGTGGTGACCAGAACTGCACACAGTACTCCAGCTGAGGCCTAACTAGTGTTTTATACAGTTCAAGCATAACTTCCCTGTTCTTATATTCTATGTCTCGGCTAATAAAGGCAAGTATCCCGTATGCCTTCTTAACCACTTTATCTACCTGTCCTGCTACCTTCAGGGATCTGTAGACATGCACTCCAAGGTCCCTCCGTTCCTCTGCACTTCTCAGTGTCCTACCATTTATTGTGTATTTCTTGCCATGTTAGCCCTCCCCAAATGCATTACCTCGCACCTGTCTGGATTGAATTCCATTTGCCACTTCCGCCCACCTGACCAGTCCATTGATATTTTCCTGCAGTCTGCAGCTTTCTTCTTCATTATCCACCTCACGACCAATTTTTGTATCGTCTGCAAACTTCTTAAGCATACCCTCTACATTCAAGTCTAAATCATTGATATATATCACAAAAAGCAAGGGACCTAATACTCAGCCCTGTGGAACCCTACTGGAAACAGCCTTCTAGTCACAAAAATACCTATCAATCATAACACTTTGCTTCCTACTTCTGAGCCAATTTTGGATCCAACTTGCCACTTTGCTTTGGGTTCCATGGGCTTTTACTTTCGTAACCAGTCTGCCATGTGGGATCAGAACAAAAGCCTTGCTAAAATCCATATAGATTACATCAAATGCACTACCCTCATCGACCCTCCTTATTACCTCCTCAAAAAATTCAATCAAGTTAGTCAGACACGACCTTCCCTTAACAAATCCATGCTGACTGTCCTTGATTAATCCGTGTCTTTCTAAATGAAGATTTATCCTGTCCTTCAGAATTTTTTCCAATAATTTTCCCACCACCGAGGTTAGGCTGACTAGCCTGTAATTACTCGGTCTACCCCTTTCTCCCTTTTTAAACAACGGTATCACATTAGCAGTCCTCCAGTCTTCCGGCACTACGCCTATAGCCAGAGAGGATTGGAAAATGATGGTCAGCGCCTCTGCTATTTCCTCTCTTGCTTCTCTTAACAGCCTGGGATACATTTCATCCGGGCCTGGCAATTTATCCATTTTCAAAAATGCTAAACCCCTTAATACTTCCTCTCTCACTATTTTTATTTCATTTAATATTTCACACTCCTCCTCCCTGATTGCAATGTCTGCATCGTCTCTCTCTTTTGTGAAAACAGACACAAAGTATTCATTAAGGACCATACCCACGTCTTCTGCCTCCACACATAGATTACCTTCATGGTCTCTAATAGGCCCTAATCTTTCTTTGGTTATCCTTTTGCTCTTAATGTATTTATAAAATATCTTTGGGTTTTCCTTGATTTTACCTTCCAACATTTTTTCATGCTCTCTCTTTGCTTTCCTAATTTCCTTTTTAATTTCACCCCTGCACTTTCTATACTCCTCTAGGGTTTCTATGGTATTGAGCACTCGGTAACTGTCATAAGTCTCCCTTTTTTTCTTTATCCTACCCTGTATGCCCCTTGACATCCAGGCTCTAGATTTGTTAGTTACACCCTTTTTCTTTAAGGGAACATACTTGCGCTGAACCCTCACTATTTCCTCCTTGAATACCTCCCCCTGCTCTGACACTGATTTATCTTCAAGTAGCTGCTTCCAGTCCACTTTGGCTAAATCACATCTCAGCTTTGTAAAATTGGCTTTTCCCCAATTGAGAACTTTTATTCCTGGTCTATCTTTGTCCCTTTCCATAACTACCCTAAATCTGACTGAATTATGATCACTACCCCCAAAATGCTCTTCCACGGATACCCCTTCCACCTGCCCTGCTTCATTCCCTAAAATTAAGTCCAGAACTGCCCCTCCCTTGTTGGGCTTGCCACGTACTGGCTAAAAAAGTTCTCCTGAATGCATTTTGGGAATTCTTCACCCTTTATACCCTTCACACTAATTTTATCCCAGTTAATGTTAGGTTAGTTGAAATCCCTTACTATCACTGCCTAATCCCCTACTATCCCCTACTATTACTAGTTTTTGCACTTCTCAGAAATTTGCCTACATATTTGTTCTTCTATCTCCCTCTGACTGTTTGGGGGTCTGTAATACATTCCCAGCAGTGTGATTGCCCCTTTTTTATTCTTCAGTTCAACCCATATGGCCTCATTGGATGATCCTTCTAAGATATCATCCCTCCTCACAGCTGTAATTGTTTCTTTAATCAATACTGTGACCCCCCTCCTTTTTTAACCCCCTCTCTATCTTGCCTGAAAACCCTGTAACCAGGAATGTTGAGCTGCCATTCCTGCCCTTCTTTCAGCCATGTCTCAGAAATGGCTATAATATCATACTCCCACATGTCTATCTGTGCCTTTTGTTCATCTGCCTTATTTCCTAGACTCCTTGCATTAAAATATATACCATTTAGCATTGCCAAACTGCCTTGTTGTCTATTATCTTGCCTTTGTTTCCTCTGCCTTCCAAATTCACTTACTAATTTTCTGCCTTCCATTTCCAGCTTGGCTTCTCTCCCTTCTCAGGTTCCCATCCCCCTGCCAAGCTAGTTTAAACCCTCCCCAACAGCACTAGCAAACCCCGCCGCGAGGATATTGGTCCCAGCTCTGTTGAAGTGCAACCTGTCCGGCTTGTACAGGTCCTACCTCCCCCAGACATGGTCCCAATGCCTCAGGAATCTAAAGCCCTCCCTCCTGCACCATATCTCCAGCCACACATACATCCGTTCTATCCTCCTATTTCTGTACTCACTAGCACGTGGCACCAAGAGTAATCAGGAGATTACTGCCTTTGAGGTCCTGCTTTTTAATCTCCCCCCTAGCTCCCTAAAATCTGCCTGCAGGACCTCATCCCTCTTTCTGCCTATGTCATTATGAACAAAAATCTTTGGCTGATCACCCTCCTCCCTCAGAATGTCCTGCAGCCATTCAGTGACATCCTTGATCCTGGCACCAGGAAGGCAACATACCATCCTGGAGTCACGTCTGCGGCTGCAGAAACGCCTGTCTGTTCCCCTAATTACCGAATCCCCTACCACTATTGCTCTTCCACGGTTCTTCCTCCTTCCCTGTGCAGCTGAGCCACCCATGGCGCCATGGACTTGACTCTGGCTGCACTCCCCAGAGGAACCATCGCCCTCATCAGTATCCAGAACTGAATACTGGCTAGTGAGCGAGATGCACTCCGGGGACTCCTGCCCTACCTGCCTGGTCCTCCTTCTCTGTCTGGCGGTCACCAATTCCCTCTCTGCCTGCACACTCTTAAACTGTGGGGTGACCACATCTTAAAACGTGCTATCTACAAATTCCTCAGCCTCGCGGATGCACGGCAGTGACTCCAGCTGCCACTCAAGCTCCGAAACCCAGAGCTTGAGCTGCTGAAGCTGGCGACATTTCCCGCACACGCAGTTGTCCAGGCCACGAGAAGCGTCCAGGACTTCCCACATGGCACAGGATGTGCGTTCCACTGGGCTGAGCTGCCCTGCCATGCCTTTACTTTGTAGACTATTAACTAACTTAGCAGAAATAAACTTTAAACAAAAACAGTCACTAGCTACTCACCAATCAGCTCTTTCCCTCTATTTAATAGTGTAAGGTCTTTAATTTAGCCCACAAGTCCGAGTTAAACTTAAACGAATACTCTTATTTTGGGGGGTTTTTTAGGAGGTGGCGGCTGCGACCCAGACAGCCACTTTATCCCCGAGCTGTCTGTTTTTGACTCATCCGACTGTGGTACAAAACCCCAGTTCCACATTCAACAATAGTCCCTTACCTTGCTTCTGTTACTGACCATCACAGCGTCCTCTTGTCCACAAAGCAAAGTCACCACAAAAAAAATTCCAGTTCTATGATCAAACCATTACAATATTTCATTCAAAAGTCAACTGATCACCCTTGTGCATTGCCTTAGTGCTTGTTTCAGTGTCCCTTAGTGCCTTTCTTTCATGTGCCTTTGCCTGCCCTAGTGCTCCTACGCAGTGGCTACAGCATGGCTGCTGAATTTTGTGGCGTAAGACAGCGGATGGCCTTGCAGGATGACCTCGAGCAACTCTGGGTCTACTAGGCCCGACTGCGGACTGCACCACCTTGGCATGGGTGGCAGCAGTCTGGGCTGGCTGGCTGACAGGCAACAGCAAGGGCACTGGCGGAGTGGCAGTGGTGGGAGGATGAATGCTGACATCCTGAGAGAGGGCAGCAGGTTCGTCCTCCACGGAGCCACTGCCACATCCCCAATCTCAGCAAACCTAGTCATCTGCTGGAGGACAGATTGCTGGACTGCTGTGACACCCTGCAAGCCCCTTTCAACACTTGTAAACCCAGTCATGATGGCAGCAGTCTTTGCTTGCGTGGTAGCAAGACTTCAGTATTAGCTTCCATTGCAGCAATCAGAAGTTTGGTGACTTGTGCTTGTGGTGCAATGGAAGCTCAGATATCGGCCATCAGATGCTGCATGATGATTGGGTCCACAAGTGCGCTAATGGATCTGCCCATCCCTTCTATGCTGGAAAGGATGGACTCCATGCTCTGGGCAAAGCCCTGTGCAAGGTTGATGCTGGACTCCTCCATGCTCCGTGACATTGCATTCAGGCTTTCTGGCAGGCCTGTCAATGCACCAAACATTTCATTGTGCATACCCATCAGCATTCTAGTCCTGTGCAGCAGAACTCATGTGCGGCCTTGCCCTCTGGGGAGCTGGCACCTGCACTACCCTTTGCTGCAGCCACGTGCAGATCCTGCCACTAAGCTACCCTCTAAAGTCCGCGCAGTGCCAGTATCTGAGCTGGTGGTTGCGAGTTTCAGATCGAGTGACGGTGTTCCTTCTTCAACATTACTCTCCTCTTCCTCTTGCAACCTGGCCAGGTTGGATTTCTTGGAACTCTGAAATGAGAAGGGCACAATGGTAGGGTTGTGGTTAGGAATGGGTAGGGCGGTGCAAAGCAAGAGGGGCATGCTTACACCATCTGCAGTTTGTAAGTCAGAAGAGATTGTGGGATGAGGGGGAAGTTGGATGTGAGAAGGAGGATTAGGTATGAGCCACTCCAGTTATAGTGAGAACCGTCTCCTTGAGCAGGATCAGGATATGGAGGCGCGTCTGTCCCCCTCCAGTTAGCTGCAGCTGCCTACGATTGTATGCCAGCTTGTCCTGCAACAGAGAGGAAAGCGTGTCAGTGAGTATGCTTCAGTCTGTTTGGCTGATGCGCCTGTCATAGAATCATAGAAATTTACGGCACAGAGGAGGCCATTCGGCCCATCATGTCTGTGCCGGATATAAAAAATAGCTATCTAGCCTAATCCCACTTTCCAGCTCTTGGTCCGTAGCCTTGTAGGTTACAGCACTTCAAGTGCATACCCAAGTGCTCTTTAAATGTGATGAGGTTTTCCACCTCTACCACCCTGTCAGGCAGTGAGTTCCAGACCCCCACCATCCTCTGGGTGAAAAAAGTTACATAAGAACATAAGAACATAAGAAATAGGAGCAGGAGTAGGCCAATCGGCCCCTCGAGCCTGCTCCGCCATTCAATAAGATCATGGCTGATCTGATCCTAACTGCCAATCCACTATCACAGAACCATCTCCTGCATCTAACAGAATTAGACACACGAAATAGGAGCAGGATCAGGCTACACGGCCCCTGGGCCCGCTCCGCTACCCACAGGGCCATGACCGATCCGAACCTAGACTCATGTCCAAATTCCTGCCCGCTCCCCGTAACCCTTAATTCCCTTTACTTCTAGGAAACTGTCTATTTCTGTTTTAAATTTATGTAATGATGTAGCTTCTACAGTTTTTTGGGGCAGCATATTCCATGGACCTACCACCCTCTGAGTGAAGTAGTTCCTCCTCATCTCAGTTTTGAAAGAGCAGCCCCTTATTCTAAGACTATGCCCCCTAGTTCTAGTTTCACCCATCATCGGGAACATCTTCCCTGCATCCACCCGATCCAACCCCTTCACAATCTTATATGTTTCAATAAGATCGCCTCTCATTCTTCTGAACTCCAATGAGTAGAGTCCCAATCTACTCAACCTCTCCTCATATGTCCATCCCCTCATCCCCGGGATTAACCGAGTGAACCTTCTTTGTACTGACTCGAGAGCAAGTATGTCCTTTCTTAATATGGACACCAAAACTGTACGCAGTATTCCAGGTGCGGTCTCACCAATACCTTGTACAACTGAAGCAATACCTCCCTATTTTTATATTCTATCCCCCTAGCAATGAAAGCCAACATTCCATTGGCGTTCTTAATCACTTGCTGTACCTGCATACTAACCTTTTGAGTTTCGTGCACCAGGACCCCCAGATCCCTTTGTACTTCAGTACTTTCCAGTTTCTTGCCATTAAGATAATAACTTGCTCTACGATTTTTCCTGCCAAAGTGCATAACCTCACACTTTCCAGTATTGTATTCCATCTGCCATATGTCTGACCACTTACTTAGCCCGTCTATGTCCCCTTGAAGGTTTTTTATGTCCTCCTCACTCACTACTTTCCCCCCCACCTTAGTATCATCTGCAAACTTTGATATGTTACACTCGGTCCCCTCCTCCAAATCGTTAATATAGATTGTAAAGAGTTGGGGATCCAGCACTGACCCCTGTGGAACACCACTAGTTACTGATTGCCAGTCTGAGAATGAACCATTTATCCCAACTCTCTGCCTTCTGTTAGATAGCCAATCCTCTATCCATGCCAGAATATTACCCCCAATCCTGTGATTTTTTATCTTAAGCAATAATCTTTTGTGTGGCACCTTGTCAAATGCCTTTTGGAAGTCTAAATACACTACGTCCGCTGGTTCCCCTTTATCCACCCTATATGTTACTTCCTCAAAGAACTCCAGCAAATTTGTCAAACATGACTTCCCCTTCATAAAACCATGCTGACTTTGTCCTATTAAATTATGATTATCCAAATGTCGTGTTACTGTCTGCTTAATAATGGACTCCAAAATTTTACCTACCACAGGTGTTAGGCTAACCGGTCTATAGTTTCCAGCCTTCTGTCTACTGCCCCTTTTAAATAAGGGTGTTACATTAGCAGTTTTCCAGTCTGCCGGGACCATTGCCGAGTCCAGGGAGTTTTGGAAAATTATTACCAATGCATCCACAATCCCTACTGCCACTTCCCTCAAGACCCTAGGATGTAAGCCATCAGGTCCAGGTGATTTATCTGCCTTGAGTCCCATTATTTTACCGAGTACCACTTCCTTAGTGATTTTGATCGTGTTTAGCTCCTCCCCCCCTTTAGCCCCCTGTTTGTCCAGTGTTGGGATATTCTTAGTGTCTTCTACTGTAAAGACTGATGTAAAATATTCATTCAGTGTTTTTGTCATCTCCATATTTCCCACCATTAATTTCCCGGTCTCATCCTCTAAGGGACCAACATTTACTTTAGCCACCCTTTTTCTTTTTATATAACTATAAAAACTCTTACTATCTGTTTTTATATTTTTTGCTAATTTACTTTCATAATCTATCTTCCCTTTCTTAATCAATCTTTTTGTTATTTTTTGCTGTCTTTTAAAGTTTTGCCAATCCTCTATCCTCCCACTAGATTTGGCTACCTTATATGCCCTTGTTTTTAGTCGAATACTATCCTTAATTTCTTTACTTAGCCACGGATGGCTGTCTTTTCTTTTACACCCTTTTCTTCTCAGTGGAATATATATTTTTTGGAAGTTGTAAAATAACTCCTTAAATGTACACCACTGATCATGTATCGTCTTACCCTTTAATCTATTTCCCCAATCCACTCTACTCAATTCCGCTCTCATACCTTCATAGTCTCCTTTATTCAAGCTTAGCACGCTTGTTTGAGATCCAACCTTCTCACCCTCTAATTGAATATGGAATTCAACCATGTTATGGTCACTCATTCCAAGGGGATCCTTTACTAGGACATTTTTAATTAATCCTGTCTCGTTACACAGGACCAGATCTAAGGTTGCCTGCCCCCTGGTCGGTTCAGTTACATACTGCTCAAGAAACCCATCCCTAATACACTCAATGAACTCATCCTGAAGGCAGCCCTGCCCAATTTGATTTGTCCAATTAATATGATAGTTAAAATCCCCCATAATTATAGATGTTCCCTTATTACAAGCCTCAACTATTTCCTGATTGATACTCCGTCCAACAGAGTTGCCACAGTTCGGAGGCCTACAGACTACGCCCACTAGTGTTTTTTTCCCCTTATTATTCCTTACCTCCAACCAAACTGTTTCATTGTCCTGATCTTTTGACCCAATATCATTTCTCTGTATTACAGTGGTTCCTTCCTTTATTAACATAGCCACCCCACCTCCCCTTCCTTCCTGCCTGTCCTTCCTGATCGTTAAATAACCTGGTATGTTTAATTCCCAGGCATTGTCACCCTGCAGCCATGTTTCTGTAATGGCCACAAGATCATACCCAAATGTAGTTATTTGTGCCATTAACTCATCTATTTTGTTACGAATGCTACTTGCATTCAGATAGAGAACTTTCAAAGATGTTTTGTGACACTTAGTTCCTGCTTTTGCCCTTTTTATTACTTTACCTTTTACTCCATACCTTCTGCCCCTTCCTGACATGCTCTGGTTTTTAATTTCCCCACTGCTACCTAAGTCTATGACCTTCTCTGTTGTCATTTGTATTATTTGCTGTCTAGGAACCTCCCCCCCACTAGTTAGTTTAAAGCCCTCTCTACAGCCCTAGTTATATGATCCGCCAGGACTCTAGTCCCAGCACTTGCCAAGTGAAGCCCGTCCCAACGGAACAGCTCCCTCCTGCCCCAGCACTGGTGCCAGTGTCCCAGGAAGCAAAACCCATTTCTCCCACACCAGTCTTTGAGCCACGCATTTAACTCTCTAATTTTATTTGTCCTAGCCAAATTCGCTCGTGGCTCAGGTAATAATCCAGAGATTATTACCCTTGTGGTTCTGCTTTTTAATTTGGCCCCTAGCTGCTCAAACTCCCTCAGCAGAACCTCCTTCCTTGTCCTATCTATGTCGTTGGCACCAACATGGAGCATGACAACTGGATCCTCCCCCTCCCACTCCAAGTTTCTCTCCAGTCCAGAGGAGATGTCCTTAACCCTGGCACCGGGCAGGCAACACAGCCTTCGGGACTCTCGCTCTCGGCTGCAGAGAACTCTATCTATCCCCCTAACGATACTATCCCCTACCACTACAACATTTCTTTTAACTCCCCCCACTTGAATGGCCCCCCGCTCCACGATGCTGTGGCCAGGTTGCTCATCCTCCCCGCAGTCCCTGTTCCCATCCTCACCGGGAGTAAGATCCTCGAACCTGTTGGACAAGTGCAAGGGCTGCGGCTCCTCCAACACTACCTCCTGGATCCCCGTACCTGCCTCACTTCTCGTCACACCATCCTGACCCTGGCCACGGACTACATCTGAATTAATTAATCTAATTGGTGTGACTACCTCCTGATACATAGAGTCCAGGTAACTCTCCCCCTCCCTGATGTGTCTCAGTGTTTGAAGCTCGGACTCCAGCTCTTCAACACGGAGCCGGAATTCCTCGAGCAGCCAACACTTACTGCAAATGTGATCACCGTGAGCATCAATGGTGTCCACCAGCTCCCACATATTGCAGCAGCAACACATCGCCTGATCTCCCATTCTATGTAATTAATTAAATTTATTAATATTATTCTTAAATACCCTCTGCCTCGATTCTAGATGGTGAATATCACACCTTAGAAACTATAAACCAAGGAGATTTAAGCTTAAAAAGGGAGAAATACTTACCAACCAATCACTTACCCACTTTGTGGTGACGTCACACCTTGAATACTTTTTACCACTCTCCTTCCCTGAGATTGGAGATTGGTACGCCTACCTGAGCCTCTGGGGCCTCTTGTAGTCGCTCTGCCGCTCAGCTCCACCTCCACCCGCTGCCGATGCCGCAGTTCTCCTCAATTCCCCTCTAATTCCTCCAAAAATTACTTTAAATCTATACCCCCTGGATATTGACTGCCCTGCTAAGGCTAATGTCATGATTGAATAGCTGGCAGAATGTGCAAGGTGTGAGATGTGAGCGTGAGGCTTGCAGCAGTGGAAAGCATGTGAGGGTGAGATGGAGCATATGAATGTGAGATGAGTTTTGATTGCTAGAGATTGTTGGTAGGTGAGTAATGGGGGTCTGGTGAATTGAGCAGTGCATGAGGCTAGTGGTGCAGTTTGTGGGATATGGCATTTGAAGATGAATTCCCTAACCTTGACCTTGCGTGTGAGGTCATTAAACTTCTTCCTGCATTGCTCCAGGTCCTCGGGGCTACACTGCTTGCATTGAGCGTGACGGCTATCTTCTCTCATTCCCATCTCAGCGTCTGTCTGGAGGGCCTTCTGGACCCTGTGGATACAGGAGATCTCTCCTCCTGTCCACCACCCAGGGCCTCAAGTGCTGCATCAGAAAACCTGGGAGTTCTCTCTTTTCCATGTTGCACCATTTTTGGGGCCTATCCAATTTTTAGCCCTCTGGCTTTCATTTACCCGTTTATTGGCTGTTCCTCTCTCAGTGCCGCTCCCAGTCAACACCTTGCTGCTGCTGCTCCCGGCTCTGTGGGAAATGTTGGAATGTTGGGCCCCACGCCAACCCCAACCCATTTCCCCACCTGCCCCACCCCCCCCACTCGCATGAGCCCAATTCCCCGACCTTTAGTCTCTTTTCTCCCACGACTTCCTATACCCTAATTCTCCATCTCTCCTCCCGAGCTCCCATTCCCCATCTTTCCCCTGTTCCCCCATTCTCCACCCCTCCCCATAAGCCTCATTCCCCAGTCTCCCTCTCCTCGAGTCCCCATACCCCATCCTCCATCACTCTCCCCCTGCCCCCATACCCCATCCTCCATCTCAATCCCCCTGCCCCCATTCCCCATCCTCCATCTCTCTCCCCCTGCCCCCATTCCCCATCCTCCATCTCTCTCCCCCTGCCCCCATTCCCCATCCTCCATCTCTCTCCCCCTGCCCCCATTCCCCATCCTCCATCTCTCTCCCCCTGCCCCATTCCCCATCCTCCATCTTTCTCCCCCTGCCCCCATTCTCCATCCTCCATCTCTCTCCCCCTGCCCCATTCCCCATCCTCCATCTCTCTCCCCCTGCCCCCATTCCCCATCCTCCATCTCTCTCCCCCGCCCCATTCCCCGTCCTCCATCTCACTCCCCCTGCCCCCATTCCCCATCCTCCATCTCTCTCCCCCTGCCCCCATTCCCCATCCTCCATCTCTCTCCCCCTGCCCCATTCCCCATCCTCCATCTCTCTCTCCCTGCCCCATTCCCCATCCTCCATCTCTCTCCCACTGCCCCCATACCCCATCCTCCCTCTCTCTCCCCCTGCCCCATACCCCATCCTCCATCTCTCCCCCTGCCCCATTCCCCATCCTCCATCTCTCTCCCCCTGCCCCCATTCCCCATCCTCCATCTCTCTCCCCCTGCCCCATACCCCATCCTCCCTCTCTCTCCCCCTGCCCCATACCCCATCCTCCATCTCTCCCCCTGCCCCATTCCCCATCCTCCATCTCTCTCCCCCTGCCCCCATTCCCCATCCTCCATCTCTCTCCCCCACTGCCCCATACCCCATCCTCCATCTCTCCCCCTGCCCCATTCCCCATCCTCCATCTCTCTCCCCCTGCCCCATTCCCCATCCTCCATCTCTCTCCCACTGCCCCCATACCCCATCCTCCATCTCTCCCCCTGCCCCCATTCCCCATCCTCCATCTCTCTCCCCCTGCCCCATTCCCCATCCTCCATCTCTCTCCCACTGCCCCATACCCCATCCTCCATCTCTCCCCCTGCCCCATTCCCCATCCTCCATCTCTCTCCCTGCCCCCATTCCCCATCCTCCATCTCTCTCCCACTGCCCCCATTCCCCATCCTCCATCTCTCTCCCCCTGCCCCATTCCCCATCCTCCCTCTCTCTCCTCCTGCCCCCATTCCCCATCCTCCATCTCTCTCCCCCTGCCCCCATTCCCCATCCTCCATCTCTCTCCCCCGCCCCATTCCCCATCCTCCATCTCTCTCCCCCTTCCCCATTTCCCATCCTCCATCTCTCTCCCCCTGGCCCCATTCCCCATCCTCCCTCTCTCTCCCCCTGCCCCATTCCCCATCCTCCATCTCTCTCCCCCTGCCCCCATTCCCCATCCTCCATCTCTCTCCCCCGCCCCATTCCCCATCCTCCATCTCTCTCCCCCTGCCCCATTCCCCATCCTCCATCTCTCTCCCACTGCCCCCATACCCCATCCTCCATCTCTCTCCCCCTGCCCCATTCCCCATCCTCCATCTCTCTCCCCCCGCCCCATACCCCATCCTCCATCTCTCTCCCCCTGCCCCATTCCCCATCCTCCATCTCTCTCCCCCCGCCCCATACCCCATCCTCCATCTCTCTCCCACTGCCCCCATTCCCCATCCTCCAGCTCTCTCCCCCTGCCCCCATACCCCATCCTCCATCTCTCTCCCCCTGCCCCCATTCCCCATCCTCCATCTCTCTCCCCCTGCCCCCATACCCCATCCTCCATCTCTCTCCCACTGCCCCCATTCCCCATCCTCCATCTCTCGGAGCAGCAGGGAGCAGCGAGGAGGAGCCCGGCTTAAAAACCGGCGGCAGTTGCGAGGCCCGACCACTCAGAGCAGCAGAGAGCAGCGAGGAGGAGCCCGGCTTAAAAACCGGCGGCAGTTGCGAGGCCCGACCACTCGGAGCAGCAGGGAGCAGCGAGGAGGAGCCCGGCTTAAAAACTGGCGGCAGTTGCGAGGCCCGACCACTCGGAGCAGCAGAGAGCAGCGAGGAGGAGCCCGGCTTAAAAACCGGCGGCAGTTGCGAGGCGTACCAAATCAACAGCAGAGGAGAGGGGTAAATAGTAATCAGTGTGTGACGTCACCAGGGAGCAGCTGGTGCAGTCGGGAGAGCAGGAGGCCAGTAACTCTTATATAGGTGGAGCTGTTGCTAAACCCGAAACACTACAGTGTAGTGTCTCCCACCCTTCCACCTCCTCTAACCTTTTAGGGGTTAGGGGAAGTTGAAAAGGTAGGTTCAATTTATTTTATTTCAGGAGCCTAACCTAGGTGGAAAAGGTTCCAGGACAGGAGGCGGCAGTGAAAATACAACACCAGAAAACAGGTAGGTGACTGGTTGGTGAGTACTTTCACAAACTTATTCTAAGTAGAATTCAATAATTAAGCTAAATCGTAGTAAATAAAAAGGTATTGTAAGGGTTAAGTCATGGAAGGGCAGCTCAGACCCGTGTCATGCTCCTCCTGTGCCATGTGGGAAATCAGGGACACTGTCCCTGACAACTATGTGTGCAGGAAGTGTGTCCAGCTGCAGCTCCTAGCGGACCGCATGGCGGCACTGGAGCTGCGAATGGACTCACTCTGGAGCATACGCGATGCTGAGGATGTTGTGGATAGCACATTCAGTGAGTTGGTCACACCGCAGGTAAAGGCTAGCTCAGACAGTAAATGGGTGACCAAAAGGCAGGGTAAAGGCAGGAAGGTAGTGCAGGAGTCACCTGCGGTCATCTCCCTCCAAAACAGGTTTACCGTTTTGGGTACTGTTGGGGGAGATGACTTATCAGGGGAAGGCACCAGCAGCCAGGTTCAGGGCACCATGACTGGCTCTGCTGCACAGAAGGGCGGGAAAAAGAGGGATAGGGCTATAGTGATAGGGGATTCAATTGTAAGGGGGATAGATAGGAGTTTCTGTGGCCGAGACCGAGACTCCAAGATGGTATGTTGCCTCCCTGGTGCAAGGGTCAAGGATGTCTCGGAGCGGGTGCAGAGCATTCTGAAGGGGGAGGGGGATCAGCCAGTTGTCGTGGTACATGTAGGTACCAACGATGTAGGTAAAAAGAGGGAGGAGGTCCTACAAGCTGAATTTAGGGAGTTAGGAGCTAAATTGAAAAGTAGGACCTCAAAGGTAGTAATCTCTGGATTGCTACCAGTGCCACGAGCTAATAAGTTTAGAGAGAGTAAGATAGATAAGCTAAATACGTGGCTTGAGCAGTGGTGCAAGGGAGAGGGATTTAAATTCTTGAGGCATTGGAACCAGTTCTTGGGGAGGAGTGACCTGTACCAAGGGGACGGTCTACACCTGAACTGTGAGGGAGCCGATGTCCTCGGGGTAATATTTTCTAGGGCGGTTTGGGAGGATTTAAACTAATTTGGCAGGGGGATGGGAACCTAGGTAGTGGAAAAGAGGGAAGTCATATGAAGTCAGAAATAGATGGTAGAAAGGTGAGAAGCAATAAGCAAAGGAGAGAAACACAAAGGGCCAAACTAATTCATAATGAGAGTGTGAAAAAAGCAAGCCTGAAGGCTTTGTATCTTAATGCTAGAAGCATTAGGAACAAGGTGGATGAATTAGTTGTGGAAATAGAGGTAAACAAGTATGATTTGATTGGGATTACAGAAACGTGGCTGCAGGGTGGGCAAGGCTGGGAACTTAACATCCAGGGATATACAATATTTAGGAAGGATCGGCAAAAAGGTAGGGGAGGTGGGGTAGCATTGCTGGTAAAGGAGGGGATTAATGCAATGGAAAGGAAGGATATTAACTCGGATGAAACGGAATCTGTATGGGTAGAAATGAGAAATAGCAAGGGGAGGAAAACGTTAGTGGGTGTGATATATAGGCCTCCAAATAGTAATATGGAGGTGAGGGAAGGCATAAAAAGGGAAATTAGAGAAGCGTGCGATAAGAGCACAGCTGTCATCATGGGTGACTTTAATTTACATATTGATTGGACTACCCAAATTAGTAAAAATTCTGAGGAGGAGGAATTCCTGGAATGTTTTCGGGACGGTTATCTGGACCAATATGTCGAGGAGCCGACTCGAGATCAGGCCGTTTTAGACTGGGTATTGTGAAATGAGAAGGGACTTATCAGCAATCTTCTTGTACGAGGCCCCTTGGGTCAGAGCGATCATAATATGATCGAGCTCTCAGTCGAGATGGAGAGTGAGGAAATTGCATCAGAGACTAAGGTCCAGAACTTAAATAAAGGGAATTACGAGGGTATGAGACGGGAATTGGGTAAGATTGATTGGGTGGTGTTTCTGGGGGGATTGACAGTGGATAGACAATGGCAAGCATTCAAAGATAGAATGGAAGAATTCCAGAACATGTTTATACCGGTTTGGCATAAAAATAAACCTAAAAAGGTGACTCAACCGTGGATAACGAGGGAAATTAGGGACAGCATAAAATCAAAAAAAAGGGCATATCAACTGGCAAAAAAAAGCACCAGACCGGAAGATTGGGGGCAGTACAGGATACAGCAAAAGAGGACAAAGGGATTAATCAGGAAGGGGAAAATAGAATACGAAAGTAAACTTGCAGCAAACATAAAGACAGACTGCAAAAGCTTTTATCGGTATATCAGGAGGAAAAGACTGGTAAAATCCCAAGTTGGTCCCTTGCAGTCCGATTCGGGAGAATATATAATGGAGAATAAGGAAATGGCAGACCAATTAAACTCATACTTTGGTTCTGTATTCACAAAGGAGGACACAAATAACCTCCCAGGAATATCGGCAAACATAGGGACTAATGAGAGGGAGGAGCTGACAGAAATTAGTATCTCTAGGGATATGGTGTTGGGTAAGTTGAGGGGACTGAAGGCCGACAAATCCCCGGGGCCTGATAAACTACATCCTAGGGTACTTAAGGAGGTGGCCCTGGAGATAGCAGATGCTCTAAGGATCATCTTCCGGAACTCCATTGACTCGGGAACAGTACCCGTGGATTGGAGGGTAGCTAATGTTACCCCAATATTTAAAAAGGGGGGTAGAGAGAAAGCAGGGAATTATAGACCAGTAAGCCTTACATCGGTTGTGGGCAAAATGCTAGAGTCCATTATTAAGGATAAAATAGCGGAGCACTTGACAAATGGGGAAAGGATCGGACAGAGTCAACATGGATTTACAAAGGGTAAATCGTGTTTGACTAATCTGCTGGAATTTTTTGAGGAAGTAACTGGTAAAATAGATGGGGGAGAGCCAGTGGATGTGGTGTACCTTGACTTCCAGAAAGCCTTCGATAAGGTTCCACACAAAAGATTATCATGCAAAATTAAGGCTCATGGAATTGGGGGCAAAGTATTAACGTGGATAGAGAACTGGCTGGCGGATAGAAAACAGAGAGTTGGAATAAACGGCTCGTTTTCGGAGTGGCAGGCAGTGACCAGCGGGGTGCCGCAAGGATCTGTCCTGGGACCCCAGCTGTTCACAATATATATAAATGATCTGGATCAGGGAATTGGATGCAATATTTCCAAATTCGCTGACGACACTAAACTAGGAGGAGGGGTGGGCTCTGATGAGGATGTCAGGAGGCTAAAGTGCGATTTGGACAGGTTGGGGGAATGGGCGGATACGTGGCAGATGCACTATAATGTGGATAAATGCGAGGTTATCCACTTTGGGGGTAAAAACAGGAGGGTAGATTATTATCTAAATGGCAATAGATTGGGAGATGGGGAAGTGCAGAGGGACCTGGGTGTTCTTGTGCAACAGTCACTGAAGGAGAGCATGCAGGTGCAACAGGCGATTAAGAGGGAAAATGGTATGTTGGCCTTCATATCAAGGGGGTTCGAGTATAGGAATAGGGATACCTTACTACAGCTGTACAAGGTGCTGGTGAGGCTGCATCTGGAGTATTGTGTACAGTTTTGGTCGCCCCATCTGCGGAAGGATGTTCTTGCCATGGAAAGAGTGCAACGGCGATTCACCAGGCTGATACCTGGAATGGCGGGAATGACCTACGAAGAGAGATTAAATAGTTTGGGCTTGTACTCACTGGAGTTTAGAAGATTGAGAGGGGATCTCATCGAAACATATAAAATTATGGCAGGCCTGGACAGGCTGAATTCAGAGAGAATGTTTCCAATGGCCGGGGAGCACAGAACCAGGGGCCACAGTCTAAAAATAGCGGGCAAATCATTTAAAACAGAGATGAGGAAGAATTTCTTCACTCAAAGAGTGGTGAGCCTGTGGAATTCCCTGCCACAGAGGGCTGTGAAGGCTAATTCAATAAATATTTTCAAGAGAGAATTGGATATATTTCTGAAGGCTAAGGGGATTAAGGGTTACGGAGAAAAGGCGGGGACGGGGTACTGAACTGGTAAGATCAGCTATGATCTCAGACGAAGATCAGCCATGATCTCATTGAATGGCGGAGCAGGCTCGAAGGGCCGAATGGCCTACTCCTGTTCCTATCTCTATGTTTCTATGTTTCTATGTTTCTCCCCCTGCCCCCATTCCCCATCCTCCATCTCTCTCCCCCTGCCCCCATTCCCCATCCTCCATCTCTCTCCCCCTGCCCCCATACCCCATCCTCCATCTCTCTCCCCCCGCCCCCATTCCCCATCCTCCATCTCTCCCCCTGCCCCATACCCCATCCTCCATCTCTCTCCCCCTGCCCCCATTCCCCATCCTCCATCTCTCTCCCCCCGCCCCCATTCCCCATCCTCCCTCTCTCTCCTCCTGCCCCCATTCCCCATCCTCCATCTCTCTCCCTGCCCCCATACCCCATCCTCCATCTCTCTCCCCCTGCCCCCATTCCCCATCCTCCATCTCTCTCCCCCTGCCCCATTCCCCTTCCTCCCTCTCTCTCCTCCTGCCCCCATTTCCCATCCTCCATCTCTCTCCCTGCCCCCATACCCCATCCTCCATCTCTCTCCCCCTGCCCCATTCCCCATCCTCCATCTCTCTCCCTGCCCCCATTCCCCATCCTCCATCTCTCTCCCCCTGCCCCATACCCCATCCTCCATCTCACTCCCCCTGCCCCCATACCCCATCCTCTATCTCTCTCCCACTGCCCCCATACCCCATCCTCCATCTCTCTCCCACTGCCCCCATTCCCCATCCTCCATCTCTCTCCCCCTGCCCCCATTCCCCATCCTCCATTTCTCTCCCACTGCCCCCATACCCCATCCTCCATCTCTCTCCCACTGCCCCATTCCCCATCCTCCATCTCTCTCCCCCTGCCCCCATTCCCCATCCTCCATCTCTCTCCCCCTGCCCCCATTCCCCATCCTCCATCTCTCTCCTCCTGCCCCCATTCCCCATCCTCCATCTCTCTCCCACTGCCCCCAAACCCCATCCTCCATCTCTCTCCTCCTGCCCCCATTCCCCATCCTCCATCTCTCTCCCACTGCCCCCATTCCCCATCCTCCATCTCTCTCCCACTGCCCCCATTCCCCATCCTCCATCTCTCTCCCCCTGCCCCCATACCCCATCTCTCCCCCTGCCCCATTCCCCATCCTCCATCTCTCTCCTCCTGCCCCCATTCCCCATCCTCCATCTCTCTCCCACTGCCCCCAAACCCCATCCACCACCTCTCTCCTCCTGCCCCCATTCCCCATCCTCCATCTCTCTCCCACTGCCCCCATTCCCCATCCTCCATCTCTCTCCCACTGCCCCCATTCCCCATCCTCCATCTCTCTCCCCCTGCCCCCATACCCCATCCTCCATCTCTCTCCCTGCCCCCATACCCCATCCTCCCTCTCTCTCCTCCTGCCCCATACCCCATCCTCCATCTCTCTCCCACTGCCCCCATTCCCCATCCTCCATCTCTCTCCCTGCCCCCATTCCCCATCCTCCATCTCTCTCCCCCTGCCCCCATACCCCATCCTCCATCTCTCTCCCTGCCCCCATTCCCCATCCTCCCTCTCTCTCCTCCTGCCCCATTCCCCATCCTCCCTCTCTCTCCTCCTGCCCCATACCCCATCCTCCATCTCTCTCCCTGCCCCATTCCCCATCCTCCATCTCTCTCCCTGCCCCATTCCCCATCCTCCATCTCTCTCCCTGCCCCCATACCCCATCCTCCATCTCTCTCCCCCTGCCCCATTCCCCATCCTCCCTCTCTCTCCTCCTGCCCCATACCCCATCCTCCATCCCTCTCCCTGCCCCCATACCCCATCCTCCATCTCTCTCCCACTGCCCCATTCCCCATCCTCCATCTCTCTCCCCCCGCCCCATACCCCATCCTCCATCTCTCTCCCACTGCCCCATACCCCATCCTCCATCTCTCTCCCACTGCCCCCATTCCCCATCCTCCATCTCTCCCCCTGCCCCCATACCCCATTCTCCATCTCTCTCCCACTGCCCCATACCCCATTCTCCATCTCTCAATCCCCCTGCCCCATACCCCATCCTCCATCTCTCAATCCCCCTGCCCCATACCCCATCCTCCATCTCTCTCCCACTGCCCCATACCCCATCCTCCCTCTCACTCCCCCTGCCCCCATACCCCATCCTCCATCTCTCTCCCCCTGCCCCCATACCCCATCCTCCCTCTCACTCCCCCTGCCCCCATACCCCATCCTCCATCTCTCTCCCACTGCCCCCATACCCCATCCTCCATCTCTCTCCCCCTGCCCCCATACCCCAATCTCTCTCCCACTGCCCCATTCCCCATCCTCCATCTCTCTCCCACTGCCCCCATACCCCATCCTCCATCTCTCTCCCACTGCCCCATACCCCATTCTCCATCTCTCAATCCCCCACTCCCCACCCGGGCCCTCATTCCCCAGATCTCCATTCTCCCTTGATCCTCCAGTCTTCTCCCCTCACTCTCAATTGCACGGATTTCACAGCCCTCACAGTGCAGAGCCTCGCCGCATGGACACTGTGATTCCCCAGCCCGCTGCCGACTGTGCTCTCTGCAGTGGGGGTCGGGTGACGTCACGGACCGGAGGGGGAGGGGGAGAGTGGAGAATAGGATGTGGGGGCACGCACGGCAGTGGGAAATTTTAATAGCTGGTCTCCTGGTCTGCTGAAGGTACAGCTCAGGTGAATACCCCCAGTCAACCCTAAATCTTGCAATTGTCTCTCAAGGATGTTGTTTATCTATAAGGCTGGGCATGGGCCTGGGAGCAGACTTCAGGCCTGTTATATTGAGATTTCTATTACTATCACCCCACTCTCTCTGTAATCAAATCCTCTTACTACTCTAGAGTCTTCCTGAAGTTAAGGACAACTCCAAACACCTCCCGTCCACCCTAAACCAACTTGTTCAAACTCTTTCCTCTGCCCCCCATTCTATTTCTAACAGTAAGTGTGAGGAGATGAGGATCTCTTTGTCTCCAGAATTGAATCTGATTGCTTAGGTTACCTCGGCTCTTTCAATTTAATTCAATTCAATTCAATTTTTTTTAAAATTTGTCATACATGCAGCAGACGTGTGTACTGCACAATGAAATGTTGATTTTTACGAGTCCTCCCAACATTGGAATAAATGTGGCATAACAATGATAAAATACTAATAGAAATACAGTAATAATAAATAAAACAACAGTAATAAATAATAATAAATTATACGTTCATGAGTCTTATGGCCTGAGGGTAGAAGCTGTTTCGAAACCTGCTGGTACGAGACCGTATGCTTCGGTATCTCTTACCGGACGGGAGCAGAGGTTGTGGCTGGGGTGGCTCGCGTCTTTAATGATTCTCAGGGCCTTCCCCCGGCAACTCTCGGGGTAGATATCCTGGACAGCAGATAGTTTAATTCCTATAGTATGTTGTGCAGCTTTCACCACCATCTGTAGAGCCTTGCAGTCTGCGGCGGTGCAGTTGCCATACCAGGTAGTGATGCAGCTGGACAGGATACTCTCGATGGTGCACCGGTAGAAGTTGGTGAGAATCTGGGGGGCCATTCCAAATTTCTTCAGTCTCCTGAGGAAGGACAGGCATTGGCATGCCTTCTTCGTTACGACGTCGATGTGATGTGACCACGTTAAGTCCTCCGTAATGAATACACCCAGGAATTTGAAGCTGCTGACCCTCTCCACCTCAGCCCCTTCGAT
The DNA here is from genome assembly GCF_052327205.1 of Somniosus microcephalus. NCBI lineage: Eukaryota > Metazoa > Chordata > Chondrichthyes > Squaliformes > Somniosidae > Somniosus > Somniosus microcephalus. The sequence goes on from NC_140996.1 coordinate 131,126,209, forward strand.
GTAGATTGGGGTGTGTCCCTCCCCCTGCCGCTTCCTGTAGTCCACGATCATCTCCTTTGTTTTGCTGATGTTGAGGGAGAGATTGTTGCACTTGCACCATTCTGCTAGAGCTCTTACCTCCTCCCTGTAGCCTGTCTCATCGCCATCTGTGATCAGGCCTATAACGGTAGTGTCATCAGCAAACTTGATGATGGAGTTGGAGTTGTGCATGGCCATGCAATCGTGAGTAAACAGGGAGTGCAGAAGGGGGCTGAGCACACAACCCTGGGGAGCTCCCGTGTTCAGGATCAGTGTTGAGGAGGTGTTACTGCCTATTTTCACCACCTGGGGTCTGCCCGTCAGGAAGTCCAGGATCCAGTTGCATAGGGAGGTGTTAAGTCCTAGCTCACTGAGCTTGTTGACAAGCTTGGAGGGGATAATGGTATTGAATGTTGAACTATAATCAATGAACAATATTCTCACATAGGTGTTCCTCTTATCCAGGTATGATAAGGCAGTGTGCAATACAGTGGCGATGGCATCATCCCTAGATCTTTTTGGGCGGTAAGCAAATTGGAGTAGGTCCAGTGTGTCAGTTAGTAAGGAGTTGATGTGGGTTTTGACCAGCCTCTCAAAGCACTTCATGATGACAGAAGTGAGTGCTATGGGGCAGTAGTCGCTTAAACAGGTTACTTTTGTTTTTTTGGGGATTGGAATAACCGATGTCATCTTGAAGCAGGTGGGGACTACAGACTGGTACAGTGAACGGTTGAATATATCCGTAAACACGGCTGCCAGCTGGTCAGCACATTCTCTAAGGACACGCCCAGGGATTCCATCTGGACCGGGTGCTTTGTGGGTGTTCACTCTCTCAAAAGTCTTGCTCACATCAGCCACGGAGATTGAGAAGACCCGGTCGTCCTGAGCTACGGGTGCCCTTGTAACAAGCCAGTTGTTGTTGGCCTCAAACCGGGCGTAAAAAGTGTTAAGCTCGTCCAGGAGAGAGGCATTGCTGGGCATGACACAGCTGGGTTTCCCTTTGTAGTCCATAATAGATTGTAGTCCACTCCACATCCTTCCCAAATCTGAGCTATGATAGTTGACTCCACTTTATCCATGTATTGTTTTTTTGCATTTTTGATGGCTTTTCTTAGCTCGTACTTTGATTTCTTGTACTCATCTATGTCCCCAGAGTTGAATGCGATGGACCGTGCTTTTAGCATAGCACGGATATCGCCATTTACCCATGGTTTCTAGTTGGGAAATGTTCGTACAACAATCCTCGGAACAACGTCATCTATGCACTTGTTTATGAAACTAATGACTGAATCTGTATATGTGTTGATGTCATTGTCCGAGGCATTCCGGAACATATCCCAGTCAGTGGAATCAAAACAGTCTTGTAACATAGCGTCTGATTGATCCGACCAGCGTTGTAGAGATCTCATCACAGGCTTTTCCTGTTTCAGTTTCTGCCTATAGGTGGGTAGCAGCAGGATGGAGTCGTGATCTGATTTGCCAAAGGGAGGGCGGGGGAGGGCCTTGTATCCATCCCGGAGCGGAGTGTAAACGTGATCTAGTGTGTTCTTGGCTCGCGTTGGGCAGGTGATATGCTGATGGTATTTAGGCAGTACTTTCTTCAGATTGGCTTTGTTGAAATCTCCAGCCACGATGAATGCAGCCTCTGGATGGGAAATTTCAAGCCTGCTAATGGTCCCATACAGCTCGTTTAGTGCCCTATTTGCGTCGGCCTGTGGTGGAATATACACCGCTGTAGTGATCACGGATGAGAATTCTCTCGGGAGGTAGATGGGTCGGCATTTGATCATCAGGTGTTCAAGATCGGGTGAACAAGAAGATGTAAGTAGTTCCACGTCGGAACACCAAGAATTGTTGATCATAAAGCATACTCCACCCCCTCTATTCTTCCCCGAGTCCTTTGTTCGGTCTAGCCGGTGAATGTTGAATCCCTCTGGTTGAATGGCCAAAGCCGGTATCGATGGATCAAGCCAAGTCTCAGTGAAAATCAAGACATTGCAGTTCTTAATGTCTTGCTGGAAGGTGAGCCTCCCCCTGAGTTCGTCCAGCTTATTGTCCAGTGACTGCACATTCGCCAGGAGAATACTCGGAAGGGGGGGTTGTGTTCACGTCGCCTCAGCTTCACTAATGCACCTGCTCGTCTGCCCCGCTTGCGCCATCGTCGCTTCCTGATCACAGGAATGAAGTCAGGTAAGCAGGTGGGAGGGTAGATGGTAGTAGCAGCAGAATCCCAGTTCGAAAAATCGGGGGTAGGTCCTATATCTCCGGACGATCTTATGTCCAGAAGTGATTGATGGTCGTAGCGGATAAGCGAAGAAACAGTACTTACAAAATTGTTTAATAATAACAATAAAATAATAAATAAAGTGGAAAGTTGTGGATGAGCTCGTAAAACAGCTTCTACCCTCATGAGCCATACAGGTCGGTTAAACAGTAGAATAATTTTTTTTTTTTTAATTGCTCCTTGCTCACTGAGTCTCCAACACCCAGCTTCACATCTCCATTACCAAACTCGTTTCTGTAGTGTATGTAACCGTTCCACCTTTAAGAGAACTATTTTAAGGGTTGCACTACTTTATCTTGGCTGCTGTATACTGTAATACCGGTGGTGACCACACCGGTATATAAGTGCTGTGTAATGATTTATTGGGCAGTTCCACCCTGACCTTTGACTAGTAAAGACCTGTTAAAATTTACTCTTGTGGTCTGTGTAGTAATTCTCAATATAACACACAGACTTAACAGTGGCGACGAGTACGATCTTACCCTGCGGCAGAGATACATCCAAGGCAGTTTAACGGGCGTCGAGAAGAGGCATCCGCCCTCATCATTCTGCTGAGAAAAGACTCGGGTCTGCAGAGCAAAGGAAGAATTCTGACACGAAGCCTTCCATCAGCAACAGGAAGTGATCATCCCTTCTATCACGGTGGTGGGTAAGCCGATCAGCGATGAGTAGCAAGTCGGCCACGTTGGCTGTGAAGTAGGGGAGGGAAAAACGGAGGATATAAGGGCGGAGAACTCGACCACGGCCGGGGAAAAGAGCCGGACAGAAGTCGGGGCCAGAGGCGCTGAGACTGGGGCAGCGTAAGGCACGGAAGCCGCGGTGAATGCAAACGCAGCCGGTGTGAGAGACCGGGCTACAAGCGGGCTGGGAGACGCAACAGCGTCGAGAGAGAGCTCGACCGCGACCGGTGAAAAAGGCCGGGCAGGTACCGAGGCCGCGAGGCGCAGCAACCGGGACAGCATAAGGCACGGGAGCCGCGGTGAATGCAAACGCAGCCGGTGCGAAAGACCGGGCTGCAAGCAGGCTGGGAGACGCAACAGCGTCGAGAGAGAGCTCGACCGCGACCGGTGAAAAAGGCCGGGCAGCTACCGAGACCGCGAGGCACAGCGACCGGGACAGCGTAAGGCGCGGGAGAAAATTAAAAAAAAAAAAAACCCGCGGAGAACTCAGCCGCAGCCGGGGGAAAGGACCGGATTGCAAGAGGGGCTGGGAGGCACGATTTGAAAACCGCTGGGGAGGGCGAACGCAGCAATACGGCAATCGCCAGTACAGCTAGCGGGGGAGAAAGGCAAACGCGGGAAGCCGCCATTTTCGTAGGCGGGGAAGAAGACAAGCGCGGGAAACCGCCATTTTGAAAAAAAAGTTAAAGAAAAATTTCTTTTTTGTTTCTCAAGAAGATTGCGAGGATGCCTAAGTGTGGTAACATCAACGATTTCGATCCCGATGTTGAAGATTGGGCCACGTATGTAGAACGCATAGAGATTTATCGTAAGGCAAATAAAATATCAAATAATGATAAAGCACTAACCTTACTAAACTCAATGGGTGCGAAGACATACTGGCTATTGAAGCATCTTCTATCACCAGCTAAACCGGCGGATCAGACGTTCGCTAATATTGTTGCTGTCCTGAGAAATCATTTGAACCCCACACCGCTGATGTTAGCGGAATGATTTAAATTTTATGCGAGAACGCAACGGGAAGAGGAAAGCAACGCGGAGTATTTAATTGAACTGCGTAAGCTAGCGAAATACTGTCAGTTTGGGGAAAGACTGACAGAGGCACTGAGAGACAAATTTGTGTGTGGATTGTCGAAAGAAGGAACACAAAAGCGACTACTTGAAGAGAATGATCTTACACTTGATAAGGCTGTCACTATTGCAGCATCGCACGAAGCCGCAGCGAGAGGCACTGCGGAAATGCAGCTGAAGGCAGCGGTACTCAGCGTAGATCAAATGGCTTTGGGTACAACGAAATGTTATCATTGTGGGAAGACAACACACGATCAGAACCAATGCTGGTTTAAAAACCAGGAATGTAGAAAATGTGGCAAGCTTGGTCACATAGCTAAAGTATGCCGGTCAGGAAAAAAGACCAGCAGCAAAAAGTCACCGCAGGAAAAGTGCAGAAAGGTACATAAGGTGGCTGAGAAGAGTTCGGATGAACAGAATTCGGATTCAGACTCCAACAGCAAGGAACTGGGTAGTCTGAGAATTCACAATGTGAGTAAGGAAGCTGACCGACAAACTATCTGGGTCACACTGCAGATAGCAGGAGTCCAAGTGAAGATGGAATTGGACACCGGATCGGCGTTGATGGTCATGAATAAGCAAGATTACAAAAGGTTATTCACACATATTCCCCTACAGGATACGGAGATAGTATTGCAGACATACACGGGGCAAAGAGTATACCCCATCGGAAAGATAAAAGTCAAGGTGGTACACAAGGGCAAAGAACACCAAGGAATGGACATATATGTACTACCTGAGGGAGGTCCACCACTTCTGGGATGGGAGTGGATCAGGAAAATAAATATGGACTGGCACTCCCTAAAAGCAATAACGGTAGATTCCGGAAAAAAAAAAGATAATAATAATTCAACTTTATTGTCATTGCACAAGTACATGAACAACGAAATGTGATCTTGCAAGCTCCCATGACTGGGAGAAGCAAAGCCGCTGCGTCGGTGCGCGCCGCCATTCCATTTCCACCATTCCTCCTGTCCGACAATCTTCAGCCCAACGCCCGGGCCTGCTCACCAGCCGTTCCTCCTTCCGTGACCTTCTCACCAACCGCCCCTCCTCGGGGCTCCTTCCGTGACCTTCTGCACCTGGTCTTCCCTGATGGTCACCCCTCCAGGTACTAACCAGATGTCAAACCTGCACGATTGTCCAGAATATTGGATGAGGGCATATGCAGCAGTGACAGTGACAAAGCAGAGAGTGAGAACTCGGTGAAGACAATCAGCTCAGACTCTGGAACTGATGATGGTAAGACCAGCCCATGTGCAAAAGACAAGTCTAAAATGGACTTGCAGACTAATGATGGAAAAACGAAGGAGTGCATAAATGCTTCAGGAGAGAACAAAGTATCAGAACAGAATTCCACTGAACAACAACAACATAGTTTGACAGAGAATTCTGAGTCTGTCCAGTCTACAGACATGCACATTTCTGAGGAACACCGGGCTCGAACTCAACTCAATTTCAAACTACAACAGCAATTAGAACAAATGATTCGCCGTTTTGAGCAAGAGATGAATGCAAAGAAAAAGTTCTTTGACACAGAGTGGGAGAATCTGGAAAGACAGCAGAAGCAGCTGATTGAGAAAATGGAACAGGAACACACAAACCGTCTGCGCGATGAGGCCAAACGAAGCAAAGCTGAGCAAGAAAGGAAATATGTCAAATTCATCGATCAGTTGAAAGCTAAGAAGAAAGAGCACCCTTTTGTGAGCAGTGTCAGGGGTAATAAGCCACTCAGGGAATTGGTGGCAGAGGCAAACGCTGAAGTGATGGAGGAAATAGAAGACAATAGAGAGGAAGCAGAAGATGATGACTCATCTGAACCATTATCACCCCTACCAGGTCACGCACGTGGTCCCTCCGAACTGAGCCAAATCAGTCTGGAAGTAGAAAAACTTCCCAAGGTACTCGAGCCTTTAGAAGTCAGCAATGCTGGTTCTGAAGTTACGAAAGTTCAAGCTGTTAAGTCCAGTGAAGGACTATTAGATGAGTCACCCCAGCAACAAGAACCTACTACACCACCGAAAACTACTACACCACCGAGGCGTTATCCGGACCGAGTCAGGAAGCCTCCAGAGAGACTGAATCTGTGAACTGTGTTTACATGAAGTTGTGTATATATGTTATGACGTTATGTTTAATGGAGAATATATACTGTTAAGCTAAAAAGGGAGGATTGTAGTGTATGTAACCGTTCCACCTTTAAGAGAACTATTTTAAGGGTTGCACTACTTTATCTTGGCTGCTGTATACTGTAATACCGGTGGTGACCACACCGGTATATAAGTGCTGTGTAATGATTTATTGGGCAGTTCCGCCCTGACCTTCGACTAGTAAAGACCTGTTAAAATTCACTCTTGTGGTCTGTGTAGTAATTCTCATTATAACACACAGACTTAACAGTTTCCATGACTGTTCCTGTGCTTGTCTAATATCAAGTCATGGAGGAGCCTGAACTTTCTCCAATTTAACACTGAAAAGACTGAAACCATCTGTTTGGCTCCCACCCTAAACCCTTATTCCATCCCCTCCCTTTGTGTTCTCTCAGGGGCGTACAGCTTCAGTGGCTTGGACCTTCAAAGCTTTCCTGCTCAGTCTCCCAAGTTCCATCCTACATAAACTCCAAAACTACCCTAATGTCTGGAATGTATCCCAAACTAAATCCTGATCACCAATCAGACCTGTGTTCACAGACCCCCACTGAGTCCCCGTTCCCCAACACACTGATTTCAACATCCTTGCCCTTGCTTACACATTTCTCCATTTTTTACCCTACATCTACAACCTCCTCCAGCCTGACATCCTAACTTGTATCCTATGCTTTTTCAATGTTGGCCTAATGTGTATCCCCCCTCCCTCTCTGAGCTATTTGATTCAATAAAAGTAAATATGAAAATGGTATTAACTAGGATTAAGCACTTAAGGTGGACCTAATACCATTTACTCTAAAATGCTAAAGAAAACAGGAGATGCATTAGCCATTGGCACATATATTTAATGAGGTCTTTAAGATCTGGACTAGTTCCACAGGACTTGAAGGACGCTCATACGCTTCTAATATTTAAGAAGAGGAAGAATTGGACCCTTGGAATTATGGGCTTGTTAGTTTAATGTCGAATGTAAGGGAAATGCTGAATGGCATTATACGGGATCTGATTTATGGCCACCTTCAATTCTTTTTTTTAAAGCATGCAATGTTATAGTAATTACTAAATGCTGCACCCTGTAGATCTGAGAGGTCAGGAATATACACAGGGACAATTTTCTACAAGCATTATGTGTTATGAAATCCCTTGGAATGAATGACCATAACATGGTTGAATTCCATATTCAATTAGAGGGTGAGAAGATTGGATCTCAAACAAGTGTGCTAAGCTTGAATAAAGGAGACTATGAAGGTATGAGAGTGGAATTGAGTAGAGTGGATTGGGAAAATAGATTAAAGGGTAAGACGATACATGATCAGTGGTGTACATTTAAGGAGTTATTTTACAACTTCCAAAAAATATATATTCCACTGAGAAGAAAAGGGTGTAAAAGAAAAGACAGCCATCCATGGCTAAGTAAAGAAATTAAGGATAGTATTCGACTAAAAACAAGGGCATATAAGGTAGCCAAATCTAGTGGGAGGATAGAGGATTGGGAAAACTATAAAAGACAGCAAAAAATAACAAAAAGATTGATTAAGAAAGGGAAGATAGATTATGAAAGTAAATTAGCAAAAAATATAAAAACAGATAGTAAGAGTTTTTATAGTTATATAAAAAGAAAAAGGGTGGCTAAAGTAAATGTTGGTCCCTTAGAGGATGAGACCAGGAAATTAATGGTGGGAAATATGGAGATGGCAAAAACACTGAATAAATATTTTATATCAGTCTTTACAGTAGAAGACACTAAGAATATCCCAACACTGGACAAACAGGGGGCTAAAGGGGGGGAGGAGTTAAACATGATCAACATCACTAAGGAAGTGGTACTCGGTAAAATAAAGGGACTCAAGGCGGATAAATCACCTGGACCTGATGGCTTACATCCTAGGGTCTTGAGGGAAGTGGCGGTAGGGATTATGGATGCATTGGTAATAATTTTCCAAAACTCCCTGGACTCGGCAATGGTCCCGGCAGACTGGAAAACTGCTAATGTAACACCCTTATTTAAAAAGGGCAGTAGACAGAAGGCTGGAAACTATAGACCGGTTAGCCTAACATCTGTGGTAGGTAAAATTTTGGAGTCCATTATTAAGGAGACAGTAACAGGACATTTGGATAATCATAATTTAATAGGACAAAGTCAGCATGGTTTTATGAAGGGGAAGTCATGTTTGACAAATTTGCTGGAGTTCTTTGAGGAAGTAACATATAGGGTGGATAAAGGGGAACCAGTGGATGTAGTGTATTTAGACTTCCAAAAGGCATTTGACAAGGTGCCACACAAAAGATTATTGCTTAAGATAAAAAATCACGGGATTGGGGGTAATATTCTGGCATGGATAGAGGATTGGCTATCTAACAGAAGGCAGAGAGTTGGGATAAATGGTTCATTCTCAGGCTGGCAATCAGTAACTAGTGGTGTTCCACAGGGGTCAGTGCTGGGTCCCCAACTCTTTACAATCTATATTAATGATTTGGAGGAGGGGACCAAGTGTAACATATCAAAGTTTGCAGATGATACTAAGATGGGAGGGAAAGTAGTGAGTGAGGAGGACATAAAAAACCTGCAAGGGGACATAGACAGGCTAAGTAAGTGGGCAGAGATTTGGCAGATGGAATACAATACTGGAAAGTGTGAGGTTATGCAATTTGGCAGGAAAAATCGTAGAGCAAGTTATTATCTTAATGGCAAGAAACTGGAAAGTACTGTAGTACAAAGGGATCTGGGGGTCCTGGTGCACGAAACTCAAAAGGTTAGTATACAGGTGCAGCAAGTGATTAAGAAGGCCAATGGAATGTTGGCTTTCATTGCTAGGGGGATAGAATATAAAAATAGGGAGGTATTGCTTCAGTTGTACAAGGTATTGGTGAGACCGCACCTGGAATACTGCATACAGTTTTGGTGTCCACACTTAAGAAAGGACATACTTGCTCTCGAGTCAGTACAAAGAAGGTTCACTCGGTTACTCCCGGGGATGAGGGGATGGACATATGAGGAGAGGTTGAGTAGATTGGGACTCTACTCATTGGAGTTCAGAAGAATGAGAGGCGATCTTATTGAAACATATAAGATTGTGAAGGGTTTGGATTGGGTGGATGCGGGGAGGATGTTCCCGATGATGGGTGAAACTAGAACTAGGGGGCATAGTCTTAGAATAAGGGGCTGCTCTTTCAAAACTGAGATGAGGAGGAACTATTTCACTCAGAGGGTGGTAGATCCATGGAATATGCTGCCCCAAAAAGCTGTAGAAGCTACATCATTACATAAATTTAAAACAGAAATAGACAGTTTCCTAGAAGTAAAGGGAATTAAGGGTTACGGGGAGCGGGCAGGAATTTGGACATGAGTCTAGGTCCGGATCGGTCATGGCCCTGTGGGTAGCGGAGTGGGCCCAGGGGCCGTGTAGCCTGATCCTGCTCCTATTTCGTGTGTCTAATTCTGTTAGATTCAGGAGATGGTTCTGTGATAGGGGATTGGCGGTTAGGATCAGATCAGCCATGATCTTATTGAATGGCGGTGCAGGCTCGAGGGGCCGATTGGCCTACTCCTGCTCCTATTTCTTATGTTCTTATGTTCTTATAAGCCCATTTATAAAGATGACCAGAGAACATGCAAGTAGTTCTAGAAGCCATACAGTGTGTTGGTGAGAAAACATGCCAGAGTGTGTGAGTGAAAGGAAGCCTAACCTTTACACAGCTACCAATTGAAAGTGCAGCAACAGATATTTAGGAGCTTTCAGAAATGAGCGGTGAAGTCAATGATTTGCAGGTTGCATTGCAGATTTTGCAGCATTCTGTGAGCTGAGTGCTCTAAGAATCCATAATACAACCATGCCCTTGCTTTCAGCATGTGTCCATTAGTCTTCCTTACATTTGTACTCTTTCTCAGTCTGGAGAACTTCTTTCCTCCTTTGTTGCTATGAACAATGCAAAGAGGCGACAGCATTCACACAGTTAGCCACCTCCAGCCATGCTTACTGTACGCTAGATCTATTCGGGTCCATTCTATTCCAGCTCTATTCCATCAACTCCAAAAACAAGCACTTTCCTCAGGGCCATCTCCACCAATGAAACCTCCAGACTCTCTTCACTGGAGGGGGCAGTTCTGAGAGCTCCCTGAGCCATGCTGCCCAGCAATGTCCAGAATAAATGTTGCCTCCATTTAAGTGAGCAGCAACCCTTTAAGAGCCACTGTGCTCCCAGTTCCCTGCCATCCTAAGCGAACCAGTATTCCCATAACTACACAGGAAGTTCACTTAAACAATGTTAATTTGCTGATTCTGTAGAACCCTAAAACTCTGCAGGTACATATGCATGCACCAGGTGTGCAGGCTATTTTTGGCCTCGTTGTTGAATTTGCCCTATTATGCTAACCCACCACACTACCTTGTACTCAGTCAAATATTTCCAAGTAAATAGATCCAACATCAGAATTTGGGTTAATACTTTACATTAACTGAATTTATTCATTGAGAAATTCCAAAGAGTTGAAACTTGTCTCCGGATTTGTAAAAAAATGCATTGATGAAAGAAAGAACTTGCATGTAGCACTTCATCACATTCATAGGCTATCCCAAGGTGCTTCACAACCAATAATTTTGTTTTTGCAGTGCAGTCACTGTTCTCTGGGTAAATACAGCAGCCAATTTACACACGGTTAGGACCCACAAAGTGTAAATAAGATGAATGAAGAGATAACCATTTTATGGTCGGGTTGGATAAGGGGTAAGTGTTGGCCAGGACAGTGGGAGAACTGCCTGTTCTCCTTCGAATAGTGTTATGGGATCTTTACATTCATCTGGTTTAACAACTCATCTGAAAGCTAGCACATTCAACAATACAGCACTCCCTCAGTACTGCACTGAAGTAACTCAGAGGGAGAGAGTGCTGCTAAAGCACGCAAACTGACACTATTTTGAATGTACAGGAAACTTTGGTTTATCCGGAGGTTGTATGTCCGGAAACCTCGATCTAACGGCAGAAATCAGCAGCCGTTTTGTTTGGTTTTTTTTCTTCCCCTAGCATTTTTTTAAACAGTCAGGCTGTGGAAAGCGTCTCTGTAGCTTAGCAACAGCTTCAGAGACGCTTCCAAGGTACGGGCCGAGTGTTTACAAGCTGTTGCTAAGCAACAGTATTTGTTGTCAGATACGGAGATGAAAACCTCGGTATCCTTCAACATTAGCGCTGGTCTATCCGGAAGTTTTGATCTAACGGCACCAGCTCGGTCCCGTCGGTGCCGGATATTGCGAAGTTTCCTGTATTAAAACAGCACAGAGTGCATTTGTTAAAAATTCCTAACACATTAAACTGCTGATTTTATGAAGCTTCAATGGCAGTAGAGATATTTGCTGTGGGAAAGAGCAGGCCCCAGTGTTTGGTGTGGAGGCTAGCGCACTGCATTTCAGCAGGAAGAAAATGGGCAGAGTTTTGCCATTTTGCTGGTGAGAAGCACAGGCTTCATTTAACCTACCAAAATTATTGTAATTAGTCTCAGGCTGGATTTAATGGCTCTTTCAGGCCTTCTCTCCGTTAGTGCTGCTCGTCAACATGAAATGGCAGTGTGTGGATTATCAGGCCTCCAGGAGTTTGCTTCTTGAAGGTGAGTATCAATTTTTATTATTGTAAAGTTAGATTCCTTAGCTGGAAGATTGCAAGCTTAGAATGTATCAGTATGTAGTCCTTATAATTTTTTTATGATACCAGAAATGCGAGGGTATACATATCAGGAAAGGATGAACAGGCTGGGTCTCTTTTCTCTTGAAAAAAGAAGGCTGAGGGGTGACCTAATAGAGGTCTTTAAAATTATGAAAGGTCTTGATAGAGTGGATACAGAGAATGTTTCCACTTGTGGGGAAGAGCATAACTAGAGGCCATCAATATAAGATAGTCACCAAGAAATCCAATAGGGAATTCAGAAGAAACTTCTAAAAGGACATTTAGGACTGAGATGAGGAGAAATTTCTTCACTCAGAGGGTGGTGAACTTGTGGAATTCTCTACCACAGAAGACTGTGGAGGCCAAGTCAATTAATATATTTATGAAGGAGATAGATAGATAAATTTCTAGACACAAAAGGCATCAAGGGGTATGGGGAGAGAGCGGGAATATGGTATTGAGATAGAGGATCAGCCATAATCATATTAAATGGTGGAGCAGGCTCGAAGGGCCGAATGGCCTACTCCTGCTCCTATTTTTCTATGTTCTATGTTTCCAGCCACTAACTAAATGTTATAGTCCCAAGTTATTAGCAATTTTGCTAAAGCTGGATGTTATTTTGCTGGTCCAGCAGGAGTTCTTTAATGACTAAGTACTGTTATACAGAATTTTGGTGAAAAAGGGACTATGCAAGTTAGTTTAATAATTTCCTGCGTTTTGGATTTTTATCGATCCCTGGAAACAAAGGCCGCGATTTCCTCTACCTCAGCGTGGCCTGGGTCGGTGGCGGGTTGCGACCCCGCTGCTGGTTCCAGCCTGCTGTCCAAAGTGATTTTACGTTGATTGGGCTTGTTAAACCCACCCAGCGCATTTGCCAGCCAATTAAAGGAAGCAAATCTGATGCTGTCACTTGCTGACACGTCATCAGCTGGATTCCTTAAAGGGACCATGTGCAAATTATTTTGACAGTTGTGCTGTCAGTGTTCTACAGCATTGAGGTGCTGCAAACACTGACGAGCACTGCACAGAAGTGCATGGCTGCACCCAGGCTCTCCCATGACTCCCTCCATATGCTTATGGAGGGAGTCACAGCATGCAGTGAGGTCCGCTTCCCTTCCCATGGGTGGAAGAGACCTCCCCAGGAGATCAACGCAGCCTGGTTGCACATTGCACAGGAGGGCACAAGCAGGGATGTTGTTAGGAGGACCAGGCTGCAGTGGCGCAAACCTTTGAATGATCTCAGTGGATCATGAAACATTACTGCCGAGCCACACTCAACTGTGCCACTCATCACATCCCCATCACTCTGCCTTCCCTACCCTACTCCTGCACATCTTTACTCACACCAACTTACCTTGCACCTCCACCCATCCCTCTCTATTTACATTATCACTTCCCCATCTCACTAGCCACCCTTCACACTCACCCTCATGCTATTCTAATCATACCAAGTAACAACACACAAGGGTAGGTACTTGTGTGTTTTAGCCAATGTTCATGTGAAGTATTGGTAATGTGGTGTCAAACATTGAAATCTTTATTTTCAACACTTTGCGTTCTTGGACAGATTTGTGTGCACCTTTGGAAGTGGTTTAGTGAGTTGCAGTGAATGGTGAGACATAACAGTACCCCCCGCAATGGTGATGAGTGTGAAAGGATTGGCTTGGGCACTGTAGGGATGATTAATGGTGTTGATGTGGGGTGGTGCCAACCTGGCACATCATGTGGCAGCCAGGGTGTACAGCATCAAGTGAAGTAAATCTGGCTATGGTGAGGCCATTCCTGGCACCCTGGCCAGCAATGTGGTTGGGTGCTGATGCCCTGTGTCCTGTGCAGCATCAGTTGGTTGCGGAGAAGGTTGATGATGTTGTTGGTGCTGCTGGTGTTGGGGCTGATCGTGGTGGGATTCTGAGGACCAAGGTGAGATAGCTTCAAGGGCACTAATGCTGATGTAATAGATGGTAGGTGAACTTAAGATGACAGAAGCAATCTGTCAGTAGTGAGAGAAGTCGTTCCAATGAAGTGACACTGGATACAGAGTTTACTCCAAACACTTCTAACCTGCATAAAGCTCAATCTGTCTTCCAAATACAGTAAGCAACACCTTCTGACCTTGGAAAGTGAACAGCTAGGAGATGGGAAATTTTATAGCGCATTTGCAGCTGTCAAGTAAAGAGATGACTTCATGGTGACACAACTCCTGACCTGCTTACCTGACGTGATCCCCAAGCAGCGTGGAACCCGTGGGTGGCCTCGTAAAGTTTAAAGGTGAGCTCAAAATAGTTTTTAAGTGGCTGTTAACAAGCTCTTAATCACTTAATTTGCCTTCCCCGCCGCTTGGTGTCGGGTCTGTTCAGCGATGACAGACCTGACATCTGGGAAACTAGCATGGTGGTGGGTTGACAGCAGGTTCCCTACCCGCTGTCAAAAAAATGTTTTTTCCCCACTCGACCCGCCACCTAACGCACCCGCTGACCCCCCGAAAAATTCCCCCCAAAGTATTTCATCTTTATTTTGCATCCCCTTTCCGACTTCATGCTAGACTGTGTGACTGTGACAAAGGCAAACTATCCCTCCTTGTCCTTGTTGACTTGTCTGCAGCCTTTGACACGGTTGACCACTCCATCCTTCTCTAACGCCTCTCCACCGTCATCCAGCTGGGTGGGACTGCACTTGCCTGGCTCCATTCTTATCTATCTAATCATAGCCAGAGAATCACCTGCAATGGCTTCTCTTCCCTCTCCTGCATCATTACCTCTGGTGCCCCCAAGGATCTATCCTTGGCTCCCTCCTATTTCTCATCTACATGTTACCCCTTGGTGACATCCGAAAACACAGCGTCAGTTTCCACATGTACTGATGACACCCAGCTCTACCTCACCACCACTTCTCTCAACCCCTCCACGGGCTCTAAATTATCCAGTTCTGGATGAGCAAAAATGTTCTCCAGTTAAATACTGGGAAGACCGAAGTCATTGATTTCGGTCCCTGCCACAAACTCTGCTCCCTTGCCACTGACTCCATCCCTCTCCCTAACATTTGTCTGAGGCTGAACCACACTGTTCTCAACTTTGGTGTCATATTTGACTCTGAAATGAGCTTCCGACCACATATCCGCAGCATAACTAAGATCGCCTATTTCCACCTCCATAACATTGCCCGTATCCACCCTTGCCTCAGCTCATCTGCTGCTGAAACCCTCATCCATGCCTTTGTTACCTCTAGACTTGACTATTCCAGTGCACTCCTGGCTGGCCTCCCACGTTCTACCCTATGTAAACTTGAGGTCATCCAAAACTCGGCTGCTTGTGTCCTAACTCACACCAAGTCTCGCTCACCCATCACCCTTGTGCGTGATGACCTACATTGGCTCCCAGTTAAGCAACGCCTCGATTTCAAAATTCTCATCCTTGTTTTCAAATCCCTCCATGGCCTCGCCCCTCCCTTTCCCTGTAATCTCTTCCAGCCCCACAACCCTCCAAGATATCTGCGCTCCTCTAATTCTGCCCTCTTGAGCAACCCTTATTGGGGCAGAAATTCGGGTCGGGGGCTTGCCGCGCGTGCAAGCCCCCGATCTGCACTTACCCGACGCGCCGGCCGTTGAGCTTCAGGGACGCCTGGAATTCCTGTTTTAAAATGTTGACTCCCGGGCAGCGTCTGACGTCACGCCGCCCAGGAGTGCAGCCAGCGCGAAGCCTGGAGCGCACAGTGCAAGTGAGACACGCCCCTTGAGGTCTCATTTTAAAAGGACCCGCCCCCAATGTTTCTCACAAGCTGCAAAGCATTTTTACATGTAGAGCAGCATTTTAAATAGGTTTTTGGTATTTTTAAGAAGCTTTTGGTAACTTTTATAAACTTTTATAAACTTTTACATTATTTTGAAGAATCTGAAGTAGTTTTAAACAGAATTAAAGCGATTTAAAGACTTTTAAAAGCCCTGAAAGCATTTTTTTCATTCCATTTATTTAATTAGCAACGTCGTCGTCGTACGTGTCTTCACACTGTTCCCTTTGGGGAACTGTATGAAGTGGTGGATGGATTTCTGGCCGTGATTAACGCTCCTTCCATGATCGTAACCATCTTTGTACCAGCCATTAGGGTGGTTAGTCCTATGGCGGGAGGGTTTTACGGGCTCCCACAACCTATATGAGGGGGGGGCCACCCACACCCACGGACGCAAATATCCCACTGGATGTCTACCCAGAATTTAGAGCCGGAGCTTCGACTCCACTTGCCGGGACTGTCTGGAGCGGGGTTAGAAACCCTACGCCGTGTGGCCCAGCGGCGGGGATGCTACCGCTACGCCAAAGGCCCACTCAGATTAGCAACGTGAAATGGCTGGAATGAGCACAATTCATGGCATTAAAAGAACTCACAATTGAACTGATGATGACCTCAGCAATCTCCTCAACAAGGTGGAGGCGCAGCGCCTGCTCATCATTGGTAATGAGAAGTCCAAGGCGCTGCAAAAAGGACAGATGATAGCTTGGTCTTTCAAGTGGCAGCATAGGGCTCCAGTCACGGGGAGGGAAAAGGCACAGGAAACGTATGGGTGTCACCTTTTGCGCGGAGTGGGCCTTTTGCGTAGCGGTAAGCATCCCCGCCGCTGGGCCAGAAGGAGTAGGATTTCGAGCCCCGCTCCAGACAGTCCCGGCAAGTGGAGTCGGAGCTCCAACTATAAATTCTGGGTGGACATCCAGCGGGATACTTGCGTCCGTGGGTGTGGGTGGCCCCCCCCACTCAGATGGGTTGTGGGAGCCTGTAAAACCCTCACGCCTTAGGACTAACCACCCCAATGGCTGGTATGAAGATGGTTATGGTCACGGAAGGAGCGTTAACGTGGCCAGAAATCCTTCCACCACTTCATACAGTTCCCGAAAGGGAACAGTGTGAGGATACGTACGACGATGAGCTCTTGCGCAATGCACCTCCTTGGACCCTCAGTCGCAGATGCGAGGGGGCAAATCGTGCAATTGTTAAATTTTTCATTTTATTGACATGTAAAATGTTGGCCCAGTAATTCCCTTCCAAACGCGTGAGTACGGTCGGGGTACTCACGCGTCTGGCCGGAGGAAATGCCAGTTTTCAGCATGCACAGTGCATGCGGGGAAAACCGGCATTTCCTGTCCTCTGAACGAAGGGGTTCAGAGGCAGAATGCATGCAACTGCACAGGCAGCACGTGCGCAGTAAAATTCGCCGGTTTCATTCATGCTTTCAGTGAGGTTAAGTCCTTACAACTTACACATGAAAAAAGCATGAGTACAGTTGCTCCAAAGGCTGCGGAGGAAGATATATTTTATCGTGGAGCTTCTGAAAGGCAATATTTTTGTTTGGGAAAGGGAGGAAAGTTATTTTGAGAAATGCTGAGATAAGTTTTAAAGTTTATTTTTGTTTTTTAAAACGGGTTTTCAGTACTGTAGGTAGAAGGAGCAATTGTGGCTATGTGGATTGAATTTGCTGTGTTTATTAAATGTGAAAATGACTCCAACATTTTTAAGAAAGAAACTTTTCATCAGTAATATATTCTTTTAAGTAATTATGTATGTATGTCTGTATATATTCCTTTGCGTATATGTATGTATATATTCCTTTACTTATGTGTATGAATGTATGTATTTAATTATGACTTTCAGAGAAAGTAACTTATTGGAAAATCATAATTAAATACATACATTTATACACATAAGTAAAGGAATATATACATATACGTAAAGGAATATATACGGACATACATACATAATTACTTAAAAGAATATATTAATGATGAACAGTTTTTTTCTTAAAAATGTTGGAAATGTTACATTACTCATTTTAGAACAGTCATTTTCACATTTAATAAACACAGCAAATTCAATTCACACAGCCACAATTGATCCTTCTACCTACAGTACTGAAAACCCGTTTAAAAAAAAAAAATTAAACTTTAAAACTTACCTCATCATTTCTTAAAATAACTTTCCTCCCTTTCCCAAACAAAAATATTGCCTTTCAGAAGCTCCACGATAAAATATATCTTCCTCCGCAGCCTTGGACCAACTTTACACATGCTTTTTTCATGTGTAAGTTGTAAGGACTTAACCTCACTGAATCCATGAATGAAATCGACGAAGTTCACTGCGCACGCGCTGCCTGTGCAGTCGCACGCGCTGTGCCTCTGAACCCCTTCGTTCAGAGGACAGGAAATGCCGGTGTTCTCCGCATGCGCTGTGCATGCTGAAAACCGGCATTTCCTCCGGCCAGACGCGTGAGTACCCCGACCGTACTCACGCGTTTGGAACAGAATTACTGGGCCAATATAATCGCTCAACCATTGGTGGCCGTGCCTTCTGTTGCCTAGGCATTAAGCTCTGGAATTCCCTGCATAAACCTCTCTGCCTCACTACCTCTCCTTCCTCCTTTAAGATGCTTCTTAAAACCTGCCTCTTTGACCAAGCTTTTGGTCATCTGCCCTAATTTCTCCTTATATGGCTCAATGTCGAATTTTTTGTCTTAGAAATACTGCTATGAAGTGCCTTGCGACGTTTTACTACTTTAAAGGCGCTATATAAATACAGGTTGTTGCTGTTGTAGACAGTGACAGGTTTTAGATCAGTAAGATGTCTGCCTTTCCAATGTTTGGACTTGGAGTAAGAACGTCTTGTATTAAAGCCTCATTACACATGACATTGTGTAAATGTGATGGGTCTAAGCTGTTGAAAATTTCTCTTGGAATGTGAACAGCAGGCATGTTTAATAAGATCCACACTTCAGGAAGAAAACATGAACATCTGGGTAGGCTGGTTCTGCTCTTCAGCCCAGCTTTATTGCACCAGGGTGACTTGTGTATTGTCACTTCTAGGCTGGAAATTCCTAAGAGTAATTTTATCCTATGAATGCTTAATGTGCTTGTATCATTATTTTTAACAGAGGCCTACATAATTTATAGCCTTTTGTGACAATACATAAGGACATCATCATGTACTCAAGGATCAGGAAGTTTCTCGGAGCTGCTCCCGTTCCACTGTCATAACTTCATCGATAGTGAGGCAGAAATCTCATTCACATGCAGAATTGGGGGTTCTGCTGCACTTCTGGCAGAGTTATGGCAGGGGAGAGGGAGTAGCCCTGAGGAAAGTCCTGACCAAGGTTTCTTGCTGAATTGACATCTAAGCTCCCTTCTCCCCACCTCCTGAAGACATACATTCCTTGTTGAGGTAGAGCTGTCCTGGTGTACCAAAGTGATCGTTATTCATATTTGAACCTTGACGACGTGTATTCACAAGCTATTTGTCTGCACTGGCATCACAACTGAAACTAATCCTTTTGGCATCTGACATCTACGCAAGCACTTCCAGTGGGGATAAGCTATTATCGATCAGGAGTGCAAGGAGGAACAATTCATGCGCACCAAGATAATTACCGGTGCCACCGGCAACTCGAGTTAACAGCCGCAGAAAATGGCTGCAGCGCTACTGTTGAAAAATTGGCTCTGGAGGTTGGCGATCGACAGCCAGAGTGGCGGAGTACTTTAAACAGCATGGGTGCAGAGAGCCAGAGCAGCAGAGTACTTTAAACAGCAGGAGCGGAGGGCCAGAGTGGCAGAGTATTTTAAACAGCGGGAGCAAAGAGCCAGAGCGGCAGAGTACTTTAACAAGAGCGGGAGCGGAGAGTCAGAGCGGCAGAGTACTTTATCCAGAGCGGGAGCGGAGAGTCAGAGCGGCAGAGTACTTTAACAAGAGCGGGAGCGGACTGTCAGAGCGGCAGAGTACTTTATCCAGAGCGGGAGCGGAGAGTCAGAGTGGCAGAGTACTTTATCCAGAGCGGGAGCGGAGAGTCAGAGCGGCAGAGTACTTTAACAAGAGCGGGAGCGGAGAGTCAGAGCGGCAGAGTACTTTAACCAGAGCGGGAGCGGAGAGTCAGAGCGGCAGAGTACTTTATCCAGAGCGGGAGCGGAGAGTCAGAGCGGCAGAGTACTTTAACAAGAGCGGGAGCGGAGAGTCAGAGCGGCAGAGTACTTTATCCAGAGCGGGAGCGGAGAGTCAGAGCGGCAGAGTACTTTAACAAGAGCGGGAGCGGAGAGTCAGAGCGGCAGAGTACTTTAACCAGAGCGGGAGCGGAGAGCCAGAGTGGCAGAGTACTTTAAACAGAGCGGGAGTGGAGAGCCAGAGTGGCAGAGTACTTTAACCAGAGCGGGAGTGGAGAGCGAGAGCGGCAGAGTACTTTAAACAGAGCGGGAGTGGAGAGTCAGAGTGGCAGAGTACTTTAAACAGAGCGGGAGTGGAGAGCCAGAGTGGCAGAGTACTTTAAACAGAGCGGGAGTGGAGAGCCAGAGTGGCAGAGTACTTTAACCAGAGCGGGAGTGCAGAGTCAGAGCAGCAGATTACTTTAAACAGAGCAGGAGTGGAGAGCCAGAGTGGCAGAGTACATTAACCAGAGCGGGAGTGGAGAGCCAGAGTGGCAGAGTACTTTATACAGAGCGGGTGTGAAGAGCCAGAGTGGCAGAGTACTTTAACCAGAGGGGGAGTGGAGAGCCAGAGTGGCAGAGCACTTTAAACAGAGCGGGTGCGAAGAGCCAGAGTGGCAGAGTACTTTAACGAGAGCGGGAGTGGAGAGCCAGAGTGGCAGAGTACTTTAACCAGAGCAGGAGCGGAGAGCCAGTGCGGCAGAGTACTTTAACCAGAGCGGGAGCGGAGAGCCAGAGCGGCAGAGTACATTAAACAGAGCGGGAGCGGAGAGCCAGAGCGGCAGAGTACTTTAACCAGAGCGGGAGCGGAGAGCCAGAGCGGCAGAGTACATTAAACAGAGCGGGAGCGGAGAGCCAGAGTGGCAGAGTACTTTAACCAGAGCGGGAGCGGAGAGTCAGAGCGGCAGAGTACGTTAACCAGAGCGGGAGCGGAGAGTCAGAGCGGCAAAGTACTTTAACCAGAGCGGGAGCGGAGAGTCAGAGTGGCAGAGTACTTTAACCAGAGCGGGAGCGGAGAGTCAGAGTGACAGAGTACTTTAACCAGAGCGGGAGCGGAGAGTCAGAGTGGCAGAGTACTTTAACCAGAGCGGGAGTGGAGAGTGAGAGTGGCAGAGTACTTTAACCAGAGCGGGAGCGGAGAATCAGAGCGGCAGAGTACTTTAACCAGAGCGGGAGCGGAGAATCAGAGCGGCAGAGTACTTTAACCAGAGCGGGAGCGGAGAGTCAGAGCGGCAGAGTACTTTAACCAGAGCGGGAGTGGAGAGCCAGAGTGGCAGAGTACTTTAACCAGAGGGGGAGCGGAGAGCCAGAGTGGCAGAGTACTTTAACCAGAGCGGGAGTGGAGAGCCAGAGTGGCAGAGTACATTAACCAGAGCGGGAGAGGAGAGCCAGAGTGGCAGAGTACTTTTAAAAGAGCGGGTGTGAAGAGCCAGTGTGGCAGAGTATTTTAACCAGAGCGGGAGTGGAGAGTCAGAGCGGCAGAGTACTTTAACCAGAGCGGGAGTGGAGAGCCAGAGTGGCAGAGTACTTTAACCAGAGGGGGAGCGGAGAGCCAGAGTGGCAGAGTACTTTAACCAGAGCGGGAGTGGAGAGCCAGAGTGGCAGAGTACATTAACCAGAGCGGGAGAGGAGAGCCAGAGTGGCAGAGTACTTTTAAAAGAGCGGGTGTGAAGAGCCAGTGTGGCAGAGTATTTTAACCAGAGCGGGAGTGGAGAGTCAGAGCGGCAGAGTACTTTAACCAGAGCGGGAGTGGAGAGTCAGAGTGGCAGAGTACTTTAACCAGAGCGGGAGTGGAGAGTCAGAGTGGCAGATTACTTTAACCAGAGCGGGAGTGGAGAGTCAGAGTGGCAGAGCAATTTAACCAGAGCAGGAGTGGAGAGTCTGAGTGGCAGAGTACTTTAAACAGAGCGGGTGCGAAGAGCCAGAGTGGCAGAGTACTTTAACCAGAGCGGGAGTGGACAGCCAGAGCGGCAGGTTACCTTAACCAGAGCAGGAGCGGAGAGTCAGAGAGGCAGATTACTTTAACGAGAGCGGGAGCGGAGAGTCAGAGCGGCAGAGTACTTTAACCAGAGCGGGAGCGGAGAGCCAGAGTGGCAGAGTACTTTAACCAGAGCGGGAGCGGAGAGCCAGAGCGGCAGAGTACATTAAACAGAGCGGGAGCGGAGAGCCAGAGCGGCAGAGTCCTTTAACCAGAGCGGGAGCGGAGAGTCAGAGCGGCAGAGTACTTTAACCAGAGCAGGAGCGGAGAGCCAGAGCAGCAGAGTACTTTAACCAGAGCGGGAGCGGAGAGTCAGAGCGGCAGAGTACTTTAACCAGAGCGGGAGTGGAGAGTCAGAGGGGCAGAGTATTTTAACCAGAGCGGGAGCGGAGAGCCAGAGCGGCAGAGTACTTTAACCAGAGCGGGAGCGGAGAGTCAGAGCGGCAGAGTACTTTAACCAGAGCGGGAGTGGAGAGTCAGAGGGGCAGAGTACTTTAACCAGAGCGGGAGCGGAGAGTAAGAGTGGCAGAGTACTTTAACCAGAGCAGGAGCGGAGAGTAAGAGTGGCAGAGTACTTTAACCAGAGCAGGAGCGGAGAGTCAGAGCGGCAGAGTACTTTAACCAGAGCGGGAGCGGAGAGTAAGAGTGGCAGAGTACTTTAACCAGAGCAGGAGCGGAGAGTCAGAGCGGCAGATTACTTCAACCAGAGCGGGAGTGGAAAGTCAGAGCGGCAGAGTACTTTAACCAGAGCGGGAGCAGTGAGTCAGAGTGGCAGAGTACTTTTGTGGCGACACGCCACCACTGGACATAGTCCGCTCACGGCGGCACGGACAGTCCAAGCAGAAGCCCCCAGCCGGGGGCCCTTTCCTCCAGCAACTTGTTTCCCGCAGGGACAGGCTGCCGGGAGCACTTCCTGTCTGGGAAGTATTTAAGTGGATGCGCGGGCTTTTCTAGTTCCTGTTTGTCATGTGGTTAGAATAAAGTAGTTGTGTTTTCAATAGCTCTGGTCTCGACTCCCACGTTTGCCGCGGTATCTCAACACTGGTGACCCCGACGCTCAGGACGAATCCTAAGCTAGCATGGCGGATACAAACGCAGTCACGGTTAAATTACCAGACTTTTGGGAGAACCTCACCGAAGCCTGGTTCGTTCAAGCTGAGTCCAGATTCCGGCTGATAGGCATTACAGTCGACGCCACGAAGTACGACTACCTCGTCGCCTCGCTCACCTACGCTACAGTCCCCAAGGTTTGGGCAGCGCTGCAGGATCCACCAACGGCTGGCAAGTACGAACATCTGAAGGCTGCGCTACTTAAAAAATTTCAAACGTCCTCTTACCAGCGCCACTGCCAACTCCTGGACCTCCCCGGCCTTGGTGACGCTTCACCATCAGACCTGCTCTCCCACATGCTGTCCCTCTCAGACGACAAATATCCCGGCGCCCTTTTTCGCACGCTTTTCATTCGGCAGCTCCCCGCCAGCATCCGCCCGCTCATTGTGGAGTCTGGCTCCACGGACCTGAATGATATAGCCGAAAAGGCCGACCGGCTGCTCTCTGCACAGGCCGCTCGCGACGTCGCGCCCGACCTCACGGCAACGGCCACGCGGTCTTCCCGGCCCGTTAGGCCCGACCGCCCTACCACTCCGGGTCACTGCTACTACCACACCCGTTTTGGCGCTAGGGCTCAACGCTGCACGCCGCCGTATACCTTCAAAACCCCCCCCGCACCGGCCCCCGCGATGGCCGCGGGGCAGACGGAGCCCCTACTGTACGTCACTGACGACAGAACCAACCGCCGATTCCTGTGCGACACAGGGGCCCAGCACAGCATCACCCCCGCCTCCGCCCTCGAGATCCAGCGTGGCACACGGGGTATCACACTGGCTGCAGCCAATGGCTCTGCCATCCGCACATATGGCACCCGCATGGTCACGCTCGACCTCGCGGGCCGCCGCTACCGCTGGGAGTTCCTCACAGCCAAGGTCCTCTGCCCACTCATCGGCGCCGACTTCCTACGCGCCCACGGCCTCCTCGTCGACATTCCGAGGCACCGCCTCGTCGACATCAACACTATGGCCCCCATCCCCGGCGCCTTTACCCCGGCCCGTTCGGCCGGCCTGACGACCTACTGCCTCGCCAACGCCACGGACGACTACTCGGCACTCCTAGCTGAGTTTCCTGCCCTCACTAACCCGACCTTTTCGGCCAAAGCCGCAAAGCACGGTGTGGAACACTATATCCCCACCACCGGCCCCCCAGTTTCTGCCCACGCCCGCAGACTCAACCCGGCCAAGCTGGAAATCGCACGGGCCGAGTTCGCCACCATGGAACAACTCGGCATCATCCGCCGCTCCAGCAGCCCTTGGACCTCGCCCCTCCATATCGCCCCCAAGCCCGGCGGAGGCTGGCGCCCTTGCGGGGACTACCGCCGCCTCAACGACGCCACCACCCCCGATCGATACCCGGTGCCACACATCCAGGACTTCTCGGCCCGACTGGCCGGACGAACCGTCTTTTCCAAAGTTGACCTGGTGCGCGGTTACCACCAAGTCCCCGTACACCCCGCGGACATCCCCAAAATGGCCGTCATCACCCCATTCGGCCTGTTCGAGTTCCTGAGGATGCCCTTCGGCCTCAAGAATGCAGCACAGGCTTTCCAGCGCCTTATGGACTCAGTCCTCCGGGACCTGAACTTCCTATTCGTCTATCTAGACGACATTCTCGTGGCCAGCTCCTCCAAACAGGAACACCTCGAACACCTTCGCTTCCTGTTCGGGCGCCTAGCCCAACATGGGCTCATCCTCAGCCCGGCGAAGTGCCAATTCGGCCTCACCGAGATCGATTTTCTCAGTCACCACATCACCCCTGCTGGGGCCGTCCCCCTGCCCAACAAGGTGCAGGCCGTCCAGCAATTTCCCCGCCCCACAACCATCAAGGGCCTCCAAGAGTTCCTCGGGATGGTGAACTTCTACAACAGGTTCATCCCCAGAGCTGCAGCCCTCATGAAGCCCCTATACGACTCCCTCCGAGGAAAATCCGGCAAGATGGACGTAGCCTGGACCACTGACACGGCAGCCGCCTTCGACGCCACCAAAAACGCGCTCGCCGACGCCACTCTGCTCGCGCACCCGAAGGCCAATGCCCGGGTCGCGCTCACCACAGACGCCTCCGACCACGCGGTCGGGGCCGTGTTCGAGCAGTGGGTCAATGGCGCGTGGCAGCCACTTGCCTTCTACAGCCGCCAACTGCGCCCCCCGGAGGTCAAATACTCCACTTTCGACCGCGAGCTTCTCGCGCTCCACCTGTCGGTCCGCCATTTCGGGTTCCTCCTGGAAGGCCGCCACTTCACCGCGTATGTGGACCACAAGCCACTCACGTACGCGATGGCCAAGCACACCAAACCCTGGTCCGCTAGGTAGCAACGCCAGCTCGCGGCCGTGTCCGAGTTTACTACGGACATCCAGCACGTCTCCGGTAGAGACAACGTGGTCGCCGACTGCCTTTCCCGTCCCGCCGTCTGTGCGAATCACCTCGCGGTCGACTACGCACAACTAGCAGCGGCCCAGCTCACAGACCCAGACCTCCTCTCGGCGGCTACCAGCCTGCCAGGGCTACGCCTAGCCAAGGTCGCGCACGGGCCCGAAGCCACGGCAGTCACTTGCGACGTCTCACTCGGCCAACCCAGGCCGGTCGTCCCTGAGACCTGGCGCCGCCGCGTTTTCGACACGCTCCACGGGCTCTCTCACCCGGGTTCCCGCGCATCTGTCAAACTCCTCTCCAAGCGCTTCATCTGGCGCGGCCTCAGCAGAGATGTTCGGACTTGGGCCACGTCCTGCCTCGCCTGCCAACGGGCTAAGGTACAGCTGCACACCAAAGCACCCCTGGGAGACTTCGAGGTACCCAGCCGCCGCTTCGACCACCTACACGTCGACATCGTCGGTCCCCTGCCGCCATCGCAAGGCCAAACTTATCTCCTCACGATGGTCGACCGCTACACACGCTGGCCTGAGGCAGTGCCGCTGACCTCCACCACCACAGCCGACATCGCCAGGGCGTTCGTGAACACCTGGGTTGCGAGGTTCGGCGTACCGGCCGACATAACCTCCGACAGAGGCGCCCAGTTCACCTCCGAACTCTGGACGGCCACAGCACGCAACCTCGGGGTGACGCTCCACCGCACCACGGCGTACCACCCGCAGGCCAACGGGCTTTGTGAACGCTTCCACAGGTCACTCAAGGCCTCACTCTGCGCCGGCCTGCAGGACAGTACCTGGACTGACCGCCTACCGTGGGTGCTACTCGGCCTACGCACCGCGGTCAAGGAAGACCTCCAGTCCTCGGCAGCGGAGTTAGTCTACGGACAACCGCTGCGCGTCCCAGGCGAATTCCTCCCGGAGCCTAACAAGCCTTGGTCGGCCGAACAGCAGCGGCTCAACTCTTTCTCTTCCGCTCAGCAGTTCGCCCCACTTCCGGTCAACCGACACGGCGAACTCGCACCTCACGTCCCGCCAAATTTACAGCAGGCGCGCTTCGTCTTCGTGCGACACGACGCGCACCGCGGGCCCCTGCGACCCCCGTACGACGGACCGTATGAGGTACTACAAACCGGGGACAAGGTCTTCAAGCTGTGACTCGGTGACAGGGTCAACACAGTCTCCATCGACCGGCTGAAACCAGCACACACAGAACCAGGGGAACAGGTCCCCGTGGCCCAGCCTCCAACTAGAGGCCGCCCCCTCGGCAAGCCAGCACAGCCGGCGGCGAACCGCCCGACCCAACCAACTAGACCGGCGACCACTCAGAGCCACTGCGGCAGAACCATTAGACCACCGTCACGACTCGTCCACTCCTCCTAAGCGGATTCTGGGGGGAGCTCTGTGGCGACATGCCACCACTGGACATAATCCGCTCTCGGCGGCACGGACAGTCTAAGCAGAAGCCCCCAGCCGGGGGCCCTTTCCTCCAGCAACTTGTTTCCCGCAGGGACAGGCTGCCGGGAGCACTTCCGGTCTGGGAAGTATTTAAGTGGATGCGCGGGCTTTTCTAGTTCCTGTTTGCCATGTGGTTAGAATAAAGTAGTTGTGTTTTCAATAGCTCTGGTCTCGACTCCCACGTTTGCCGCGGTATCTCAACACTTTAACCAGAGTGGGAGTGGAGAGTCAGTGTGGCAGAGTACTTTAACCAGAGCGGGAGTGGAAAGTCAGAGCGGCAGAGTACTTTATCCAGAGCGGGAGTGGAGAGTCAGAGTGGCAGATTACTTTAACCAGAGCGGGAGCGGAGAGTCAGAGTGGCAGAGTACTTTAACCAGAGCGAGAGTGGAGAGTCAGATTGGCAGAGTACTTTAACCAGAGCGAGAGTGGAGAGTCAGAGTGGCAGAGTACTTTAACCAGAGCGGGAGCGGAGAGTCAGAGTGGCAGAGTACTTTAACCAGAGCGGGAGCGGAGAGTCAGAGTGGCAGAGTACTTTAACCAGAGCGGGAGTGGAGAATCAGAGTGGCAGTGTACTTTAACCAGAGCGGGAGCAGAGAGCCAGAGCGGCAGAGTACTTTAACCAGAGCGGGAGTGGAGAGTCAGAGCGGCAGAGTACTTTAACCAGAGCGGGAGCGTAGAGCCAGAGCGGCAGAGTACTTTAACCAGAGCGCTAGCGGAGAGCCAGAGCGGCAGAGTACTTTAACCAGAGCGGGAGCGGAGAGTCAGAGTGGCAGAGTACTTTAACCAGAGCAGGAGTGGAGAGTCAGAGCGGCAGAGTACTTTAACCAGAGCGGGAGCGGAGAGTCAGAGCGGCAGAGTACTTTAACCAGAGCGGGTGTGGAGAGTCAGAGCGGCAGAGTACATTAACCAGAGCGGGAGCGGAGAGTCAGAGCGGCAGAGTACTTTAACCTGAGCGGGAGCGAAAAGCCAGAGCGGCAGAGTACTTTAAGCAGAGCGGGAGTGAAGAGGCAGAGTGGCAGGGTACTTTAACCAGAGCGGGAGCGGAGAGACAGTGTGGCAGAGGACTTTAACCAGAGCGGGATTGGAGAGTCAGAGCGGCAGAGTACTTTATCCAGAGCGAGAGTGGAGAGTCAGACCGGCAGAGTACTTTAACCAGAGCGGGAGCGGAGAGCCAGAGCGGCAGAGTACTTTAACCAGAGAGGTAGTGGAGAGTCAGACCGGCAGAGTACTTTAACCAGAGCGGGAGCGGAGAGTCAGAGCGGCAGAGTACTTTATCCAGAGCGGGAGCGGAGAGTCAGAGTGGCAGAGTACTTTAACAAGAGCGGGAGCGGAGAGTCAGAGCGGCAGAGTACTTTATCCAGAGCGGGAGCGGAGAGTCAGAGCGGCAGAGTACTTTAACAAGAGCGGGAGCGGACTGTCAGAGCGGCAGAGTACTTTATCCAGAGCGGGAGCGGAGAGTCAGAGTGGCAGAGTACTTTAACAAGAGCGGGAGCGGAGAGTCAGAGCGGCAGAGTACTTTATCCAGAGCGGGAGCGGAGAGTCAGAGCGGCAGAGTACTTTAACAAGAGCGGGAGCGGAGAGTCAGAGCGGCAGAGTACTTTAACCAGAGCGGGAGCGGAGAGCCAGAGTGGCAGAGTACTTTAAACAGAGCGGGAGTGGAGAGCCAGAGTGGCAGAGTACTTTAACCAGAGCGGGAGTGGAGAGCGAGAGCGGCAGAGTACTTTAAACAGAGCGGGAGTGGAGAGTCAGAGTGGCAGAGTACTTTAAACAGAGCGGGAGTGGAGAGCCAGAGTGGCAGAGTACTTTAAACAGAGCGGGAGTGGAGAGCCAGAGTGGCAGAGTACTTTAACCAGAGCGGGAGTGCAGAGTCAGAGCAGCAGATTACTTTAAACAGAGCAGGAGTGGAGAGCCAGAGTGGCAGAGTACATTAACCAGAGCGGGAGTGGAGAGCCAGAGTGGCAGAGTACTTTATACAGAGCGGGTGTGAAGAGCCAGAGTGGCAGAGTACTTTAACCAGAGGGGGAGTGGAGAGCCAGAGTGGCAGAGCACTTTAAACAGAGCGGGTGCGAAGAGCCAGAGTGGCAGAGTACTTTAACGAGAGCGGGAGTGGAGAGCCAGAGTGGCAGAGTACTTTAACCAGAGCAGGAGCGGAGAGCCAGTGCGGCAGAGTACTTTAACCAGAGCGGGAGCGGAGAGCCAGAGCGGCAGAGTACATTAAACAGAGCGGGAGCGGAGAGCCAGAGCGGCAGAGTACTTTAACCAGAGCGGGAGCGGAGAGCCAGAGCGGCAGAGTACATTAAACAGAGCGGGAGCGGAGAGCCAGAGTGGCAGAGTACTTTAACCAGAGCGGGAGCGGAGAGTCAGAGCGGCAGAGTACGTTAACCAGAGCGGGAGCGGAGAGTCAGAGCGGCAAAGTACTTTAACCAGAGCGGGAGCGGAGAGTCAGAGTGGCAGAGTACTTTAACCAGAGCGGGAGCGGAGAGTCAGAGTGGCAGAGTACTTTAACCAGAGCGGGAGTGGAGAGTCAGACCGGCAGAGTACTTTAACCAGAGCGGGAGCGGAGAGCCAGAGCGGCAGAGTACTTTAACCAGAGAGGTAGTGGAGAGTCAGACCGGCAGAGTACTTTAACCAGAGCGGGAGCGGAGAGTCAGAGCGGCAGAGTACTTTATCCAGAGCGGGAGCGGAGAGTCAGAGTGGCAGAGTACTTTAACAAGAGCGGGAGCGGAGAGTCAGAGCGGCAGAGTACTTTATCCAGAGCGGGAGCGGAGAGTCAGAGCGGCAGAGTACTTTAACAAGAGCGGGAGCGGACTGTCAGAGCGGCAGAGTACTTTATCCAGAGCGGGAGCGGAGAGTCAGAGTGGCAGAGTACTTTAACAAGAGCGGGAGCGGAGAGTCAGAGCGGCAGAGTACTTTATCCAGAGCGGGAGCGGAGAGTCAGAGCGGCAGAGTACTTTAACAAGAGCGGGAGCGGAGAGTCAGAGCGGCAGAGTACTTTAACCAGAGCGGGAGCGGAGAGCCAGAGTGGCAGAGTACTTTAAACAGAGCGGGAGTGGAGAGCCAGAGTGGCAGAGTACTTTAACCAGAGCGGGAGTGGAGAGCGAGAGCGGCAGAGTACTTTAAACAGAGCGGGAGTGGAGAGTCAGAGTGGCAGAGTACTTTAAACAGAGCGGGAGTGGAGAGCCAGAGTGGCAGAGTACTTTAAACAGAGCGGGAGTGGAGAGCCAGAGTGGCAGAGTACTTTAACCAGAGCGGGAGTGCAGAGTCAGAGCAGCAGATTACTTTAAACAGAGCAGGAGTGGAGAGCCAGAGTGGCAGAGTACATTAACCAGAGCGGGAGTGGAGAGCCAGAGTGGCAGAGTACTTTATACAGAGCGGGTGTGAAGAGCCAGAGTGGCAGAGTACTTTAACCAGAGGGGGAGTGGAGAGCCAGAGTGGCAGAGCACTTTAAACAGAGCGGGTGCGAAGAGCCAGAGTGGCAGAGTACTTTAACGAGAGCGGGAGTGGAGAGCCAGAGTGGCAGAGTACTTTAACCAGAGCAGGAGCGGAGAGCCAGTGCGGCAGAGTACTTTAACCAGAGCGGGAGCGGAGAGCCAGAGCGGCAGAGTACATTAAACAGAGCGGGAGCGGAGAGCCAGAGCGGCAGAGTACTTTAACCAGAGCGGGAGCGGAGAGCCAGAGCGGCAGAGTACATTAAACAGAGCGGGAGCGGAGAGCCAGAGTGGCAGAGTACTTTAACCAGAGCGGGAGCGGAGAGTCAGAGCGGCAGAGTACGTTAACCAGAGCGGGAGCGGAGAGTCAGAGCGGCAAAGTACTTTAACCAGAGCGGGAGCGGAGAGTCAGAGTGGCAGAGTACTTTAACCAGAGCGGGAGCGGAGAGTCAGAGTGGCAGAGTACTTTAACCAGAGCGGGAGTGGAGAGTGAGAGCGGCAGAGTACTTTAACCAGAGCGGGAGCGGAGAATCAGAGCGGCAGAGTACTTTAACCAGAGCGGGAGCGGAGAATCAGAGCGGCAGAGTACTTTAACCAGAGCGGGAGCGGAGAGTCAGAGCGGCAGAGTACTTTAACCAGAGCGGGAGTGGAGAGCCAGAGTGGCAGAGTACTTTAACCAGAGGGGGAGCGGAGAGCCAGAGTGGCAGAGTACTTTAACCAGAGCGGGAGTGGAGAGCCAGAGTGGCAGAGTACATTAACCAGAGCGGGAGAGGAGAGCCAGAGTGGCAGAGTACTTTTAAAAGAGCGGGTGTGAAGAGCCAGTGTGGCAGAGTATTTTAACCAGAGCGGGAGTGGAGAGTCAGAGCGGCAGAGTACTTTAACCAGAGCGGGAGTGGAGAGCCAGAGTGGCAGAGTACTTTAACCAGAGGGGGAGCGGAGAGCCAGAGTGGCAGAGTACTTTAACCAGAGCGGGAGTGGAGAGCCAGAGTGGCAGAGTACATTAACCAGAGCGGGAGAGGAGAGCCAGAGTGGCAGAGTACTTTTAAAAGAGCGGGTGTGAAGAGCCAGTGTGGCAGAGTATTTTAACCAGAGCGGGAGTGGAGAGTCAGAGCGGCAGAGTACTTTAACCAGAGCGGGAGTGGAGAGTCAGAGTGGCAGAGTACTTTAACCAGAGCGGGAGTGGAGAGTCAGAGTGGCAGATTACTTTAACCAGAGCGGGAGTGGAGAGTCAGAGTGGCAGAGCAATTTAACCAGAGCAGGAGTGGAGAGTCTGAGTGGCAGAGTACTTTAAACAGAGCGGGTGCGAAGAGCCAGAGTGGCAGAGTACTTTAACCAGAGCGGGAGTGGACAGCCAGAGCGGCAGGTTACCTTAACCAGAGCAGGAGCGGAGAGTCAGAGAGGCAGATTACTTTAACGAGAGCGGGAGCGGAGAGTCAGAGCGGCAGAGTACTTTAACCAGAGCGGGAGCGGAGAGCCAGAGTGGCAGAGTACTTTAACCAGAGCGGGAGCGGAGAGCCAGAGCGGCAGAGTACATTAAACAGAGCGGG
This sequence comes from Somniosus microcephalus, assembly GCF_052327205.1. Taxonomy (NCBI): domain Eukaryota; kingdom Metazoa; phylum Chordata; class Chondrichthyes; order Squaliformes; family Somniosidae; genus Somniosus; species Somniosus microcephalus. The sequence continues at coordinate 131,157,891 of NC_140996.1, forward strand.
AGCGGAGAGCCAGAGCGGCAGAGTCCTTTAACCAGAGCGGGAGCGGAGAGTCAGAGCGGCAGAGTACTTTAACCAGAGCAGGAGCGGAGAGCCAGAGCAGCAGAGTACTTTAACCAGAGCGGGAGCGGAGAGTCAGAGCGGCAGAGTACTTTAACCAGAGCGGGAGTGGAGAGTCAGAGGGGCAGAGTATTTTAACCAGAGCGGGAGCGGAGAGCCAGAGCGGCAGAGTACTTTAACCAGAGCGGGAGCGGAGAGTCAGAGCGGCAGAGTACTTTAACCAGAGCGGGAGTGGAGAGTCAGAGGGGCAGAGTACTTTAACCAGAGCGGGAGCGGAGAGTAAGAGTGGCAGAGTACTTTAACCAGAGCAGGAGCGGAGAGTAAGAGTGGCAGAGTACTTTAACCAGAGCAGGAGCGGAGAGTCAGAGCGGCAGAGTACTTTAACCAGAGCGGGAGCGGAGAGTAAGAGTGGCAGAGTACTTTAACCAGAGCAGGAGCGGAGAGTCAGAGCGGCAGATTACTTCAACCAGAGCGGGAGTGGAAAGTCAGAGCGGCAGAGTACTTTAACCAGAGCGGGAGCAGTGAGTCAGAGTGGCAGAGTACTTTTGTGGCGACACGCCACCACTGGACATAGTCCGCTCACGGCGGCACGGACAGTCCAAGCAGAAGCCCCCAGCCGGGGGCCCTTTCCTCCAGCAACTTGTTTCCCGCAGGGACAGGCTGCCGGGAGCACTTCCTGTCTGGGAAGTATTTAAGTGGATGCGCGGGCTTTTCTAGTTCCTGTTTGTCATGTGGTTAGAATAAAGTAGTTGTGTTTTCAATAGCTCTGGTCTCGACTCCCACGTTTGCCGCGGTATCTCAACACTGGTGACCCCGACGCTCAGGACGAATCCTAAGCTAGCATGGCGGATACAAACGCAGTCACGGTTAAATTACCAGACTTTTGGGAGAACCTCACCGAAGCCTGGTTCGTTCAAGCTGAGTCCAGATTCCGGCTGATAGGCATTACAGTCGACGCCACGAAGTACGACTACCTCGTCGCCTCGCTCACCTACGCTACAGTCCCCAAGGTTTGGGCAGCGCTGCAGGATCCACCAACGGCTGGCAAGTACGAACATCTGAAGGCTGCGCTACTTAAAAAATTTCAAACGTCCTCTTACCAGCGCCACTGCCAACTCCTGGACCTCCCCGGCCTTGGTGACGCTTCACCATCAGACCTGCTCTCCCACATGCTGTCCCTCTCAGACGACAAATATCCCGGCGCCCTTTTTCGCACGCTTTTCATTCGGCAGCTCCCCGCCAGCATCCGCCCGCTCATTGTGGAGTCTGGCTCCACGGACCTGAATGATATAGCCGAAAAGGCCGACCGGCTGCTCTCTGCACAGGCCGCTCGCGACGTCGCGCCCGACCTCACGGCAACGGCCACGCGGTCTTCCCGGCCCGTTAGGCCCGACCGCCCTACCACTCCGGGTCACTGCTACTACCACACCCGTTTTGGCGCTAGGGCTCAACGCTGCACGCCGCCGTATACCTTCAAAACCCCCCCCGCACCGGCCCCCGCGATGGCCGCGGGGCAGACGGAGCCCCTACTGTACGTCACTGACGACAGAACCAACCGCCGATTCCTGTGCGACACAGGGGCCCAGCACAGCATCACCCCCGCCTCCGCCCTCGAGATCCAGCGTGGCACACGGGGTATCACACTGGCTGCAGCCAATGGCTCTGCCATCCGCACATATGGCACCCGCATGGTCACGCTCGACCTCGCGGGCCGCCGCTACCGCTGGGAGTTCCTCACAGCCAAGGTCCTCTGCCCACTCATCGGCGCCGACTTCCTACGCGCCCACGGCCTCCTCGTCGACATTCCGAGGCACCGCCTCGTCGACATCAACACTATGGCCCCCATCCCCGGCGCCTTTACCCCGGCCCGTTCGGCCGGCCTGACGACCTACTGCCTCGCCAACGCCACGGACGACTACTCGGCACTCCTAGCTGAGTTTCCTGCCCTCACTAACCCGACCTTTTCGGCCAAAGCCGCAAAGCACGGTGTGGAACACTATATCCCCACCACCGGCCCCCCAGTTTCTGCCCACGCCCGCAGACTCAACCCGGCCAAGCTGGAAATCGCACGGGCCGAGTTCGCCACCATGGAACAACTCGGCATCATCCGCCGCTCCAGCAGCCCTTGGACCTCGCCCCTCCATATCGCCCCCAAGCCCGGCGGAGGCTGGCGCCCTTGCGGGGACTACCGCCGCCTCAACGACGCCACCACCCCCGATCGATACCCGGTGCCACACATCCAGGACTTCTCGGCCCGACTGGCCGGACGAACCGTCTTTTCCAAAGTTGACCTGGTGCGCGGTTACCACCAAGTCCCCGTACACCCCGCGGACATCCCCAAAATGGCCGTCATCACCCCATTCGGCCTGTTCGAGTTCCTGAGGATGCCCTTCGGCCTCAAGAATGCAGCACAGGCTTTCCAGCGCCTTATGGACTCAGTCCTCCGGGACCTGAACTTCCTATTCGTCTATCTAGACGACATTCTCGTGGCCAGCTCCTCCAAACAGGAACACCTCGAACACCTTCGCTTCCTGTTCGGGCGCCTAGCCCAACATGGGCTCATCCTCAGCCCGGCGAAGTGCCAATTCGGCCTCACCGAGATCGATTTTCTCAGTCACCACATCACCCCTGCTGGGGCCGTCCCCCTGCCCAACAAGGTGCAGGCCGTCCAGCAATTTCCCCGCCCCACAACCATCAAGGGCCTCCAAGAGTTCCTCGGGATGGTGAACTTCTACAACAGGTTCATCCCCAGAGCTGCAGCCCTCATGAAGCCCCTATACGACTCCCTCCGAGGAAAATCCGGCAAGATGGACGTAGCCTGGACCACTGACACGGCAGCCGCCTTCGACGCCACCAAAAACGCGCTCGCCGACGCCACTCTGCTCGCGCACCCGAAGGCCAATGCCCGGGTCGCGCTCACCACAGACGCCTCCGACCACGCGGTCGGGGCCGTGTTCGAGCAGTGGGTCAATGGCGCGTGGCAGCCACTTGCCTTCTACAGCCGCCAACTGCGCCCCCCGGAGGTCAAATACTCCACTTTCGACCGCGAGCTTCTCGCGCTCCACCTGTCGGTCCGCCATTTCGGGTTCCTCCTGGAAGGCCGCCACTTCACCGCGTATGTGGACCACAAGCCACTCACGTACGCGATGGCCAAGCACACCAAACCCTGGTCCGCTAGGTAGCAACGCCAGCTCGCGGCCGTGTCCGAGTTTACTACGGACATCCAGCACGTCTCCGGTAGAGACAACGTGGTCGCCGACTGCCTTTCCCGTCCCGCCGTCTGTGCGAATCACCTCGCGGTCGACTACGCACAACTAGCAGCGGCCCAGCTCACAGACCCAGACCTCCTCTCGGCGGCTACCAGCCTGCCAGGGCTACGCCTAGCCAAGGTCGCGCACGGGCCCGAAGCCACGGCAGTCACTTGCGACGTCTCACTCGGCCAACCCAGGCCGGTCGTCCCTGAGACCTGGCGCCGCCGCGTTTTCGACACGCTCCACGGGCTCTCTCACCCGGGTTCCCGCGCATCTGTCAAACTCCTCTCCAAGCGCTTCATCTGGCGCGGCCTCAGCAGAGATGTTCGGACTTGGGCCACGTCCTGCCTCGCCTGCCAACGGGCTAAGGTACAGCTGCACACCAAAGCACCCCTGGGAGACTTCGAGGTACCCAGCCGCCGCTTCGACCACGTACACGTCGACATCGTCGGTCCCCTGCCGCCATCGCAAGGCCAAACTTATCTCCTCACGATGGTCGACCGCTACACACGCTGGCCTGAGGCAGTGCCGCTGACCTCCACCACCACAGCCGACATCGCCAGGGCGTTCGTGAACACCTGGGTTGCGAGGTTCGGCGTACCGGCCGACATAACCTCCGACAGAGGCGCCCAGTTCACCTCCGAACTCTGGACGGCCACAGCACGCAACCTCGGGGTGACGCTCCACCGCACCACGGCGTACCACCCGCAGGCCAACGGGCTTTGTGAACGCTTCCACAGGTCACTCAAGGCCTCACTCTGCGCCGGCCTGCAGGACAGTACCTGGACTGACCGCCTACCGTGGGTGCTACTCGGCCTACGCACCGCGGTCAAGGAAGACCTCCAGTCCTCGGCAGCGGAGTTAGTCTACGGACAACCGCTGCGCGTCCCAGGCGAATTCCTCCCGGAGCCTAACAAGCCTTGGTCGGCCGAACAGCAGCGGCTCAACTCTTTCTCTTCCGCTCAGCAGTTCGCCCCACTTCCGGTCAACCGACACGGCGAACTCGCACCTCACGTCCCGCCAAATTTACAGCAGGCGCGCTTCGTCTTCGTGCGACACGACGCGCACCGCGGGCCCCTGCGACCCCCGTACGACGGACCGTATGAGGTACTACAAACCGGGGACAAGGTCTTCAAGCTGTGACTCGGTGACAGGGTCAACACAGTCTCCATCGACCGGCTGAAACCAGCACACACAGAACCAGGGGAACAGGTCCCCGTGGCCCAGCCTCCAACTAGAGGCCGCCCCCTCGGCAAGCCAGCACAGCCGGCGGCGAACCGCCCGACCCAACCAACTAGACCGGCGACCACTCAGAGCCACTGCGGCAGAACCATTAGACCACCGTCACGACTCGTCCACTCCTCCTAAGCGGATTCTGGGGGGAGCTCTGTGGCGACATGCCACCACTGGACATAATCCGCTCTCGGCGGCACGGACAGTCTAAGCAGAAGCCCCCAGCCGGGGGCCCTTTCCTCCAGCAACTTGTTTCCCGCAGGGACAGGCTGCCGGGAGCACTTCCGGTCTGGGAAGTATTTAAGTGGATGCGCGGGCTTTTCTAGTTCCTGTTTGCCATGTGGTTAGAATAAAGTAGTTGTGTTTTCAATAGCTCTGGTCTCGACTCCCACGTTTGCCGCGGTATCTCAACACTTTAACCAGAGTGGGAGTGGAGAGTCAGTGTGGCAGAGTACTTTAACCAGAGCGGGAGTGGAAAGTCAGAGCGGCAGAGTACTTTATCCAGAGCGGGAGTGGAGAGTCAGAGTGGCAGATTACTTTAACCAGAGCGGGAGCGGAGAGTCAGAGTGGCAGAGTACTTTAACCAGAGCGAGAGTGGAGAGTCAGATTGGCAGAGTACTTTAACCAGAGCGAGAGTGGAGAGTCAGAGTGGCAGAGTACTTTAACCAGAGCGGGAGCGGAGAGTCAGAGTGGCAGAGTACTTTAACCAGAGCGGGAGCGGAGAGTCAGAGTGGCAGAGTACTTTAACCAGAGCGGGAGTGGAGAATCAGAGTGGCAGTGTACTTTAACCAGAGCGGGAGCAGAGAGCCAGAGCGGCAGAGTACTTTAACCAGAGCGGGAGTGGAGAGTCAGAGCGGCAGAGTACTTTAACCAGAGCGGGAGCGTAGAGCCAGAGCGGCAGAGTACTTTAACCAGAGCGCTAGCGGAGAGCCAGAGCGGCAGAGTACTTTAACCAGAGCGGGAGCGGAGAGTCAGAGTGGCAGAGTACTTTAACCAGAGCAGGAGTGGAGAGTCAGAGCGGCAGAGTACTTTAACCAGAGCGGGAGCGGAGAGTCAGAGCGGCAGAGTACTTTAACCAGAGCGGGTGTGGAGAGTCAGAGCGGCAGAGTACATTAACCAGAGCGGGAGCGGAGAGTCAGAGCGGCAGAGTACTTTAACCTGAGCGGGAGCGAAAAGCCAGAGCGGCAGAGTACTTTAAGCAGAGCGGGAGTGAAGAGGCAGAGTGGCAGGGTACTTTAACCAGAGCGGGAGCGGAGAGACAGTGTGGCAGAGGACTTTAACCAGAGCGGGATTGGAGAGTCAGAGCGGCAGAGTACTTTATCCAGAGCGAGAGTGGAGAGTCAGACCGGCAGAGTACTTTAACCAGAGCGGGAGCGGAGAGCCAGAGCGGCAGAGTACTTTAACCAGAGAGGTAGTGGAGAGTCAGACCGGCAGAGTACTTTAACCAGAGCGGGAGCGGAGAGCCAGAGCGGCAGAGTACTTTAACCTGAGCCGGAGCGGAGAGTCAGAGCGGCAGAGTGCTTCAACCTGAGCGGGAGCGGAGAGCCAGATTGGCAGAGTACTGTAACCAGAGCGGGAGTGGAGAGTCAGAGCGGCAGAGTACTTTAACCAGAGCGGGAGCGGAGCGTCAGAGCGGCAGAGTACTTTAACCAGAGCGGGAACGGAGAGTCAGAGCGGCAGAGTACTTTAACCAGAGCGGGAGCGGAGAGCCAGAGTGGCAGAGTACTTTAACCAGAGCGGGAGTGGAGAGCCAGAGTGGCAGAGTACTTTAAACAGAGCGGGAGTGGAGAGTCAGAGCGGCAGAGTACTTTAACCAGAGCGGGAGTGGAGAGTCAGAGTGGCAGAGTACTTTAACCAGAGCGGGAACGGAGAGTCAGAGCGGCAGAGTACTTTAACCAGAGCGGGAGCGGAGAGCCAGAGTGGCAGAGTACTTTAACCAGAGCGGGAGTGGAGAGTCAGAGTGGCAGAGTACTTTAACCAGAGCGGGAGCGGAGAGTCAGAGCGGCAGAGTACTTTAACCAGAGCGGGAGTGGAGAGTCAGAGCGGCAGAGTACTTTAACCAGAGCAGCAGCGGAGAGTCAGAGCGCAGAGAATTTAACCAGAGCGGGAGTGGAGAGTCAGAGCGGCAGAGTACTTTAACCAGAGCAGGAGCGGAGAGCCAGAGTGGCAGAGTACTTTAACCAGAGCAGGAGAGGAGAGTCAGAGCGGCAGAGTACTTTAACCAGAGCAGGAGCGGAGAGCCAGAGTGGCAGAGTACTTTAACCAGAGCGGGAGCGGAGAGCCAGAGTGGCAGAGTACTTTAACCAGAGCAGGAGTGGAGAGTCAGAGCGGCAGAGTACTTTAACCAGAGCGGGAGTGGAGAGTCAGAGCGGCAGAGTACTTTACCCAGAGCGCGAGTGGAGAGCCAGAGTGGCAGAGTACTTTAACCAGAGCGGGAGCGGAGAGTAAGAGTGGCAGAGTACTTTAACCAGAGCGCGAGTGGAGAGCCAGAGTGGCAGAGTGCTTTAACCAAAGCGGGAGCGGAGAGTCAGAGCGGCAGAGTACTTTAACCAGAGCGGGAGCGGAGAGTCAGAGCGGCAGAGTATTTTAAATAGAGCGGGAGCGGAGAGTCAGCGCGGCAGAGTACTTTAACCCGAGCGGGAGTGGAGAGTCAGAGAGGCAGAGTACTTTAACCAGAACATGAGCGGAGAGTCAGAGAGGCAGAGTACTTTACCCAGAGCGGTAGTGGAGAGTCAGAGTGGCAGAGTACTTTAACCAGTACGGAAGCGGAGAGTCAGAGCGGCAGATTACTTTAACCAGAGCGGGAGCGGAGAGTCAGTGTGGCAGAGTACTTTAACCAGAGCGGGAGCGGAGAGCCAGAGCGGCAGAGTTCTTTAACCAGAGCGGGAGCGGAGAGCCAGAGCGGCAGAGTTCTTTAACCCGAGCGGGAGAGGAGAGTAAGAGTGGCAGAGTACTTGAAACAGAGCGGGAGCGGAGAGCCAGAGCGGCAGAGTACTTTAACCCAGAGCAGTAGTGGAGAGTCAGAATGGCAGAGTACTTTAACCAGAGCGGGAGCAGAGAGCCAGAGCGACAGAGTACTTTACCCAGAGCGGGAGTGGAGAGTCAGAGCGGCAGAGTACTTTAACCTGAGCAGGAGCGGAGAGTCAGAGTGGCAGAGTACTTTAACCACAGCGGGAGTGGAGAGTCAGAGTGGCAGAGTACTTTAACCAGAGCGGGAGTGGAGAGTCAGAGTGGCAGAGTACTTTAACCAGAGCGGTAGTGGAGAGTCAGAGTGGCAGAGTACTTTAACCAGAGCGGGAGTGGAGAGTCAGAGAGGCAGAGTACTTTAACCAGAGCGGTAGTGGAGAGTCAGAGCGGCAGAGTACTTTAACCTGAGCGGGAGTGAAGAGGCAGAGTAGCTGAGTACTTTAACCAGAGCGGGAGCGGAGAGCAAGAGTTGCAGGGTACTTTAACCAGAGCGGGATTGGAGAGTGAGAGCGGCAGAGTACTTTAACCAGAGCGGGAGTGGAGAGTCAGACCGGCAGAGTACTTTAACCAGAGCGGGAGTGAAGAGTCAGACTGGCAGAGTACTTTAACCAGAGCGGGAGCGGAGAGCCAGAGCGGCAGAGTACTTTAACCAGAGAGGTAGTGGAGAGTCAGACCGTCAGAGTACTTTAACCAGAGCGGGAGCGGAGAGCCAGAGCGGCAGAGTACTTTAACCTGAGCCAGAGCGGAGAGTCAGAGTGGCAGAGTGCTTCAACCTGAGCGGGAGCGGAGAGTCAGAGCGGCAGAGTACTTTATCCAGAGCGGGAGCGGAGAGCCAGAGTGGCAGAGCACTGTAACCAGAGCGGGAGCGGAGAGTCAGAGCGGCAGAGTACTTTATCCAGAGCGGGAACGGAGAGTCAGAGCGGCAGAGTACTTTAACCAGAGCGGGAGCGGAGAGCCAGAGTGGCAGAGTACTTTAACCAGAGCGGGAGTGGAGAGCCAGAGTGGCAGAGTACTTTAAACAGAGCAGGAGTGGAGAGTCAGAGCGGCAGAATACTTCAACCAGAACGGAAGCGGAGAGTCAGAGCGGCAGAGTACTTTAACCAGAGTGGGAGTGGAGAGTCAGAGCGGCAGAGTACTTTAACCAGAGCAGCAGCGGAGAGTCAGAGCGGCAGAGTATTTAACCAGAGCGGGAGTGGAGAGTCAGAGCGGCAGAGTACTTTAACCAGAGCGGGAGCAGAGAGCCAGAGTGGCAGAGTACTTTAAAAAGAGCAGGAGTGGAGAGTCAGAGCGGCAGTGTACTTTAACCAGAGCGGGAGCGGAGAGTCAGAGCGGCAGAGTATTTAACCAGAGCGGGAGTGGAGAGTGAGAGTGGCAGAGTACTTTAACCAGAGCGGGAGCGGAGAGCCAGAGTGGCAGAGTATTTTAACCCGAGCGGGAGTGGAGAGTCAGAGCGGCAGAGTACTTTAACCAGAGCGGGAGTGGAGAGTCAGAGCGGCAGAGTACTTTAACCAGAGCGGGAGCGGAGAGTCAGAGCGGCAGAGTACTTTAACCAGAGCGGGTGTGGAGAGTCAGAGCGGCAGAGTACATTAACCAGAGCGGGAGCGGAGAGTCAGAGCGGCAGAGTACTTTAACCTGAGCGGGAGCGAAGAGCCAGAGCGGCAGAGTACTTTAAGCAGAGCGGGAGTGAAGAGGCAGAGTGGCACCCACTACTCTTTCATCACCCCCGGAAGAACATCGACCAACGGCACCCCCACCAACTACCCCTTCAACAACCCTGGCGGCACCCCCGGCAGAGACCCAGGAGGCCACCGGGGACACCCAGCCGACACCCGCGACACCACAACAGCCACGTCGGTCGTAGAGGACTATCAAACCCCCGAGCAGACTAAATCTATAGAAGGGGTGAATGTGATGAAATATTCCATTCATCACTGCCTGTGACTGTGGTTGGTTTCAGGTTTCAGTTCCCTTACCTCAGTTCCGTCTCCTCACCGTTGTATTGTATATTGTAATGTATTGTGTGTAGGGCTCCGCCCATACCTGGCCCCTCTGTAAGCAAGCTCAGTCTGGCCTCATATCCAGTACTGCAGACCTCCAGATGGAAGATACCTCTCTCCACTGTGTGTTACCTTCTAAGTTAATAAAAGCCTTGTTTTGTTTCGCTAACATCGAGTCTCGGAATTATTGAGGCACATCAGCCAACTCATTAAATATATTCAAGAAGGAGTTAGATATATTTCTTAAGGCTAAAGGGATCAGGGGATATGGGGAGAAGGCAGGGACAGGTTATTGAGTTTGAATGATCAGCCATGATCTCTTTGAATGGTGGAGCAGGCTCGAGGGGCTGAATGGCCTACTCCTGCTCCTATCTTCTGTTTCTAAATTACCTCCATAGTCTGATAAATAGAGGTATGGCAGGGCAGCTCAGTCCCATGATTTGCACATCCTGTGCTATGTGGGAAGTCCTGGATGCTTCTTGCAGCCTGGATGACCACATTTGCAGGAAGTGTCGCCAACTGCAGCAACTCGAGCTCCGGGTTTTGGAGCTTGAGCGGCAGCTGGAGTCGCGACAGTGCATCCGCGAGGCTGGGAAATACTTGGAAAGCACGTTTCTAGAAGTGGTCACCTCGCAGCCTCAGAATGTGCAGGCAGAGAGGGAATGGGTGACCACCAGACAGAGATGGAGGACCAAGCAGGTAGGGCAGGAATCCCCAGAGTGCATCTCGCTCGCTAACCAGTTCACAGTTCTGGAAACTGGTGGGGGTGATGGCTCCTCTGGGGAGAGGAGCCAGAGCAAGGCTATAGCACCACGGGTGGCTCAGCTGCACAGGGGGGGGGTGGAAGAGCAATAGCAATAGGGGATTCATTGGTTAGGGGAACAGATAGGCGTTTCTGTGGACGCAGACGTGACTCCAGGATGGCATGTTGCCTCCCTGGTACCAGGATCAAGGATGTCACTGAGCAGCTGCAGGACACTCTGAGTGGGGTGGGTGAACAGCCTGAGGTCGTTGTCCATATCGGTACCAACAACATAGGCAGAAAGAGGGATGAGGTCCTGCCTGCAGACTATAGGGAGCTAGGATAGAGATTAAAAAGCAGGACCTCAAAGGTGGCAAACTCCTGATTACTCCCGGTGCCATGTGCTAGTGAGTACAGGAATAGGAGTACAAAAGAGAAGAATGAGTGGCTGTAGAGATGGTGCAGGAAGGAGGGCTTTAGATTCCTGAGGCATTGGGACCGTTTCTGGGGAAGGTGGGATCTGTACAAGCCGGACGGGTTACACTTCAACAGAGCTGGGACCAATATTCTCACGGGGAGGTTTGCTAGTGCTGTTGGGGGGGATTTAAATTAGCATGGCAAGGGGATGGGCATCAGCATATAGGAGAAGAAAAGAGGAATAAGGTGCATAAAAGAGTGAGTGTGTTGGATAGTACTAGAGAAGAAAGTAGTACCAGAGGCGGAAGTAGTAACATATTAGATAGCAGCAAACTAAGAAAGACTACGAAAAATTCAAAAATGGGTTTAGAATGCATGTACGTAAACACACAAAGTGTGGTGAATAAGATTGGTGAGTTACAAGCACAATTAGCTGTGTGGCAATATGATGCTTTGGCAATAACGGGAGCATGGCTTAAAAATGGTGAGGACTGGGCACTTAATATTCAAGGGTACAAGGTGTTCAGAAAGATATGGAAGGAAAAAAGGGAGGTGGGGTGGCAGTGCTGATTAAGGAAGACATTGTACTGTTGGAAAGGGAGAATGTTCTTGAGGGGACAAGGACAGAATCCATTTGGTTAGAGTTGAGGAACAAAAAGGGTATGATCACACTATTGGGGGTATTTTTCAACCTCCAAATAGTGAGAGGAAGGTGGGGGAGCAAATCTGCAGGGAAATTGCAGAGATATGCAAGAGCTATAGAGTGGTGATATTGGGGGACTTTAATTACCAAAATATCGATTGGGATAATGCTAGGGTAAAGGGAAAGGAGGGGGAGGAATTTCTGAAATGCGTTCAGGAGAATTTCCTTGACCAGTATGTTCTTGGCCCAACTAGGAAGGAGGCATTGCTGAATCTGATGCTGGGGAATGAGGTGGGCCAGGTCGACCAAGTGTCTGTGCGAGAACACTTGGGTACGAGTGATCATCATATCATAAGATTTAGATTGTCAACGGAGAGGAGCAAAAAATAATCCAGAGTGGAACCTCTAAACTGGAATAGGGCTAACTTCAATGGGATGCAAAAGGATCTAGCCAGGGTAAAATGGAACGAAAGACTGACAGGAAAAACTGACGGAACAATGGGTGATCTTTAAGGAGGAGATGTTCCAAGTACAGGCTAGGTACATTCCAACAAGAGGGAAGGGTAAGGGAACCAAAGCAAGGGCTCCTTGGATGACGAGGGAGATAGAGAAGATGATTAAATAAAAAGTGGGTGTACAATGTGTGATGAAATAACTGTGTTCTGATATTTGTACTTGTAATGTCTGGAATGTTCCACCGGGGGGAACCACTAATGCTCCTCCCTGGCCCCGCCCCTCTTCTGGTATGTTCTACTAAGGGCTCGGTGGATGATGAACTCTGTTAACTCTGCCATGATTCTTATTTAATAAAAGGCTTCAGTCTTAAGCTTTAACTTCGGATTCGGGCAGTTATTTGGCACATCAATTTTATTAAATAACAACTTTTGGAAGATGGATCGATTTTTGAAACCAGAACGTCTGGATATCGATCCCCATTCGGCAGATGCGTCGAAGAAATTTACGCATTGGCTCCGATGTTTTGAACACTTCATCGCATCATCGGCCGATCCGACGGTTAACAATTTGGGTCTTCTAACCAACTTGGTAAGTCATCAAACTTACTCTATAATTGAAGATATTACTACATATGAAGAGGCCCTCGCAGCTCTTAAAGCCCAGTACCTTAAGTCGGTTAACGAAGTATATGCCAGGTATCTCCTGTCTACTCGCAGGCAATTACCCGAGGAATCTCTGGACGATTTCCTGCAGGACCTTAAGGCTTTGGCTAAGGGTTGCAACTACAAGGCTGTCTCTGCCATAGTGTATCAGGAAGAAGCCATCCACGATTCAATCATATCTGGCCTCCGATCTAATTATATTAGACAGAGACTCCTCGAGAATGACTCGTTAGTTTTAAAAACGGTTGTCGCTGCTGCTCGATCGTAAGATGTAGCCCAGAAGAATTCAGAAGTGTATGCATCAGCCCATGCATCTCTCTCAGCCTCGTGTGTTCCGAGTATGGAGGCATCCATAACACCAATGGAGCCCCCACTTAATCCCATTGTTGCGGCTGTGCCCCATGGGTCTAAGTGTTATTTTTTTGGCCAATCTAAACACCCCAGGCAAAGTTGCCCAGCCAGAGAGGCTACCTGTTTTAAATGTAAGAAATGGGGACATTTTAGTAAAGTGTGTAAGGGTAATCCTGTACCCGATGTCTTCTCTGCTGCCGCCTATCGTTTTACTCTAGCCTCGGCTACGGTTGACCAGACCATACCATGTTCCTTGTCAAAATCTATGATGGACATTAAGATTAATGGTCGTCCTACTGGGTGTTTGATAGACTGTGGCAGTACTGAAAGTTTTATACACCCCAACCTTGTTAACTCCTGTTCATTGAAGGTGTATCCTACTCGAAGTGAAATTGTGATGGCGTCCAAATCCCTTACTTCGGAGGTAACTGGATATTGTAAAGTCACATTGACCGTTAAGGATACGGAGTATAAGGATTTTAAACTCCTCATATTACCTCAGTTGTGTGTAAACTTAATATTAGGCTTGGACTTCCAGTGTCAGCATGAGAGCGTTACCCTTAAGCATGGTGGATCTCAGCCTCCGCTCACAGTCTGTGGCCTTTCTACTTTAAACGTAAGTCCGCCTTCTTTGTTTGTGAACCTTGCTCCTAATTGTAGACCTATAGCGACTAAGAGTCGACGGTATAGTTCAGAAGATAAAACATTTATAAAAGAGGAAGTGGAAAGGCTTCAACGGGAGGGAATCATCGAACACAGTGGTAGCCCGTGGCATGCCCAGGTGGTGGTGGTTAAAACTAATGAGAAGAAAAGACTTGTGGTCGATTATAGCCAGACTATAAACTTGTATACCCAATTAGATGCCTATCCTTTGCCTCGTATTTCTGAGATGGTGAACCAGATAGCTCAGTACCGCGTGTTCTCTACCATTGATTTAAAGTCTGCCTACCATCAACTCCCCATCAAAATAGAAGACCGACCTTATACGGCCTTCGAAGCTAATGGGCGCCTGTAGCAATTCCTTCGGGTGCCCTTTGGAGTGACGAATGGGGTATCCGTCTTCCAACGGGGGATGGATCGTATGGTGGATGAATACGCATTGGAAGCAACATTCCCGTACCTGGACAATGTTACCATCTGTGGGCGTGACCAACGGGAGCATGATCAAAATCTCGCGAAGTTCCTAGAGACTGCAAAGAGGTTAAACCTGACCTACAACGAAAACAAGTGTACCTTCAATACTACACGTTTGTGTATTCTTGGTTGCGTTGTGGAGAATGGGGTAATCGGGCCAGACCCTGAAAGATTACGCCTACTTGCCTCACACTGTAAAAGCTTTAAGAAGGTGTCTGGGATTCTTCTCGTACTATGCCCAGTGGGTGGCTAGCAACTCAGATAAAGTCCGACCTCTTATTAAGTCGACGTCTTTTCCGCTATCGGCGGAAGCTCAGGAGGCTTTCCTTAATATCAAACGGGACATTGAGCAGGCAGTGGTATGTGCCGTGGATGAGAAGATCCCATTTCAAGTGGAAAGTGATGCATCTGATTTTGCGTTGGCAGCAACTCTTAACCAAGCTGGTAGACCAGTAGCTTTCTTCTCTCGTACATTGCAAGGACCAGAAGTTCGACATTCTTCAGTGGAAAAGGAGGCACAGGTCAATTATTGAAGCAGTCAGGTATTGGAGACATTATCTCGCTGGCCAACGTTTTACGCTCATTACTGACCAGCGATCTGTGGCCTTTATGTTCAACACTAAGCAGAGAGGCAAGATCAAAAATGATAAGATTTTAAGATGGCGAATAGAACTGTCAACATATGACTATGATATTCAGTACAGGCCTGGAGTATTTAATGAGCCATCGGATGCTTTGTCATGAGGAATGTGTGCTAGTCTAGGTACAGATAAGCTTCAAAGTCTCCACGACGCACTCTGCCACCCTGGGGTTACCAGAATGAAACACTTCATTAAGTCCCACAATCTACCCTACTCTATTGAGGAGGTCCGGACAATGACCAGAACCTGTCATGTTTGTGCTGAATGCAAACCCCACTTCTATAAGCCGTCCGAGCCAGCTCATCTTATTAAAGCAACTCGACCATTTGAGCGTTTGAGTCTCGATTTTAAAGGTCCCCTTCCATCGAGCGACCGTAATGTCTATTTTCTTAATATTATAGACGAGTACTCTCGGTTCCCTTTTGTTATACCCTGTCCGGATGTGACTAGTGCTGTTGTAATTAAATGCCTCTGCCAATTGTTTTCCTTGTTCGGCATGCCTAACAATATACATAGTGATAGGGGTTCTTCCTTTATGAGCGAAGAATTACGACAGTTTTTGCTATCGAAGGGGATTGCAACGAGTAGAACTACCAGCTATAACCCTCGTGGTAATGGGCAGGTCGAGAAAGAAAATGCGACAGTGTGGAAGGCTATCGTACTGTCTCTGAAGTCACAAGGCCTGCCGACCTCTCGCTGGCAGAATGTCCTGCCAGACGTGCTGTATTCCATAAGGTCTCTTTTGTGTACAGCGACGAATGCCACCCCTCATGAAAGGATGTTTAGTTTTCCAAGAAAAGCTACTAATGGAGTATCGTTACCCACATGGTTGACAACCACGGGCCCTGTGTTGTTGCGCAGACATGTGAGAGGCCACAAGACTGATCCACTGGTGGAGGAAGTACAACTCCTCCATGCTAATCCCCAGTATGCGTATATTCAATATTCGGATGGGCGAGAGGATACGGTCTCTATTAAAGATCTTGCACCTGCTGGAGCTCGAAAAGAGTTTGACTCTGAGAGTAGAGTTTTCAATCGTGGTATTGGACCTTCAGAGACACAAACCCTCAGTGCGGAAAATACTGATGATTCTGGGAATTCGAATGAACCGGAGTTAGTACTCCGGGAGGAGCCTCAGCAAGAGTTACGTCGTTCCCAGAGGATTATCAGACATCCTGACAGACTGAATCTATAGCAGGGGGTGAATGTGATGAAATAACTGTGTTCTGATATTTGTACTTGTAATGTCTGGAATGTTCCACCGGGGGGAACCACTAATGCTCCTCCCTGGCCCCGCCCCTCTTCTGGTATGTTCTACTAAGGGCTCGGTCGATGATGAACTCTGTTAACTCTGCCATGATTCTTATTTAATAAAAGGCTTCAGTCTTAAGCTTTAACTTCGGATTCGGGCAATTATTTGGCACATCACGATGCATGTCAGATTACTTCTTCAAGGGAGAACCAGACCAAATACAATAAGGGACAAAGAAGGTGATGTATGCTTAGAGGCGCAGGGCAAGGCTAGAATACTCAATGGGCTCGATTTTCATTGAGCCATGGAGTCGGGCTTGGAGGCGTGCGGGGGGTTAAAATTGCAAAAACTGGCGGGCGGGGACCCCCCCCCGCAGCCTGGTTCCCGACTCCAAGCAATTTTAACTCAGGCGTGTCTGATGGTCTCGACTCCGTCCCGCATCCAACAGGCGGGACTGGTCTTTAAGGCCCTTAATAACCACTAAATGGCCTCTATAATCCTATTTTAAAAGGCCCTTACAATTTAACCCTTTTCCCACGTAAAACACGCCTGGTGGGAAACACGAATGTGAAACCTGGCGGGAGCACTATTAGATTGCTGACTATCAACTGCAGGTCAACCATTAAAGAGGAGATTTGATCAGCCATGATTTGCAGGTGGCAGGACTTAGTGGTTTCAGGTCTGGGGCAAATTTTAGAAGGCTTAACCACACCTGCGGAAGGTTGGAGCCTCATACCCATCTCCTGTGTGCCCTCCTGGGAAGCCCCTCTCGCCACCTTCACTCAGCGCTTCCTCAACAGAGGCATATATCAGAAGCATGGGAGCTATTTATTTCCTTCCCATCTAGGCATTAGAGGAACTTGAGCACCAGCCACGGCAGCAGCAGAACCAGGAACAACAGCAGCAGCAGCAACAGCAGCAGCAGCAGGAGCGCCAGGCTGCTGCTCACCCACCTGAAGCTGCACAGGCCAGAAGGGGCCAACGCCTGGAAGTGGCTGGAGAGCACCTTGCTGCACATCAGGGGGGCCATGGGGACCCGTGTCTGCAATGGCAGTCCTACTCAGAAGGACTTCCATGAAGGTCTGGTTTCTATGTTCAATAGATGCCCATCGCTCCTCAAAAGATGTCATTCTATTCTGAACACTCACCATGTTTTCCATACCCTGGCGACTAACCTCCTCCATGGCTGTAGCCCTCCTCTCCTCTATCGTAGCCAGCTTTACCACGGAGGCAGCAATCATTTCCACGTAGGTAGCCATCCTTTCTGTGTTGATGCGTTCATTTGCCAATGGCTCCACAAAGGCTCTGCTCATGTTCGCTATGGACTCCTCCATTCGCTCCACACTCGCAGCGACCCTAGAGACAAAACCTGCCAGAGACTCCTGCATCTGTGCCTGGAGTTCCATCACCTCTGATCTTATGGATAGACCCAGAGGCAGAGAGTCGACATGCAGCTGAGCTGAGGTGGCAGAGTCCTGCACCCTCCGACGAGGACTCTCCACTGCTGTCCCTGTCTCCACAATCTGCTGATGCTCACTTGTGAGCTGTGATACACCAGGTGACAATACTACTCTATGTCCTGAAGGTCCCACCGAGGTGTGAGTGTCTGCGCTGGTGCTTATTTCTGCTGACGCTGTGCCCTCCGAGGTTGCAGATTCCTCTGAGGAGTGTGGAAGCTCAGGCTCTTCCTCCTGGACAGTGGGGATGGGGGCTCTCGATGGTCCTGTGGGGGAGTAAAGGAAAGAGTTAGAGATGTGAGGTCAAGTTTACATGCACATTGCATATTGCAGATGATGATAAGTCCATCTGTTATAGCTTCAGGATCATTACCAGTAACTCATGCAATGTCAATGAGAGAGATGTAAAACTATTCTGTCACCAGCTTGCTGTGATGCACCCGTCTGTCCGTCCCCAACTTGCGCATCTTTTTCAACCCCGACAATTTCCAGGATGGCTTTCTCCCAGGGGGTGAGCTGGGCTAATGATGGTGGGCCTCCTCCTATCCTGGCTCTTTCCCTTTTATTGTGAGCTCTCTTTTCCTGCAATGAGGGAGACAAGTGGAGGTTGAGTGAGAATGAAGGAGTGAGTGTAGAGATTGCATAGCATAGATGCTTAGAAGGAGACAAAGATGGAGTGAGGTTGCAAGACCAAGGGCCCTCCCTGTGTGTTGTCAGTTGTGTTCAACGCAACAGAGTGATAGGGAGTGTGAGGGCTGCATGGTGGAATAGTTATGTGATTGTGAGCATAGAGAGAGAGTTCTGGCGTAACTCCTGTAACAACAACAACAACAACACCTCCTCCTCCACCTCAACCTCCACCTCCACCTCCACCATGTGAGGAGCCACTTGGTCCTCCGGAATCTGCAAGCCACGATGTTGCGAAGTGCACAGCAAACCACGACGATTCTGGAGACCCTGGCTGCTGAGTACTGTTGGGCTCCACCTGATCTATCCAGGCACCTGAAGCGCATCTTCAGCAAGGATGTTCTTGCCATGGAAGGAGTGCAGCGAAGATTCACCAGGCTGATACCTGGGATGGCAGGAATGATGTATGAGGAGAGATTGGGTCGATTGTGCTTATACCCGCTGGAGTTCAGAAGAATGAGAGGGGATCTCATTGAAACTTATAAAATTCTAACAGGACTAGACAGACTAGATGCAGGAAGGATGTTCCCGATGGTCGGGGGGTCCAGAACCAGGGGTCACAGTCTAAGGGTAAGGGGTAAGCCATTTAGGACAGAGTTGAGGAGGAATTTCTTCACCCAGAGAGTGGTGTACCTGTGGAGTTCTCTACCAAAGAAGGCAGTAGAGGCCAATTCATTAAATATACTCAAGAAGGAGTTAGATATATTTCTTAAGGCTAAAGAGATCAAGGGATATGGAGAGAAGGCAGGAACAGGGTACTGAATTTGGATGATCAACCATGATCTCATTGAATGGCGGAGCAGGCTCGAGGGGCCGAGTGGCCTACTCCTGCTCCTATCTTCTATGTTTCTAAACTGATGGTTTGCTCAATAATGGATCTGGTGGAAATGTGGCTGGAGTTGTAGCGCTCCTCAGCTTCGTTGGCTGGCCTCCTCAACGGCGTCATTAGCCAAGTCCTCAGGGGATAGCCCTTGCCTCCAAGTAGCCATCCGTGAAGTTGGTCTGGCGGCCTGAATAGCGGAGGCACACTAGACTGGCGCAGTATGAAGGAGTCATGGCAACTGCCAGGGTACATGGCACAAACATGCAAAATCTCCTTCTTGTGCTCACACACCAGCTGAACGTTAAGGGAGTGGAAGCCCTTGCGGTTGACAAAAATACCTGGATTGCGATGGGGTGCCCTAAGGGCCACATGTGTGCAATCAAAGACACCCTGCACCCTTGGAAAGTCTGCCAGATGAGCTAATCCAACCGCTCGCACCATCACACTTGCGCGATCCTTGGTGAAATGGATGTGATTGTGCGCGAGGGCAAAGAGAGCATCGGTTATCTGTGTGATGCAAGTGTGTGCGGCCGCCTGGGAAATGCTGCTTATGTCTGCTGCTGATCCCTGGAATGAGCCTGAGGCAAAAATGTTGAGTGCGGTGGTGACTTTGACGGCCACTGGTAAGGAGTGTCCACCTGGTCCTCTGGGCAGCAGGTCTTGCTGTAGCATTGCGCAGATGTCAGTCACTACCTCTCGAGAAAGTCGGAGCCGCCTTTGGCATGTTGAAGTAGCTGAACCTGTGTCTGTAGATGTTTGGGGGGTATCTCCTGCGCCGACGGGCTTCCAGGCGCTGCCCCCTTCTGACCTGTGCAGCTTCAGGTGAGTGAGCAGCAGCCTGGTGCTCCTGCTGCTGCTGCTGTTGCTGGTGCTGCTGTTGTTCCTGGTTCTGTTGCTGCCGCGCCTGGTGCTTGACCTCCTCTAATGCCCAGAAGGGAAGGAAATAAATGGCTCCCATGCTTTTGGCATATGCCTCCGTTGAGGAATCGCTGAGTGAAGGTGGCGAGAGGGGTTTCCCAGGAGTTCACACTGGAGATGTGTGTGAGGCTCCAACCTTCCACAGGTATGGTTAAGCCTGGTAAAAGTTGCCCCAGGCCTGAGACAACAAAGTCCTGCCACCTGCAAATGATGGCTGATCAAATCTCCTCTTTAATGGTTGACCTGCAGCTGATAGTCAGCAAGCCAATAGTGCTCCCGCCAGGTTTCACATTTGTGATTCCCACCAGGCGTGTTTTACGTGGGAAAAGGGTTAAAATTGCAAGGGACTGTTAAAATGGGATTATAGAGGCCATTTAGTGGTGATTAAGGGCCTTAAAGACCAGTCCCGCCTGTTGGATGCGGGACAGATTCGGGACCATCAGACATGCCTGAGTAAAAATGGCTCGGAGTCGGGAACCAGGTGAGGGGGGTCCCACCCACCAGTTTTTGCGATTTAAATCCCCTGCATGCTTCCAAACCCGCCTCCACGGCTCAGTTAAAATCGACCCCTAAGAGACTGCATAAGGGTGATGAGTTGATTTCTTGATATCATATTGGATGGATAGATGTATAAAGTTGGATTGGAATGTTTGCTTTGTGGTGGCGTTTATTTCAGCATTGTGGCCAAGAGGACACTGTGATGCCCAGTAACAGAGGGAAAATAAGATGTGTGACTAATGTTGAAAGGGGAATTGGGGTTGTGGTCACTGGAACTGCAGGCAGATGATTCTATCCTGGATATCCTGGCCACAAATGGGCTGTCTGGGATGCATCCTTCCGTCTGCTTCCTGCTCTTCTGCTTCCTCCTCTTCTGCATCTTCCTCTTCTGTAAATCTGAAATCCCAGCATAAAATGCTGGAAATACTCAGCAGCTCAGACAGCGCCTCGCCCTGAGATGTGAACTCTGTTTCTCTCTCCACGGATGTTGTCTGACCTACTGAGTATTTGCAGCATTTTCTGTTTTCTCAGCGGAGTTCCTTTATCATTCGCGGTCTTGAAAGCATCCAGCAGCACTCCCTACACACTTAAAAATCTTTTAACATCTATTAAAGTAAGCCACTACTTCAATAAAATGAGAAAAAAAAGTGCAAAAGCTTAAATGCAAACTTACCTGAAAAATGTGTGTATCCCTTTAAGAGCTGCTGACAGCGCCTCTGTCAGTCTCTTTACATGCTGGGTTTCCTTGACGTGGCTATGATCCAGCACTGAACTCAGTGCTAGGGTCGAAGTTGGCCGTGGTGACATTAAGTCGGCTTTGCATGCTGACTTGTGAGGGAATAAGTCATATTTCAGAAAGATACACCATAATATGAACAGAATTCTGACATTATTAATACATGATATACTGGGTTTAAAAATCTAAAGCTGCAAACAGAAAAACAGGCTTCTGAGATAAAGATCAGTTGTTTAACAAAGTTGTAAAAACCAAACAAGCTTTGAAATGGGAATTAGTTAAATATACTAAAACAATGACCCTATTGAAATGGCAGTTGGCGCTTCCAAAAAGTCAGGAGCTTGGGAATAAAACACTGAGAAGGCCCAGTTTAAGGTGTTATAAGCTAACATGTAAAACAGAAACACAAACATTAAAAGAGGCATGTGCCTTTGAAAAGATGACATCAAGTAAAAGAAACACCTGCTGGTCAAATAGTTTTTATGTTAAACTTGTAAGACAGGAAACACGATTAAATATGCAACCAATTGAGATAGCTAGAAATGCATGAAACACTATGGTCAAAGTATCTTTAATTTATACATATAGTAAATATGACACCAACAAGAACACTTTGAAGATATGACTTCAATAGATACACCAAGCAATTACATTGTTTTTGTATTGAACTTGGAGCAGTAAGGAGACTCAACGGGGGAGAAATTCAGTTGTTAGCGCCAGCCGTTAGCGCCTTAAGAGGGCGATAAGTGGAGCGCAAAGCAGCTAGCACCCAGGCACGGCGAGACCTGCGCCTCTCACGAAATTGAGCAGACATTTAACAGCGGCGCAAAACCGCAACGCCCGCTCAGCTGCGCGCGCAGATCCTTACGTCATTTCATGGTGCAACGCCCTTGGTGCGCCCCAAACCGGAACTTCATGGTGCCCCCCCTTCTTTCCACCTGGCACTCCCAGCGACTGGTTGACTGGAACGGTTCCCAGTCGCTGTGGGGTTGGGGGGGCGCTATTTAAAGGGGGCTCTTCCTGGCTTCTTAGTGGTAGCCATTTTGGACCACTCCTTCTGTGTGAGAGAGAGAGAGATTTGCAGAGAGACAAAGGGAGAGAGCTTTCTGCATTGAGTCAGCGCTCGCACAGGTACTTCTGGCTTCAGCCCAGAACTTTGCAGTTGGATTGATTTTTCAGTGGCATAGCCTTGAGTGGGCACATATTATGGGGGCTGCAATGGGTGGAAACGTTGGGTTTCTCCATTGCATTGAGAGGGCTCAGAGATGCTGAGAGAGAGTGCCAATCATGGCCAGACGGAGGAGGGCCAACAGGTGTCGGCACAGGAGACCTTACTCTCCCAGGGTATACCGCCAGCAGTTCTCCTACCTCAACATGTCTGAGGAGCAGTGTATTCGGAGGTAACAACAGAAAATGTTGGAAATACTCAGCAGGCCAGGCAGCATCCATGGAGAGAGAAACAGAGTTAACGTTTCAGGTCTGGGACCCTTCATCAGAACTGGAAAAGGCTGGAGATGTAATAGATATTAAGCAGGTGCAGAGACAGCGGGGTGGGGGGGGGGCGGTTGGGAGGGGAGGAAGGAATAGAAAGAATACCCTGTACTTTTGTAAGAGGCAAGAAAGATAAAATGTTGCAAATGGGAATGGCAAAAATCATACTGCATGAAAAATGGGGGCAGGGATAATTATCTGAAATTGTTGAACTCAATGTTGAGTCCGGCAGCCTGTAAAGTGCCCAATTGAAAGATGAGGTGCTGTTCCTCGAGCTTACGTTGAGCTTCATTAGAACAATGTAATAGCCCGAGGACAGAGAGATCAGAGTGGGAGTGAAGCGGTGAATTAATGTGACAGGCGACCGGAAGCTCAGGGTTACCCTTACGGACTGAACGGAGGTGTTCCGCAAAGCGGTCGCACAATCTGCGTTTGGTCTCCCCAATGTAGAGGAGACCGCATCGTGAGCAGCGAATACAGTATATTAAATTGCAAGAAGTACAAATAAATCGCTGCTTCACCTGGAAGGGGTGTTTGGGACCCTGGACAGTGGGAAGGGAGGAGGTAAAAGGGCATGTGTTGCATCTCCTGCGCTTGCACGGAAGGTGCCAGGTGAAGGAGAAGGGCTGTTGGGGGTGATTGAGGAGTGGACCAGGGTATCGCGGAGGGAGCGGTCCCTTCGGAATGCTGAAAGGGGAGGTGAGGGGGAGATGTTTTTGGTGGTGGGATCACGTTGGAGGTGGTGGAAATGGCGGAGGATGATCCGTTGAATGTGGAGGTTGGTGGGGTGAAAGGTGAGGACAAGGGGAACCCTATCGTGGTTCTGGGAGGGAGGGGAAGGGGTGAGAGCAGAAGTGCGGGAAATATTCGGAGGCTTCCATTCAGCGGGGAGGTGGTCACTGAGCTCTGCCACCTGCTTCAGACAGATCTGCAGCCTCAGCTGAGGAGCAGGACGTCCCTGTCGGTGGCAGTGAAGGTGACAGTGGCTCTCAACTTCTATGCCACCGGCTCCTTCCAATCGGTTACTAGGGACATTGCCAATGTCTCCCAGTTTGCGGTGCATTGCTGCATCCGCCAAGTATCGAATGCCCTCTTCAAAAGGAGACGTCAGTACATTTCCTTCCCCATGACCCTGGACAAGCAGCAAGAGCGCGCAATGGGATTTGCAAGAATAGCGGGCTTCCCCATGGTACAGGGCGCCATTGACTGCACGCATGTGGCTTTGCGGGCGCCTCAAGAGAATGCCGAGGATTACCGCAACCGGAAGGGGTTCCATTCGTTGAACGTGCAGTTGGTGTGTGACCACAGATAGCTGATACTAGCTGTCAATGCCCGTTTTCCAGGTAGCAGCCACGATGCCTTCATCTTGCGCCAGACTTCTGTGGCAGACCTTTTCAAAGCCCCGGCTTACCCAGGAGGCTGGCTTCTCGGGGACAAGGGCTATCCTTTGTGCACCTGGCTGATGACCCCGCTCCGTGCGCCCAGCACCCCTGCTGAAGAGCGATACAATGACAGCCATAAAGCGACCAGGAACACCATTGAGCACACAATCGGCATGCTAAAGCAACGGTTCCACTGTCTGGACCATTCTGGGAGAGCCCTTCAGCACTCGCCTGAGCAAGTCTCCCATTTCATTGCAGTGTGCTGCATGCTGCATAACCTGGCTATCCTCAGGACTCAGCCACTGCCAGCAGACATTGGAGCACCACCAGAGGAGGGGGAGGAGGAGGAGGAGGAGGAGGAGCACCAAGACTGGAGGGAGGCACAAAGTGCAAGGGCCATCCGTCAGCAGCTTATTGCAAGTCGGTTCTAGGCCCCCTCTGAGGGAATGGCTTGTGCCATTGAAAGAACATGAATGGAACGGTTCCGCATACCCTGAGCCGGTCAAGGCAACAAATAGTTCAAAGAGCAAACATGCACAATCTGAATAAAGACAATTATTTATTTAACAAACTGTGTGCCCTTCCCGCATGACAAAGAAATACAGAGAAACCCCCAAAAAAACAGTCAGACACATAACTGGCTCTCACAACCTGGAGAAAATGAACAAAAGAGTTAACCAAAAATGACCATGATCCTCGGCCTTCACTAAAAAAATTAACAGCATTTTGCCACACCTCCTACTTTTTGGCCTGCGAGGGTGATCTGCTTTGCTTGCGAGATTGGCCCCTTCCCACCCTGCAGCTCCTCCACAATGGGACCCCAGTGGCTGCAGCAAGGCTGGGGAAGGCTGCTGAGTGTCAGAAACTGAGACTGCAGATGCCCTTGAGGTAGGGCCTGGACCAGCTCTGGGCCTGGAGGGCCCGGCTGCTGACTGCTTCAACTCTGCATGGGCGGCAGCAGTCTGTCCTTCGGCTGGTGGCAGCTGCAGTGGAGGACTGACAGTGTTGGCAGCAGGGATGCTGCCATTCTGACAGAGGACAGGCACTCCCTGGTCGGACGACACACTGGCACTCCCACGGGGCAGCACTGCAGCATGCGGAGCAATCTGCTGAAGCACAGACTGCTGGCCTTCTGCGGCGCGGTGAGGGCCCCGGCAATTCGTACCCAATGCAGCGAGGGTGGCAGCAGTCATTGCTCGTGTGGCCTCAATATGTGTCTGCATCAGACCAGCCACTGACAGCATTGCACCACTAAGCACTTGCGTGGAAGTCGCCTGTGCTGCCTGTGCTGCACCGAAGTCCTGCAGACTCCTTGCCTGTGCTGCCCCGAAGTCCTGGGCACTCCTTGCCAGTGACTCTATGGAGTCGGGCATCCTTGCCGCTGCAGCCATGAGCTCAGTGTGCCTCTGCTCCGCCTGGGTGCCCATTTCAGTGAGGAGCCGCACCTCCTCTGCACTCACTGTAGCAGGACTGGAGGCCAGACTCTCCCTCCGGGGAGAAGGCTGCCGAGCTTCCCTACCCCCCCGCATTGCTGCAGCCTGCTGGGCCCCGGAGCTTCAGCCTCCTCAGACCCTTCCCCCCTGCTCCCCTCCAGGGAAGACGTGTCCCCATTATGGCCATGGGCTGCCTCAGCTGAGGGTGGCACTGATGGTCTGGCTTCCTCTTCCTCCTCGCCTTCAGAATCACTCACAGTGGCAGCTTGAGGGCCCACCTCCTCACCTGGCGAATCAGCATCTGAAAGCAGGGAGGTACAAAAGTAGCTTTAGCATGAGGACAGGACGGCAGCGAGGGAGGCATGAGTGCTGCGATGCACTGTATTGGTTCGATAGTGGCAAAGGATGCTGGTGTGAGGCACAAGTGGAAGGAGAGAGGACAAAAAGGTGATGACCTTACCATTGCTGTCCAGAATGGGGTCGGCATCTCCAGTGGCGACGGGGCCAATCATCCGGCCTGCTGTAATCCACTCCACTCGCTGCTCCAGATCGCTGAGGTCTTTAAGGTCAGGCCAGCCTCCCCCGGTCCATTGCTGCTGCCTTCTATTGTGGGCCAGCTTGCCCTGCAAGAGAAAGGACGGGCTCTGAGTACAGTGTGAAGCCCTGATCTTGGCTGCACTGCCTCCCATGGTTGAATAGCCCTCACAGTGTGTAAAGTGGTGAATGTGCATGTGAGTTTCATGAAAGGCCCATAGGTGTTGGATGAGGGCTGGGCATTGGGGCTTGCAGGACCCTTTGGCCATAAAGTGAGGTGCACATGCAGGGATGAAGAGGATACTGAAAACCCGAGTGAGGTCGTTGAACTTCTTCCTGCATTGCACTGGCGTCCTAGGTACCATGCTGCTGGAGGTCACTCTGTGTGCCACCTCCCTCCAAGCTTTTCGATATTCATTGGGCAGCGGCCTCCTGCCACTGTCCGGAAACAGGATAGATCGCCTGCGCTCCACTGTGCCAACCAGAACCGTCAGGGCCCCCTCACTGAACCGCTGCGCTCACTCCCTGGCCCTCTCCATGGTCCTAGGCATTAGAATGTGGCAGCAGCTCTGTCCAGGCTGAGAATCAGGGCTCCATTGTGCAGGGCGTGGCTGCAGTCCAAATCGACCCTCCCCCTTTAAGAGCTGACCGGCGCCAGCGTGTCTGCCTGCAATCGCTAACTGGCCGCACCTGCGCTGCGCCCGCCCTCGGTGGTAGCGCCTCGCTTCTCCGGCTTAGCGCCTTAGGACAGTTGTGCAGCACCTGCTTTAGTGCTCCAAGCACCTCTTGGGGCGAAGCAGGTCAATTTCGCTGAAGGTGGTGATAATTTGCGCCGGGCGCTAAATTTAGCGCCCGCTCAACTATAACGCCCCAAACGTGGTGATACTGAATTTCTAGGCCAACGTCTGCTAAAAACCAGTTAAGCCAATATTAAGAATTGAATGAAAGAATTTTGTAAGAATGGCATCAAACAGAAACTATAGCTGTCATATAGTTTTTATGATGGTTTTTGAAACACCTAAAGGTAGAAACATAATTATGCATGCAATAGTTGAATTGACAGTAAGATAGAAAGCATTCAAAGGAGAGAATCAATAAAGACAATTAGCTGACATCAGCAGAGAACATCAAAGAATAAACCACTGCAAAAAGGGTATAAAAATAAGAGCTTTTCAAACAGAAAATCAGAACTCGCTGAATGGGCCTAGTGTTTCTCAACTTCACAGGCACACTCTGTAAGTTTTTAACTTTGAGTCTCGGGTAATCAAAGTAATTGATTTTGGTGGATGTTCTGGATTTAGAAATAAGTAAGAAATAAGGAAAGTAACGAAGTAAAAATTTGAAAATTAGGATCTCTGAGAAATAAGAAGTGTAAGCTATCTGTATTTTGAATTGTTAATGTTGCAACTGATTCAACAGCTGTTAACTGAATGTCGGCTCTTAAATAAAACTATATTTTTTTAGGATTGTCTAAAAGAGTATTTCTGTATAAACTCGCGAACCCAATTTTTGTACAATCTTTTGATAGGAGTTGTAGAATTCTGGGGGGTATTCTGGACCCTCATAATATCAGGAAGGTTGCAGTCTAGTTAAGCTTATTAAAAATGCTATCTGGAGGACGGTAACATCTTCAGTCATTCCTTTCCTTTAGGGAGAGATAACCTGAACCTTTAGACCCATTTAAGCGTCTTGTAGAATTTGGCTATCTCTAACTTAAGTTGAAGGTGAATGTCTGGAGAACACGCCTGATCTGGGGTGGCCCAAAAGGGCTAGGACTTGTAATTACCCCTTCAGACTGACATCACCAATCCGCCATTTTTTTGCAGGACGCTAATACTTACCGGCAGCATTACAGAGAGAACCAAAATGGAGGACACCGCAGGACCATCCGCCGGCTGGTGAAAGAGCGGCAGCCACCACTCTTTCACCATTATTTGCCAGTAATGGGTGGCGTTAAGTCCCCTAATTTTTAGCCCTATATCTCTAGCCAAATTTTTCACTCTTTTCATTCTCAAGCAACAGCACTAATTCTCGTGCTCCCAACCACCATCCCAGCCAAGATCATCTAACTCAGCACAGACCGAGGATCAAAACTGGCACCTTCTTGGTTTGAATGGCTCAGCTGCTAATTGACTTGACATATTGGGTCACTGGAGCAGCTTGAGAACTAAAATCTTACAGCTATATTTACCACTGGGGTTCTCCCGATCTCCCAGCGCAAGTTTGGTGCGAGATCAGAGAAAACCCTGGAGAAATGGTGTGACTGGCCATTTATGACATTTCTTCCATGTTTCTGCTTATCTTGCATCAAATTCATAGTGGGAGATCGAGGAACCTTCAGAAAAAATTTAACTTTAAGGGGGTGATTTTGCCAATGGGGACGTGATGGAGATGGGACTGCTGCTTGTCAGGTTTTAGTCCTGCCTCCATCGATGTCTGGCCAACCCATGCTATTTTCCCTTGATTGACCTTGTTAAGCCCGTCCAGCAGGCTTAGCAGGCCAATTAAGGGGAAGCCGGTGACAGAGAACATCAGCGTATGACGTTTCATCTGTCAAAAATTTTTCACAGATGAATTGTCATCGCTTGACAGCTCTGTGAAGCTGCCAAACACTGACAATCTGTCTTCTAAGTTGAGTCCTGGTACACAGGCTCAATTAGAGATCTGTTCTGAGCAGAAAGCAAAAGGCTGATGCATTTGAGAATCCAGTGGCCATTCTGCTTTCTCTGCTGGTGAGATGAGGGACTCCAGAGACCTGAAGGGATGAAGCCTGGAGGAAAAAGTGAAGGTAAGTAAAGCTTTTAAAACACTCTACACTCACCTCACACACTTACCTCTGCACACATGCACCCATCACTCACCTGCACACCGGACATCTCGGCCCCTCCGACCCCTGCAGACCCACGGCTCGCCTCACTGACCCTGGCGAGGTTCGGAGCCATCGGGAAGCCCACATTTTAGGGCTCAAAATAGGGATTATCCAAAAAACTGCCTGTTAACTACCTGTTAATAGGCAGTTAATTGGCACTAATCCCCTTCCCGCCTCGAGGAGGTGGCTCCCAGCATGAGTTGGGTACCCGTCTCCTGGGACGATGGCACGGAGGCGGGTTGGGGGCGGGATGGGTACCTGCCCCCAGATTCTGCCATTTTCCCAGCAGTCCCATCGCCATACCCGCCTCCCAGGGCTGGCAAAATCACCCCTAAAGGTTTTTCTCTGCTCAGTATTTGCCTCTTAGCTTTTTGAGCTTTTTAGGCATCATTGACGTTTATTAAAAAAAAACAGAAAATGCTGGAAATACTCAGCAGGTCAGGTAGCATCTGTGGAGAGAGAACTGACAAAAGGTCATTGACCTGAAACGTTAACTCTGTTTCTCTCTCCACAGATGCTGCCTGACCTGCTGAGTATTTCCAGCATTTTCTATTTTTATTTCAGATTTCCAGCATCCGCAGTATTGTGCTATTGTATTGGCATTTATTAGTTCTTTTCAACTGTGTTGAATAAACAGATTTAAATGTGAGCACTGAAATTAATGAACTGCACAAAACACTGGTGCCACCAATAGGTGAGATTGCTTCCTCCTATTGGGCCCTTCTCAATACTCGTGTCTTCAGGAATTCTGCAGAACCATCTTATTTCCACATATAACCAGTGCAAATTGGCTCCTAGGACAGTTCAAAGTTAAAATTGCCATTACATTCTATGGAGCAGTTCCGGGACACCAACCCATTGGCAATATGACTGGAGCTGCTTAGAAACAAGGGCCTAGAAATTCAATTAGGCCCAGAAATGGGCAGTCTAAAGCGGGCCAAGGTTAACGCTGCCTGCAAAATGAGCAGGCAGCACCGGTATTTTGGTGCTGCCTGCTGATGTAAATGAGCGCAGCGCAGAATCTCTTGTGCACCGTGTCCTTTCCGCCGGTAATCTCAGCAGAAGGCCAAAGGTTGCAACTAAAGGATCAGTTCGGCATTCTCGTGCGATGTGCTGTTTGGGATAATTTGGTGGCAGCTCCTGGGTTTTGCTGGGTCAGGAGGTATCAAGTCTGCTGATGGCCCTTGTAGGACTGGAGCAATGACCATTGTGGCACATTAGGAGGCATCTGTTTGTCCACGGCTCCCCTCTTACTTTCTCGGACATTTGTCTGGGTCTGGTGTGGGGTCCACAAATGGGTACCAGACTGCCTGGTGCTCCCTCCTTCGCTGGCTGCCATAAATCCACAAATATTTCACCCAGATGTTTGCTGTGTGGAGGTTTGTGTTCCACCATGGTGCCGGAGGGGAAGGGGGATAGGGATGTGTTAAGTCCGTGAATGATTGAGACACGGACCAGCAGGAGTGAAAACAAACAAGTCTTTACTGGTGGAAGTCAATAGTGAAACTAAACAACAGAGGCTCACTAGCGCCTTTTCTACAGGGGTGGTCACTGCCGGTACTGCAGTCTGAGACCAGTTATTCTCTTAAAGGTACATACACAACAATTCCTCCCCTTTTAGATAAACAGTACATAACATTCATTTAACAACTAAATGATAACGAATTACAATCACAATTACTGTTGCTAGATACATTGGTTAAGTTTAAGCAATTATAAGTTCAGTCTTTGAGGAGGCTTCCTGATTCTATCTGGATAATGCCTCTTTGGGGTATCAGGTTTTTCTGGCAATGTTGCGTCGGGATCAATGTCTTTGTTTGGTTCATCTGCTTCCAATATTACCGGTTCTGCGGTAGCTGCAATAGGAACGTCAATTTCATTACCAGGTGTATCAGATCGTGGTGTGGAGTTGACGTTTTCCAGTGACTCTAAAATCTGGTCAGCATGGCGTCTTACAATGCTCTCCCCAACGTCCACGGTATACATGTGAGGTCCTTGTCGTGTACAAATCATTCCTGGCTGCCATTTCTCAGTGCGGTAGTCCCGGGCCAAAACTGGTTGACCTATCTTAAAACTCCTGGTCGGCCTTTCATTCATATTCTGAAACTGCCTGTTCTCCACATCTCTTCGTACGTTTGGCTTAACCAAATCCAAGCGGCATCGTAGTCTTCGATTGAAGAACATCATGGCTGGAGTTTGGTTGGTAACCGCATGTGTCGCATTCCGGTAGGCAAACAAGAAGTTGTCCACCTTGTGTTGTAGGGGTATATCTTCATTACACATTGCCTTGATAGCCTTCTTGAATGTTTGGACAAACCTCTCGGCCAATCCATTAGTGGCTGGATGATATGGGGCAGATGTGTAATGCTTAACGCTATTGTTCTTTAAGAACCTCCGGAACTCTTCAGACACAAACTGTGGTCCATTGTCAGAGCAAATCTGTTCAGGCAGCCCATTCCTGGCGAATATGGTTCGCAAAACTGTGATAGTTTTTTCCGTGGTGGTTGAGGACATTTTTATTACCTCTGGCCACTTTGAATGTGCATCCACCGCAATTAAAAACATCGAGTCCATGAAGGGACCAGCAAAATCAATGTGCACCCTTTGCCATGGAGATGAGGGCCACTCCCATGGATGCAGAGGAGCTTGTGGTGGGGCGTATTGGACCTTTTGGCATCCTGCACAGCTCTTGGTCATCTCTTCGATTTCTCTATCGATTCCCGGCCACCACACAAACGCTCTGGCTAAGTTCTTCATTTTTACCCCACCCAGATGACCCTCATGAAGCTCATTGAGTACTCTATCCGTCAACTTAGGTGGAATTACTACTCTGGATACACACATCAAGGTTCCTCTGCACACTGACAGCTGTTCTCTTCTCAGCGAGAATGCTGGCAGCAGTGGTTCGCCATGTGCTGGCCATCCCTTCACCGTTAAATCATAGACCCGTGATAGTGTCGGGTCATTCCGTGCTTCCTTTTCTATGTTTGCATTCGTCACAGGGAGACATTCGGCTATGGTCGAGTGGAATAACTCCATTGGATCCAATGCAAGGTCTTCTCCTTCCACCGTCGGCAACGGTAGGCGTGACAATCCATCAGCATTTCCATGCTGTTTAGTTCCTTTGTACTCAATGTCATATTGGTGTGCCCCTAGGAAAAGGGACCATCTCTGCAGCCGTTGTGCCGTCATTATCGGTACGCCCTTCTGAGGGTTGAAAATGGAGACAAGAGGTTGATGATCGGTTAGTAGAGTAAATTTTTGACCGTGCAGATAGTGATTGAACTTCTTCACCCCCCACACTAGGCTGAGGGCCTCTCTGTCAATCTGGGCGTAGTTACGCTCGGCAGAAGTTAACGAGCGTGACGCAAAAGCTATCGGCCGCTCTAAACCATCAAGGAATTTATGTGACAGTACCGCCCCAATGCCGTAGGGAGACGCATCACACGCCAGCCTGATTGGCAGTGCTGGGTTGTAGTGAGCCAATACTTCCCTTGAAGTGATTAAGTCCTTACTCTTCTGAAAAGCACGCTTACAATCATCGTTCCATTTCCATGCTACCCCCGTTCGTAGCAGGGCATTCAGTGGGTGCAGAATTGTCGACAAATTCGGCAAAAACTTATGATAGTATTTCACCAACCCGAGGAATGACCTCAGTTGCGACACATTTTCAGGCGCTGGGGCCTTAACAACCGCTTCAATTTTGTCAGGGGACTTATGTAACCCCTCTTCATCAATCACGTGGCCACAATACGATATCTGTTTCTTAAAAAATTCGCACTTGGGGCGGTTGGCTCGCAGCCCATGTTCCCGTAGTCTAGTGAGCACCTGTTCTAGGTTGTTAAGGTGTTCACTGTCATCTTCACCTGTTACAAGGATGTCGTCCAAGTAACACTGAGTCCCCGGAATCCCTTGCAGGACTTGTTCCATCGCTCTTTGCCATATCGCCGGAGCCGATGCTACTCCGAATACCAATCGATGATACTGGTAAAGACCTTTGTGAGTGTTTATCGTGAGATACTTCCTAGAGGACTCTTCAACATCCATCTGCAAATATGCTTGTGCTAGGTCAATTTTTGTAAAATGCTTCCCTCCAGACAGTGAGGCGAAGATGTCTTCTATCCTTGGAAGAGGATATTGTACTGTGTGAAGGATTGGGTTCACCGTCACCTTGAAATCCCCACAGATGCGAATCTTCCTTGGCTCTCCGGACTTATTGCTTAACGTTTTCTTCATGACAGGAACGATGGGTGTCGCCCACTCGCTCCAGTCGACCTTAGACAACACGCCCGCCTTCTCCAGATTCTCCAGCTCTGCCTCGACGGCTGGGCGAATTGCATATGGTACTGGTCTTGCTTTGAAAAACTTGGGAACTGCATTCTCTTCTATTTTTATCGAGGCGGTTACGCCTTTAAGCGTGCCCAGTTCTTGTTGAAATACCTCTTTGGCGTTAGCTAAGGTTGTTGACAATCGTCCAGGAGTGACGTCTTCATCTGTTTTACCGTCTACCGTCATTACATGAATGGAATGCCAATCTAAGTTTATCTTCCTGATCCATTCCCGTCCCAATAACGGTGGTCCACCATTTGGCAATATGTAGAGATACAATTTCCGTATTTTCTTGCCATTGTATTCGACAGGCACCCTTATTTTTCCTCTGGGGTATACTTTTTGCCCCGTATACGTCGTCAAGACGATGGATGTCTCTCTCAAGGGTATGTGTGAAAATAGCCGCTCGTAGTCTCGTCGATTCATGACGGTTAGCGCTGATCCTGTATCCAATTCCATTTTAACTTGGGACCCTGCTATCGTGAGAGTGACCCAAATGGTTCGGTGATCCTCTTTTGCGATTACATTGTGAAGTTTGAGACAGCTTAGTCTCCTGTTTCCGGATTCACTATCGCTCATCTGGTCTTCGGAACTACTGTCCGTCATCTTTTGTACTTTCTTGTACGGTTCCTTAGTAGCCTTTTTGTTGTCGCTGGTCTTCTTCCCAGACCTGCAAACTCGTGCAATGTGTCCAATCTTCCCGCATTGTCTGCATATTTTGTCTTTGGACCAGCAGTCCTTCTGGTCATGGTTAGTTCTGCCGCAGCAATAACATTTTGCAAATCCCCATGTCATTTCGTGGGTGCCGTATTCCTGTGGTTTTTGTTGAATTTCTGCAGCTCCCTTGGCTGCTGCTTCATATGATACTGCCACGCTGAAAGCCTTATCTAGCGTCAGCTCTTTTTCTGAGAGTAACTTCTTCTGTATTCCTTCACTCAGGAGTCCACAGACAAATTTGTCCCGTAGGGTATCTGCCAGTCCTGCTCCGAACTGGCAGTGCTTTGATAGCTTGCGTAGTTCCGTAAGATACTCAGCATTACTCTCATCTTTGTGCTGAGTTCTCCTGTGGGATTTAAATCTTTCTGCTATCAACAGCGGTGCAGGGTTTAAGTGTTCCTGTAGGACAGCAACAATTTCGTTAAAACTCTTCGCCTTCGGTTTGGCTGGCGTAATCAGGTCCCGCAATAGGCCGTACGTTCTAGCGCCCAATAAGTTTAGCAATATCGATGCCTTTTTCCCCTCCGCTATTTCGTTTGCCTCGAAATATACCTCGACTCTTTCCACATACGTGGTCCAGTCCTCTAATGTATTATCAAAAGCAGTGATACAGCCAGTCTTCGGCATCTTGCAAATCTAAAATGGCACCTCCTGCGCTTTGCCTTCTTCTACGATTTAACAAAATGGCGCCTCCCGCGCTTTGTCTTCTTCCCCGCTGTTGTTAGCGCTGCTTTCCACGGTTTCTTGCGCGTTAAATATTGATTCTTTTTCTTTTATTATTTTCCCGTCGTGGAGCGGACCCTCTGGGACACTTCCCTCCCTCTTCTTAGGTCCGAACACTGCCCGGCTTCGAAGCACCGGTCGCGCCCTGTGTGCTGCACCCTCTCTCTCTCTTTGCTTCCCGACTCGCTGCCCGGCCCCGTTGAAAAGCCACCCGATCGAGCTTCAGCCCGCCGCAGCCCAGGAAGGATCAGAGCACTACCTGCCACCAGCCCGATTAGCTGGGAAACCACAGACCAAGGAACCCAGCCTGGCTCTGGACAGTCTCTCCTGCAAGTTTTTAAACCGATGATTGACGGTCGACGCCCGTTTCTCGAGCTTCAATGGACTCTATTTTTTTTTTTTCTTTCTTCTGGCTCCGACCTTCAACAACGTCGTCTGAGGTGCTGCCGAGTTGCAGGTAAGTTCGTTTCTTACTCGTCGCCAGTGTTAAGTCCGTGAATGATTGAGACATGGACCAGCAGGAGTGAAAACAAACAAGTCTTTACTGGTGGAAGTCAATAGCGAAACTAAACAACAGAGGCTCTCTAGCGCCTTTTATACACGGGTGGTCACTGCCGGTACTGCAGTCTGAGACCAGTTATTCTCTTAAAGGTACATACACAACAGGATGCACTGTCTTGCAGCTAGTCGTGACGGTGCACTAGCCAACATATCACATAGGGGATTCACTCCCTGGTGAGTGGGCCTTTAAGCACAGGCTCAGATCTGGAGGGACTGTGACTGAAAACACCACATAAAGACTGTGGCATAGATGTTGTTAAACTATTGCATGAGAAATCAATTGAAATAAATTTAAAAGAAAGGGATACATGAACCTCTTGGTCAGGACTTTACTGGTGTAAATCATGCAGAAGAGAATTCATTCAAATTTTTAACAACAGCAGACTTTTGAATAACAATTGGTGAGAATATGAGCCTTTTAAAAACAGACTTCAAAAAATTGTACGTATATTATTTTATCACTTCCTAAACTAGAAAACCCAATATATAAAATTTAAGAAAAATGCTGTTTTGAATTTTTTCCTGAGATTACAACTGTAGTACAGTATAGTTTATTTAAAAAATGATTTACCTCCTGTAATGTTTGACTGGTGGGAGAGTTGGTGAATCTCATTGGCAGCAGTTTTCACTCTAATTACATAGTCTGAGCTCTCCTTAGTTACCAGTTATCTCAGCAGCTGTTTACTGTATGGTTCATA
Organism: Somniosus microcephalus; assembly: GCF_052327205.1. Lineage (NCBI taxonomy): Eukaryota > Metazoa > Chordata > Chondrichthyes > Squaliformes > Somniosidae > Somniosus > Somniosus microcephalus. The sequence continues at coordinate 131,193,550 of NC_140996.1, forward strand.
GCTCGCCACCGCTTTCTCCTAGCTCTACGCGCTGTCAACGGCTACATGCATGAGCATGCTTTGGAGAGGGCGGTAAGAGGAACGGCGAGGTCCAAAATGGATAAGCATGCATCTATTCAGCACTGCACGCTGATTGACGTCAGGCTCCTGCAAATTAAAATACTTGCAGCGAGCGCATAACTCCGAGCTTCCAGTCGCTTGTTATTTTAATTCGCTGGACCACTCCTACTCTGACCTCTCTGCCCTCGGCCTCCTACATGATCCAATGAAGCTCAATGTAAGCTTAAGGAACAGCACCTCATCTTTCTGTTAAGCACTTTACAGCCTTCTAGACTCAACATTGGGATCAACAATTTCAGACCATAACCTCTGCCCTGATTTTTTCGGACAACAGCTGATGTTGATGATTCTGTTATTCCCAATTACACCTCCTCCAGAACCATCCTTCGTTTCTTTACTTGTCCCATTACCATCTCCTTTCACCTTGCACCATCATCCCTTTTGTCATTTAATCTCTCCTGCCTTCCATCCTATCACAGACCTTCCCTTTTGTTCTTTCCTCCCACTCCCCCCTTTTCCTGCCTCTGCACTTGCTTAAAACCTGTTAAACTCTAACCTTTTCCAGTTCTGATGAAAGGTCATCGACCTGAAACGTTAACTCTGTTTCTCTCTCCACAGATGCTGCCTGACCTGCTGAGTATTTCCAGCATTTTCTGTTTTTATTTCAGATTTCCAGTATCCGCAGTGTTTTGCTTTAGTTCTACTTCAATCAATGATGAGTGTGAGCTTAGCTCAGTGGTAGCTGGCACACTTGCCTCCAAATCGGAACATTATGGCCCAGAAATTCGGGTCGGAGGCTTCCCACGGGTGCAAGCCTCCGACCTGCACTTACCTAGCGCGCCGGCCGTTGTGCTGTGGGCCCGCGTGGGATTCCGATCCTGGACCTGCTCCACCAAAGATGTGTGGGTTAGGTTGATTGGCTATGATAAATTGACCCTTAGTGTTAGGGGGATTAAATGGGGATATGTGTTGGTGTAGGGGTTACGGGGATCGGGTGGGATATGTGTCGGTGCAGGCTCGATGGGCCGAAATGGCCTCTATCTGCACTGTGGGGTTTCTGTGATTCTGTGATCTGTGAACTGCCGGCACGCAGTGCTTGCATATCCCAGGGGCACAGTTAGTTGGAAGTGTCCCCTGGGATCACGTGGGCCAATGGTAGCAGGGAATCTGTATTCATAGATTTGACAGGAAGACCTGTCAAATCTATGAATACAATTCAGCCCCAAAATATAACGAAAACTTCAAATACATTTTTTTTAAATCACATTTTTAAAATAACTAGAAATTACATAAAAGAACTATTTTAAACAATAATTTAAATTTTTGAAAAAATTAATTACAGTTTCTAACGGGGCTAAAAATAAACTTACCTTTCTTTAAAGTGTTTAAAAATAATAAACCTGTGGAAAAAATGTTTTAATTTTACTTAATTCACCACTTACCTTGTTAAAAGCAGGCCTTGCGACTGCTTTTTAAAAGTGTAACTGTTGGAGACTTACCCTCCCGGAAAAACCTGGAAACAAAACTTAAGTTCGATGCGCACGCGTTGCCTCTCCGGCGCACGCATTCAACCTGTGAACCCCTTCCTTTAAGGGAACGGGAGTTCCGGTTTCCCGCGCATGCGCAGTGCATGCACTAAACCGGCACTTTCGTTGGGCCTACGCGTCAGTACCCAGCGCGTACTCACTCGTGGGGACCCGAAGTTCTGGCCCATTAGGTTCTTGCCTGACTCCAGTACCTAATCTAGACTGACATTTCCATGCAGTACTGAGTGAGTGCTGCATTCATAGACTCATAGATTAATACAGCACAGAAGGAGGCCATTCTGCGCCGGCTCTTTCAAAGAGCAATCCAGTTAGTCCCCCTCCCCCGCTCTTTCCCCATATCCCTGCAATTTTTTTCCTCCAAGTATTTACCCAATTCCCTTTGGAAGGCTACTATTGAATCTGTATTCACCACCTTATAAGGCAGTGCCTTCCAAATCCTAACCACTCATTGCGTAAAAAGGTTTTTACTCATGCTGCCTATGGTTCTTTTGCCAATCACCTTAAATCTGTGCCCTCTGATTATTGACCCTTCCGCCATTGGAAACAGTTTCTCTTTATTTACTCTATCTAAACCCTTCACGATTTTAAACAGCATGGGCTAGAAATTCGTTATAGTCAAGGAATGGGCAGTGTCAGTAGAAAAGTTGAAGAATTAGCACTGGGCACTTAGACTGCATGCAAAATTCATGCTCACTGCTCAATAAAATGATTGGAGTCCTAAATCAAGTCTAAAAACCCAAGCTCATTGGCGTTACACTCAAAGGGTAGACCAAAATCGGGTGCAGTCTAATCGCAACTCATCATTGCCACAGGCTTTTTTCACTTCTTAAAGGGGAGGTATATTGATGCTGCAGCACTTCATTCTCAGCATTCCTGGCTGTGCAGCTGCCTCAGCAAGCAGAAGCAGAACAAGGAGAAGGAGCCGGAGGAATGAACCACGTGTGCTCATGACAGATCCATGCCCCAGTGAGAGAGCCCGCAGATTCTCCGATGAAGCGTTGGAGGCATTGGTTTTCGCTGTGGAGAGATGGAGGGCAGCACTCTACCCGGCATGTGGCAGGTGGGCCTCACCACAAGTCTTCCACACCATGTGGAGGGAGGTAGCGCAGCACATCTCGGGCAACACTGTGGTCCCCAGGACCCACACACAGTGCAGGAAGAAATTTAATGACCTCACTCGGGTGGTCAGGTTGAGTGAATGCTTCAACAAATGCTACATACCACCATCTGTACCACAATCTTCACAAACTGCCCAAAGCACCACATCCCCAGCACTCACCCACCAATAATCTCGACCTACTAACACTCACATCCACATCTCACACCTTGCACACAATGACAGCTACTCAACTATGGCAGGCACATCACCCAAATACATTGCTACACATTGCTCCACACTCTTTCTCACTTTCCTTTCTCTTGCAGGCCATGGTGGCTCACAACAGGAGGGAGCAGGAGCACCCAGGCAGGGGACAAGCCGACACCCAACCACTGTGTGCGCTGGAGAATCGAGTGCTGCAAATTATTGGGCGCCAGATGGTGGGCACCATGGCGGCTGGCAACGTTGATCCCCATTGGGGACAACAATGGTATATTCATCCCTACTCCTTCTTCTCACATCACACTTCCTCCTCGCCTCACAAGTGTTTCTCACTTTCCAGCTAATCAGGCTGTGTGCAAGCATTTCTCCCTTGCTGCCCCACTTCCCTCACGTTAACCTGACTCTTGTACCTTTATGCTTTCAGATAATCAGCAAGCACCTGAGCAGCCTGTCCCTGAGGGCACCGTAGAGAGCGAGGCTGGAGAAGAGGAGGAGGAGGAGGAAGAACACACCGCGTCACTGCATATCTCACCCGCAAACACCAGATCAGATACCGGCATTACGCGTTCTTCAGAGGCTAGCATAGTAGTGGGATCTGCACTGGGTGATGCACCGGGGAGGAGTGGGCTGCAGCAAAGCCAGGGGGAAAGGGTAGCTCGGGTGCCAGCTCCCCGGAGGGCGCATTCACGCTCGAGGTCTGCTGCACAGGACTCAGATGAGTATCTCGATGGGGAGGCCTTTAGAAGAGGGTGATGGGCATGCACACGGAGATGATAGGTGCAATGGCAAGGGTGCCTGAGAGCCTCTCAGCAATGGTAAGGAGCGTGGAGGAGTTCGCCTCCAACATTGCACAAGGCTCTGCGCACACCATGGAGCCCATCATTTCCACTCTGCAAAAGATGGTAGACTATCAGAGAGACTGTGGTGGCCCAGACCTGATGCTGCATGTGATGGGCAATCTGGCAGCTTCCACTGCAGCACAGGCGAAAGCGACGCAATGTCTTAGTACTGCAATGCTGTTGATGCTTGGTGGATTCCAATCTCCAAACTGCTCTCATACAGTCTCAGCTTGATGCCATGCAAGCTCTGACTGCTGCCATCATGGCTGAGTCTACCACCATCGATTGGGGCTTTCACGGTGTCGCAGCAGGCCAGCAATCTGTGCTCCAACAGATTGCTATGGATACTGAGACACTGCCCCAGGGGAGTGGCAGTGGGTCAGTGGAGCAGGAAGCTGATGTCCGCTCTCCGGATGACCGCATTCCTGCTCCCACCACTGCCACTTCACCATTGCCCTTGTCGGTCCTGTCATCCAGCCAGCACAGACTGCTACCGCCCATGCTGAGGTGGTGTAGTCTACAGCCGGGCCTTCCAGGTCCAGAGCTGGTCAAGGGCATCCTGCAAGACTATCAGAAGTCTCCCGCACGGACACTCAGCAGCCTTCCACCAGCACTGCTGCAGCCACTGGGCTCTGCAGTCCTGCCACATCCAGTTGTGAATGGTGGTGGACCATTAAACAACTAACAGGAGGAGGAGGCTCCATGCATATCCCCATCCTCAACGATGGTGTAGCCCAGCACGTGAGTGCAAAAGACAAGGCTGAAGCGTTTGCAACCATCTTCAGCCAGAAGTGCCGAGTGGATGATCCATATCGGCCTACTCCTGAGGTCCCCGCCATCACAGAAGCCAGTCTTCAGCCAATTCGATTCACTCAACGTGATATCAAGAAACGGCTGAGCACACCGGATACAGCAAAGGCTATGGGCCCTGACAACATCCTGGCTATCATGCTGAAGACTTGTGCTCCATTACTAGCCACGCATCTAGCCAAGCTGTTCCAGTACAGCTACAGCACTGGCATTTATCCGACAATGTGGAAAACTGCCCAGGTATGTCCTGTCCACAAAAAGCAGGACAAATCCAATCCGGCCAATTACCGCCCCATCAGTCTACTCTCAATCATCAGCAAAGTGATGGAAGGTGTCACCAACAGTGCTATCAAGCAGCACTTACTCACCAATAACCTGCTCATTGAAGCCTAGTTTGGGTTCCGCCAAGACCACTCGGCTCCCGACCTCATTACAGCCTTGTTCCAAACATGGACAAAGGAGCTGAATTCCAAAGGTGAGGTGAGAGTGACTGCCCTTGACATCAAGGCTGCATTTTACCGGGTGTGGCATCAAGGAGCCCTAGTAAAACTGAAGTCAATGGGAATCAGGGGGGGAACTCTCCACTGGCTGGAGTCATACCCAGCACAAAGGAAGATGGTTGTGGTGGTTGAAGGTCAGTCATCACAGCCCCAGGACATCGCTGCAGGAGTTCCTCAGGGCAGTGTCCTTGGCCCAGCCATTTTCAGCTGCTTCATCAATGAACTTCCCTCCAACATAAGGTCAGAAATGGGGATGTTCACTGATGACTGCAGTGTTCAGTGCCATTCACAACTCCTCAGTTTATGAAGCAGTGCATGCCTGCATGCAATGAGACCTGGACAATGTTCAGGCTTTGGCTAATAAGTGGCAGGTAACATTCGCGCCACACAAGTGCCAGGCAATGACTATTTCCAACAGGCGAGAGACTAACCACCGCCCCTTGATACTCAATGGCATTACCATAGCCGAATCCCTCACCATCAGCATCCTGGGGGTCATCATTGACCAGAAATTTAACTGGACCAGCCACATAAATACTGTGGCAACAAGAGCAGGTCAGAGGCTAGGTATTCTGCGGTGAGTATCTCACTTCCTGACTCCCCAAAGACTTTCCACCATCTACAAGGCACAAGTAAGGAGTGTGATGGAATACTCTCCACTTGCCTGGATGAGTGTAGCTCCAACAACACTCAAGAAGCTCGACACCATCCAGGACAAAGCAGCTCGCTTGATTGGCACCCCATCCAACACCTTAAACATTCACTCCCTCCACCACCGGTGCACCGTGGCTGCAGTGTGTACCATCTACAAGATGCAGCAACTCGCCAAAGCTTCTTTGGCAGCACCTGCCAAACCTGTGATCTCTTCCACCTAGAAGGACAAGGGCAGCAGGTGCATGGGAACACCAGCACCTCCAAGTCACACACCATCCTGACTTGGAAATATATCGCCGACCCTTCATCAGCGCTGGGTCAAAATCCTGGAACTCCCTACCTAACAGAACTGTGGGAGTACCTTCACCACACAGACTGCAGCGGTTCAAGAAGGCGGCTCACCACCACCTTCTCAAGGGAAATTAGGGATGGGCAATAAATGCTGGCCTTGCCAGCGACGCCCACATCCCATAAACGAATTTAAAAAAACACTTCATAGGAGCACTAGAGTAAGCAAAGGCACAATAACGACAGGCACTATGGGATTGCACAAGGGTGAATAGTTAATATTTTTGGTGTAAATATGTGTTCACTGATTTTTGGTAAATTTATTATTTCAGTTTGGATTCTTTTGTGGTGTGTCTCATTTCAGCTTTGCACTGTGATATGGCCTGTGATAAGGATAGAATGATGGGGATGTGGTGAGCAACGGGGATCTGGGGTTTAATTCATTTGAACCGCAGTCTGTTGAGGCGGTCACGGACCACCCTTCCAGAAGGCCAATTGAGTGGCTGCCTCCTCCCTCGCTCCTGTTACTCCTCCTCGTCGTCCTCCTCTCCCTCTTCCTCCTCCTGAGGTGGTCCTGCAATCCCTGGTGGCAAGGGCTGGGCCCTCATGATGGCCAAGTTGTAGAGCATGCAGCACACCATGAAATGGGACACCCGCTCAGCCAAGTACTGGAGGGTTCCTCCCGAGCGGTCAAGGGAGCGGAACTGTTGCTTCAGCAGGCTGATGGTCTGCTTGATGATGTTCCTGGTGCTCATTATATGTGTGCTGGGCAGGAGTGATGGGTTTGCAGAGGGAAGTCATGAGCCAGGTGGAGAGCAGATAGCCCTGGTCTCCGAGCAGTGTAGGGGGTGGTGTGTGGGGTCAGCTTCACCTCTGACTTGTGAGCGGTTCGAGTTGCTCCCACTCCCTTGGTTCTAGACCTTGGACTTATTTGGGGGTTGTGATAAAAGTGCAGCAGACAACTGGTTTTGGTGCAAGAACTTTGATCTTTATTTGAGAAAGAAAGTACAGCACAATAATAACACTCTATTAAAATGGGGAAAACACTTCGACATACACAAGGGAAAAATTACAGTAGACAAATATCTCACCCCTCCCAATCCCACCTTACTAGCTAAGTTAGGCTCTGAAAGGACCAGGGATAATGCTCACCAAAACCACTCCTTGACAGTTGAGCTGGTTCGTGGTTTCGAGGTTCGCTGGATGTGTTGGTTGGTGCCTGCCGTACCCCAGTTGGTTGTTTCTTAAGGCCCTTGTTGCCACGAGGTGTCTGATGGTCACTGAAACTGTTGCTCTGGTTTCGTCTTGTATGTTGACCTGCTTCCAGAACTGTGAACTTCTTCGAACTCGATGAATTCCTGAGAACTGCCGAAAACTGTAGAGCTTGTAGAGAACTTGTTGTAACTGTATAAATGCTGAACTGAACTCCTGAATGAGTCTTTCGAACTTCTTGACTTCTCTGTCTTTAGAAAACAGGCTTTCAATTATACTAATTGGGGCCTCCTAATCTTAAATTGTTTAATCGGTTTTGGGATGGCTTCCTGAGTTGTTGAAGTAGTTTAAGAATGTGTGAAGTGGTTTCAGGATGGTTTTCCTGAGCTGTTGAGCTCTTATATAATTGTAGTGAATTGTCCTCAAGCTTTGAGTTTCCTGTGGGGCTTGAGATTCTTTGTAGGTTGGCTAAACGATTTGTTTTATGCATGTTTTTGGATGGGTCTTGTGAGGCTGTTCTTCCATGGGTCTATTGTTAGCACGTAAATTTCTTGATAGGGGCTGAGTGACATTTACAGTTCCCCCCAGACAGTTTGATTATCTTGAATACTCAAACTGTCTACTGCAGAGGTAGATCCCATTCTTTGGTGCAGTCTTTTTCCCAAACATGCCTGAACATGTCCTTTTAAAATATCAAGCCTGTTTTCTGATCTTGGATCTCCTTGTTAGGTCCAACATGCCCTTTTATCACTCCTGAAGTTTTTAGCAAGGGTCCAAAATCACTTTAATAGGGTTTTCTTTCGTAATGGGGGATCTGTTAATTTTGAGAATCCTACAGTAGCCAGCCGTGAGCTTGACGTGGTGGTTGGAAGAGTGCTGGCACACCAGTCTGGTGCAGGATGAAGGCATCGTGGCTGCTGCCAGGATAGCAGGCATTGACGGTGACGATTCGCTGCGCGTGGTCGCACACCAACTGCACATTAAGTGAGTGGAAGCCTTTGCAGTTACGGAAGATCTCAGGATTGTTATGCGGTGCCTGCAAGGCCACATGGGTGCAGTCAATGGCGCCCTGTACCATGGGGAATCCCGCTATCCTGGCAAAACCATGTGCATGCTCGTGCTGCTTCTCTCTGGTGATGGGGAAGGAAATGTAGCCCTTCTCCTACTGTAGAGAGCCTCTGTGACCTCCCGGATGCAGCAATGGACAGTGAACTGTGAGATGTTAGCTATGTCTCCTGTTGCAGTCTAGAAGGATCCGCTGGCGAAGAAATTGAGGGTGATGGTAACCTTGACTGCCACTGGGAGAGCCGGGGTTGCCCTGGCCTGAGGCTGGAGGTCTGGTTGCAGGCGATGGCAGAGACCTGTGACCATCTCCTTGGTAAAGTGGAGCCTTCTAAAATACTGCTCTCGCTTAATTGGAGGTTGGAGAAGTGCTCTCAGAATACCCTTGGAGGGTAAGGCCTCCTGTTGAGAGGCCTGATGGTCCTCCTCCTCCCTTTGGGTACATGTTCCAGTCTTTCTCGCTGCCTCTGCTCCCTCCGCCATAGATCCTGGAGGGCGAGGTCAACTGTCTGTATGGCCCCCGTTAATGATACCAAATGTAGCAGTTTGTATCTTTGAACACTAAATGTAGCACTTTTTATTTGCCAGAAGACTCCTGATACAAAAGAACCTTGAAATAACTGAATGAAGGTATTGCAGTGAGTGAAACTAACAAGAAAAACACTGAAACTGCACTAACCTGACAGCTGTGAGTGATTACTGATGATCCCTTTAAATAGCGTCCCTGGAGCCAACTTCCTGGTGCTACACGTCAGCTCTCCCTGTCTATTCCAGGCGATACCTCTTACTGGCATATCTCTTACTATGGGGGGGTGGCAGATTTGGCGTACGGCATTGGATTTGCCTCGCCCTGGCAATACTGGCCTAGTGCCCCATTAGCACCATCTACTGGCACTAACAGGAGGCGCTAAGGGGACACATTTTTGCCTCTCTGCTCTAAGGAGAACAACCCCAGCTTATGCAGTCTATCCACATAATTGTAATCTCTCATCCCTGGAACCATTCTAGTAAATCTCTTCTGTACCCTCTCCAAAGCCTTCACGTCCATCCTAAAGTGTGGTGCCCAGAATTGAACACAATACTCCAGCTGGTGTTTTACATTGGTTTAGCATAACTTGCTGGCTTTTGTACTGTATGGGCTAAAAATTGGATAGCCCCTGAAAACTGGTGCAGGGATCGTGATACGCACTTAACCCGTGCCAGTTCAAAGTAATGCAGACAGCACACAAACTTCGGCTGCCTGCTAATTATAATGATAGTAGTGTGCAGCCCAACGCTAAGCACACTGCTGAGTAGCTACACCCTCAGCAGGGGCACAAGTTGTGCGAGGCTAGCACCAATTAAAGCTAGCCTGCAGTTATTAAAGTCAGTCTACACCTCTTAAAGGGGAGGTGAATTCTGGCTGCAGCAGGTACTGAAGTTCACTGTACAGGAGTGTGTGACCTACAGGAAGAGGGAAAAGGTGCAACATGGCAGAGAGAGAGAGCCCAGATTTTTAGATGCAGCACTCGAGGCCCTGGTGTAGAAGGTGGACAGGAGGAGAGATGTCCTGTATCCAGGAAGCCCTCCAGATGCTGAGAAGGGAATGGGAGCAGATGCAGCACTGCCATTACAAGCAGTGTTGCCCCAGGGACCTGAATGCAGTGCTGGAAGAAGTTTAATGACCTCACACAAGTGGTCAAGGTCAGTGAATTTATCTCCAAATGCCATATCCACAAACTGCACCACTAGACTCACAGACAGCTCAATTCACCACACACCCATCACCCACCTACTAACTATCTCTATCAATCAGGATTCATACCTCACATTCATATGCTTCATTTCATCCTCATACACTTACCACTACTGCATGTCTCACACACACATCATACATCTTGCACAAAGCCAAATATTCAAGCATGACATCCACATCAGCCAAACACATTGAACCACACTCACTGGCATGCTTCCCTCTCTTTTGCAGGACAAGATGGCGCACAATTGTAGGCAGCTGCAGCTATCTGAGGGGGACAGGCACAAATCCATATCCTGACCCAACTCAAGGAGATGGTGCTCGCCATAATTGGAGTGGCTGTGATTGAAGCAGTAGCCAGCAGCGGTGTTGAAATCATTGAAGATGACGGTATGCTCATACCCAATCCTCCTTCTCACATCCCACTTCCGCCTCATCCCACAGTGTCTTCTGACTTACAAGCTGCAGATGGTGTAAACATGCCACTTTTGCTTCCCCGCCCCTCCCCACCCCCCCACCCCCCACCACTCCCCCTCACCACAACCCTATACTTGTGCCTCTCTCATTTGAAAGACCCAAGAAATCCAACTTGGTGTAGGGTTCTCAAAATTCCCACATTCCCCAAAAGTTATGGATAAAGGGACCCTGTATGGACAGGTTATTAAAAAGGGTACCCAAAATGGCTTCTGAAAACTCGTGACCAAAACGTACAGGATTTTAAAAGCAAGGCCCTGCAAAAGGCAGGCACTTTCAAAACCTGAAACAAAACTTAACATGCATGGATCTGTGAAAGACTTTGTAAAGCCAGATAGCTAGGTAAACACAGAATATGCATTCTTCATCTTGGAACAGATCAAGTCAGGATGGGTCTAATCTTGAGGCCATTAACTTTCTGCAAACATAATCGGTAACAGCTCACTGTAGTTACCAAGCCAAGGAAAGGACAATGAAATTTCATAAATAACAAACAGCCAGGATATCGAAGCCATTAAACCGGAGACAACTGCCCCAAAAGCCGTTAAAGTGGATGACTGTAATCACTTTGGACGAGCCCGCCAAAAGTTAGACAAAGGACTGACCTGATTTGGCACGCAGATAAGGGATGAAGAACTGGGTATAATTGTAGGCCCACCGGTAGCCAAGGGCTCTTGCCTCTTGGTCTCTCAGCTCTCTCTTGCCTCTCGCCTCGTTGCGGGCTTTCTTCTCCCTCCCTGCGCTGTGCGATACCAAGGACGCCCATTACCACACCGGGGGCCAAACGCGGGAGGAGAACGAGACCCGAATCAAAAACGCACAGGACACACGGGGCCATGAACGGGCAGGCGAGACAAGACGAGATGAGATGAGACAAACGGTAAAACCGATAAAGGCAGAGAAGGGCAGCGGAAAAGATGCGTTGGGGACGAGCGGGTACATACCCCGGCCTAGTTATAAGCTGGTGTTCGAAGCATGGGTAGGAACATCAATTGACAATATAAACCGCCAACTGAGCCCCAACTGCAACAAAACCGTCAGCGATCAAACCGCCACCAGAAGAAGAAAACCCATCTCTGCAAAGTGCCCAATGAAGACGTTTAACGGAGGAAAAGGAGGGTACTTCGCACAAACGACTCCATCGCCATGCCCTGTGACCATATGACGACAATGGACCTCAAAGGACAACAAGAGCGAACCCCAAAACCCACAACCGGTATAATCAACAGGTTTCGAATCGGTGAGCATAAATCCCTGACCCCTCGTAGCTTAATCTAGTTAGGTATTGGGGGTGGGACAAGGGTAGGGGGATTTTAATGTGTTTGTTCCCTCGATGTGCCGTGTGTTCCCCATTCCCAAATAAGTGTAATTTTATATGCCTGTAATTATCCTAGTAATTCTCAGTGTTGTGACTTTATTTTGCCTTTAATAAAAATTACGGTTTTCTTGCACCAAACCAGTTGTCTACTCTATTTTCTGTATCACCGCCTGTACCTAAGTCCGGTGTCTAGAACCCAGGGGTGTGGGAGCGATTTGAACTGCTCAGGGACAGTCAGGGGCAGAGCTGACTGGGCACATGCCACCCCTACAGAAATGGCGACTGTGGCAGGACATCGGCAACAGGGGTGTGATACAGTAGACAATGGTTCGGAAGAGCAAACCATAATGGAGGAAAGGATTTCTGATTATGTGTTTAGTAAGGTGAATATCACAAAAAAGTGGATCACCAATCTGTTAAAGGCTGGGCGTCTGGTAGATGCTGCAGCTAAGTGGACAGAAGGAAAGGAGCACAAGAAGTCCCTAGAGAAGGCAGTCTGGCTGATGTGCTTCAAAAGGCAGGTCCAGCTTTTGGACAGGCTCGTTGCAGCACAGGCAGCCGAGATAAGGGAGTCAACCCTGGAGGTCCAGGACAAGGCTCTAGCAGGGGAGAAGTTACTGGTAGCATTGCAGGCCCTGAATCAGGAAAGGGTGAAATTAATGGGAGAACATAAGGCCAGGTTGGAATACCTACAGTGCCAAGTCACCGAAGCCAAGGGTAACGAGTTGAGGTTACGGGAAAAGAACGCCCGCCTAGCGAGACAAGTAAGGGAGCAGGAGGAGAAGGTAAAAGAAGTAAAGGCAGCCTATAAGTTGGCAAGTGAACAGGGGTTTGAAGATGCAGATCATGGCCCCTGCAAGGAACAGATAGAAAATCTGAGCCTGGCCCTAAGGAAGGCAACGGGCATGGTGTGCCTCATAAGCCCAAGGCAGGCCAGGCGGATTTTACAGGGAACAAAAGGAGAATGGTTCAGACACCACAGGTAGTGCCAAGGGGTGACCCGGTTGAGGAACAGGAGGTCCCACGACCACCACCCGTAGCACCAGGTTTTAGTGAGGTCTGGCAGCAAGGGGGTTGAAGTCAGGTGTAGAAGCGGAGGTGGAACAACCCCCGCAAGAGAGACTGGAACCAGGACCGATGTGCCCAGCCCGGCATCGGAGGTTCGGCCCACCCGTAATGGCGAGGAAGAGGGACCCCTCCAAAACCAGTTCGTATTACCCTATAGCACCCAACAGCTTAGGGCTATGGTGAGCCATATCCCAAGGCTCACCGAGAAAGGAGACCCCTCGGTCCACTTCAGGGAAGTGGAACAGGCAGCCAGCATCAACGAATGCGATGATGCTGAGCAGGCTAAAATGCTGCTGTTCTTGTTGGAGAGTAGGCTCCTCCAATCCCTCTCTGACGAGTGCAAAAGGGGGCAAGGCGAGTATGAGGCACTCGGGGATGAAGTTCTGGAGGCCATGGGGATGAATGAGGGAAGTCCTTTCTCCCGTGTGGAGAAGACGGTGCAGCTCGCAGGGGAAACCCCGCAAGCTTTCGCGGACAGGTTATGGCCGATATATAGGAGCGCCTGTCCTGGGGCACCTAATCGGGCATTCCTGAACCGGGATCAGCTGACCCACTGGCTCCGTTGCCTGGTGGCAAACAGCTTGCCACAGGTCTGGGCCAAGGCGGAAGTCTGGTTCGACCCCAGGAATCCCCAGACCACCGAACTTACGGTGATCAGACAGTTGGCCCTAGCCTATAAGAACGGTAGGGGAACCAATGCACACCCACCCAAGGGGAAGGTGCATGAGGTAAAACCCAGACAGGGTAGGAAGGAGTGGCATCTGGAAGGGAATAACCCTTCTAGCAATAAGCTCAATTGCTACGGGTGTGGGAAGGATGGCCATTGGAGGAAGGAGTGTAAAAACCCTTGGAAAGACAACAAGGGAAAGAATTCCACAGCCCCAGCCCAAAAGGTAGAGGCAGGGATCCCTCCCGCCGCGGTCGAGTCATTTTTGGACACCATGAGGTCCTGATTGACTGGCCAGGGGAGAGTAGCCGCCACTACCGGTGCTCTGACCCCGTCAGCCCCATCCAACCCACAGCCATGACTAGAGCCAGTGCAGCCTGTTTACCTGTGTTCTCTCCGGTACGATGAATGGAAAAGACCCCGTGTTGAGATGGAGGTAGAAAAGGTGAAGGGGCCCTATCTGTTGGATACGGGGGCATCATGCACCATGGTCCATTCAGCTAACCCCACCACCTCGCCTCTATCTAGCGGGGTCCCATACAGTCTGGCGGGATTCACAGGCAGAGAACAGGCCGGCTCATTTTCCATCCCGCTCTCCATTCGTTTAGGTACGCTCCGCTCTAAGTGGACCTATATCCTAATGAGGTGGGAACAGGAGGGTGGAAAGGGGGTCCTGGGAGCCGACTTTATTGGATCCTGGTGGATTTAAGAAACCATTGCCTATGGGGGTCAAGTACAGGGAAGGACGGCGAGGTAGTGGTCATCCCAGGGAAAGAAGGGAAGGGGACCCTGTGCACCATGAAGCCCAAAGAGGGTTATAACCTCGAGCTCATGGTCAGTAATACCCCAAAAGAGTTCCAGGCATATATGCGCGCCCACCTAGCCACATTTGCCACGCACAAACACGACTGCGGGAGGGTCAACGGGTTTGAGGTCAGCGTAGACGGGGACCCCATGGCCCAACAATAGAAACAGTATAACTTCCCCAGGGAAGTGGAGCCAGACATGGAAGCAGCCATGTCCTCCTCGGTACAGCAAGGGGTCCTGAGACCGATAGCCACCCACGTAAACTCTCCACTGTGGCCGGTTAGAAAGCCGGACAATTCCTGGAGGGCCACGGTGGACTATCGGGTGCTCAACAGCAACATCCCAGCATGTGCACCCACGGCAGCCGCAGTTGCCGACCTGATAGGAAGTATTCCAGCATCCGCAACCACTTTCACGGTGCTGGATATTTCCAATGGGTTTTGGTCCATCCCTTTAAGGAGGGAGGATCAGTACAAGTTTGCCTTTACGTTTAAAGGGCAACAGTACACCTGGAACTGCTTGCCTCAGGGTTTCCACAACAGCCCCAGCATTTTCCACCAGTGCATGGCAAACAGTTTAAAGGGTTTCAGCCAGCCCAGACAGTTGGTACAGTATGTGGATGACCTGCTCCTGTTCACTGATTCAAGAGAGGAGCATGGCCCACTACTGGCCAAACTGCTGGAGCTGCTCAGGCAGGAAGGTTTTAAAGTAAACCCGAAGAAAGCGCAGATCGGCCAGCAGGAGGTGAAATTCCTGGGCCTGACCATATGCGCTGGGGAAAGGACCATAGATAAGGCTAGAAGGGAAGCGGTACAGGAGTTACCGGTCCCCAACACAGTGACGGGTGTGCGAACTTTTCTAGGGCTAACCAGGTACTGCAGAGACTTCATTGAGGACTATGCAGCCACAGCAGCCCCTCTGCTCTGACTCCTACACAAGGGAGTGGAGTGGGCTTGGGATGAGGGTTGCCAGGCAGCATTTGTCAGGCTCAAGGAGGATCTGCAGACCGCACCAGCTCTAGGGGCCATAGATGGGGGGAAAGAGTTCTTCCTGGAGGTAGCAGCCAGCGGGGATAGCCTGAGTGCTGTGCTGCTCCAAGAGCGGCATGGCAGGCTAAGGCCGGTGGTCTACTCCTCCAGGATACTCACGGATGTGGAGAAGAGCTACTCCAATTGTGAGAGGCACCTCTTGTCCACATATTGGGCTGTGAAAAGATCACTGATCTTCACAGGCACCTCTCCCATTACCCTTCTCACCCATCACACACCCACCCAGATGCTCCTGGATGGGAGGTTCAAGGATGGGACGGTGAGCAGTGCCCACATTGCTCACTGGACCCTGCTCATCTCACAGATGGACCTAAAGGTGAAGGGTCTCTGTGAGCCAAAGCTCGAAGCCAACCTGGTATATCCTGGAACAGCCCACCGGTGTTCCATAGAAGGGGTTTGGGAAGTGGACATAGGTTTACGGGCCGGGATACATCCCAAGGGCCGCGACATCTATGTGGACGGCTCCAGCACGGTATCTGCTGGCGAGCGACTCACGGGGTGTGGAGTTTATAACCCAGCGGCAAACATTGCCCTGGCAATTAAGCTCCCCAGCACCATGAGCGCCCAGCAGGCTGAACTGTCCGCTGTAGTGTACGTCGTTACACACCTCGAAACCTTCCCCAACCCATACACGATTTGCTCGGACAGCATGTTTATGTGCAATTCGTTTACGGGAGGCCCCTCACAGTGAAACCCCTGCTGGAGAAAATCTTGCCAGCAGTGGGGGAGGAAGGGGAGATTTTCATCCATAAGGTGAAAGCCCATTCCTCCACAGAACCCCGTAGTCAGGGCAACCAGCAGGTTGACATGCTAACTAAGGAGGGTGCGCGCACCAGCACTTTCTGGGACCCATATGGGTCCAGACCCATAGCAGCAGTCAGGGGTAGGGATGGGACCCAAGGGAGTGCAGGGGTAGCTTTAGCCCCGGACCTGAAGACGGTCCAAGCCCAAGACCCCGTCCTTAAGGCAGTCCTCAGTGCTGTGACTCAGGGAAAAGGAGTAGAGGGCCCTTACGGCACAGCAGCCCTCTCTGTCAAAGAAGGCATGCTGCTTAGGGGAGAACAGTGGGTTGTACCGCAGCAGCACCGGAGGGAATTCCTTCAACTGGCCCATGAGGGTACAGGAGCAGGGCATCCCCAGCCTGAGACCACCTGGCAGCGGGTGGAACAGGCGAGATGGTGGCTAGGACTCAGGGAAGATGTCCGCGGGATCTGCGTCAGCTGTCTAGTGTGTGCTGCTAATAACCCTGACCCCCATAAAAGGAAGGTACCTATGGGACACATCAGGAGGGTAGAGGGACCATGGCAGTCGATACAGGTCGACTACATCGGGCCCCTACTGTTAAGTCTGTGTGTTATAATGAGAATTATTACACAGACCACAAGAGTAAATTTTAACAGGTCTTTACTAGTCGAAGGTCAGGGCGGAACTGCCCAATAAATCATTACACAGCACTTATATACCGGTGTGGTCACCACCGGTATTACAGTATACCGTAGCCAAGATAAAGTAGTGCAACCCTTAAAATAGTTCTCTTAAAGGCGGAACGGTTACATACACTACAATCCTCCCTTTTTAGCTTAACAGTATATATTCCCCATTAAACATAACATCATAACATATATACACAACTTCATGTAAAACAGTTCACAGATTCAGTCTCTGAGGCGGCGCCTCCTGCGCCTCCTGACTCGGTCCGGATAACGCCTCGGTGGTGTAGTAGTTTTCGGTGGTGTAGTAGGTTCTTGTTGCTGGGGTGACTCATCTAATAGTCCTTCACTGGACTTAACAGCTTGAACTTTCGTAACTGCAGAACCAGCATTGCTGACTTCTAAAGGCTCGAGTACCTTGGGAAGTTTTTCTACTTCCAGACTGATTTGGCTCAGTTCAGAGGGACCACGTGCGTGACCTGGTAGGGGTGATAATGGTTCAGATGAGTCATCATCTTCTGCTTCTTCTCTGTTGTCTTCTATTTCCTCCATCACTTCAGCTTTTGCCTCTGTCACCAATTCCCTGAGTGGCTTATTACTGCTGACACTGCTCACAAAAGGGTGCTCTTTCTTCTTAGCTTTCAACTGATCGATGAATTTGACATATTCCCTTTCTTGCTCAGCTTTGATTCGTTTGGCCTCATCGCGCAGACGGTTTGTGTGTTCCTGATCCATTTTCTCCATCAGTTGCTTCTGCTGTCTTCCCAGATTCTCCAACTCCGTGTCAAAGAACTTTTTCTTTGCATTCATCTCTTGCTCAAAACGGCGAATCATTTGTTCTAATTGCTGTTGTAGTTTGAAATTGAGTTGAGTTCGAGCCCGGTGTTCCTCAGAAATGTGCATGTCTGTAGACTGGACAGACTCAGAATTCTCTGTCAAACTATGTTGTTGTTGTTCAGTGGAATTCTGTTCTGATACTTTGTTCTCTTCTGAAGCATTTATGCACTCCTTCGTTTTTCCATCATTAGTCTGCAAGTCCATTTTAGACTTGTCTTTTGCACATGGGCTGGTCTTACCATCATCAGTTCCAGAGTCTGAGCTGATTGTCTTCACCGAGTTCTCACTCTCTGCTTTGTCACTGTCACTGCTGCATATGCCCTCATCCAATATTCTGGACAATCGTTCAGGTTTGACATCTTTCTTTTTCCCGGAATCTACCGTTATTGCTTTTAGGGAGTGCCAGTCCATATTTATTTTCCTGATCCACTCCCGTCCCAGAAGTGGTGGACCTCCCTCAGGTAGTACATATATGTCCATTCCTTGGTGTGCTTTGCCCTTGTGTACCACCTTAACTTTTATCTTTCCGATGGGGTATACTCTTTGCCCCGTGTATGTCTGCAATACTATCTCCGTATCCCGTAGGGGAATACGTGTGAATAACTTTTCGAAATCTTGCTTATTCATGACCGTCAATGCTGATCCGGTGTCCAATTCCATCTTCACGTGGACTCCTGCTATCTGCAGTGTGGCCCAGATAGTTTGTCGGTCAGCTTCCTCACTCACATTGTGAATTCTCAGACTACCCAGTTCCTTGCTGTTGGAGTCTGAATCCGAATTCTGTTCATCCGAACTCTTCTCAGCCACCTTATGTACCTTTCTGCACTTTTCCTGCGGTGACTTTTTGTTGCTGGTCTTCTTTCCTGACCGGCATACTTTAGCTATGTGACCAAGCTTGCCACATTTTCTACATTCCTGGTCTTTAAACCAGCATTGGTTCTGATCGTGTGTTGTCTTTCCACAACGATAACATTTCGTTGTACCCAAAGCCATTTGATCTACGCTGAGTACCGCTGCCTTCGGCTGCATTTCTGCAGTGCCTCTCGCTGCGGCTTCGTGCGATGCTGCAATAGTGACAGCCTTATCAAGTGTAAGATCATTCTCTTCAAACAGCCGCTTTTGTGTTCCTTCTTTCGACAATCCACATACGAATTTGTCTCTCAGTGCCTCTGTCAGTCTTTCCCCAAACTGACAGGCCTAGAAATTGAGTGGGGTTAGCGCCCAATTAGAGGCGCTAGAGGGCCTTGCGCCGGAATTATAGCCGCTTCGGAAATTGATTTGGGCCCTACCATCGGCGTTAGCCAGTAGCGCTGCGCCGGCACCGATGACGTCATCGGTGTGCGCAGCATCCCGGTTGCCGTGATAACGCGGCCGGACGCCGAAATTCAGTTGCGGCCGCCTCGCCCGTGGCAGCCGCAACCAAAGATTTTTCAAAAGTTTCTTGCTGGACTTAGCGCCGGCGCATTAAGGTGGCGCGGCGGCCGGCCGCTTTCCCGGCGGCCGCCTGCCCGCACCTCCCTCCCCGGACTCCTCCACCACCCCCCCGCGGCACAGATGTGTGTGGGCCTCGAGCCCGGCACTTCTCCGAGGTGCCGGGCTCATTTTTCATGCGATTCCACCGGCCAGCGGTCGACTGCAGGCAGCTCCTCCTTAACAGAAGGAGGAGGCCTGCAGTACCCCAGCCTGCCGCACCGCATCGGGTGCCGCAGCGGGGGATTAGCGCCGCAATCCTGCATTCAGCGCCCATTGCGAGGCGCTGACACCCTCCATTAGCACCCGCAGCCGTCTGGGCGCGGCGCAGCTGAATTTTTGGCGGGCGCAGCGGCAATTAACGCTGGCGCTAAATTTCGGGCGCTACAGCCCTGGCGGAGGCAAACTCAATTTCTAGGCCACAGCATTTCGCTAACTTACGCAGTTCAATTAAATACTCCGCGTTGCTTTCCTCTTTCAGTTGCGTTCTCGCATAAAATTTAAATCGTTCCGCTAACATCAGCGGTGTGGGGTTCAAATGATTCTTCAGGACAGCAACAATATTAGCGAAAGTCTGATCCGTCGGTTTAGCTGGTGATAGAAGATGCTTCAATAGCCCGTATGTCTTCGCACCCATTGAGTTTAGTAAGGTTAATGCTTTATCTTCATTTGATATTTTATTTGCCTTACAATATATCTCTATGCGTTCTACATACGTGGCCCAATCTTCAACATCGGGATCGAAATTGTTGATGTTACCACGCTTAGGCATCCTCGCAATCCTCTTGAGAGACAAAAAGAAATTTTTTTTTTTTTTTTTTCAAAATGGCGGTTTCCCGCGCTTGTCTTCTTCCCCCGCCTACGAAAATGGCGGCTTCCCGCGTTTGCCTTTCTCCCCCGCTGGCAGTAATGGCGATTGCCGTATTGCTGCGTTCGCCCTCCCCAGCGGTTCTCAAATCGTGCCTCCCAGCCCCTCTTGCAGTCCGGTCCTTTCCCCCCCGGCTGCGGCTGAGTTCTCCGCGGTTTTTTTAATTTTCTCCCGCGCCTTACGATCGTGCCTCCCAGCCCCTCTTGCAGTCCGGTCCTTTCCCCCCCTGGCTGCGGCTGAGTTCTCCGCGGTTTTTTAAATTTTCTCCCGCGCCTTACGCTGTCCTGGTCGCTGCGCCTCGCGGCCTCGGTAGCTGCCTGGCCTTTTTCATCGGTCGCTGTCGAGCTCTCTCTCGACGCTGTTGCGTCTCCCAGCCCGCTTGCAGCCCGGTCTCTCACACTGCCTGCGTTTGCATTCACCGCGGCTTCCGTGCCTTACGCTGCCCCAGTCTCAGCGCCTCTGGCCCCGACTTCTGTCCGGCTCTTTTCCCCGGCCGTGGTCGAGTTCTCCGCCCTTATATCCTCCGTTTTTCCCTCCCCTACTTCACAGCCAACGTGGCCGACTTGCTGTTCGTCGCTGATCGGCTTACCCACCACCGTGATAGAAGGGATGATCACTGCCTGTTGCTGATGGAAGGCTTCGTGTCAGAATTCTTCCTTTGCTCTGCAGACCCGAGTCTTTTCTCAGCAGAATGATGAGGGCGGATGCCTCTTCTCGACGCCCGTTAAACTGCCTTGGATGTATCTCTGCCGCAGGGTAAGATCGTACTCGTCGCCACTGTTAAGTCTGTGTGTGATAATGAGAATTACTACACAGACCACAAGAGTAACTTTTAACAGGTCTTTACTAGTCGAAGGTCAGGGCAGAACTGCCCAATAAATCATTACACAGCACTTATATACCGGTGTGGTCACCACCGGTATTACAGTATACCGTAGCCAAGATAAAGTAGTGCAACCCTTAAAATAGTTCTCTTAAAGGTGGAACGGTTACATACACTACACCTACCCACCGCCCAGGGAGGCTATAAGTACTGCCTAGTCCTGGTAGATGTGTTCACGAAATGGGTAGAAGCCTTCCCCTGCAGAACAGCCACAGCTCTAGGTACGGCCAGGATCCTGGTCCGGGAAATGTTCTCGCGATGGGGGCTACCACAGTATGTGGAGTCCGACCAAGGGAGTCACTTTACCGGGCAGGTAATGCAGAATACCCTTATGCTGCTCGGCATCGAGGGGAAGTGGCACGTTGCCCACAACCCACAGTCATCAGGGATTGCGGAGAGGATGAACAGGACCTTAAAGGAAAGGCTGAGGAAAGAGACGGTGGACTCGCCTCGAAACTGGGCAGAGGTCCTACCGTTGGTCCTGATGGGGATCCGGGCCAGCCAGTCGAAAAGCACGGGGTACTCCCTGCACGAGCTGATGACTGGCAGGGTTATGCGGACCCACACCCATGTACTAGCCCCAGTGCTCACGGAGGGTCAGCTCAGAGAGGTAAACCGGGACAGGTTCGCCCGAAACCTCTTCGAGCACCTCAAGCAGGTCCATGGGCAGGCTGCTGGGAACATGGGAAAGCAGCATCGGAGTAACCGATTGCTGTTAGAACCCCGAAAACACCACGAGTGGGAGGTAGGGGATCAGGTTATGGTGAGGAATTTTGCTCGGGTAGGAAGTCTAGAACCACTATACATGGGGCCCTACAGCATTGTAGACAAGGCCAGCCCCATGGTAGATGTCATTAAGATGCCTCGGCGCACGAAATGGCTCCATATTAAACAGTGTAAACTGTTTAAGCCCGAGAAGAGGGAACAGCCAGTTGTGGTAAGGTCTGAGGATAGAAATCCTCAGCCTGCAGCGGGAACAAGTTCACAGAATGCACAGGCAGGCACTGTGGCTTGTTTAAGGGGAGGGGCCATCCCGCCCACCGATTGGGACACTCCCCCACTCTTCTGGGATCCAGATGAGGAGGGACCCGACGGCGAAGACCCCGCCCCTGACCCAGGTTTAGAGGAGGAGGGACCCGACGGCAAAGACCCTGCCCCTCACCCAGGTGTAGAGGAGGAGGGACCCGAGGGCAAAGACCCCACCCCTGGCCCAGGTTTAGAGGAGGTGGGACCTGAGGGCGGAGACCCTCAGCCTGCAGCAACAGGCTGCGAAGAGTTACCTGCCCCTAGGCCAGGTTCAGGAGAGGTAAAGCCTGAGGAAGAAGATCCCCAGCCAGCGGCAGTGGTAATCCCACAGACCGCACCGGAGGGGGCAGCGGTTCAGGTTAAAGGCCCACCAGCCAGAAAACCCCACCCGCCAAAGTCCCCAGAAGGTCCCCACGGACGCCCCAACCAAGGAATCCGTGGTCACCGGCTCCCCATTTTAAAAGGGGCAGCCTCTTGAGTCAGGGATTGGTCTGAGGGCAGAGGCCCCCAGCCAGCAGCCACAGGCTGTGATGGACCGAAAGTACAGGACGGTGCGGCCACACCGAAGGGAGTGGTGTGCCACAGCCCGAACAGGAATTAGGCTGGCCGCCCGGAGTCGGGCGGTGGATGTACATAGTTTAGATAATTAAAGTTTGGTATTATTAAGTTTGGGTGTTTGATTTAAGTTTAAACGAGGTGATGGGTAGTTTTAAATAAGTAGCAATTTGTTAAGAGTGTTTATATTGAGTCGAGGTCACAAGACCCAACTATGCTTCACCCAAGCCAGAGAATCTCCTCGGGACCTGGCTATATGTTCTTGTATCTCTTTGCAGAGAGGATTTCAGGATGAAGGGGGTGTACTCCTACTCGCCCTGATAGGAATGAGCATTGGAAAGGGAGGTGACGTGGAGGAATCCCACATCTATGGGTGCTCAGGAGAGAGAGCACCGATAGTTACCGACGGAAGTGGCGAACGGGATGTGGAGGAGCTCGCCGTTTACTTCCACGAGGGAAGGTGGCCAGGGTGGTTGGGGTCCAATTCGACTCAGTACTCCAGCCAAACTGGGTTCACGTACGGGGAGGCCTCCCTCCTGTGCCCCAGGGTTCAGGTCGTTGCCACGAGGGTCAGCGTCACCGTAGGGAAGCGTGTATGCTTAACATGCAAGGGACAGATTCCTTTGGATAGGTGGTGGTGGCTGAGAAAACTGAGCAAGGATATGGGAAACCCCGCAGTCAGGTGGGAACGGTTGGGGAACAATACCCACCGGACGATTACAGGGACTCACGGGGGATTGAGTGTGTGCTGGGACAAGTGGTGGGAACCGGATCAGGGGGTTTATGTCTGTATGTGGGGGTCAGAGAAGGTCTGCCCCACAGGCATATCCATCATTTTCCACCTGCAGTGGCAAGACGCCGGGGAGGGGGTGAAGTGGGATTCCAGCCTGAAGGCGTGCGCAGTCCATACTCCCCGATCCCAGTGAATGCCACTGAACTTGTGGCCCGCCCCCGAAAGCCCCTGCCCACGACCCAGGCAGCAAGGACACACAGGGAGGGGTACCCCGCCACCACCAAGGGACCAGGGAATGGGCTGGTACTAGTGCCGACAGATCAGGTGCTATACCAGGGGGATCACTATGCGGTAGCCTCCGTGATTTTCAACCTCACCGAGGTACACTTACCGGAGTGGTGCCCCAAAGAGACAGAACAGCTATACCAGGCCCTGTTAAAAGAGATATTTAGGAAATTCTACGAGTTCAATTTTGCCAATGTAGACAAAACAGAACTGTACACCACACACAATGAGTTTTTTAGTTACACGGGGAGGCAAAGAAGGGGAGCCTGGAATGATGTTTTTACTACGTTTAACACAGGGTCCTCTGTCATCAACAGTTTGGATGACAGAATTGCAGACACAGATAAACGGTTTAAAAACACAATTAAAGAAAATCCTAATGGATGAAAATAAGGTAGTAGGCTCAGAGTTACATGAGGACCAGGCCATGACGGTCCATTTAAAAGAAATTATAGCTGAGCTGGAGAAGCACACAAAGACCATAAATGCCCTCACAACAGAGGACAGAAATGTTTCGGACCAGGCTGCACAGAACGAGGTGTGCGTACTGCACGGGGCGTGGTTGCTGGGCGAGGGCCGCAGTAATCTGGAGGATTTAAAACAGGGTTTAGTCCCCTCCTGGATCAGCAACAAGCACCTCACAGCCCTCCATCCATTTGAGAATGCATTAAGCCTGTGTCAACTCCGGCTAGCTTCTGAGGCCTACCCAGTCCCAGTAGATTGTGGACATTCAAATCATACTATCATGGGTATAGTAGTATGGATGCTGGTCATGGGTGCGACAGCCTGCCCCACGCTGGTATACAGGGTAGAGAACAGTGGAGTCACTCAAGGGGGTGCATACATCCGTTTCACAGTAGTCCCACCTTACGTCATAAAGTGGGAGCACACTATGACAGGTACTGACCTCTCGGGGTGCCGGGGCCGGGGAACACACATAATACTGTGTCCTCAGCACTTGAACGCCTATTCAAAACCACAGTGCGGGTTTAGAGCTGCTGGCGCCAAACCTATAAACTGTACCATGGATGTAATGGCACAAGACCATGTTCCCCCACAGGTAGTATATATAGGAGGTGGGACATATTGTGTCACCACAGGTGTGTCCCACTACCAGCATGGACAGCATAGCTGGTGTCCGGAAAGTGACAGCAGTTTCTGCTTTAAACCCTAGGCAGAAGTTCAAGTGGCCCAGGAGCGAATTGTCCCCATTCCTGAACCCTCCACTGTTCACCTCACTGTAAAAGAGAATTTTACCAAACTGCAAAAGTATGTAGCGCATTTCGGCTACGAAATTCCCCCTCTCCCAGAACATCTTACCAAAATACTCAAAGCAGTAATAGTCTCACAGAAACATTTCTACACTCTGGAGCAGAAGACAGTAGAGATAGGGGCCAAGATACTGAACATTGTAGTTCCACCCTGGTGGGACATTTTTGAGAACATAGAGGTCCCTTTGTGGATTCGACTGGCTTCCCACATCCTCGTGGTTTGCCAGCTGGGAATAGTATTGTACCTAATGTGCACACAGTGCAAGGGAAAAGGCCAAATACTAGAATTCCGAAACCAAAGGACCTGGAAGGAGCATTATGTTAAGGTGGAGGGAGATACACCTGTTTGAGTTCTTTTGTTTGTGTTTCTGAATCAAGATTGTTGTTTTTTGTGTTCTTTTTGTTATTTTTAATAAAGATTTTTCGATTTGTTATTTTTAATAAAGATGTATGTGTACCAAATGGTGCAGGGGTGTTGGACCCCCTCCATGCTTGGATGTGTGTAAACGCCTGTAATCTGTCTATGTATGCTTATGTACACTACATTTTTACAGAATGGGAAATGCATGTGTCGTGGGATCATAGATAGGTAATTACAGGCGAAGATTGACTATGGAGGGTCAGGAATTTTGCTCACCTTGTCAGAATGATACTTAAAGCAAGTTTAGTATCAACAGGGGGGAATGTAGGGTTCTCAAAATTCCCACATTCCCCAAAAGTTATGGATAAAGGGACTCTGTATGGACAGGTTATTAAAAAGGGTACCCAAAATGGCTTCTGAAACCTCGTGACCAAAATGTACAGGATTTTAAAAGCAAGGCCCTGCAAAAGGCAGGCACTTACAAAACCTGAAACGAAACCTAACATGCATGGATCTATGAAAGACTTTGTAAAGCCAGACAGCTAGGTAAACACAGAATATGCATTCTTCATCTTGGAACAGATCAAGTCAGGATGGGCCTAATCTTGAGGCCATTAACTTTCTGCATACATAATCGGTAACAGCTCACTGTAGCTACCAAGCTAGGGAAAGGACAATGAAATTTCATAAATAACAAACAGCTAGGATATCGAAGCCATTAAACCAGGAGACAACCACCCCAAAAGCCGTTAGAGTGGATGACCATAATCACTTTGGACGAGCCCGCCAAACGTTAGACAAAGGACTGACCTGATTTGGCGCGCAGATAAGGGATGAAGAACTGGGTATAATTGTAGGCCCACCAGTAGCCAAGGGCTCTTGCCTCTTGGTCTCTCCACTCTCTCTTGCCTCTCGCCTCGTTGCAGGCTCTCTTCTCCCGCCCCGCGCTGCTCGACACGAAGGACGCCCATTACCACACCGGGGGCCAAATGCAGGAGGAGAACGAGACCCGAATCGAAAACGCACAGGACACACGGGGCCACGAACGGGCAGACGAGACGAGATGAGATAAATGGTAAAACCGATAAAGGCAGAGAAGGGCAGCGGAAAAGACACATTGGGGACGAGCAGGTACACACCCTGGCCTAGTTATAAGCTGGTGTTCGAAGCATGGGCAGGAAGATCAATTGACAATATAAACCGCCAACCGAGCCCCAACCACAACAAAACCGTTGGCGACCAAACCGCCACCAGAAGAAGAAAACCCATCTCTGCAAAGTACCCAACGAAGACGTTTAACGGAGGAAAAGGAGGGTACTTCGCACAAACGACTCCATCGCTGCACCCTGTGACCACGTGACGACAACGGACCCCAAAGGACAACAAGAGCGAACCCCAAAACCCACAAACGGTATAAACAACAGGTTTTGAATTGGTGAGCATAAATCCCTGACCCCTCGTAGCTTAATCTAGTTTGGTATTGGGGGTGGGACAAGGGTAGGGGGATTTTAATGTGTTTGTTCCCTCGATGTGCCGTGTGTTCCCCATTCCCAAATAAGTGTAATTTTATATGCCTGTAATTATCCTAGTAATTCTCAGTGTTGTGACTTTATTTTGCCTTTAATAAAAATTACGGTTTCCTTGCATCAAACCACTTGTCTACTCTATTTTCTGTATCGCCGCCTGTACCTAAGTCCGGTGTCTAGAACACAGGGGTGTGGGAGTGATTCGAACCATTCAGGGACAGTCAGGGGCAGAGCTGACTGGCCACACGCCACCCTCTACATTGGCCAGACAGTGGTGCAAAAAGAAGAGGAAGAGCATAGTGAGAAAATAGAATATGAGAGTAAGCTTGCGAGGAACATAAAAACTGACTGTAAAAGCTTTTATAGATATGTGAAGAGAAAAAGATTGGTGAAGTCAAGCGTAGGTCCCTTGCAGTCAGAATCAGGGGAATTTATAATGGGGAACAAAGAAATGGCAGACCAACTAAATTCATACTTTGGTTCTGTCTTCACAAAGGAGGACACAAATAAACTCCCAGAGATGCCAGGGAACATAGGGTCTGATGAAAGGGTGGAACTGAAAGAAATCAGTATTTGTAGGGAAATGGTGTTAGGAAAATTGATGGGACTGAAGGCCGATAAATTCCCAGGGCCTGATAATCTACATCCCAGGGTAATTAAGGAAGTGGCCCTAGAAATAGTAGATGCATTGCTGGTCATCTTCCAGAACTCGATAGACTCTGGAACAGTACCCATGGATTGGAGGGTAGCTAATGTTACCCCACTACTCAAAAAAGGTGGTAGAGAAAAAGCGGGGAATTATAGACCGGTAAGCCTGACATCGGTAGTGGGGAAAATGCTAGAATCTATTATAAAAGATGTAATAGCAAAGCACTTGGTAAGCAGTGACAGGATCGGACAAAGTCAACATGGATTTACAAAAGGTAAATCATGCTTGACTAATCTACTGGAATTTTTTGAGGATGTAACTGGTAAAATAGATAAGGGAGAACCAATGGATGTGGTGTATTTGGACTTTCAGAAGGCTTTCGATAAGGTCCCACATAAGAGATTAGCGTGCAAAATTAAGGCACATGGGATTGGGGGCAAGGTATTGACTTGGATAGAGAACTGGTTGGCAGACAGAAAGCAAAGAGTTGGAATAAACGGGTTGTTTTCCGAGTGGCAGGCAGTGACTAGTGGGGTACCACAAGGTTCGGTCCTAGGACCCCAGCTGTTCACAATATATATTAATGATCTGGACGAGGGAATTGGATGTAATATCTCCAAATTTGCAGACGACACAAAGCTGGGTGGGAG
This sequence comes from Somniosus microcephalus, assembly GCF_052327205.1. Taxonomy (NCBI): domain Eukaryota; kingdom Metazoa; phylum Chordata; class Chondrichthyes; order Squaliformes; family Somniosidae; genus Somniosus; species Somniosus microcephalus. The sequence continues at coordinate 131,221,505 of NC_140996.1, forward strand.
GGTAAGCTGTGAGGAGGATGTCATGAAACTCCAGTACGATTTGGACAGATTGGGTGATTGGGCAGAAACATGGCTAATGCACTATAATGTGGATAAATGTGAGGTTATCCACTTTGGTGGCAAAAACAGGAAGGCAGATTATTATTTGAATGGCAATAGATTGGGAGAAGGGGAAGTGCAAAGAGACCTGGGTGTTCTTGTGCACCAGTCGCTGAAGGTAAGCATGCAGGTGCAGCAGGCGGTTAAGAAGGCAAATGGTGTGTTGGCCTTCGTAGCAAGAGGGTTCGAGTACAGGAACAAGGATGTCTTGCTACAGTTGTACAGGGCCTTGGTGAGACCGCACCTTGAGTATTGTGTGCAGTTTTGGTCGCCTTACCTGAGGAAGGATGTTCTTGCCATGGAAGGAGTGCAGCGAAGATTCACCAGGCTGATACCTGGGATGGCAGGAATGACGTATGAGGAGAGATTGTGTCGATTGGGCTTATACTCACTGGAGTTTAGAAGATTGAGAGGGGATCTCATCGAAACCTATAAAATTCTGTCAGGCCTGGACAGACGAGATGCAGGAAGGATGTTTATGATGGCCGGGGAGTCCAGAACCAGGGGTCATAGTCTAAGGATAAGGGGTAAGCCATTTAGGACTGAAATGAGGAGGAATTTCTTCACCCAGAGAGTGGTGAACCTGTGGAATTCTCTGCCACAGAGGGCGGTGGAGGCCAGTTCATTAAATATATTCAAAAAAGAGTTGGATATATTTCTTAAGGCTAAAGGGATCAAGGGATATGGGGAGAAGGCAGGGACAGGGTACTGAATTTGGATGATCAGCCATGATCTCATTGAATGGCGGAGCAGGCTCGAAGGGCCGAATGGCCTACTCCTGCTCCTATCTTCTATGTTTCTATGTTTCTATAATGAAGAAACACCATCCCTCGATCTGACACTCGCAGCGACCAGCTCAGATGTTGGCACTGCGCAGACTTTAAGGAGTAGCTTAAAAGTGGGGTCTGCATGTGGTGTGTCACCGGGTATGAATTGGCTGCAGCCAGGGCAGGGGGGAAGGGTAGCACAGGTGCCAGCTCCGCAGAGGATGAGGTCGCACACGAGTTATGCAGCACAGGACTCAGACGGAGACTTAGATGGGGCGGCCTACAGACGAACGCTGATGGGTATGCACAATGAAATGCTTGGTGCATTGGCAGGCCTGCCAGAAAGCCTGAAAGCAATATCAAGGACATGGAGGAGTCAAGTACCAAACATGCACAGGGTTTTGCGCAGTGTAGAGCCCATCCTTTCCAATGTGGAAAGGGTGGGCAGATCCATTAGCACATTTGTGGACCCAACCATCATGCAGCGTCTGATGGCCGATGCCTCAGCTTCCACTGCAGCACAAGCAGAAGCCATCCGACATCTTGAGTGCTGCAATGGAAGCTCAGACTGTTGTCATGCAAGGTCAACTTGCTGCCATGCAAGCACAGACTGCTGCCATCATGGCTGGGTTTACCAGTGTTGGAAGGGGCTTGCAGGGAGTCAGAGCAGTCCAGAAATCTGTCCTCCAACAGATGACTAGGATTGCTGAGGCGCTGCCCTGGGGGTGTGACAGTGGCTCCATGGAGGACGAACCTGCTAACCTCTCTCAGGATGACAGCATTCGTCCTCCCAACACTGCCACTCCGAGCAATTGGTCAGCGGATAGCCCTTGTCACCCAGTAGCCACCCTCTGGTTTGTCCTGGTGGCTCAAATGCTGATGGTACAGCAGACCGGCGAAGAACCCGCTGTTGCCAGAATACCAAGCATTGACTTGCATGCTGCTCTGAGTTTTGTTAGACACCAGCTGGGCATTGAGGGAGTGGAATCCCTTCATGTTGTGGTACATCTGCGAATTGAGATGTGGCGGCCGCAAGCGACGTGCGTGCAGTCAATAGCATCCTGCTCTCTGGGAAGAGAGAATGAAATATATTCAGCTGCCCTTGCAAACAGAGCCTCACCCACCTCCTTTACACATGAGTGGACGGCGAACTGGGAGATGTTACAGATGTCGCCTGCTCCAGCCTGGAAGGGGCTTGATGCGAAGAAGTTCAAGGCCACGGTCACTTTTACAGCCATTGGCAATGACATCCTTGCCCTGGACTGAGGCTGCAGGTCTGCCTGCAGCAGGTGGTAGATTTCAGTGAGCACCTCCTTAGTAAAATGGAGACGTCGCATGCACTGTTCTCTGCTGAGGTTGAGGCAGGAGAATTGCTACCTGAAGACCCTGGGTGGATATGGGCTCCTGCTGAGAGCACTTCTCTTCCCTCCTCTTCCTGCCTCTTCTAGCAGCTTGTCCTGCTCAGTGTCGCCTCAGCTCATTCTCCCTGTCCGACTGCAGGCCAAGGGGGATACAAACTATTGCACTCATGTCTGGGAGCAACTGGTCTGAGCAGACCCTTTGCAAGTCAGTACCAAGACCTTGAGCACGTGCCACACCACTCCTTGTAGACTTTATTCAGCTACTATAAAGAAGTCTAGAAAGCACCAAACACTTTTACAAGCTCAGCAACAGCCAGTAGAAATCAATAAATAACTAATCTGTAAGTGGGTGATAATCCCTTTAAATACAGCTGGTGTGTGGACCTTCCTGCTGTTGAATGCATGTTCAGCTGTGCAAGGTTAAGAGAGGGCATTAGCTCCAGTGTTGAGTTCGAATATGGCAGAGCTGGCGTCAAATCAATGTTATACACGATCTGATTACTCTGCATACTTCTGGTGCATGCTCCCAGTGCAGGCGCTAACACCCTCACCAAAATGCCGTCCGGCGCAGACCGCACCAGAATTGTGCGCACACTGCTTGGATGCCATTTTCAAGCCAATTCGGCCCCCATAGCAACCAAACAACGGGCACTACCCAACCAAATTTTTAGTCCCATGCCGCTATTTATAAAGCCCAGGATCCCATATGCTTTAATAACTGCTTTGTTAACCTGTCCTGCCACTTTCAAAGATTTGTGCACAAACAACCCCAGGTTCACTGTTCTTGCACCCCCTTTAAAATAGCACCATTTAGCTTGTATTGTCTCTCCTCATTCTTCCAAAATGCATCACCTCACACTTTTCTGCGTTGAATTTCATCTGCTGTGTGTCCGCCCATTCCACCAACCTGTCTATGTCCTCTTGAAGTCTATTACTAACTTCCTCACTCTTTACTACACTTCCAAGTTTTGTGTCATCTACAAATTTCAAAATTGTGCCCTGTGCCCCCAAATCCAAGTCATTAATATATATCAAAAACAGCAGTGTTCCTAGTACTGAACCCTGGGAAAACCACTGTATACCTCCCTCCAGTTCGAAAAACAGCCATTCATCACAACTCTGTTTTCTATCCCTTAGCCAATTTTGTATCCAATTGCTATTGCTCCATTTTTTGCTATAGTCTTCAATTTTACTAACAAGCCTGATATGTGGTACTTTATCAAATGCCTTTTGAAAGTCCGTATACACATCAACTGCACCACCCTCATCCACCCTCTCTGTTACCGCATCAAAAAGCTTAATCAAGTAAGTCAAACACGATTTGCCCTTAACAAATCCGTACTGGCTCTCCTTTATTAGTCTATGCTTGTCTAAGTGGCTGTCAATTTTATAATAAATTATTGTTTCTAAAAGCTTCCCCATCACTGGCGTTAAACCGGCTGGTCTGTAATTGTTAGGTTTATCCTTCTCTCCTATTTTGAAAAAGGGTGTAACATTTACAATCCTCCAGTCCTTTGGCACCACCCCTGTATCTAAGGAGGATTGGAAGATTGTGGCCAGCACCTCTGCAATTTCTACCCTTACTTCCCTCAGCAACCTAGGATGGATCCCATCCAGACCGGGTGACTTATCTACTTTAAGTACTGCCAGCCTTTCTAGTACCACTTCTTTATCTATTTTTATCTCATCTAGTATCCCGACAACCTTCTTGTTTACCGTAGCTTTGGCAAAGATCTCTTCCTTGGTAAACATTGATGCAAAGTACTCATTTAGTACCTCAGCCATGCCTTCTGCTTCCATCACTTGATCTCCATTTTGGTCCCTAATCGACCCCACTGCTCCTCTGACACCCCTTTTATTGTTAACTAGCTGGAGTGCCCGGCGGTGCCGAGGCTTTTTCGCGAGGGCATGTTGTTGTTGGAAGAGAGAGAGAGAGCGACTGGGGGGGGGGAAGAGAGAGCGACTGGGGGGGAAGAGAGAGAGCGACTGGGGGAAGAGAGAGAGCGACTGGGGGAAGGGGGGGAAGGGGGGGAAGAGGGGGGAAGTGGGGGGGAAGGGGAG